>NW_027526407.1:26453570-27053570 GCF_048455015.1 Haemaphysalis longicornis | reverse complement strand
TGTTACTCTTGGGGGCGTTTTTTGGGTATAAAAGAAGCAGCACAAACGCTGAAAATAATTCCTGTCTGAGCAGCGAATCCATGCGGTCGCTCTGCTCCTGTCCTGTATTGTAACCTCGCCCGTCGGGGCATTGTATGTTTTTTTGTGGCTTCGGCTCACCTCTCGCTATGAAGTAAACAGTTACGTTACCCTACTGCTCTGGACTTCTTCACGACTGCAACACCGGCTGGCCGCTCGCACCATACACGCTACCCATCGTATGTTGGAGGCCACGGAGAACGGATCGGGTGCCCCCGCCCGGTCGCAACAACTGGTGTCAGCGCTGGGATGACACGGTTGCAACACCACTTATGAGAATGTCAGAATAAATTAGTTGGCCATGACAGTGAACTCTGTGTTAATACGAGACATCCTCTCACATTTGAAGTATGTTTATTGTTTTGCATCAACAGTGGATATACATATATATACTTGAATACTCTTTTAAGTAAAATAATCTGTCAGAGATTGCGAAACAGGGTCACCATACAATGGTTATGCTAGGTCATAATATCAGTTGACAGTGGTGAACTAAATGTGTTCAGATGAGTCTGCCATATACCTATTATTTTTTTGTGTGGTATAAGCATCATCATTCTTTGCTTCACAGCAAAATAATGGTTCCAGAGTAATAAACAGAATTTTATGAAGACAATCTTGACCGGTCTCTATATTTACAAGGCCTGACTACCCATGAAAGCAGTCACTGGCTATCCCAGATCAAGCAACACCCTTTCAGGACGTATATATCGTGGCCGAAAGCAAAGCAATTTTCTCTGTTATACCCTCACACAAAAATGTCAAACACAAAACGACAAGAAGCTTCTCTACAGCAAACAATGCCGCGTCAGGGCATAGTATATGCTGCTTGAAACAACCACAAAACAACTTTCTCCTGACAAAACAAACACCGCACAACACACACAATCAGAAATGAAAGTTAAAAATTACATATTCAGTGCCACCAAGCTGCCTGAAGATGCGTTGGTTGCCTTGCTCTGCACCTGCCTGTCCTTCAGGAGCAAGAATCAACGCGTCGGGAGCAGGCACCTCCTCAGCCGCGTTGTCTGTATCACTGCCCTCGTCCACTTGCTGCTGCTGTTGTCGTCAGTCGTTCCAACAGGCAGATGTTGGCACCACACAACACACTCTGGCAATGTTGGCTGCCAGAAGAGGCCTGTGAAGAACTGGGGCTATTGCAGGCAAGGAAAACAGCTCTTGAGAACTGCAATGTTGCACTTCACGACCGACTACTCCGAAGCATGTGCGGCATTGTACGTTTTCTTCAGGTGTCTGGGGTCTGAATGACAAGCAGTGGGTGTCATGAGCCACGACTCGAGCAGGTGGCCACCATCAACCCAAGAACTCGCCAGGCTTTACACGTCGACAAGAGGGCGGGCAACAGCTGAACAGCCTGTCACAGAAAGGCACTGTAGTCGGCAGTCAGGGCCAGGGCATTCATAGTGGTGTCGCACAACTGAAAGAAATACATAACACAAATATGTACTAAAGCATTAAACAAGTACAAAGTTTGAAGAAAGGAACAGGTAATAAACAAGAGCAAGAATACAAAGAACTGGCTTACTTGGAACTGATTCATTCCGCAACTGCATGCAACGACGAACGACGTCACCATGTTGTATGCATGTGCCTTTTCTTTAATCTTCGTTGTTTCCCGTAGCAGGGGAAGTAGAGCATGCAGGCGACCTGAGAGGAAAATTGGGGACTTACAACTATTGATAAGGGCCCCCCACCCATCTATGCGGTACAGCTGCTGAACACAACCCCCCCTCCCCACCCCGCATTTCGAAATCGATAAACCCCTAAAACGAGCCGACAAGCTGAACTTCTCACCTTTTCACTACGTGTCAAGGAGGGGGAACATGTCAGCCGAAGTGAAAAGGCGCCGAAGCAGTTGACACACGATGGGGGCGGGGCGTGGGCGGTATACTTTACGCATATATTACACGGTTCGTTATGAAGTCAGTTACACGCCCAACACGATACACCTTTTTATCTTTCTTTATAAGCTTTTTTCTTTCAAGACGCCACCCTATTGCGATACCTCTGAACGTGTTCATTTTAGCTACATTTACTGACATACCTTTTCAATATTAATTCACTTAAGCGGACATAGGCCATAGTGTTAAAATATTATTTACACGCATCTGTTTAGTTTTTTTTTTGACACACTATTTGATCATCCACAATTGCAAAATTTATGGGATATCACTGCCACCACACCACACCGCTCAAAACAAACGCATTTCAGTGACTGCTTTTCAGACATCGCTGCCCTTTTCCCTTCGACGCAAAACAATGGGGCTACATCCTTTTTTGCTTCCGTAACAAACGTAGCCAAGTAGTACTTACCAGCGTGCTTACGTCGCCGGGGTATAGAAACCCCTCGTGTGTAGGAGCTCCGTCAGTGCCGACACCACAGTGGGAACGCTGCGACTGGCGGCGGGGTGCGGCAGTGTTTCATGGTGGCAGAAAACGCTTTGTAAACTGTCAGTTGCGACGAAGGACACAGCACGCACAGCACCTTCGTATCTGTGGACACTTCGCTGCACCTCGATGGCCGATAAGGGCTTCCAATTTCAGCGCCTTGGCATCCGCGTGAATGCGGCTGACCGACGGCTGCGACATGCCGGAGTATCATCGCTACCGACAATCTGTTGAAAGCTGCCGGTAGCGAAGAACCTCAGCGCGCACATCACCTACGCTTCCGTCGACAGCCCCACTCTCTCAACTAGAGCTCAGCGGATGCTCAATGCATGCGAAGGCGTCACGGAGATCCAAGGCACTCGTTACGCCAAGCACGCACACCGCCTGTGTGCGTCGCACCTCGAGGCCTAACGTACTCGCCGAGTGCGTCGCACAGCATGCGCGCCGTGTCCTTGTTGACACGGAAACGGCGCTTAAAGTCGCCGTCGCTCAGCACGGGTCCCCATGTCGAGTGTGCTCTCAACCGCGCCGGATTTCACCCCTCCCCCTCCATAGAGAAAGAAATTATTTCTCTATGCTTCGGAGGAGCCGTTTGGCTACGTGACGTCACCAAAATATAGCACAAATGTAGCCGGGTGATGCAGGCCTGGCCGACTGACCTTTACCGCTCCGAGCAAATCGTGATACCTCACCGGAAAACAACCCCGCCGGAAGCAACGTTTTAAATGCGAATGCCGGGGGTTGTCGTGCGTTGGCCGGCGTGCGCCTAGCAACAGCAATGGCGCGTGGTAGCTCGGGCGGGAGTAGCGGAGGGCAAGGGGAGAGGAGGAGCGCGCTCGGGCGTGTGAGGGCGCTCGCGTCGCGGAGCTCGGCGGAGAGAGCTCGCGCGCGGGGCGCGCCGTGTTGCGCGGGTCTCTTTCTCCTCTCCGCGTACTCTCTCTCCGCTCGCTGCGCTCGGAAAAATATATATAAATGCAGTGGAGCGCGCGCCTCTCTCCGTGACTGCTTGCCGACTAGCGCCTTGATAGCGATGGAAGTCGGTGAAGTCTAGCGACCACAAGGCGGTGATTGTGGCCGTCAGGTACAACGATAACACAAACAGGTGCTGATGAATGAATAAATGGTTACGTTCACACTCTCGTCTCTCTTCATTAATTACGCCATTAATAATAATTACTCGCAGCGCACTCATCGGTGCACCCAATGCATTCGCATTTCCGCACGATCCCCTTCGGGGAGGGGGGGGGGGAGTTTTTTAGATACTTTTTCAGTTCCGCATCTCCCCGCCGCGGCCATGGAGAGAAGGCGGCCGGCCGCGACTCTCGCCACCGCGGCGCTGCGGTTGCGAGTTGCGCTACGAAAGCGAGCGTCGTCTGCTAGCGGGGAGCCGGTTCCGCTCGGCATCTCCGGTCCTCACCACTTATGGGTGCGTACTGCAAAAGAAATAACTGTTCGCGGATGTTTCATCATTTTTTTGCGGCCGTTGCAGTTCGAGATATATTTGAAACGGGCGGTATTATGCAAGGAGTCGTGTACATACGCCCGGGGATTTGAAGCGGTGGCTTAAATATCAAGAACGACAGTGTTTTAAATGAACGTTCGCGTAGCAGTGGCTGTCAAGCGTGCACACAAAGTATCTTGCCATGCCAATTGCGCAAATTTATTGCATCACGAATGATATTTCCTCACACGACTGTTGGAGCAGCTTTCCGTTTCGTGGACAACATAGGTGGTATCGTGCCTCACAACAACGCCCCCGCTCTCATTCCGGCCGCGTAAAAAACAATTTGCCGCCGCTGCATGCCTCGGTTCTTTTTCGAGTGCTGCCGTTATAAAGTTGGCTGGGAGCCGTATTACCGCACTATTCTCGACCATCTGAGCAAAATCGGTGCACTGCAGGGGAACAGGCGCCTCATAGTTGGACAACTCCTCTTGTCGCTCCATGGGCAAGTGCTCTCCTTTTCTAATCACCTAGCTTGAGCGCAGACGCTGCCTTTCTCTTTTTCGGAGATCGCTGCCGAGTCTGCTTCCGCAGCAAATTAAGTGGCTAGGAAAGTTGGGAAAGTTAACGGAAACTGCACCTTCCTTCAATGTGAGCCCGGTCGATCTCGGCGACTTTACGTTAATGATACCTATACTTCTTCGCAACGTCCTTTTCGAGAAAATGAAGTCCACATACCTTGCGCGTTTTCCTTAGCTCTTTGACCGCGCGGGGAAATATGGATCCGATGTCGGCGCTAAAAAGTGACGCTTCTGAGTGTTGCTTCTGTATCTGCTTCCGAAACTGAAAAAGTATTATTGGCTGGAAGGGCGCGTCGGACGCCCAGCTGAATACGGCCCCAGGTGCAGGATATTAAAAAGAGCAAGGCACATTTCGATCTGTGCAGGTAAGTATCCATGTACGGCGGTGTTGAGTGAGTGATTTGCTGGGACCTATTCTAGATTGCCAGATAACCGTCTTCTACTTAAAGGTTTGTTCTGTTCTGTTCGGTTTGTCTCAACGACTGTCATGAACTGAAAGGTCATTAGGGCCCCTTTGTGGAAGGGCACGGAAGGAGCCAGGAAGTAGCCAAATCGCCACACAGAAATTTACGTCGCCACGAGTCTTGAAAAGTCGCCCATTTGGCGACAAATCGCCTGACCTGGCAACCCTGTCCAGGACCGTCGCTATCGTCCCGCCGCCTCGCTATGGGCAGGGGCAGAATGCTCAGTTGTGTCCATTTCGAAAATTTCCATTTCGCGTCCGTTTCAGTCGTGACGTAGTTGCACATGCGCGGCCTCTGTCCAATGAGGTTTTGCGCCACATCTGATCGCCTGCTGTCAGCCAATCAGGGCTCGCTCGAAAACGGAATCCGCTTCAGGGATTGGGGGCTGTTTCAGCCACGGTTGCCCATGACAGGGCGGTCTTTCGGCATGGACCCACGTGGACGCGGTCACTGAGCCTCACGAATGGGCCCTTCTGCATCTGAGCCGGTTTATCCCGCAGCCGCGTTCCGCTGCGGTTATTGGCAGCCATCCTCCCCGCAACTTATTATTACAGTTTCTAAAAATGGTACTGCCACATTCTCGGAACGCAGTGTCTAGAGTGCCGTCCGATGGCACTGCCTTCTCGGAAAAATTGTTGCGCACTGTTGTCGCAATTCCCTTGCGTCGCTGCATGCGAAATGAAGAAGCAGACGTGGCGCGCGTGATCCCCGCCGAAAGAAGAAGAAGAAGCACCGGCTGCTGCATGGAGCATGGTCAGTGACAAGGACCTCAAGAAGATCGCCGTCGTCTATTCCGTAAGTGGACGCTCAGCGTTAGATCAGTGGCGCCCACTCTGAGCGATGACACTTGGGGGGTGCGATTCCCGGCGAGCCGAAATGCAGGTAGCAGGGATCACTCAGAAGAGCTCACATAGGGATTTCGGCACGCTCATTTTAGGATTGCTGATGATGCCATACAAAAGACTAAACTCGGGACCTTGCTGCGACTCCTTCTTTGCTTTCATTAGTGCACTTGGCCATGTTATCGCTTTGTGCTGTGTATTGTATGGGCATGAATCTGAGCAGCCGCTTGACCTGCGGGCGTGAGTATTGCTACTGGCCCATTGCATCGCAGACCTTCGAGCAGATCTTGATTGCCGTTTCGCTCAGGGACACAAACGCGAACATACGGCCTGTACTTGCACAGAAAATAGTTCATCTGAGGCGTTTATTCAGACTGCATGCGTGTCGGCTGCGTCGGTGTCTTCAACCTAGTCACGCATCCGTGCGACATGGGTCTTTCTGTGCAGCCACTGCTGTTCTTTGCTTACATAGCTGTGAACGTTGTGTAATAAAGTGGGAACAATTTGAAGTCAGCACCCAGTAATTCTGTTCACCCTGCGCGAAAGCATTTGAACGCACAGCGCTTAAAGACCAGTTCGGCGTTCTTGCTTCCTTACACTAAATAAAGGCACCCACGTTTGTACCCGTCGTTCATACGCACATTTGCGAAAAATGTTCTGTGTACTCGGGCTAAACGCGCGCATTATTTGTTCGGATCACTTCCGTTTGTTCGTGCGCTGACGTTAACTTTCGGCGGGCAAGTTTTTCTATCGTTGTTCGTTGTCCTAGTAACACTTGGCGAGTTGTTAGCGTCTAGCGCAGACGATTCTGGCTAAGGCTTTAGCAGGTGCGGATATGGGAGCGAGTGTAAGACTTATGTTCATGCTCTGCGTATACATAATGTAGGCATCCATTAAAAAAGTTGGCAAGAAATAATTCGTGCATTTATTATATCTTTTCAGCTAGCAGAAGCATTATTATGCTGTTATTACATCATCCTTGGCTACAGGACCAAGTATGGGGGAATCCGAGGTGAGCACAAATTTGGCAAGTTCTATGTTATTGATTGTAGGGTTTAACGCGCCGAAGCATTGCAGGCGATGAGGCACGCCGTAGTGCAGGGCTCCGGATTAATTTTGACCACCTGAAATCTCGCACACACGGGCGTTTTTGCTTTTCGCCTCCATCAGAAAAGCGGCCGCCACGGCGGGGAATCCAACCCGCGTCCTCGTTCTCAGCAACACAACGCCTTAGCCACTGAACCACCGCGGCGGGTTTGGCAAGTTCTAACGTTCACAGTTAATTTCGTGCACGCTCAACTCACAGAAACCTTGGCAATGAATCGCACGGAAGCGGGGAGCCACCAGGAAGAGAATGTTTTAACGTCGGTATACGGGAACGTTCTCGAATGTGTTTTTTTGCGTCTGTGACGGTGCAAAAGAACGTGCAGGTCCGTGCAGAAGTTAACGGAGCACGGGAGTATAGCTGCGCTGCCTGGGAGCGGCGACGGGAAGCAAGGAGCAGCGTTCCGGGGGCGCATTCGCGCCTCCCTATCTGATATGTTTAATCACCGCTTTGCTGGCGTGTCAGTCTGGGCGTAACAGTTTCCGAATGGCAGCGCTAGGTCATACAGTGGTGTTGGTTATGCGGTGGCGCTCGCAGCCATCAGGGCCGACTGAATCCGCAGCGGCGGTTGGAATCGAGGAAACTACGCGCTCTCGGACGTCCCTCGTTGCGCTCCGTGAAGTGCTACTGTCGAAGTCCTGTGCACAGGCGGCATAGCATGCATGGGCTGCAAATCCGGAATCTCGGGGGCTGCCTTTGAGATACAAGACATTGTAGGGCGACACCGACATTTATACGACAGAGCATTTTCCCCCGGCACGGGCGGCGTGTATTTCCGTTTCATCAGAACAGTCCTGAAATAAACTGACAGCTTGGGAGTGAGAAGGCAACATCAAATAGAAGAACAGCCTTAGAAGCAGGGGTGCTTTTTTGGAGGCCTAGCGATTCCCACTGCGGACGTGCTTTCTGTGTTAGTCAGATATTTTGTTGTCGCCTTACAATGTCTTGTATCTCAAATGCACCCCCCGAGATTCCGGATTTGCAGGCCACGCTATGCCGCCTGTGCACAGGACTTTCGCAGTTGCGCTTCACGGAGCGCCACGAGGGACGTTTCCGAGCGCGCGTAGTTTCCCCGATTCCAACCGCCGTTGGAGCGCGACCGCATAACCAACGCCACCGTATGGCCTGGAGCAGGGGTTCCGCAGACCCCGGGGGGCCCGCGAGAGCATTTGAGGGGTCCGCGAAGCCACCCCCCACCCCCCTTCCCCCCGCCATTCTTTCCTCCATTTTGCCAGAAATTGCTGGCAATGCGAAAAGGTGGCTTCGCCGCGAGACATGCAGGTTTAGTTTCTCCGCGTAGCACATATATTTTAACATCTGCTCGTTGCACAACATGCCAGCAATGACAGCGAAAGCACGCATGCACGCACGCATGCACGCACGCACACGCACGCGCACACACACGAAAGGCGGCCATTGAATAAGGTTATGGGCCACGTAAGTTTCTTGTGCAAATTGTTTATGGCGCCCATCAACATACAGTTCATCGTGGGTCGCCCCATCTCTTTCGCCAGCCCAAAAGGGGTTCCCGGCTCACTCATGGCTGAGAACCACTGGACTGTAGCGCTGCAATTCGGCCACCGGTGCCGTTTAATTCTGCGCGCGCCTGTACGATGAAAAGCTATGGCGTAATGCGGAAAAGCGTTCGCGATCCGCCATGCCAGTTGCTTAAGACTTTGCCGTACCCTTTTTTCCCCCGCCAATAGTGAAAGTCATGATTGGCATCCGTCTGAGCTACATCGACCACTCTAGTACGCGCTCGTTTCCCAACGTGCAGCGCGTTAGCCTAGCGGCCGCGCCGTCCGAGGCAACGCGCCACTCCCAGATACAGTGAACGAGAATGTTCGCTGTAGCTCAGACACCGCTTAGCAGTCTCGACCACAGCCCCGCCGTGTCCAATCTGGTCGGGGGAGTTCTCGTGCAGTGCATTTTCGCAAATGCGGCGTCGAGAGCCTCCCTATAGCACTTATTCGCTCTTTCCAGCGACGCTAGTGACGCCGCGCGGAATTTGTCCGAAGCCGGGAGACGGTGATCGGCAGGCCTGTCGCTCCGGCGGAGGCGGCCGGCGGCATCTATGCGGCCTGAAAACAGTAATTGCAAGGATATCAACCGACAATACCGCATAAATAATCCGAAAATATAGGCTGAACGAGCGCTCATATTTTCTCAACTTTTTTGAAGCTATAGGAGCTGCGGGTAAATGAAAGAGTTATGGGCCTCATCGGTGTCTGCTGAGGAGAAAAACGAGTCTTTGGACCCACCCGTGTGTCCGTGGTGCTTAAATTATCCTTCACTGGATTACGGCTGCCGCATTTAATAGTTCTTTGCTGTGATGGCGCCGATCTTGTAGGCTTTTTGTATAACCTTGTGACCGTCTTTCTTGGTTACATTCCCTGCCGCATAATGTGCCAACCTATGTTCGCTTATGTGTTATTAATTGGCTCAATTCCACTGCTCTCAAACATATAAGCAAACATATAAGCAGCAGACATATAACATATGTGAAACATATAAGCAGCAGAGGCTGTCCAGTCCGCTTGCTTTTATTTTCAATAAGGAAATAAATGATCAATTCCACTGCTCTCAAACATATAAGCAAACATATAAGCAGCAGACATATAACATATGTGAAACATATAAGCAGCAGAGGCTGTCCAGTCCGCTTGCTTTTATTTTCAATAAGGAAACAAATGAAAAATTTTTGCACGCGAAGGCTAGAAGCAAATGTGAAATGTGTTTATCGACTAATGAGAGAATAAATAGTTATTTTCAAGAGAAATGCTTTAGCAATAACTTTGGGTCTGGTAGTTTAAATGCGAGCTCTTGCATGCATTCGGTAGCCTCCGCTTTTGTTTTGGTTTTATGCATTCACGCACTTAAAAATCTTACCCGCATTCAAATCAACATAACGTAATTTCAGCCAGGAGATTTCTCCTAAATCAATTGTCACAAGCCAAAAGGGCACCTGTAAAGTACTACCTATATTTTCATGTACACTTCAATATCACACGCCAGTGTATGCTACATGCACGCGTAAATACGTAGGCTTGTAATTTTGTTTCATCTAATGCTAACACGTTCGTTTGTGTACCACTTGATACGACGTAATGAGAGCCTCGTCTTTGCGGTTTTACTGCCCAAAATCATAACTAGGTTTTACTACACCCAAGCAAAACACCGCAATACGCACACATCGCCCGCGGATGGTGTGCATGAGCTTTTGCTTAGTATGCACAGTATGCAGACGGGGAAAAAATGAACACGCCTAATGTAAGGCGTACACTGAGTTGGCGTACACCGCAATAATGTCCCAAAACTTAGCGCTGCACATTCTGTGGCAGGGTGTTGCCCTATGAGGCGAGGACACCCTCAAATGAATCGAATGTTGTCTCGCAGTCCGCAACGTACACTTGCGTTTATATTTTAAGAAAGTAGTTGTTTCAAGCGGAACTATGGGATTCAGGCAGCCACTGATGCTGGCACGCACGTTGCTAAGGGGGCCCGATCACCGTCTCGTCCGCCATTGCCGTTTTCCGCAGCGCCACCTGTAGGGGCTGGAAAGAGCGGTCACAGCGTGCTTACTCGGTGATCAAGAATACTACGGTTCGAAAGCGTCCAAGGGTTTCAGGTCGTGCGAAAACGGCGGTTCCCGCCTACGTCATTGGACAATCGCCACAATTTAACGCCTCGCTCGCTGCGCGGGGCCTATATAAGTATAGTTTGCGGTGAAGGACCGGACAGTGCTCGGCACGCGTCAAATAAGACTTGGCAGAAGGATCTTTCCGCGCTGCTGGCCCTAAAACGCATTCCCTTGCTCTCTGTTTCAGAATACATGGTATTCTTCGACATTTACTTCGGCACAGAATGCTTTCTAAACAGCTGTACAGGGGTGATACTTTTCAGCGGCATGCAAAAGGTACGTAAACAAAGCAGTGACGGAAGCGATAGAGTATACCCGTTGTTGAACGATGTCGCCGCTGCTGTCAGCAGCTAGATCGGGTGGGGAAGTGAGAGCGAGAAATCGCGCAGAAACTACTTCGGGAGTTGCGTATCTGATGCGAGGCATTTTCCAGCGTTTGCCTGAAATTTAATTGTCGTCTTGTGCTTTGGCGTTCAGTGTAATTAATGGCGAGGAACAGCGCCGATGGATTGTGAGAACTGAGAAACGCTGAAATGTTACCATGCCCCTCCATTATGAGACGACGCAGAAAAAGCGAAGGCTATCATTTGTTCCCTTGGGAAAGAGTAATCGTAGCTTTTGCGAGGCACTACAAATGCACTTGCGACCGCTTTCACAAGGGTGATACGATCGACGTCAGGAATAAAATCACACTAAGGAAATGATTCTCGAATTTACCGCATCGGTGGAACTTAGAGGATAGTTATGTTGTGCCAGTAACCAGTTAGAAGAAAAGAAACAAGGTGCGAATATGAAGTTAGACTGGACGCGTTCTGGCAAAATGACTCAGTCCTATATTGAGCCTGGCGCTTTGATTGGACCACTCCCACCAGTTTATTTAGGCAGTGATCACTTGTCTAATCGCACCAAAAACGGAGGGGAGCGTATTCCCAAACCATATCCCGTAGGGGCCCAGGCCGACCACACCCCCTTCAAACAGCGACGTCACAGCGTGACGTCACTTTCTCTTCGAGTGCGACTTCATGCGACGTGAATTTTTTTTTTCTCGTTTTGGGCGGCGGCCGATGGCTTCGCTCCGTGCGCGAAGCTGGGGCTGCGGCGCTGGGGAGCTGACGCACATTTAGTAGAAGTTGAAGGCCCAACCACATGCAGCCTACTTTCGGCGTTTTCTTGCGTGGCGACGCGAGCGGACGCGCGAGCAACGCCGAATGTCTATCCAGATATCGGCGTCGACGCAGCGCGAGAAAGCAGCTGAAAGCAGGCCATTTGGCGCCGTCCGGCGCACACGAATGCAACCGGTGCAACTTTTCGATCGCGATTGAAACGTGCCGTGTAGCAGCGGCAGTGCGTCGAGCGCGTTCGATACCTCGATCGCGATTCACTTCAATCGCGATTGAAAGTGCCCGTGTCGGCGCGTTGCCGCCGAACGACGCCGACGCTCGTGCGACGCGTGATTTCGTGTCCATGTGGTTAGCACTTTAACCTTTTCGTACCTATACGTTCCGGAAAGCACTCTCATTAAAGTAAAGAAAAAAAATTGTTTTGGTCTTTTGTGGTCGCGCTGCTTCGCGGCGGTCGATGGTTTCGCTCCGTGCGCGAGCATGACGTACGGGCTGGGAAGCTTCAAGCACGAAGTATACAGTCAGTAGTATTAACTCTATGAAGTATACCTTCGCGTACCTGTTCTCGCTTCTCACTCTCCGCACTCTCTTGCGAGCATGCAGACGCTCGTTTTCCATCCTGTTCCTAGTTAAGCTAGCGCTGGGCGCGGTGCTCTAAGTGCGCGCGCAGGCGGACGCTTTTTCACGTACATGTGGTCATTGTTTACGTTCCTGAAAGCGAACACTCTCGATAATTACAGTGAAGACGAAAATGTTTTTTTGATCTGGGGTGGTCTTTTGGATTCCGAACCGAAGCGCAGAACGTTTGCTCCCAATCGGTCGAAAGCACACGCGTACGTCGGTCGCTCATCTGCTGTTAAAGGGACACTGAAGTGAATTTGTCAAGCTCCCGTTTTTGCTTGCACTGCGTAGACTGGCTCAAATTAGCACACTTTTCATCGTTTATCGGGTTGACAAATCGGTAATTTTTTTACAAAGCGCGAAAGAAGAAAAACTACCATGCGCGGTTTGCGGCGGCCGCACCAACTAAGGCTGTGACGTTGGGAGGAGGGGGCACCGTGATTGGACGATACCCGAGATTAGCAATCAAACAAGTTTCGGTTTCGGTTCTGTAAAACACAACCGATGGCGTTGTTGGATGGGCATTCTCAATATCTCAGTAATCATCGTACCGCGCTTCTGCCGTGTTGTCGGCTGTAAAATGCACAAGATAAGCCTCCCAGGACGGCTTGGAATCGTAGCATTTACTAGCCGAGGCCCACGCAGTGCATGAATTCGCCCTCCGCGTCCCCGCAGACACTCAAATGCCAGGAGCTTTTCCCCCACATCTGGAGCTTGCCTCACTCATGCCTGTATCGTAAAAAGCGTGTTCGCACCAGGCCAAGGGTCTGTTGATTCTGGCCTGTGCCCACTGCCCGCAAGCAGTCGGTACTTATGGCAACAGCACGCCAACGAGAACTCGCTAGCGCGCCAGTGCCAGCCTGCGCGCGTTCTGTGAACTAGTTCGTGGAGCAATGAACGTGGCGGCCCAAAAAAAGGTGAATCAAGTATAAAAAACATCGGCCAAAAACGAAATAGTTAACTGAAAAAATAAATAAATAAAGCACATACCCGCGGGGATTCGAACTCGTGACTTGCAAAATACTTGCGATGACATACCTAGTGCTCCAAAACCACTCGGCCACAGGGCGAGCGCTGCCGACCTTGGAAATATAAGGTATATAATGTATAACCAGTTTACACTTTTATTTATTTTTAGCGTTCCAAGCAGCTTAGGTGAATATTTGTTGTTTTGCTCTCGTGCAGTAAACATCCCCCAAGTTTCCACAATATCTCGCGTCTAGCAATTGCATTTCTTAGACGGAAAAGCGTTCGCAGATGCGTAGTCGTGCTGCTGGCCGCTGTGCTTGTTCGCCCAGCGCAAAAAAGTGCTTCCCGCACCCTGTACGGTAAAAATATCAGTTGATTTTATTTCCTTAGTACCTATATTGACTTCGCTGACTCTTCTCCCGCCTCCAAGAGGCCTTATATTTTCCTACTGCGTACCAGTCAGCGAAGCGTCGCATGTGCGCTTGTGCAGCGCTTGTGTGAAGCGACCTTGACTTGGAGCTAGATACAGTGTACAAACTAACCAAGTAAAGAAAGGCCCATTCTTCCATTCACAAACGCGTACTGGCTTCGTTTCAACTGAGAGAACGAATTGCGACGACCCGTCGGCTGCCGGCGGACGAAACGCTGGGCCGACTGACTCCACTGACTCTGTCTGAAGGCCGGGAAGCCGTGCAGTAGCGCAGCCAATTGCGAGCTCGGCTCCTCGCGACGTCACACGAAAACGCCACAGAAAATGGGCGAGCGTAAAGAGAGGAGGACAGCATTTTCGAATTAATTTTTCTGCTAAATAAAATAGCGTAAACGCGCCAAGAGTGGTCGAAAAATGGCCTGGGGACTCCGGACTACAATTTGCGCTAATAATCCCGCAATGTTTACATATCACTTCAGTGTCCCTTTAACATCAGCGAGCGTGTTGATTCGTTTTTATAATTGTGTCATTACCGTCAAATCTGAACAAAGTAAGGTAGGATGATGAACGAAGACGTACTTAGCACAACTTTACTTGGTACTTGATTTAACCTTGATGTTATGTACCGACTGCAGCTTCATGGGTATTCAAAGTGTGAGCAAAGCAAATTTCGGGGCTGCCTCGATACTGAGGGTACCATCGAACGTTACTTGTGGGTTAAACGGCAAGGCACTCGGCCCCTTTTGTTTTAGCTTGAAAAAAAAAAGAAAAGCCGATGAAACCCTTATTGCAAAAAAAAAAAAAAAAAAAAAAACAAGGTTTCGCCAAGATTCCCACCATGCAATTTCAAAACAAAACGCCAGCACAGACGCGCGCAACCGCTCGACCACACCAGGACAAGATGCGGGTCCCAAGAATTTGGTACCCTAACAGAGGCTGCCAACAAATATTGTCGAGATTTGCTTTGGTAATGTTTGAGAGATTTTAGCCGTGGTAACGCTTCTTTCTTATGCACCCATCTTGGATCCGAGGGCAGTTATGGTATTACTACAAGCGATGTAACCACAGCCCCCTTATTTGTGTCAAGATAAGCTATCGCAAAACCTCGGTCTCCCCTACGCAAGCCACAGTAGCAACAAATGGAATGGCATGCGCCGCTAGCATTTTGGCGTTGATAAGGCTTGGTCGTCGCGCACCAATCTTGCAGCCAAGCCCCATCATGCTAATACTACAAGCAACGTAGCCAGAGCTCCCTTATTTAACTCAAAAAAAGCTATCGCAAATACCCGTTCTCCCCGATGAAAACCAAACAAGCCACAAATGAATGAGCGCTTTCGAACAGAAATAGCTTGCAATTTGCCTCAAGGCAGCCGATAACCGCAATTTAAAAAGAAATTGATTCTCTTCTGCTGAAAGGAATGACCCCAAAGCACGAGAAGGACGTGAAAGCCGACCGCTGCTGCCAGCTTTCCGCTGCTTTCTCGCGCTGCGTCGACGCCGCGGTATCTGGCGAGCGTAGACATCAGCGTTGCTCGCGTGTCAGCTCGCGTCGCCACGCGAGAAAACGCCGAAAGTAAGCTGCATGTTGTTGGGCCTTTAACTTCTACTAAATGTGCGTAAGCTCCCCAGCGCCTCAGCCCCAGCCTCGCGCACGGAGCGAAACCATCGGCCGCCGCCCAAAAGGAGAGAAAAAGAAAAAGCCCACGTCGCATGAAGTCGCGCACGAAGAGAAAGTGACGTCACGCTGTGACGTCGCCGTTGAAGTGGGTGTGGTCGTCCTGGGCCCCTACGGGATATGGTTTGGGAATACGCGGCCGGGAAGGGCGGTTGTCCCCTCCCTCCTCCCCCCCTTTTTTTGTTTTACACTAGAAGGCGGGATCGAGCCAACACCCTTGACCCGGAGCCCTGTGCACGGAGGCGTGAATTTTGGTGGCTCACTTTTACCCGCGATGAGCGATGCGGTGCGCACTCCGGGCCCGAATCCTTGGCTGGCCTTCGGTGGCTGCTCCCAAAACACCGACACGGCCACTGACCGGCATTAGGAAACGTGCGATCGACAGCACGCCCCAAGTGCGGCGGCGTTCGCGCAGTAGGGAGCCGTCTGTTCCCATCGCCGCCGCGCTGCTGCCGTTCATGGTTGTACACGGAGCCTTGTAATGGACGCACGAAGGCCAGTCACGTGCGGCGAAGGGAGGAAATTAATGGATGGATTTGCGCCTCCATGTGGATACACCTGAACGGCCGCAACGCCACTGCGGCACGACTTGTGGTGCAGACCGTTGAGATCTCCAGAAGCAGGTGCAGGGTTAAAAAAATGGGGGTGGTGGATGCTGAAGAGTATGCAGTCCCGTTTTGACCAGTTGCTTCTTTTCACGAAGTTCATGTGACAACGACGCGCCGAGTGCCAAGGGAAGGAAAGGGCCCTTTATTTAAACGAGCGTGCAGCCGCCTCCATAGCCCGCCTCCCGTCGGCGCAGGCGTGCTGACGGCACTTGCTGCAGCTGCGTGACACAACGGGCTGTCCCCTGTCGCTAATTTCGGCACGTTAGCGTGCATCTTAGTGAGGGCAGCAAAGGATACACAGGACATCAGCTTTCGTCCAGTCCTTATTGCGCTGTTTTTAGCTATGCTTCACTGTTCAATTAACCACTGGCCCTCAATAATGAATTGGCATGCAAAGTTGTATAGGCTACCTGAAAGAGATGCCACGTGAAGAACGCGAATGTCTCGCGTATAAAGGAACCCTTTCTCCCAGAGGTCGCCTGTTGCGGGGCTATCGTTCCAAATCATCGTAGTTATACCTCGTCAGATCACGCATGTCACAGCTGCTCCCTGGCCTTACGTTCCCTCTCGAGCTGACATCGCTGCAGAACGACGCTCTGCCGACTGATGCTTCAAAGGGCATGAAGACGAAAAACCGCTTTGTCTCGAATGGTACCCACGTTATCGCGAACTGCACACAAATAATATAGATATTAAGCAAAACAGACGGAGCAGTGGCGACTATCGCACCTGCCACTTTCTGGAGATTCCTCGATGACGTCACGGACGCTTGTTTGTGTGATTGGCCGACCAAATCCACCGAGGCCAAGAAACATGACTGGGCGATCGTAGCAGTGGGGTGTCCGTTCGGTCGCATCGTTGAGGTGCTAACGTGCAATTAACACACTGACCCAATGTGTTACGTCACTCGGGCCCATTACACGTCACTGCAACGCGAAATTTTAGTTCCTCAACACTTCTTTGGCGTTTTCTTGTTTAAAGAAACGTCTTTCCTGGCTGTAATGGAGCTGAGAGTAGCAAAAGGCCAGTTATTCCAAACTGAACAATGTTGTATTTTGTCTTCATGGCCCGTTTGAGTGCATGCGTTGCAACATGGCTCCTTGGGATGCGAGTAAGCGTCGCGGTGATTCCAGCAAAGCGGAAGAAAAAGAGTAAATTTGGAGTTCCGCCTAAACCTGCGACATCTTAATCCTGTGTTTATGATCACGTCACTACTGCAAAACGGTGATCAGTATGTCCTACGCAATGCAAGTTTTGAAAGCATGCTTTGACATTCTCGTTAAAAAGAACGCCACCTTGCAGGGGCATATTCTATGATTGTTTAGTACGAGAAAAATTGACTTCCACCAATGTCAGATGTTGATGGTCAATTTAGGCGCACAATTGTATCGTTTTTTTTCCTTCACAAAGCAACCGCGGCATGCCTTCTTGCTTTCAGTTTCGAATACCAAAAGAAGAACTCGTTGAAAATCCCACCTGCCACTGCATCACGAAATTTGTCGAGGTAAGTGTTCTTGAATCCTCTCCCATGAGCTCTCGGTGCTTTTACAGACGAATTGCTGGTCTAAAATCCGTTTCTAGAAAAGACCACACAGCGGCCGCTTTTATTATTGATTACGTGTTTGCATACATTTCACAAGGGTCTCAAATCAGGGCGTTTTATATTTGTCCTCGTTTGCGCCGGGGCGGAGATAGGGATAATCAAGTAATTTGTAACGTTACGTATCTGAGTTGTATAAAATTTGCAGAATACTTTTCACGCTACTATATTAATCACACTACTCTTTCCTAGGCTAAATAAACGCGAAAGTGTTGGTTTGTCAGTCTCAACCAGAAATCTTGCTGGTTCACGATGGGTTACTTAAACTGGGGAGCCTATAACGTGGGAAGAATGTGCGTAGAATTAGTGAGGGGAAGAGAGCAGGAAGAACAAGACGAGGAGCAGTCCAGTGGCTGGGGGTGAAGGGAAGGGGAACGAGTAGGATTGTATGGAGTGGGGAAATATTCAATTAAATGCTTTATTTTCCTTTGGGATTAGGGGACTGGAGCTAAAAAGCTGTGGATCCAGCTTGTCAGAGTGTCCAATACAATGGCAGCAGCGCCGGCAGTGCGACACTTGTCAAAAACATAAGTAAACCATAATTAACATAACCGTAATCAACAAAAAAATACTCAACATACCCAAAAAATGTATTTGATCCTTCTTTGATAGGAATCGGTAAAACACGAAAGTAAAATGTGCCTTCGCAGGAGCATTTGAATGTTTATTTGCACCGATATGAACATTGCTATTTATATTTCGTCGGTATGGCACCATTAAACGCATCAACATTAGACACTGGATTACACGCGCCGGAGCATTGCTTAAATCCGATTGAAACCCGAGGCACTTGCAAACCGTGCGAGTGAAACCGAACGGGTTGTCAGCGAATCGTTCGGTGAAGTCAGAGTATCATACAGCGAAAGGAGCATGATTTGTGGGTCGGCAGCAGTCTTGTGGGTGTGCTTGGCGAGCGACGTCCTGCTAAAGGGTCGCTTAGGCAAAGGTGCGGCCACATTGGTCCTGCTCCGTGGCGTGTATGCCAGACGCTTGCGTTGCGACGTTCCACAATCTGAGCGGCGAGTCCCGTGGTCAGGCGGCGACCCAGCTGCGGAGAGCCGGCGGTGGCAACGGCCTGGGGGCGGCCGGTAGGGGAGCCACGTTATGCATGGCTCAGCTGCGGTCACATGAAGGCGACGGCGAAACGGCTCGACGAGAATAGTAGTAGAGCTTTGCTTTAAAATGGGTCCAATCTACTCTCCAAAGGTGGAAAGCATACAGCTGCGCTGTCTTGCATGATACTCGGCTGGCTGTTCACGCCGAAAGCTTGAGGCTGCCACGACCGCTGCAGCGCAGGCGCCACAGCCTCGCACGTCCACGCCACGCCAATGTGACGCCAAACCTTATGGTGGGGACTGTCGAATGCCTTCCGCTCAATCCGAAATGCACTCGAGAAGCGCAGTTCACTATTTGGGTCGCAGCGTGAGTTCCAGTGTCTGCGTAGCACTCTTCAGCCAAGAATCGGTTGACACGTGCTGCCCAGTCTTGATCCTGTCCGGCAGTCTCGGTTCCACTATTCTCAAAGCGTTCTTCGGCTTGTCCGTCGTCGAGGTGCACGACCCAGACGGCCTTGTCGTTCTGAGATGGCTGCTCGGGCTAGCAAAGGAGGCGTCGCATCTGCAATCACAGCGTCTGCTCGTCCAGTCTATACTATCGCCGCTGGCACGCAATCCTGGCTCCTCATTCACATGCCGTCGTTCCTGGCAGGGATGGCAGCTTCTCATCTGCTGCAGCGTCGGCTGGCTCCGAGGGCCAGGAACAAAGCGCTGCCATTCTCTGCGACCGGGGCGCACCGTCCGAATGAGAAGCGTTTCGACAGCTACGAGGCGCAGAGTCAGCCTTGAAATTTGTCCCGACCTGACCATGGAATCGTGGGGTCCCCTTGACCAGAGAATTGTGCGGTCTTGGCAGCGCGCGCTGAAGCGGTCTGGGCCACGTCAGGTGTCCGCGGGAATAGCGACTGCAGTGTAACGTCCTTGCAGGCACATGGTTCCTTCTTGCCACAAAGGAAACAGCGCCGGCCCTTTTAAATGCAGAGCATTTCAGTAACTCACGATGTCACCCGCGTTGGCGTCCGTAGTCCGCGTCCGCATCGCTCCCCCTACACTATATAAAAATACCGTAGAATTAAGACCCTCAGCCGGCAACGGCTTGCCGACGCCTCACCACCTGGTTTTCTTGCTCCTCTGCAGTCCCTGCCGAGAACAGGAGAAATTTTCGCTAATAAAGTCTACGCTGACTCGGCCTACACTCCGGACGTCATCTCCAAATGGACAACGCATAGGCACCTTGCTAGTCCTCGGTGCCCCTACTGTGGCAGCAACAATACACCGAACCTTTTCCACCTCATCTGGGCTCGTTCAGCTTACTCGACTGACCGCGACCAGTTCCTTACAACGCAAGTACGCCCGACGACTTCTGAAGAACGTGTTCAACACGTCAGAAACAACCCCCAAATTTTACAGAAAATTACAAAATTCGGTCTCAAAACAGGTCTCTATAAAGTAGTTTGATGGCGGATCGTTCACCCACTCTCTAGATGGCCCCCCAAAAACACCCTTTGTGGCTCCTGAACGGCTCCAATTGCACACCTCGATCATGGTCGTATTAGAGTGTCCTCGCCACAACTTCAACTGTGCATACCGTGCTAAGTGAACCCTCACAGTGCAGTGAAGACTTTATATTGTTACGTGGCGGCAGGACACAGATGAGACGAACGATGCGATGGAGTGAAGCGATCTATTCACATTATGTACAGTGCGGCCATGACAGAGCTCGCGCAAGGTTCGCGCCAGGCACTTCGTCGTCGTCGTCGTCATCGTCGTTGGTTCAAGGAGCTGTCAGGCATTGCCCACCTTAGTCCCGTAACAATATGAACCATCTTCCCCTACCCCTTTTCCCATGCCCCCAACAGGGCCTATTGGCCTCCTCCTATAATAAAGTTATCCATTCCATTCCTTTGTACACACGTGGAGCGCTTAACAAAGCCTGGTCGTCTCTACCTATTGACGCTCCCAGCCGCCGAGTCGCCAGGTTGAGACGCATGACGAGCTGCAACTTCGCTCAGTAACTTTGAGCAGTGCAACTGTCAGAGACTGAACGCCTGGTGCCCTCTTCGTAACTTTAACCCCTTAACTGACCTCCAGCTCCCGTCCGGTTCGGGCATTCTCATGGCAGTAATCGCCGTCGTTAAAACGTCAACGGTCTCCCTTCGTCAGTTTCCCAAACGAACGCAAGGAAATCCTTCTTGAAAAGCTGACATCGCTTTCAGCTATAATGGAGCGACCGACGCGTCCTTTCTGGGCCCGCTCGTCGGGTGGCGCGGCGAACAAATAAGATTTAGCGCAGCGAAAGACACGGACGGTGAAAAGACGGGACGGACGGCAGTTCCGTATTTATGCATTCAAGTGTATTATGCATTCAAGCATGGCCTTATTCAATGAACAGCTGAACACCTTTTCCACACCATTTCAACACCCCAAGGAAAACCAAGGGCGTTGAAGTTGATCACCCTTTTTTTCACAGAAAAAGGGTGTAGAGCTAGGAAAAAGGTGTTGAGATTCAAGTAAAATAGTGTAAAGGACTGCCAACACCCTTTTTCCACTTATGCTACACCCTTTTTGGCTAAAAGGGTGTAAAAAAGTTAAGTGGTCGCCATAGCGGAAGCCAGCTTCGCTAACCCGGCACCGTGCCGCAGTGGGACGAGAGCTCGACTGCAGGTGCCTGTGGCGGAAGGTGCGTAGAACGTCGTGTGCACGCGCACAATGAGAGGTCCCACTGTGGGTAGGCTGCGTGGGAATAGCGGCCAGCCTTCGCCTGTGTAAGTGATTCGCGTCGAAACCAGCGTGTCGAACCGGAACCGAACCGATATTTTTGCCGGAACTGAACCCGAACCCGAACCGTTATTCTTTGAGCCGGCTGAACCCGAAACGGAACTGAACCGAAAAAAGAGATAGTGGTTACCGGTTCACGACAAAACTTCGACCATCTCGTTATTGATAACGGGTGGTCAGCGTCGTTAGGCGGTTCTTTCACGCGCCATCTGCTTGGTTTCACTCTTTGCAGAGCCGCGTGTGTGAATCCAAGTGACGTCGCATGGGCAATCGTTGTGGGCGTCGTTTACAGCTTTGCTTTCCAGCCACCTGCACAGCATGGATTGGAGCCAATTTTAAGCACATCGCAAGAATATAAGCAACAGCGCCACAAACGGGAAGAAAGACGAGGAATTGAAGCGCAGCACAACGGGACACGGCGAGTCCACACACACAGGGCGCACAAGTGTCGACTGGCCGCTTGTACCGTTGTCCTGCGCTCCAATTCCTTGTCATGTTCTACCAACAGGCCCAAGACAGCACCCTCGTGAACAGGAAGAAAGAGACGCACGTATGTTTGTTATTGGTTCAGGACTCGGCTTTATATATGTACTAGCGAGGCGAACCTCACGCAACAAGAAAGAGGGAAAAAAGGCCGAAGGGGTCGAAGAAATAATACCTAAACGTACTGCAGAAAACTAGGAGGATATTTATTGATTATGAGTAGGGATCTGCGTTTTTGGATAAATCCGATAAAATCCGAAAAACACTCGCCGGTAAATGTTTTTTTGAATTCGAATTTATCCGAAAAACTCCGAATTCACGAACCGCCGCCTGTGAAAACCAGACTACCCTTTATCTTTCCCTAGCATCTTCGAAAAACTTTTCCTATTCTATTTTCATGTTTCCACTTTTGTTCGTTCCACTTATGTTCCCAAGCTTCACAAAGGGAGTCGCTTTGGACCCTTATAATGAAAAACAAGATCTCTCCCCGCAACAATAGTCGGACCAAGGTCAAATACTTCTCACCTTCCCTGCCACTCCACTTCGGGCTTTTTTCCGGATATGTTCTTTTCCTAGAATTTCATTCGCCCTTTAATGACCTCATTTCGCTAAATATTGAGCGTTTGAATCTGCAATAAAAATGTCTCTGCTGTTTGATTTCTTTTATTGTTGTACATGGCATTTCTGAAAGATCAATAGTGTACGGCCCTAATAGTCCGAATTCTGTGTTCTCTTAAAGGGCGTTCCGAAAAACTCCGAATTTGCAAAAATAAAGAAACTTCGAAAAACGCCCTCCGAATTTGCTCAAAAATGAACTCCGAAAACGCAGAACCCCAATTATGAGGTTTAAAGCGCCGAAGCTACACAGGTGATGCGGCACGACGTAGTGGAGGGCTCCAGATTAATTTTGACCACCTGCAGAGGATCTTTACGTGCGCCGAAATCTCGTACATACAGGCGTTTTCACTTTCCGCCTCCACCAGAAAAGCGGCCGCCGCGGTCGGAAATCGAAGCCGCGTCCTTGGGCGCAACAGCACAGTGGGACGAAAGTGGGACGAATGGGCGAGTGGGACGAAAGAAGAGACGAGTCAGGGCGAAATTCTGAGTGTCAATTCGAAATTCTAGAGGTTGTAACCTTTCGAATTGAAAAAGTGTGCCCAGCGTTGGGTTTGGTTTCGCTGATTGCCTCTAGCGTCTTTGGTAGTCGCTTCTACAGGAAAAGCTGCTGTTCACAGAGGAATAAGACGCCCTGTTGCGTGCGCGTGCGTGTGTGCGCGCGCTTTGCATGGAACATTTTTCTTTGCTGATGGTTTTGTAATAAGAATGGAGGCAGCATTCGCTCGTGGTTGTCGTGGTAGCAAGCCCGATAACCAAGGTGCCGCAGCCAGTGGTCAGCGGTACTTTTCTGCCGCGTCTTCTTCACGCTTGGCTAGGGATCCTAAATGAACCATAAAAAAGACGCCCTACCTCGCCTTATTTTAAAGAAATACCTTTGGTTACTCGTTAAATTCCATTATGACATCAAGGACGCTGTTTTTGTGAGAAGTGGTGAGAAACACCGAAAAACTTTCACATTTTTTGCTACACAGCATCAGCAGGCAATGTGTTGACTCATTGCTAGCATCTAAGCGGCGCAACAAATCCCAGAGTCTCTTGGCGGTGCCTTTACGTAGTCTCCTGGACGACATTAGGGGTGGTGAAAAGGATCTAGCCTGGTACGTTTTCCGTTGTATCTGGCCTCAATTTAAAAAAAAACCAATTTAGTATAGCGCTACGGTTATTAAAAAACAGTATTCCGAGTGAAAAAGAATATACGCGAGTTTCACGGTCAATTTAAGTATACAAAACTATCATTTCGCACTTCGCTAATAATTCAGCTCTGAACCGGTTCGCGAACCGGTTCGGCGCATGATTTAGTCCAACCGGAACTGAACCGGAACGAAATGAATTTGCTTGATCTCGTACGGTAATCGAACCGGTATTTTTTCCGGTTCGATACAGTGGTCAAAACAAGAAAAAAAAAACGAAAGCGAAGAAAGAGACGTAGCCACGGTGCAACAGTAAAGATATCTTTGATAACTGCTGGGCTTTTGCCTTGAATACACGTAAGCACACTAAAGTTTCCGAGGAATTTTTATTCTTTTTATTGCCAGCGGCAAGTTTCTTGTGGCAAATTTAATGAATAATAGCTAACGGTTCTCACCAGTCGTATCGTATTTTTTGGTGGTGGAGATTTTCCCCTTGAATCAACCTTCTGGAGAAGAAGCTTGAGTCTTACATGTTTCATTTCATTTCATTTATTGCGTCCTTAAAGGCCCGGGGGCATTACATAAGGGGGGGGGGGCAACAAATACTCAGTGACTGTGTACAATTTGATGGAGCAAACAATACACATTATACAATTGTAAACGCGCGTAATAATAACGAACAGTAAGAATAATTATACTGTGCGCTGATGCACTATCGCTATAGTGTTAGTTATTGACTGTAATCAAGTGGGTTTCCAGCTTCTGCCGGAATGATGTCCGGTCGGGTATAACCGCAATGTTGTCGGGGAGGTGATTCCACAGTTTAATTGCACGAGGGAAAAAGGAGTCGTTCATCGCCGATGTACGGCCGTTAATTCGTGCAATGGGGTTTGAATGATTAGTGCGTGAAGAAGTTCTGTTCGGCGGCTTTAAAATTTCGTGCCTTGACTGTGGGCGGAAAAAGAAACTGTGCAGGAGGCATAAACGTGAGATGATGCGACGTGAGGCGAGAGATGGCAGGTTGAGTGATTGTTTTAAGGCGTTTACGCTGGTTTCTCTAGAAAACTGTGAGGTTATAAAGCGAGCTGCACGGTTCTGTAGTGATTCTAGTTCGTTGATGAGATATGCCTGGGAAGGATTCCAAATGGACGATGCATATTCGAGTTTTGGGCGCACGTATGTTAAGTGTGCTAGTTTTTTAATGTCGGGAGATGCAGGTTTTAGATTACGACGGAGGAATCCAAGTGTGCGCAGAGCGTCTGAGCAGAAGGACTGCACGTGCGACGCGAATGACAAAGACGGGTACATGTGCACTCCGAGATACTTGTATGACGTGGCCGTGTCGAGAGGAAGCGAATTAATGAAGTAGGTATACTGAACAGTGGAGCGTTTACGGGAAAATGACATTGATTTACATTCAGTAAGATTTAAAGGCATCAAAGATTCTTGTCACCATAGTGCAATGATGTCGAGGTCTAGCTGTAGTTTAGTTTTGTTTTCGGTGTTTTGAATGGCGAGAGAGAGAGAGAGAGAGAGAGAGAGAGAGAGAGAGAGAGAGAGAGAGAGAGAGAGAGAGAGAGAGAGAGAGAGAGAGAGAGAGAGAGAGAAACTTTTATTCTGTTGAGCCCCTTGCGGGAGGCCCAGCAGCCAAGGCGTTGGAGTCTCAGCGGTGGGCCCCAGCCGGTGCCTATGTTGCCAAGCTCCCTCACCTCAGCGACCCGTGTGAGAACGGCCAAGTCCTCCGGGTCCCGCACGACCCGACACCCCGGTGCCCTCGTGAGGGCGGGCCACCGGTGCCGGCGCGTCCAGAGCCAGGCGGACCAGCCGCAGTTGGATCTCCGGGTCGTTGCTGCGCAGAGCTGTCTCCCATTCGTGATGACTCTTAATGAAAGTCGGTGGTGCCTTCGTGCAATTAAGCCCAGATTATGTGTGGGAGTGTGGCTTTATCAATCTTGCATCTTGGACATTGGTCGGTATAAGTCTCTGGATATATGCGGCTGAACAGTTTGGGGTGAGGGTACGTATTCGTTTGTATGATCTGAGTGTGGTAGTCTGTTGTCGGGTAAACTGGCGGGAGGGGTTAGAATATTGTTGACGAGTTTCGCGGTAGTAGTGAAGAATGTCGCTGTATGTGAGCAGCGGGTGGCAGTGCAAGTCGGAAGAGACGGGTCGATCGACAGGGTCCTGGTTCGTGCATTCACAAGCTCAATCGTGTGCCTCCTCATTGCCCTCCAGCCCAGCATGTGCCGGTGCCCATATAAGGTTGATTTGAGGAAGTGGGTGCATATCATGGATCGTCCGTAAAACTGCTAGCGTGTGAGGGCTTCCCAGGCCGTTCGATATAGTGCGATAGGCGTCCTGGCTGTCCGTGACGATGGTGCTTGGGGTTCCGGAGGCCGTTATCCGTACTATGGCCACGGCAATGGCGCATTCCTCAGCAGCCGCTATATTCGGCGTTGGAACGGTGCAGGCCGTGAAGCTGGTCTCTGGATAGTTGCAGGCGACCGCGCAGCAGCTGGGTCGTTGGGCATACGGCGTAGCGTCAGAGTACCATACGTTGGACTGCTGGCGGAGTGTTTTTGTTAGCTGCCGAACTCGTGCTTGCCTTCTGAATGGCGGAGTATACAACCAAATCGTCTGCAAATAAGCGAAGTTTTGTTTGTGTGTTAGTTGGAAGATCGTTTATGAATATTAAAAATAGAAGAGGTGATAGGCCTGCGCCCTGAGGGACGCCTCATGAGACGTTAGTTTTGGAGGAGTCATAATTATTTGCAGACGTGTACTGCTTGCGGTTAGTGAGGAAGTGTTGTATCCAGGAAACAATATTCGGTGCAATACCCAGTGAAGAAAGTTTACAAAGTAACAGGTTATGTGGTACGCGATCAAAAGCTTTCGAAACGTCCAAAAATATAGCATCTGCCTGAAGGTTAGCATCCATGTGTTGTAAGAGGTCGTGGGTGAATTCGGCTAGTTGGGTCTCACATGAGAAGTGCTTTCGAAAGCCGTGGTGGTGATAAAAGAAATTAATTGATTCGAGGTGAGACGCAATATATGAAGATATAATGTGTTCCAGTAGTTTAGACGGGATACTAGCCAGTGAAATTGGGCGGTAGTTTGCTGGATTGGCGCTGTTTTCCTGTTTTGAATATTGCAACTATCTGGGCTACCCTCCAATCGTCTGGGACTTCGCCCGTTTCAATGGATTGGGTGAAGATAAGGCAAAGTATCTGACTCACCACTGCGACGGTGTTTACTAAAAATTTGGGGGTTATTCGGTCACATCCTGGCGCTGAAGATATTTTAAGAGCTTTGATTAGTTTAGCGATTCCATCGGGGTGAATTGCTATTTCGGAGGATACAGCGGAGGGGGAATGAGTAGGCAGTAGCGTTAACTGGGTGGAGTTAGAGATGGAGAACACAGAAGAAAAGTAGTCGTTTAAGGTGGTTGCTACGTCCTTTGTGGCTATTGGCTCCCATTTCGGTCTGTAAGTTCTATGTTGTTACTTCGACTTTTGCTAGAGAGCATGCGCCAAAATTTAGTCGGGTTTGAGCGAAGGATTGATAGCAGGTTGCACGAAAAATATTTATCGTTAGCATTTTGCAGTTCCTCGATGTATTTCTTTGCGCACAGGGGATACTTTTGCCACGATACTGTGTTATTGCTTTGATTTGCGGTCCGATAAAGGCGTTTTTTTTTTTGATTTAGAAGACTTTTCAATTGTTTGTTGAACCAATATGATTGTGTGTATCTCATTTTACGCGGATTATTGGGATGTATTGTTCCTCTAAGTTCAGTATTGTGTTTTTGAACATGTGCCAGTTGGTATTTACTGTGCGGGCTTGGTAGGATTCGCTAAAGCTATCGAGGAAAGAACCGAGTTTGCTGTTAATAGCGTCGAAATTTGCTCGTTTGTAGTCAGCATTGAATTTTTCTATTGGTGACCTTATCAGGGGCAGCGATAAGCAAATGTGGAACAGGTTATTGTCGCTGAGGCCAGGGAGAACTGATACGCGCTTAATGTCGTCTGGGATGTTAGAAGAAGATCTAGAGTGTTATTTCCTCTCGTGGGTACGTTATAGCTTGGTGTAGGTTAAAATCTAGGGTCAGTTCAAGGAATTGCTTGGATTCGTTGGACGGGGAGGTACTGGGGACTGAAAGTAAAGGCCAGTTTATTTGAGGAAAATCAAAATTTCCGAAAAGAAATATAGGGGCTTCCGAGACTTTCTGTTTAATATGGGTGAGTGAATGTGAGAGGAGGTTGCAAAAGGAAGGTTCGTAGTCTGGTGGCCGGTAACAGATACCAAAAATCGTTTTTAGGGCAATGTTTGAGATTCGTACCGATGTTAATTCTAATCGTACCCATGTTAATTTGTACCCATGTTAATTTGCGATTATCGTGCGTTTTTCTTCTAGTTGCATTGTTTCAGTGGCCGAAATCTCATCGCGTGTGCAGTAAACATTTTTTTGTTCTGTATTGAGGGCTTTAAGAGCGGGAGCGGAAAGATCGAGATTCACTTTTGGAGGAAGAGGTCGAGTCGATGTGCTGCCTTTGCCAGAGTGTGCCGGGAACTCTTTCAACAACCTCCTTTGGGGCATAACAGAAGTGGTGCTGTGGTACCTCGGCTCGCTGGACAGTCTCCGGCTCGACCGAGATTGGAAAACAGCGGTTAAGTGGGAGTACTGTGTTTCGCCCTTTGCAGCTGACAGCGATCTGTAGCGACTTGAAATAGCTCGCAGGAAGACTGGCGTTCCTGCGCATTAAGTATCGCGATGAAGGACGCGCTGCAGGCGCGTGCTGACAAATGAACGGACACGAGATATAGTTCAAGAGGACTGTGATTTGGGCGAGTTGGTGAATGTTCATGATTGACAATCCAGCGCGCGAAAACACGGCACAAAAAAGAACGAGAGTTAGACAGGACCTGTCTAACTCTCGTTCTTTTTTGTGCCGTGTTTTCGCGCGCTGGATTGTCAATCATGGACACGAGATACTTTGACCACTCAGACCGTGCATCCAGTTGAGGGGCTGTAAAAGGCCAACTGGGTGGTGCTTATACTACAGTGCGATGTGGGGGCGGCCAGGTGGAGGGTGGCCTTGTTGTCTGTCTCAGCGCACTGCAGCTGCCGTCGGTGTGCACGCAGGAGCCCCTGGAGTCGCTGCGGCTGTTCATCGCGTGGGCGATCGTGGCGGCCGTGCTCTGCTTCTGCGGCAGCGTGGCGCTCTCGTGCGTGCTCAAGTGGGGCGACATTGTGAGGAGCGGCAACCTCTGCTCGATCGTGCAGCCTGCTTACAAACATGCCATGCTGGCATTCACGAATTTAGCGTTTAATGACATTCAACGGCACCGATTTTCATCAAAACAGTAAACTCCTATTAAAGCAAGCTCGAAGGGACCGCGACAGCATGTTCGTTGTATGAAAAGTTCCGCTTAATAGAAGTGACACTCCAAAAAAGAGTGCGAAAATGCAAGGTGCATACAAACCATTTACTTCAATACGATGGATGGAGTAATCGTACATCATTTACAAAGAAAAAAAAACATTGTTGCGGCTCATCTCTATAGAAAATTGTCCTAAGAACTCATGATGGTTGGTTTCAACCGGGTCGTGATGGATGTTTGTCGCTGCTGTGCAAATCAGCGTGCGGTCACGAATTGCGCCACCTTGACTCTTACTAAGTAATCTGCTTTCTTTTTTTATTTTCGAAGTATCCAGACCGAAATTGTACGCCAATTTGCCGCTAACGATACCCTCTCGATCGATACGCGGGCTTCATTCACTTAACATAATTAGTTCATCGCGGAGTTGTGAGTAACAGGGAATTTCCGTCTGCGGTGAGTGAAATTTGTCGTCTCAGTGAAAAATCAGTTGATCGTGCGGTGCAGTTCCGCCCTTCGTCTCGTGCGCCTCTTTTTTTGAGTACGTCACAATAAACTACCGCCGCTGTGCGGAGTTGCCCTGGCACACAGCTCCTGCTTGCATTCTAACAGCTGCTGCTGGCGGAACATTGACGCAGTGGTATATTCCCCACTGTGCCTTTCAAATCGGGTGCACTTCAAGCTGTTGCCGTGCTGGGAAGCTGTTGAATGCCGGAGAAAACATTTCGTGGCGGGGCATCACTGTGTGGAGTTTAAACTGCCAATTTTGGTGCTAAAGCTAAGCTGTGCTTCCTGGTTTTCTTTTCAAGCCTGCTCACAACCTGAAGGACGACAGCGTCTTAAAGAAGCACGACAAACTGCGGGTACGTTCCCATTTCGTTAAAGATGGTTCCAGAGATTAAGACCGTGCACAAACTAAACGTTAAGCCCGAGTGTGTGTCTTTATTGCTGTAATCTGAGAATGCCAGATTCAGTCTCCGCTGCCTTGTTCGCTATTACCACATGTGAGCGTATGGTATACTCTTCCGTTTACATAAGTACACCTGCAAAAAGCGGACTACCGCCGCCCCGGTAAGTTGGTCAGATATCGCACACGTGATCCGCAGGTCGTGGTGTCCGCTCCCACCCGGGAGCACAGGGCGGGGGCGCATGTTTGCTTTCATTTAAAGATTTGAAAATTTCTATTCCCAAACACCCACGCGCGCACACTCAAAATACGACGCAATACTTGACCTGAGCCCAGCTCGGCGTTTTTGAGTGCTGGCTTTTCTTTCTGTGTTCGTTCAACGAGCCCCTTATTTCCCATTTTAGTTAGCTATGCATTACCACAACTTTAGCAGCCTATTACAGCGCACTGCAGGACGAAGGCCTCTGCAGTATCATTGGAAGGGTTCTGCCAAATACTACGCCAGGGTGGCCAGTCCTTGCTCTGGTTAGGAAAGGATGCGGCATTTAGGCCCCTCTATTTCTGGCGCAGACACCGTCCAATATGTTGAACCCGGTAGCCATAAGGGTAGAAATCGCTGGCTCGCGTGAGGTATATATCGCCTCGTGCTCACACCCGGCGATCAGGTCTGAGCAGGATTGGCCCAAATCGAGGCCCAATCGAGGGCCTTCGTTTCGTCGCACTTGTTGCTGCTGCTGTGCCTCTTGTGGTAGCAGTTTGCACACGTTCGCGGAGGCGGCTTCCGCGCGAGCTGAAGCGATAGGCAGCACTGGGTAAGCCCCCCGGGCGTCGTGCGCCTCCAGGTCCGTCAAGTCAGGTCGTGCCTTCGGGCACCAGGTGCCGAGAAGACCAGGCCCATGGCTCAATGACGAGAGCGATATGTCGTCACGTGGGCGTACGGATAAATTTCGCCTCGGAGGCATGCAGCTCATCCTGCAGGCCCCGTCCTCAAGAGCGGGTCTACTGTTGTCGGGATCCCCTGCAGGTTCATAGAGCATGGGTCAAACTCACTCGCGCGCCTCTTTGGCTCAGCCCCAGTGCACTAATTAATTAGCCGGAGGGGGATAAAGTTGTAGCTGAGAGAATTCCTTCGGGCGCTGAAACGTTGGGTGTCCCCTCCTTATATGGAGCGGGGCTTTCCACAACGCGCGACCTGACCCGGCAGTGCCGCGACAAGGAGCGGGAATTATGCGGGCCACGCGCAGGAGACCGATCGAAGGCATTCGAAAGCGTCAACAAGAAACGAGCGGCTCGCGATGCAAACCGTGTTAAAGGACGAGGCCCTGCGAGAACGCTGCAGGGCGGAAGCAAAAATTCTCGCGCGCTCAACTGGACATTGATGTTTTCGCATTCATACGCTTGAGGAGTGCTTCGATTTGCTTGGGCTGTCCTCGGACTGTATGCTTCTTGCGATGACTGTGGTCGCACTCGGTGTTCGCAATAACATTTTGCGCCGATTTACAGACAAAACACGAGGCAGCCAGGCAGGGCTCGCGCTACTGCAACTGATTTCATTTCGGAGTCATATCTTTGAGTATGTACATAAAACCGCGCATGCGCAGGACGTTCCGTAACACGTACCATTAAAAAAATCAGCCATGGTTAATAAAAATTCAATGTCCTTGGTGAAAAGTGCCATTGACGCGTCACTGATACAACCTTGGACAGGTTTGGTGATAGGGTATGCCTTTAGTAATGTCGTGCATTGGTGACATAATTCCTCACCCAAAATCCTGCTCTCACTGAGCCGGACTTCACAACTGCAAGATGAGCATTGCGCAGGCAAGAGCACGCAAATTGTTGAAGAAACGTGACGAAGGTTGTGTCAGTGGCATGGCAGTGGTGCTGTTCACGTGGAAGTTTGAATTTTTGTTAAAGTTGACTGAGTTTTTTCTTTTGCTAAACTGTACATGTTACGAATTGTACTGAACATGCTAGGATGTTGGAAGACATGGCTCCAAAATAAAATCAGTTGAAAGCAGCGCCAGACCTGTCCGCATATCGTGTTTTGTCTGTAAATCGGTGCCGACTTTTAATGTGAATGCTTCGAACAAACTAGCCCTGCAGCAAAGTTTAGTAAATCGTAGTGTGATTTCGTGCGGATGTGTGGGGACCGAGAAAGGAGTGGCTCACGCGTTTCGGGTTGGAGGTAATCGGCTTGCGATGCATCCGGCCAAAACGAGGAACCAGCTGAGGGAGCACATCGATTTGACATTATCATCCAGGAATGTGCGTGCAGTTGCAAGTATGCCCGTCCCTGCATATCACAGCGACAACTAAGCCGCTGTGATTGCCGTTACTGTTGGCCACGACTTTGAAGCTCCCCTGGTCATCCACATTCGCAAGACGGAACGGCATTGAATGTTTTGTTTTTTTCCCTTATTGCGATGTTGACTGACTGACCGTAAAAAACAAAACTTGCCATTCAGCAGTTTTTTTTCCACGGCACTGATGGGGCACACATTTGCTTTCTCTTTTGTACTTAAAATGCAGGACACGTCCATCTTTTCGTCGGTGGTGTTCTACTTCATATACGCCGTGTTTAAGGTGAGTGCCTGAAAACTGATTTGGGAGAAACGGGTGGATAGTAGTCATCAGGGCTGAGATAAAGGGAAAAAAAAAAAAAACACTCGCGATTTTTACTGCGTCAAAATTTACGCTGACAGAATTTTACTGGCACTCACGTGTGATTATTTTTTTCCTGTCCGACTCAGAGTTGAGAAAAAAACTTCTCGGGGCATTTAAGGCATTTAAGTCTGTTTAAGTGCTTTGAAGGCCAAAGCCTGTTGTACCATTGGGACGTGCCCTTTATTATATGCATGTCTCCCCCTCTGCTCAGCAGCCACGCTGTTTTACCGTCCTTAGTCTGATATAATCCACCTCAATCCCACCCATGACTGGCATGTCTTTCGATCCAGTTCGGACACACATTCACCGCTTGAGGTTACCTGTAATAAGGTGTGGTTATTTATCATTTTTGTCATCACGTGACTTTTGGAACCCTCCGTGTTGACGAAGACGGTCACTTTTCGCGTTTGATGAGACCTTAAAAGCCGGACGTCGAGCAGCAATGAGCTCATACGCTGTAGCCGAGCACCGGCGCCTATGCGCACTGCGCAGTTGCCCGTTCGACGTTCACGGTGTGCATTGCAAACGGACCCGCGCGCCGAGCAACAGTCGGCGTAGTACTGTTTGATACAGTACAGCATGTTGTTGGGTTAGTTGTACTGCATTTCAAAAGTGGAAAAAACTGCGCATCCAAGACAAGACCACCGCAAAGGGGATAGCATTGTCCCCTTCACAGTGGCCTTGTCTTCGACGCGCAGTTTTTTCTACTCTTGAAATACTGTTTGATACATCTGGGATCGGCGGGGGGGGGGGGGGGGGGGGGGGGGAAGGAGGCGAGGGGAGTGATTCGTTTTTTTTTTTTTAAAGAACTTGGCTGGGGATATTATTCAGCACCTCAGGGGGTTCACCGGCATTCAACCCAGTCCGGGGGCAGGAAGTGTGGGATGAATAGAATGGGCTAGAGAAAAGGAAAGATCAGGAAGGTGAGGAAAGCGTAGAGAGGAGTAGTTCCACCGTGGTCGATTCCGTCGCACACAGCACACCTCGAACACTGCTGGCTGGCGTCATGCTTCTTCCGGGAGACGAGAAGCCTCGACGGCAACGATGAAGCGTAGAGTCGAGCTTGCCGTGACGAGGAACTAGTCTGCGGCGGTTCCAACCACTTCGGAGTTCGCTGGAATGGAGTGCGGCCGACAGACGGGTACTGAGGAGCGGGAGATGGCACTCGACGGCCCACACCAGCTCAGCGAAAGCCGGGCGACATCCAAATCCAGGGCGACGGCATGCGTGTCCCCCCGAAGCGGGGGAGTGCAAAAGATTGGCCGCGTATCTGCTTCTTTCGTTGCAAATGTCGACCCAAGAGGACAGTCGACTAGCGCCCCTGGCAAGTAAATGCGTCCCTTCTTTTTCCCGCCCACCTCTTGTTGCGGAGCGACCACCTCGTTGCTGTTGAGCCGCCAGCGAACGGAGCCGTGGGACACCGTGATGGAATCCTTTAATGGCGATGACAGAGTAACAATGACAATGATAGTGTGACGGTATGTGCCAGGAGCTTCATCTTCTACAATTCACACCTCTCATGCTGTTCCTCTAACGCCTCGTTCCTTCCAAGATAACAAACCTTGACCTGAGAAAACCTCGCTAGAGGTTTGCTCAGGTGAATTTAAATTTACCGTGTTCCACTGCTCCAAGTCGGGTGCCTCGATGCCAGCGCTGCCGTACGGCGGATACGCGCGTGAATCTAGGTAGGCACCGAACTACAACGTTTATAAAACTACATTGACCTACTCCAGGAGCGTTCCAAGTGGAACGCGGAACCTATCTAGTGGAACCTATCTTTGCTGTTGCCGTTTTGATTTTTTTTTCGAATTCCGCCAGGTAGCGCGGGCAACAGCAGGCGACGGTTTTCTCTAGTTGATGTAGTATTTTATTTGCTATCGCAAAAGCAAGCATCTGTAACTTTTTAAATTAAGGAACACTGCATATATCACTCAGTCTTGTACGGAATTAGTTCCTTTGGGAGGAACGGAGGAACGCCACCGTTCCATTAAGAGTGGGTGGAACTGTGTCGGCAACTCGTTACGCTTACGGAGGCACAGCGGAGGGAACGGCGTTCCTTCTTGAAACGTTCCATCGCTAGCCTTTGGCTGTTTTTGATGTCAAGGCTTTAGGGCCGTGATGCTAGTACAAAAAGCCGCAGGCCGGCCGCTACTTCATTTCCCTGTAAGCTGCCCAATTTGCCTGTCCTTCCGTAGAACGTGCTTCCTGGAACGACAAAGACAGAAGAAAAACCACGTAGTGGGGCCGCAGCTTGTCGGGCAGGCTTCACCGGGTGAGCACGACCTTGTCGCCACGCCGGCTGCAGATGCGCATGAGACACGTCACACTTGTTTCGGCGCCCCTTTGATTCGTCTTCTTCCGTGACCTCTTCTTTTGTGTATAACAGTGGAACGAGAAAGCCGAGCAGGAGAAGACGCGACTGTACCGTGTTCATCGCACACATGTTATGGCAGCCGTGCCAGCCGAAGGGGCTGTACGAGACTTCTCTTCTGTCTCTCAATGGACATTAGGGTCGCCGGCGTTGCGCTCACCGCGTGTAAATACAAAACGTCAAGTTCTTAGCCTCAGATTCTTGAAATATTGCTGTTGCCGCTGCCGACAAAGTGATGCGAGAGCTATCTGATCTCATGCGGGACAGTAACCACCCCTGAGAGCTGGAAGCCGAATCTGACCTCGGTCGTTCTACCGCCCTACGGCACGGCCATGGCACTCGAACGCGCAGCCGCAAACTTTCTCACGGACAAAGCGGACCACCAGTTTCGTGGTGTGCCCACTGCCAGGTTTGCTTTGACGATTGATTTTGGATTTTTGCCGGGAATGATTGCTCCACCTTTCCTCCGCATCATAGCAGTGCGACGACTCTGGTGTATTGTTACGGACCGGTTGAGACCAGCGACTCAGCCGGGTACTGATGGCGAGCCGAGTAGTGTATTCTAACGTAGGGTTACCAACCGTCCCGGATTTTGCAGGACTGTTGGTACGGTTGGTAACGTAGGGTTACCGGATTTTGCAGGACGGTTGGTAACGTAGGGTTACCAACCGTCCCGGATTTTGGAGGACCAACCATCCCGGATTTTCATACAATGTCACGAGTCCCGCGCCATCCCTTTCGGGACAGTTATAGGTCCCGGACCTGTTTCGGACCGCCCGGTGAGGAACTGTTTTCGATCCAAAGCACGCTCAGTAAAGCGTGTCACGCTCCGGAACACAAAGTCAACGCAAACTGGTCCAGGCAGAGCTTAAGGTAACGCGGAACTTCCACGTGAAGTGCGACAACTTCTACGTGTCCATTCTCCAGCAAGAGCAGCCAGATGAAGTGCCACTTCGAGAGGCCGCAACCATAAAGAAACCATGACATTGTCTGGAAGATACCACCCTAAAGAAAACTAATTTCGTTGCCTGCCTATGTTAGAGTAAGTTACCTCCCCCCCCTCTTCCCCCTTCGTGACTTCCTTTATTGAAGAATTGGTAACCCTAAGCTGGTGGCTGCTGCCGAGCGCAGAGTTCCTCTGTTACGACAACGAGAAGCCGGAGGCCCAACTTTAAAAGTGTAACATTAAGTTACAGCAGACAAGGCTGCGGAAAAAAGGCCACCATGAACTCTCAATCCGCAGAGTAACACTCTGAAGCTCTGTTATCGACGCTCTGGCTCAGGTGCCTGCGCGTGCCAGAATTTCAGGAGCAATCCAGTACGCGCCAAGTTATGCGCACGGCACCGCATAGGGTTTCAGCGGGCGTCAAACAAAATATACACAAAACAACCACTTTACATGACAAGCGCGTCTTGTATGCTAGCACATGCCTATAAGCGCATGCGGAGGCAGTCTCCTGAGCCCAAGAAACAGACCCAACTTATCCTCAAGTATAACACGGTAGTACCTTCAAGAGCTTTGGTGGTACGGCTCTTGAACATTACCAACAAAGTGTTGAAGAAAAAAAAGGGTTCCTCTGTCCGACACCAACATCGAAATGAAACTCATGCGGAGTTAAAACGAAGGACTCTACTAAGTTGTGAATATGTATTCTGAACATTCTTTTTTCACTCATACTATAATATTGAATCAGCATTCATTAAACGTCAATGTATTGTTCCTTTCGATGCGGTTTCTTGTGCAAGAAATTTATGTTCGTGGAGGTAACTTTCGTCTTGCATATCTGAAGCGCAGAATCCTGACTGAGCATTTTAAGACCGAAAAGGAAAGTACCATATGTGTTGCACTTGTAATAGACGAGCTCCACGCTTGCAGTTAACCATGTCTGCAATATGTCCGCTGCTCCCTGAAAAAAATTAGTCTAGGAGCGTTTCTTTGAATTCATTTTATCACCAGATAATACGCTGCCGGCGGTGTGTTCATATTCGCACAATATACGTAGTTCGATGTGATTGTTAAATTGCTCACTTCTATTCGCCTTAGGATTATCCGACACCGGATTTTAATTTAAAAAAATCAAATGCAACGTTAACGTAACGATACGTTACAATGTCGGAAGTGTAACTGGAACGCGTTCCTTTCTCAATATAGGAAATTGTAACGGGAACTCGTTTCAAAAATAGAAACGAACGAGGAACGAGCTTTCGTTCCGATTTTAGAGGAACGTGTACAACACTGATATAACTCATGTATTCATTTTCTGCCTTATCATTTCCGTAAGGCCTTGTTCTTGTTCAACAATGCTGAGAGAGAGAGAGAGAGAGAGATAAATTTTATTGAAATGAAAAAACACAGAAAGGTCGGCCGATGGTAGTATATCTCATCATCATCATCATCATTTATTGTACTCTTAAAGGCCCCTTGCGGGGTATTACATAGGGGGGGGGGGGGGCGAAATAATAGTACACACACAGCAAGAATTCAGACAGTAATACAGGAACAATTCCGACATACACTCGTGTAAAAAAAGTGAAGACGTACAGGCATGAAAAGAATAAAAAGGGGGGGGGGGCAAAATAATAGCACACACATAGCAAGAATTAACACAGTAAAACAGAAACAATTCCGACATACATTCGTGTAAAGAAAGTGAAGACGACCAGACATGAAAAAAGAAATGAAAAGAGAGAAGGGGGAGGGAGAGAGGTGAGCGATTTCAAGAAGTCATAGGTTCCCCAGTCCCCCGAAAAAACCAAACAACAACAAAAAAAAAAAGCTAGAAAGAGCAATGAACTGACTGAGGGCGTCAACCGTATGGCATTTGAAACGCATGCCAATGCCCTACGAACGAGGAGCCAGAAGGGCGCCGGCCTGCCGGCCTGACTACTCTCACACGGTCACAAGCTTTTGGCGTCAGCGGGCCGGCTAATCCCCTTGCCCTAAGGACCATGCAACAATGGTCAAAGCACTCGGAGTAGAGTTCCCCACTCTTTGCGCTCAGTACCCCAAAATATTCCCGGGAGGACAAGGCAGGGCAAGAACGACGACCGCAGACAGGTCAAGGAACGCAGCCCCCGTCTCCGAACAATGCGGGGCGGCAGACCAAAAAGCTGACCTTGCCGGAACTGCCATCTTCGAAAAAGGGGCGAACTGGAGGAAGTGCCTTTACAGCGAACCCCACGGAGCCGCAATGGCTCGCAAGGGACTACCCAGTCTGTGTAAACACACGAGCTGCGTTCCGCAGGGCGGGGTTCGTGGAAGGCCGGCAGCGGCGAAGGGTTGCAAGGCGGTGCTGCAATGTAAGCCGTGTCACCCTCTGAAGAAGGAGCCTTGCCGGCATAGGAACGCCGGGTCTCCAGTTTTAAAGACGATAGTCTTTCTTGGGCTACTTAAACCCAGAAATTTTGGTCTGTCTGTATGTCTGTATGTCTGTCCGTCTGTCTGTCTGTGACCCGATTCAGCCACCCGGCCAAAGCAAAACAGTGCCTGCGCAATAGTCTAAATCTACCCGCCTATGTCCGGTGTAATGTTCATACTTGTCAACATTGTTGAAGAAGAACAAGACATTACGCAAATATGAGACAACAAATCAATACAGACGTGATATTGGCAGTGTTCCTTTATAAAAAAATCAAACATGCTTGACTTTTGCGAAATTAAATACTTCATCAACTGCAGAAAAAGAATTCATTCCGCCGTCGCCTGCTGTCGCCCGCGCCACTATAGCTTCTGGCGCCATTTTAAGAAATCAACCGGCAACAGTTACGCAAGGTTCCACTAGATATGTTCCACGTTCTGCTTGCAACGCACGTGTAGTAGGGAAACGCGGTTCTATAAACGTTGAAGTAGGGCGCCTCGATTAACGCGCGTCTTCACCGTACGGCAGCGTTCCCATCGAAACACCCGGTTTGGAGCAGTGGAACGCGGGAAATTTAAAATAATTTAAGCAAACCTTTGGCGTTTTTACCTTGGGAGGAGCGCGACGCAAGAGGAACAAAATGAGAGGTGAACGGGAAAGCGAAGGGAGGCATTTACTTCGGAAAAGCCGATAAATACTATCGTCTTTTGACGGCTTTTGCAACGAAAGGAGCAGATACGCGGCCAATATTTTGTATTACGGGCAGGGGGAGTAATTATATTTTTTCAGACATGAAAAGAAGCAACCAGAGGTAAAAGCAGTTGGAAAGGACGCTAAAATTACACGTAGAAAAAGAAACGAGAAACAGAATATTGTAGGTTAATTAAGGTTATAGGAGCTTTGTAACTCACGGAATTTCGAAGGGTTATGCTCGGCAACGACAGATTCTGGTAGAGAGTTCCATTGTTCTATTGCTACGGGAAGGAAAGATTTGTTGAAAGCGTTGGTAGAACCGTGAAGTCTCTGAATGCTCATAGAGTTGAAGAGGCGATGTGATGAGCGCACGGGTGGAAATAAAAGCGTAGAACGAAGGTCAGGTAAGTTATAAAACAATTTATGGAATAGGCAGAGCAGTGAGATTTTACGTCTTAATGCTAAGAGGGGCAGTCCGACAGATGCTTTTAAGTTGGTGACACTGGTATGTGGCCATATTTGGATGAGATGAAACGGGTAGCGCGGTTTTGGACAGCTTTTAGTATATCAGGCAGGTACGTTTGGTGCGGGTTCCAAATGGAGGAGGCATATTCCAGTTTGGTGCGGATGAAAGTCTCATATGCTATTTTACGGATCGATGGAGGGGACAGGTATAACGATCTTCTAAGGTAGTTCAGGGACTTCGAGGCATCGGCTGTTAGTTTTAGAATGTGGCTCGACCAGTTTAGTTTGTTAGTGATGGTAACGCCAAGGTAGCGGTAGCTATGGACCTCAGATAGATTAGCTGTGCCTAAGCAGTATGGGAATGTAGTTATGGAGCGCTTCCGGGTCACATGCATGAACTTACATTTACTAACATTTAGACTCATCATCCAGCGTGAGCACCATTTGGCAATTAAGGTCAAGTCCTTTTGGAGGACGGATTGGTCGTCGCTGGTTGTGACACGGCGGTAAATTACACAATCATCGACAAAAAGACGGATTGGAGATGAAGTGCCAGTTGGGAGGTCGTTTATAAATATAAGGAAAAGAAGTGGACCGAGTACTGATCCCTGAGGAACACCGGATATTACTTTGGTAGTTTCTGAGCAGCGATCTCCAACACAAGTGAACTGAACGCGATCTGTTAGGAAACAGGTGATCCATGATAGGATTAGCGGGTCGAGATGAAGACACGAAAGTTTGGACACTAGTCGTTTATGGGGTACGCAGTCAAAGGCCTTTGAAAAATCAAAGTAAATGACGCCTGTCTGGAATGAAGAATTTAAGTTTAGGTGAAGGTCTGTGGTGAATTCAAAAAGTTGAGTTTCACATGACAGGCCTGGACGGAAGCCATGCTGATTGCTGAAGAAAAAAGAATTTCTTTCGAGGTGGTTAGCTATGTGCGAATATATGATATGTTCCAAAAGTTTACAGGCAATACATGTAAGTGAGATCGGGCGATAATTGGGTGGGTCGGAGCGCTTGCCAGACTTGAAAACAGGGACTACTTTGTTTATTTTCCAGTCTTTCGGCAGAGTACCCTCGCGTATGGACTGGGTAAAAATTATTTGTAAGATCTGGCTGGAGATGACGTCGGTAGCTTTAAGTATTTTCACTGCAGTGGCGGTCCCAAGGGGGGGGGGGGGGCGAAGGGGGCGGTCGCCCCCCCCAAAGAGGTCCTCAGTTTCTTATTTTTAGTCTTTTTAAGCATTCCACTTGCGCGAAGTTGAATCCCAGCGGGTTGCACCGCATACGCACACACGACTCCATGGTTATCACCACCTCCACAGAATTGGCGCAAGAAGGGGAGCGATTCTTTATTCGCCCCCCCCCCCCCCCCCCAAAAAAAAAAATCGCCCCCCCCCCCCCCCCAAACCAATCTCTGGGACCGCTACTGTTTCACTGGTATGTTGTCAGGTCCGGGGGAGCTAGAAATTTTAAGCTTTTTATTAGGTTCATGATACCTTCAGCAGTTACTTCAATGGCAGGCATGTCAGTGAAGTCCAATCTTGGTAAGGCAGGAATGTTGGTCGGAGGTTCACACGTAAAAACGGAAGAAAAATAGGAATTTAGGACGTCAGAGCGTTTTGCGACTGGGACGTGTGACCAATCAGGATTGGTTAAGGTGATGTTATGCGACTGATGTCTGTTGGGAGGGAGTATTTTCCAGAATTTTTTGGGATTACCATGGAGGATATCAAGACGGTCCTGGTGAAAAAAATTTTTCTTCGAGCGCTTCAAGAGGCGGTTGTACTCTCGCAAGCAGTGGAAGTAGTTCTTCCATTTCGGGGCAGTACCAGATTTTTTTGCCACTTTGAAGAGGCGCTTTTTCTTTTGGGCTAGTTTTTTTTAACAGATTTGTGTACCAGGGCCTTCCCATTTCACCACGGATGCAAACGAGGGGTACGTAATTACTAATTAGGCTGAGTAGTTTTTGTTTGTACAAACGCCAGTTTTCGTCTACAGACCTTGTATAAGCAGTTTCTTTTAGATATTCAAAGTAGGTTTTAAGTTCACTGTTAATTCTAGAAATGTCAGCTTTACTGTAGTCTCGGATTAATTTTATTGAACGCTGTCTAATTGGAGCGGAAATATTCAATTAAATAGAACAATACTGTGATCACTCAGCCCGTCTACAGGAGATAACGACTCAATGTTTTCGGGGTTAGAAGTCAAAACCAGGTCAACAGTGTTTGTGCCACGGGTTGGAAAATTTACGGTTTGCGTAAGGTTGAAGTTTAGTGCTAGGTCAAGGAAGTCTTTTGACTGGCGCGATGATGCTGTTAGATTGACCCAGTTTATTTCCGGAAAGTTGAAATCCCCACAAAGAATGTAGCTGGCACGGGGAAATTTAAAAGTTATATCTAAAAGGACGGAGTGAAGTTCATTGGTGAAGGAAGAGTCGGAATCTGGCGGGCGATAACAAGATATCAGTACGTATGTGCGAGACGGCACGGAAAAGTGCACGCAAAGGATTTCGTGTGCACAATTGTTGGGGAGCTGGTAGGAAGGAATGTTGCTTTTAGTGAATACAAGGACACCACCACCCTTTCGTCCATTCCTGTCGCGTCGGAAAGCGGTGTAGGGGGAGTTGGCTTGCAGTAGCTCAGTGTCGTCGATGTCAGAAGATAACCAAGACTCAGTGAAGATGGCCATGTCTGTGTTGTTGTAATCGAGAATGGATTCCACGGTGTCTTTTTTTGACATGTAGCTGCGAACGTTAGCCATAATGACTGATAATGTGTGTTTGGGTGATGCATGAATTAGGGTTAGTAGCGGCTGCTGGGGAAGGGAAAGTTGGGTCGGGCAGGCCTGCTGTGATGGCTAGGATTTAACTTCCAAGACTGAATCTGATTGTGCATCGTAACAAAATTGCTTTCCGTTCATCTGTAGCTTATGAAATCTCATCTTAAAACTGGAGAAATCGCTTTGTTTTGCATACGCGTACAACTTTTTCCTTGCAAGCCGAACGCCCGACGAAAAATCCTCACGGATAGAAATTTGTGAGCCTTTAAGTTTTGCCCCGGCTGACAGAATACTACCTTTAACTTTAAACCGCGCAAGCTTAACAATGATTGGGCGGTTCTTACCATCCTGAAAACGCCCGAGCCTGTGTGCTCGTTCGATGTCCTCTTTTGTAATAGGAATGTCAAGTTTGTCTGCACAGAGAGAAATAACCCGCGATTCCGATATTTCCCAAGTTTCGTCGCGTACATCTTCAATACCGAAAAAAAGTAGGTTATCCCTGCGAAGGCGATTTTCCGAGTCGTCGCATTTTTGCGCGAGGTTGTTTATTTGTGAAGATAGTCTAATTATTTCAGGTTTGCTACTCGGGTCAGATATCGGGGGACGTGGTTTAATAGCTTCGACTATTTTTTCGAGTTCGTCAACGCGGGTGAATAGGCGACCAACCTGGTTTTCAATGGAGGACTGCACGGCACAAATTCTAGCTAGCTCAGACAAAACAGTGTTTTGCGAAATTTCAAGGCGTGATAGGGTGCTTGCAATGAACTCAAGGGTCACAGGAGTCGGAGTTGCATTGTCGGGGCCAGAGTTCAGTTCAACGTAACCGAAATTTGTAGTCGGGGTCCAGACGGTATAGTCTTTTATGACGATTGTCTACCATTCTCCGCCGACGCGCGGCGGAGAATGGTAGACAGAAGGGCGGTCCTGTCCGTCCTTACGAAGGGCAGACGTACAACATCTGCATTTGCAGAAACCTTCTTTGCCTCCTTGTCAACCCAATCGTTACCAGCTAGCCCGCAATGGCCTGGTACCCACTGAATGGTGAGGACATGTCCTTGTTGCAGTGCCAAGGAGCATAATTCTAGTACTTCCGCAGCAAGGGCATAATAAGGTCCTTGCCTCGTAACTCCGCTGAGGACCTGAAGTGCTGGCTTTGAGTCACAAAATAGGGTCCCAGCTTGAGGTGATTCACGGGAGACTAAACGAATCGCCTCCCGTATGGCAACCAAGCAGCAGTAGAAGTTGTCTTGTGGTCTAGTGTGAATCCTCGCGTAACGCATAGACTTGGAATTACCACAGCCGTGGTAGACCTTGATGCAGTCATAGAGCCATCAGTATATACATGTACAGTTCCGGCGTACTTGCCTTCCAAGAACGCTATAGTCAACTGTTTGAGGACTATTGATGGCAAAGAGAACTTCTTCGCACTTCCCAGGATGGAAAGGTGGATTGATGGTTTTGATGGTACCCACAGAGAATTCTGTGAAACCGCCATTTGGGCGAAACCTGATGGAACTTTATGTTGGTGTCGCAAAATGGCTGCCAGATCGGTGGCAATGTCTGCAGAAGATCGTACTCTTCGGAATCCTGTCATGACATCCTGGTAAATGTTGTTTTTCTCGAGAAATCATTCGAGTTGGGCCAGCACCATTCTCTCAACCTTTCCGATGCAGCTTACCAAGGCGATGGGTCTGTACGAGGAAAGCTCCCTTTACCCACGACGACAGCTTCGTGGTTATTAACGACGGTTCCCCTACCTTTCTTCGTGGGCTCTCGTACAACAATGCTGACACGTATGAACATTATTACCGGACTTTGACGTTTAGGTTCCGCTGTGACAATATATAAGAATATTGCGCAGCATCTGTTTCACTCTGGCCGGCTGGCTGTATCGAGTGACAGACAGACAGACCGACCAAAACTTTCCCGTTCAAGTAGCCCAAGAAAGACTATCGCCTTTAAAAACGTTTTCTCAGCTTCCAAGTGACGGCCGTAATCTTTGGTATATCTGAGCAACGGTGCCAGAGCATCCTTCTCGCCCACTGCAGCGCAGTTCCAACCACTCAGGTGATCAGGCGACTTCTGGTACCGCTCATGCTGACGACGTACTGTGCTGACTTTTCGCTTTCGATGAGACACACAAGGCCTTAACAACGGCGTTTCTTTGGCACTGCATTCGAAGCAGCTCCAACCACGTGCGAAGATGGGCAACCTTTCTTTAAATACGCCGAACTGAAGCGCATGGCTGCGAGAGTCTGGTAGTGGGCCTTTCGGCGTGTCTGGAATTTTCAACGCGCAGCGTAATGGCTTCCATGGACATCACTCGCTCTCCTACATGGTTCTGGCGCCCTTGATAGTAACAAAGATAATGACTGTTTCGATTAATAAATGCTCCTGTGCAGTGTGACTCAGATCTCTGCCTTGCGCTGGAGACGTCGCAGTAGCGCTTTTCAAATCTGCGTGTATAGGGAGCGGCGTGAAGCGAGCACCAATGCAGTGCTGTATTGCATCTGTAAGCCGGGAGGGTGATCGCCACCCGCAAGCTGCACACCAAGTAAACGTGAAATATACTGGTCAGTTTCCGAAGACTTCAATTAAAAGGCAGCCAATTTTGGTGCACAACATTACTTTATGACAAAATGTGGCAGTCATCTTTTAACACGAAAGTGTTTTATTCCTGGATACACAAAGATTTCTCTCATGTCATAACCGTCGCGGAAGTGACCCCAAACAACGAAGAAAGCGGCCTGTAAAGGGTGCACCCCTGCACACAGGGTCTCCTTGTGGGGAAGCAACCTTCAGTCGCCTTTAGTAACCTTTAGTAACCTTTAACAACATTTGGTTTTCAATGACGCTACCACTGACGCAGTGTCTATCCAGCAAGGCGAATTACCCATATGGAATGTGGAAAGGAGTAATGGTTCCAGGTCTCGAATTTGCGAATGCTGTACTCTGCTTAAAATCAGACGTTCTATCAGACCTTGAAGTGAACCAGAGAACAGCAGGACGTTTGGCCTTAGGCGCGCATGGAAAAACAACTAACGAAGCAGTACAGGGAAATATGGGCTGGGCGTCGTTTGCAGTTAGAGAAGCGCAGAGTAAAATATGTTTTGAGATGAGGTTGAGAGCAATGGATCAACGAATGTGGGCAGCTAAGGTTTTTAGGTACCTATACTTGAAAAGCGTGGACACGCAGTGGTTAAGGAAGACTAGAAGGCTAACGATGAAATACGGAAATAACATTGGAGAATCGAAAACAGCCAAGTTAATCAAAAAAAGAGACACGACAGATTGAAACGAATAAATGGAGAGAAAAAATGGAAGCTTAAACGTTGTTACAGATGTACAGGATTGAGAAATTGAACATCACAAAGGAGAATTTCTGTAATAATTCCCAGGGCAGTGCTTTGCTTTTTGAGGCTAGAGCAGGTTGCTTGCGAACTAAGAGTTTTGTGGGGAAGTATTCACAAAATAATGGGGTATGCGTGGTCTGCGGAAAAGGAACAGAAACTATGCGGCACATAGTGTTATAATGTGAGGGTATCCATCCAAATCAACATGAGGAAAATATTCGGCTTCCAGAAGCCCTTGGATTTGAGGATAGCACAGAGGAAGTTAACTTTAAGGCTGCTGAGGGGACGAAAAGAAGTTTAGAATGCTGGTGGACGAAAAGCAGAGAGGGGAATATTGCCTAGGACAGCTACCACGTGTAACAGAAAAAAAAAGTATTTTGTGCCTGATAAGCTTTTTGTGTCTGCCCTAAGCAGGGCTAGTATTAAATCAAGAGTATAAATCATAGGTATATTAGTCCTTTTTGGTAAGATGACATGTCACTACAACGCTACAAAAGGGAAACCAATAGCAATCATCATCATCATCATTACGTTATACTTAGGGTGGTTCATTTTCGGGTTTTATTTTTTAACACGAAAGTGTTTTATGCCGGGATACACCAATATTTCACTGGCGTCATATCCGTCACGGAAATACGCCAGTACACTTTTGTTAAAGCGACCCCCCAGTCGAAAAACACAACAGGAATTTCTGTCGCACAACAGAAATTTCTGTCGCACGACAGAAATTTCTGTCGCACGACAGGGATTTCTGTTGGGACTACAGGATGGTCTGTCGTGCGACAGGAAGTTCTGTAGTACAACTACAGAAAATCTGTCGTACGACAGGCATTTCTGTCGCACGACAGGAATTTCTGTTCGGACTACAGGGTGGCCTGTCGTGCGACAGAAATGTCTGTAGTACAACTACAGAAAATCTGTCGTACGACAGGCATTTCTGTCGCACAACAGGAATTTCTGTTGGGAATGCAGGATGGTCTGTTGTGAGACAGGAATCTCTGCAGAATTATGACAGAATGTCTGTCGTACGACAGAAATTTATGTAGTACAACAGACATATCTATAATGCGACCGACATTCTGCAGTCCCCACTACAAAAAAAATTTCTGTCGCATGAGACCTTTCTGTTGTACTACAGTTATTGTGCAACACCCTGTAGGCACTACACAAACTTCTGTTGGCCCACAGACTGTCCTTCAGCCACTACATTCAGCATTCGGTAATTACCATTATTATCTGCCATGCGACAGATCATTTTGTAGTCCCTGCAGATTTTTATAGTGTGAAAGACAAGTTTAGATCCATTGCGAAAGTGTCACATGACAGACCGTTCAGTATTGCTACAAAATCTCTTGCTTACCCTGTCGGAAAACCCCGCGTTTTCCGGCATTAGGAGAGCGATTGAATAGCCCGGAAAGAACGGAATACACAGGAAAACGCCGCGCTGAACGACAGCAACGCGGGGAGGTTGCTGGAGAGCATCGAATAACATGGGGACATTGCCTTTGGGGACAGGGCTTCAGCCAATGCGAAGGGGATAGCACGAACGGGATAGTACGGGATGGTATGGTGCCGCTGCTTGGCTGGACACGGGAATGCCGCGCGCCGCGATCGACACAGATGCTCCGAAACTTGGTGTTTGCGGCCCGTGCGGTGCCGCAAAATCCCACTTTTTTAGCGTGCGCTGCACGGAAACAATGCTGCGTGCGAGTGACGGTCATCTCGTTCAATTGCATTGCAAGCGTCTGTTGTAATGAACGTTTGTTGCATTGCGGCCATTAGCATTCCGGCCGTGTTGGAAAAAACCTTCGCTACAAATTTGCAATTAACAACGCAACTTAGCACAAATCAGACTAATGTTGGAGCATCTAAGCGTAGCCCCATAATAAAAAAAAAGGATACATAGAGAACTTCTGAAATTCCTTAGGTTCTTTGAGTGAATTGAAATTGCGTATATTGTACTGTGGACAATGTTTGATAAAAGAATCAGGCAACAAGGGTAGCCCCTCGGCAAAACGGACGCATAAAAAACAAGCAAGATGTGCTTTTTGAAGACGTGGTGTAATAATTGCAGTGCACATTCTGACATGTATTTCTGGGTGTCTTTGAGAGCCCCATTGTTTCAACCTGCGTGCTGTTTTATTTTTTTAGCGAGCAATTTGTTTATTTTAACGCGAAACATGTGTCCAATCAAGCCGAAATAGTTAAAATAAGATTTTAAAAACAGCGAACCAGTTGCCGCTACCTGTGTGAAAAAAAAAAAAACGGCGCCAGTGAACTCGCTGCATTACCATGATGTGTTAAAAAAAAATAAATATAGAAAGAAAGAAAACGCGCGCCTAGCTTCCCTCTAGCGCGGCCCTTCGGAAGAAGTTCGGGGAAGCATCGTCACCACTGAAGGCATGTCGCGGCGCGGCAGAACTCGCGGGACGGGGAGACCAGAATACGAAGAATCGAGAGGGGTGCGGAGGGGTCGCGAAACAACTTCTCGTGATCGGCCGGTTCCCTCCTTACCCTTCCTTTGTTCCCTCCTGCTTTTCGTCTCTCGGTCAAAATTTGCGGTGGCTGCGTGGCCCAGTGGCTCGTTCACATTTCACATCGGCGCTTTGCCTAGTTGAAGTTAGGCTTAACTTTTTTGTAAAAACGTGCATCTTATGTCCCCGCGGAGTGTCAGCAGCAACATTTGAAGCTTCGGAAGCTGTGGTAAAAGCAAGATCAGTGGTCCGGATTTCAAGCATCTCGATGTGAGGACTCCTCCAGCGACGACTAACCGGGGTGCTTGGGATAATTGGCACTTTAATGTGAGTGAATGCGACGAATCTCGCAGTTAGCGTGATTTGGAATACGTGCGATGTGCTTCGACAATCGACTGAACTTGCCACGATCCCTGCGTGACTTCGGCAGGTATCGTGCGTGCATACTCTTCAAGATAGTGCAGCACCACAGAGACGTGCGCTTTTCGCCACAGGATATCCTTCCACCCCTTGCTGTGCGAATGCAACGGAACAAGGTTCACAAAGGCAAGCATTCCAGCTAAAGATTGACTTTCCATTTTAATTTTCTCACGTTCTCACGTTTTGCAGTGTAAAAAAATATTTGTTCACTTGTGTTTTAATGGCCCTAACTAATATAAGGAACAAATTTTCGAATGGTTATTGTCGATGCTCGTTTAATGAAAATTATTTGTTTGGTGTAACAGCAACATAAGAGGGCAGTAAAAGCCTCTTCATGACAAAAAGTGAAGCCGCGGTAGTGCCCAGGAACAGTGTTGTAAAAAGAGGAAAATAAAATGGATAAGCACCGCAAAGTGGTTTTTTTTTTCGGACTGTGATCAGGCATGTGCAATCTGCGTAACATCAAACTTTTGTATTGCATACAAGAATGTACCACTTGTTGCATTGCTTACATTGCCTTTTGGTTCAGCTTTCTGAAATCAGTTATTCACTGAAAACAATTTCAAGCTTGTACCAGAAAGGCAAGAATGACCCCAAATGCTTATGTTTGTTGGTCATATTTTTATGGAAATTGTTATTGCAATTTTGAAATTGACTGAATTTTTATTAAAATCCTGCATACTTCAGGTACTTAATAGAAAAAACATCACGGGAAGTAAATTTCTTATGCCAAACAAGTTGAAAATGGAGACATGACAGGATTTACTACGAAAACAGACATGACAGGATTTACTACAGACTACAGAACAGGATTGACTACAGGGCAGGATTTACTACAGACTACAGGACACGATTTACGACAGACTACAGGACAGGATTAATTACAGACTACATGACAGGATTTACTACAGAATACAGGACAGGATTTACTACAGACTACAGGACAGGATTTACTACAGACTACAGGATAGGGTTTACTACAGACTACAGGATGTCCCATTCCCTCACAGGATCATTCTGTCGTATTTTTCTGTTGTGTTTTTCGACTGGGCCGCCAGCAGGACGTCGCTCGCCAAGCACACCCACAAGACAGCCGCCGACCCGTAAATCATGCTCAGCTGCAGATTTCACAGCCCATTTCACTTTCATGTTTTACCGATTCCTATGACAGAGGAATCAAACAGATTTTTCCTTCTAGCTGCAGACTGTACAGATGTGTAAATCATTTTTGCACTTGTTTCGACAAGGAGAGCGCCATGTCCTAACCTACAATTAGTCCCACATAGTGATATTTTCGTACTTATGTAGGAGTCAATACGGCTGTGCTACTTTTCATTCGCGTTTACACAACCGATAACGAAAATAAGAGCTCTTTCAAGCACGCAGTTCTAACCACGAATTAAAGCGCAGAAGTTAGAAACAACATGAAATTCAGTTCCATTTGACAGGTCAAGGGTCCAGCTAAGAGAGTCTTTTATAGGAGCGTTTAAAGTTTATTATCCTTGCGGTCTATTTGTCAGTGGGTGCGAGCGTGAATCGATCGATGCATTGTTCATCTAATTCTTGCCGTGGTCCTACCAGTGTGAGTGACAGAAGCAGTGGCTCACGCATCCTTACTTTGTTTCCGCCAACATGTTTTCTTGGGCCTCAATGTTAGTGGGGCTGTTCTTTTGCCTATTAAAATACCAATAAAAATAATAATGTATCATCAATTCCTAATTTAGAGCGCCCATCGGTTTCCGGCTATCCCTGCTGGCGCGTACATAAACGCGACAGATGCTGAATACTGTATCGTTATCATCTGCCCCCATACTATCATCATCATGATGGCAGCATCCGCCCTCCAGGGTGGACCGACCTTAGAGATAAAGAGAGATATTCTTCATTTAGCGGAATCGGCGACGTTGGGGCCTCGTAATCGACGTCGCCATGGACTTCAGTGGCCGGCGCTCGGATGTTTTCGTGGTTGTGTGCGGACTAGGGGCTGCAAAGGGGTGGATTATCACACGGTGATTCCATGTCACAGCGAGCGACGTTTGTGGAATGTTTGGAAACGCTGGCGGCAGGACAGGGGGCAGAATTCGCAGGCGGGGGGCCAAAGCGGTCATGCAACCGGGGGCCAATTCCCACACGACCGCCGGGGTGGCTACCAGGGAGACAACCTTTCGTCGGCTCCAAATTGAATGGAGAAAAAGCAGGCTTACCAATGAGTGGATGCTGCTGGAGTCGCCTAAGATTTTCAGATGACGCCATCTGATTGAATAGGTGTAGACAGGGATTGCAGAACATGACCAAAGAATTTTACTTGGAACGCTAGCTTTGGTGCAGAGAGAAATACATAACACCGTTAGATAAGCATGCAGATACGCAACGAAATTGCTAACCGCGTGTCTGCGTTTTTTAACTAGGCAGCTCAAATTAAGCGTGGCTCTGGGCGGATTGCAGTGATTCGATGGCGGATCATCCGTTGAACAGTGTGGATAGCGAGGCATGGCAAGAGCATTGATGCGATACCAGCAGACTCGACGGAGGCACGAAATACGAAAATTTGGGGGCATCGAATGGGCTCGGATATCCCGGTCAGGGGAGGATGGCAATCGCTGCGATGATGACACTGGCTACCTTCGCATTGGTTAAAGGTATGGTAAAGGAAGGAGTACGGAGAACAATGTGTGTTTCCTGTGATGGCTGAATGCAGCAAAGGGGAGCAGGAACTGTCGTATTTGTTCACCTCGCCACAGTTTAAAGCTACGTGCAACGCCTTCGCTTTCTTTTTGCCATAACAGCCGGCTGCAGCATTTACACTTTCCAGGTGTGCGATGTTTGTAAACGAGGGGGCACCTCTAATGAGTGGGCCTCCAGCGATGTGCAGTGCAGAAACTTTGGCGGTGGGTGTCCAAAGAGGGTGCCCAGATGGCATTCTCCGTCCATTATCGACTGCCAACTGGCCACCTGTTTCGCGTGCACGAACCGGTACCACCGCTATTTCTTATCGCGCTCTGCTGCGGGTTCCAGAGATTAGAGAGTTTTAGCATAGCGGCTCCCGTACGCTACGCTAAGGTTAGCGGGTAGCGGGACCGGCTGCGCAAGTGCCGCCTTCGAGTCGTGCCCACTGTGCGCAGGCGCTGGTGCTGATCGTGCTGTGCAAGTTCTACTGCCACCACCTGCGCAAGGTGAAGAACGGCCAGCCCCTGTACACGCCGTACGACCACGGCGCCCACCGCGACCACCACCGGGTCTTCTCGGCCGCCCCGCCGCCCTCCGAGCGCTCGAGCCGCTTCGCCGTCCACCGCACGGGCTCCTCCTCCGAGGTCGTGACCCACGCCGCCGCCGGAAAACGCCACGGCAGCACCACGAGCCAGCGCGCTGCTGCGGACTGATCCCCGTGCTGCTGTGCTCCTCGTGTTACGGCTGCGGGACAAGTGCGAGCCGATAGTTTCAGCTGTTGCAGACGACGAACGAACACTTCAAATGAATCTTCGAGTAATTTAATTCGCGCACATTCGAATAAGCTGTTTTTGGATACGCTGCTTGAAGCCCCCCTTGCTACAAATGGAGAGCTTAAAGGGGCACTGACACAAAATTTTGAAGGCGAGATAACTTCGGAGATAGATTGGTGGGAACACAAATACATCATCTGCAAAATATCGACGGCGAATACAGCCTAGAACATATTTAAAATCAAATTTGAAGTGTGCGAAATGCAACCGAGCAGCCAGCAGAGGACCACGCGCAATTGTAAATAAACAACATCCAAACACGTCACGAGTTTGTGTTTGCCGCTTCCGCACTGTCGGCGCGTTTCGCCGGCTCGGCCGGCTCGCCGCTCCAATCGGAGGGCCGGAGGGCGGAGCTTCTGCTCTCGAGAACGAACGACCCGCTCGTTGGCGGCGGCGGCGCCGTGAATTCGTCAGCTCATCGGGCAGCTTGTAGCGACCAAAGTTCTACAGCGATTCCAGGCACTCTGGTTCTATTACTTTTGATTTACATTGGACGCGAAAACGCACCTGAGGCACGAAAAGCTCACTGAGCTAGCCGCACGGTCGCTGCGCAGGCGGCGGCCACGGCCGCGAAGTGACCCAGGCCGGCGCAGGTAGCTCGAGTGATAGCTTGTTACCGCTGCACGAAATTGTCCCCAAGTCCCGACCATGGTGGCTTACATGAGAAAGGAGTTAATGATGCGATGGTGGGTTGCATTAAAAATTGTCATCTGACCGCTTACGAGAGCGGCATTCGAATATCCGCCGCAGTGTCTGAGCCGAACACATCTGTAGGCGGACCTGTAGGCAGACCGGCCGGCTGCTCCCAGCGCGCCACCCACCGTCTCGAGCGTCGCGCGTCGTTCTTTAGCCGCGGTAGCATTTGCACTCGCAGCGCCTGCGTCACATCCACGGTCGCTTTTAAATTAAGCGCCTCACGAGATCAGTAAGTGGGGGCATTCGCAGAAACTGCCGTCGATGCGGATTCGACAGTACTACGGTGGCTCTGCTCTATGATATCCCTCCGACGGTCACGTGGTCAGCTTTGTTCTCACAAAGTCCACAAAATCCATCGTTTCGCGGCACTCGCTGAAACCGAAACTGCGACTGGCCGCATTGAAAATTCCTCTAATTAAACATCCGCCGCACGCTGAAGAAAATGAGGTTTCTACAGGTTATAAGTAGGTAACTAGCTACTTATCGCAACAAAAAAAAACAAGATGCAAAATTTTTGTGTCAGTGCCCCTTTAAGCCGAGCGTGTCTGTGCATTACACCCGTCCGCCAAGTTGCAGCGCTGATGGGGGCCCTGCAGTGCTCCGCGCAAGGTTGGCTGCGAAGGAGAAGAAGCCAGCTCTTCTGCAGCCACTCGGTTAGCTGCCAGGAGGGCGTGTACATTGCAAGCACAGCGATAGGAGCCTTATGAGCACTGCAGGAGAAGCACTGCGTCTATTTATTGCACGCGCCGAGTGGATGTATACCTGCAGGTTACTCCGGCATCCACGAGTCGTGCCTGGGCAGGAAAAGACGTGCAGCCGTTCGGATTCCGTGCTCCAAACATGTCTGGCCTCGACTGGAGGCTGCAGCTGTCGGCTTGGCAGGGCCCTCTCGCTTCTTCCCGAGATCGACCCGCGGTGCAGTTGGTGTCCTGCACCTGTTACGCCTGAATAGGGCTTTCCCTCGCAGACTCCTCAATGCAGTTCGCTTTATAGGGCTAGGCGAAAGCGGCAGTGACTGTGAACGCAGAAAACTCCTCTTTCGAAACCCCCAAGCATGCGTGCAAAATACACGTTGGAAGTGAAGGGAGGTGGTGTGGCTGGCTTCGCCTCGCTCGTAACAGAGCGATCGAGCTAACTGCGTGAAGCCCAGATCTGTGGGCGGCGAGTGCCGGCGGAGCAGCGTCACCGTTGTAGTCGCAAACACTGGCCGTGCACGGTACTTTGAAACGGGTGCGTCAGGCGTCACACCTATTCCAGAGGGGCCGGCAGCTTACGATCGGCTACGCCGCGCGCATGAACGGTATCGAAAGAAACATGAGCAGTGGCTTAGCTCGGCTATGCCAGGATATACGTAGCGTGAGCTAAGGTTCAGCAATCAAATCCAGTCAAGTCCAGTCAGTCACTGCTCCTCGCGCATGCACAGCACGGCTCTCCAGGAGCCACACGAAACGGCTATCAAGCGGCTCCGGCGCAGCGTCAGACTTGGTTACTGCGCAACGGAGAGGCACAGCTGGGCACGCTCCAGCGCCAGTGCGTCTGCCACGGCTAAGACGTCACTCCTCTGAAATGCGCAGACCGGAGAATGTGCAGACCCGATTCTCTACGCACCTGTACTCCAATTGGATTGGATTTCCAATCCATTTCAATACAATTTAATTGAATCCAATCCAATCCAGTGCTCCTCGCGCTTGCGCAGCACGGCCCTTCAGGGTCCACGCGAAACTGCTCAACCTCGGCCAGTGTAGCTTACGCAACAAAACACTGCAAACACTGAACGTGCAATGAGCAAGGAGCCCATAGCGAGCAGCACACTCGCAAACACTGGCTGCACGTTACAGTTTTAACCGCGACTAAGCCTTTATGTGACAGGGCGTGGCAACGCTGACCATGCGTGTTGCCTGTAAAGGGTGCACCGCTCCACGCACTGTGGTGAATCATCTTTATGCGCAAGCAATTTTAACAGCGATTAGGCTTTCTCGGGACGAGGCGGGGTAACGCGGGCCCAGCGACGTGGAGAGGGCGCAGCCTAGCGAGGGGGGAGAGCAAGAGCCAAGCACGGAGTGGGGACCAGGCGCTGCGGGCAGGTGGGCGGAGTCGGAAAGAGGAGGAGAAGGGTCGGCCATTTGGAGGGCGCGTTCCCAACAACCATGGAGGAAAAAAAAAGCTTAGGAGAGGCCCCCAGCTATCCCCGCGCATTGGCAAAAGTGTGGAGGAAGTCACGTGTTTTCGGCGGCCATTGGAAGTCGCGTTAGCAACGGCGTCCTAGCAACAGCCCGCCCGCCGTTCGCCAGTCATGGAGGAAAGGCAGCGCCTGCCTTGTCGTCCGATTGCGAAGATTACTGCTTCGCTTTGCTGCGCTGTGGTCTTGCGGAACTCGAAAAGGATGCTGCGAGTTGCGACAGCTGCGCCGATGTGAATATGTCATTTAATTTCTACTTGCAAGTGCACCTTGTACCGCGTCAAGCTTTTGCTCCGGTCGCGATCACGACGCGCCTATTGAAGTGCAGATATTGTGAACGCGCCGTCCCGTCGTACGCGCGGACACCCGTCAGGTAGATTTTCGGGAAGTGATACACGGTGTGCAGTACGTAGGCGACTTGCAACCGAACGATTCGCAACTGAATTTTTTGGTTATCGCCGCTGCAATATATAGTTTGCTAGGCCGGCAATGCGCGGCAGTGCCTTTGCAACTGTTACAAGGTAGATTCCCAGTTGATATAATTCCATCGTCCTATTACCTTAGTAGGTGTCCGTCTGTTGACTGGAAGAGTGCTGGATCTGGAATCTGGATCTTTTTGTGGTCTCGCTCTGGATTTCGCTTTTCAACGCTTCATACTGCGAGGTTAGTGTATGAACGTTTTCAACTGATATCACCTTGAATTTATTGACACTGAGACAAGTTGAAACTTGGCGAAAAAAAGTGTATTGACGCCACCCACCCTCTCATTTTTTTTTACTCAATAAAACGTTTTGCCTACTCCTCCTCCTGCTCCTCCTCCTTCGCAAAAAATTATATCGAAGGCACGCGAACAACGGTAAAAACATTCCACAATTTTTTAGCGTGAAATCTGCATGAAGTACTGCTTACCTATATATATAGAACGGCCGTTTAATTGACTAGTCATCTCTGGGATTGCCAGTGAAACTGCACCGCAAACTTGGGCACTTTCCAGTCCGGTAGCCGCACGGCGTTCGCCCACTGTTTGCGGCGTTCTCCATCGCTTGGGAACCTATAAACGGCGGCGATTGCAAACAAAGGATGAATGCACACCAATGCACAGCAATAATTGTCAGCGGAATGATGCACTAACCGGTGGAAAGTGACGCCCAATTCCTTGGGTAGCGATCGCGACTTGCAGCCTGGCCCCGAGCATTGCGGCATTGTTAGAGCGAGCCGCTTCGCAAACCTGCTGCGGCCACACTGAAGACGTGTAACAGTGTAACCGCGCGTTTAGGTTCACGGTCACGCGCTGCAAAACGGCCTTCTACCTGCCTATCAGCTGATTTCCGCCGGCTCGGCGCTGGCAGATGCAGACGACAAGAGAGGCGATACAGGACGGAGGAGGCGGAGAAGGTGCACCGAGAGAGAGAGGCAAAAAGAGTCCGCCAATGGCATGGAGGGCCAATGGTCCGCCATTCGACTTACAGAAATGGCGTTTCCGGCTGCGCTGGGTGTGACGTCAGGGCCTCTCCTAAGCTTTTCTTTCCTCCATGCCAACAACCATCTGTTGTTTGTAACGCGCACACACAGACGAATACGCTTGGCGGTCGTTTCTCGAATCCTCAAAAAATGGGTAAGGTTGCGCGTTCTCCGGAAGGAGCCGCCCCTCGGGAGCGCCAATGGGCGCGAAAGAGAATCGATGTGCCGTCTTGGGGAAGTTCTGTAAAGCTTAGTCTTGGGATTAGGGAATGCCAGGCATCTTCGCTGCTAGCAACAGCGTTGCACCGTGAAGTCGGTGAAGCAGGGTTAATTTTATTGCTTAAGGCGGGTTGGTTGCATTCCGCAGTGGAAGTGATATGTTCAATGAAGCAGGACATTTAGTCATGTGTTGTGCAGCTGTCCGGGGTTTATTTCGGGACGAAGGACAGCGGAAAGGGTACTTGCGCTACTCCGACCGAGGATTGCGTTAGAACTGGGACACTTTCTTTGTCCTTGGTGTGATAGGAACAAAAACTCGAGTTTTCTGACTGCTTCAGCATTTGACGATGCGTTATTACGTTGACGTCCTCAGTTTTTCTCCTGTCATTGTAGAATAAATTCACTCACGATGCCTGTCTGTCTGTCTGTCTGTCTGTCTGTCGGTTCGCCCCTGGATTGAGACTCCCGCCAAAAGTACGAAGAATTTTTGAACGAGACGTTTATATAGACAAAATATTTCCAAACTACTAAATCTGCTGTCAGAGCATTCATACTTGTCAACATTGTTGCGCAAAAATAAGGGCTGTGGCTAGCGTTCCGTCCAGACGGAACGGAGCGCTGCGGGTTATCCTTCCGTCCAGACGAAATACAACTGAGAGCTTAGTGTTCCGTCCAGGCGGAGCCGACGTGAAATTTGTACAGTTCCGCCCATATGAAAGCAAAACTGGCTGATTAGACGCCATGGTCAGTCTTCGGATTTGGTGTAGGGGTTGCGCTTCGGATAATGGCTGTATTGTACCGGGTTGGATTCCCCCCAGGACATGCTTGTTTTTTCTTTAATTTTTTCGCGTGGTTGCGCCAGCGTTTTGCAGCACTTAACTTCTTGCCCACTTTACAATTGATGCGGTGAGAGCAGTCGGTCTTGATTTCGCACTCAACCGGCTGCTCCGCTACCGCTCAATACAGCCAAGGCCGACGTGTCCACCGCCAGAGTTCTGATCACCTCTAGTTCGTAATGGTGATTACTAATTAACGGTTATTTTGGCTAGTCAATGAGCGAAAGCGGTTCGTTCGGCTGGGTAAATATCAAGAACGACTGCTCTCGCTGCTTGTTGTGAAGCGGGCGGGGTCGAGGTAGCGGCTTAGAGTTCCCTTTGACGGAGTTAAGGCACGTTCCCACTGGCGATTCGCCTCGTCGCGCGACGTTCCGCCACGTCGCGAAGCAATGAGCCGGCCGTCGCTTTTCGTCGCTTTGCGACGGCGGAGTAGATCGCTCTCGGACGGAGGAAAGAATACTCAGGAGAGGCCCCTAGCATCCCAAGGCTATTGCAAAAAGTGTGGAGAAAGTGACGTCATTTTTTTTTGAGCCCATTGACAATGTTGCTTACTTGTTTACAACTGCGGAGGCTAAATTTGGGCAAATAGACCAGACAAATTTTTAAGGCGCTTGGTATGTGGCAGCCTCGCTACGCTTGCAAACCAGCGCAGTCGCTACGACAAACGTTTTTAGATTAGGCCAGTTTGAAAACTCCGCTGTCGGAGGCGGCCTTAACTCGTACCCCGGCCGCAGCGGCGCTTACGTCGCGTCGAGATCGGCGGAGCGAGCCGCTGCCGCCGCCGACGACCTGCCGGGAAAATCCCCTTCGCTCAGCGTTGGCGAGAGCCACAGTTCGTTCTTTGCTCACTTTGTGTTTCTTCGTTGTGAAGTGAAGTGAAATTTATCGCTGCTGAGACGTAGCGCTCAATGACCGCAGTGCTGTACGACCCCAAAGAATGCTCCTGTCGCCTGCGTTCGCCATCCCGCGAGCCTGTTGCTATGACGACGACAAACGCTACTTTGCCATGCTTAAGAGCTGAAAAATCGTCCTTCTATCTCAAAAACGAAGGCCGTTTTTTGATTGAAATTTGGGTGAGTGTTAGAATGGGCAAATTGAAGGCGAAATCAACAGCTTAGAACATGACATCACACCGAGGAATTAGCGACGAAGCTGTTTTCGCTTCGAAGCGGGAGGGCAGGGCGATGCCACGTTAGTCAAATCAAACCGGAGACAGCAAAGGATGATGGGATAGAGTGCTGGGCTCAGTGGGCTCAAGTAATGGCGGAACTCGGCTTCACAAATGTGACGTCAGGGACTCTCCTAACCTTTTCTTTCCTCCATGCGCGACTGCCCCGCAAAACCGGATAGCCAATCATGGCCGTGGAGTAGGCTGACGCTGACGTAGCCGGAAACGAAACGCTTGTTTACATCCTGCAATGCAAACGGCGGCGGGCGAGCCGCCGCCGCTGGGCTCGCTCGGCCTGCCTGGCCTGCTATCGCTGGACCCGTCGGGTCGGGCCGGCGAGCAACTTCTCGTGCGCTTCGGTTCTTTGGTCAGTGGCTTCAGCGTACGCGTGCACTAATCAACGAACAGGGTGGAACTCATCAGTGTGGAGAAACGTGTATGGATTGTAAAAGCAAGTAATCATCGTATATAGCTAGGTGGATAGCGAGACGATAGGTTGACTTGCAGCCTGTTCGTACTTCTATCGGCGACTGGTAAACACGCGTAGAGTTCGGAGGCGTCAGATCTTTGCGCCGGTGAAAAGAAGCGAAATTTGTGGGCCGCAATGCGAGTGTTGTGGCGTGGAAGCAAGCGTGTGCATTTCTTCGTGCAATAATATGTTGAAAAAAGCCTTCTTGAGTTTGTTATTTTCTGCTCCTCCCGCAACCCCCAATTCTTTCGGCATTGTTCCAGGTTAGTAGCATGCGTTTTAGTTTGCTTTCTACCTGCTTTTGTCGCGCTCGTGTAAAATTTTCTTTGACTGCGAATGGTTGACGCACCAAGGAGGTCGTACAAGTCGGGAAGCAGCTGCGCTGAACGCAGTCGCATCCTCGCTGAAACACAAGTTTTCGGAGCTTGCAGTCAAATGTAGTCGAACAGCCAGCTTTAAAATGACACGAAAAAGACAAAAAGCAATAATTTGATTATTGTTTATTTATTTTTTATTTAGGACATACTGCAGTCCGAAGACCAAGCAGGTGGGCAGGGATTATTTATGTAAAAAAAGCATCAACCTGCACGGTAAATTGGTACATATTTCTGAAAACAGTCAAACAAGTGTGAAAAAACAGAATAAAAAAATAAAACACTAACAAAAACCAGAAATGATAGCAGTACACAAAGGAAAGTAGCGGCACAGTAAATGTTTAAAATATTGCAGAAAGTACACGCTTTTCAAAATCCGGCACATCACGCGCCGAAAACACATCAACAGGCAATCTATTCCACTGCTCGATTGTGCGGGGAAAGAAGGAGTGCTTAAAAAGATTAGTGCGTGCAAAAATTGGAGTTAGATTGTGCTCATAGGTGCTTCGAGTTGAATGAGATAAGCGGGGCTGAATATAAAGTCCTGGATTAACATTAAGTGGTTGGGAATTAAGTAAAAACAGAAACCTTGGTCGTGCAAGCTGTCTCTGGTTTTGTTGTTGTTGTTGGCCATGAGAAGCCATGTTAGCTTAACATCAGGCCCACGTGTACAAAACAAGGCTGCGATCACCTGAACGAGAAGTCCGTTCTGGCGCTGTCTGCTGCGGTTTTGCGTCGGTTTTTTTTTGTACACGTATTGTAGTTTGTCGATATGCATATACACGGGGTGCCCTTGAGAAGCTCCTCACGACCTCCTACAACACCATTTACACGTGTGCCGACTTGCCTAAACACATTTCACACAAATGCAACTTTACAAATCGTTCAGCCCCAAGAGTATTGCCGCTTGGAATGCACGACACGATAGCTTGTTTCTCCGCGCCCTCTTAAAACGGGACACTGAAGTGAGTTTGTCAAACCTGTATTTGTTTGCACAGCATAGACGGGCTTGAATAAACACACACTTCATCGTTTATTCTGGCGATAAAGCATTATTTATAATTAATTATAAATATAATTATTTATAATTATATTTATATAATTTATAGAATATAATATTTATAATTATTTATAATTTATAATTATAATAATTATAAAGACTGAAAGAACAAAATACCATGCGCAGTCCGCGGCGGCCGCAACAACTACCAGCAGTAACGCGCATTCGAGATGCGATGTGATTGGGTAATGCCCAAGATTGGAATTGCAACTAGTTTCGTTATTCAGTTCAGTGAAACACCATGCTTGGCACCCGGCGTTATCGTTGGCTGCGCATTCTCAATATCTCGGGAATCGACATACGGCGCTTCTGCCATGTTGTAAGCTGCAAAATGCGTCATACAGGCCTGCCAGCACGACTTAGAATTGCAAAGATCACTAGCCGAGGCGTACGCAGTGTCTGAACGCCCTCCGCGTCACCCTGAGACGCTCGAATGCGAGGCGCTTTGCCCGCACCTTTGGAACTTTCCTGGCTCGTGACTGTTCAGTAGCTGGAGTGTTCGCACCCGCCCGAAAGTTGGCTGGATCGGCACCGTGCCGGCAAGCAGTCGGTGCTTATGTTTACGCAACTCTCTAGCGCGTCAGGGTCAGTCTGCACGCATTCTTCTAATTCGCACGTGAAGGAATAAAGGTTGCAACGCAAAATGGCGAATTAAGTATAGAAAACTTTACTCAAAAACAAAAATCAACCTAAAAAAAACATGAGCTATCGGGAATTTGAACTTTTGTAATTGCGAAACAATGCACGCAATGCTCCAGACCACTCGGCCATTACCACTTCTTTTTTGTTTTCCTCATAATATTTATTGCCCTACAGGTAAATGTAGGGAGTGACATTGAAAGCACATATTTACGACTATATACACATACAAATGAGTTGAATACAAGGTGAGAAACAAAACTAAACACAATGAAGAATTATGTACATTTGGTTTAAAACGGGGGCAACAGTGAACGACTAATAGGCAGGGGATACCAGTCAGGGCGAAAATCATTTTGGCCGTAGACATCTTTAAGATCATTGATCATTTGACAGAAGTGTGATCTAGAACCATAGTCCGATCGTATGGTTTCGGCCAATACCACAGGGCTATCGGGGAGGATATTGCCTGCTGATTTGTATTTCGTTTCAGCATTCCAAGCAGCTTAGATGACTACTTCTTGAATAACGCTCGTGCAGCAAACGCCCGCAAAATTACAACAGATGTCTCATCTCTAGCCTCTGCATTCCTTAGGCATCGTATTGTCGCGGTGCTGAACTCTATGCTAGTTCACCCTGCGCAAAATGTGCTTGCTGCACCTTGTTTTTACGCCTTACAATAAAAGTTGAGTTGGTTGAATTAAATTCATCAGTACCATGGTCTTAGGTCTTTCTACTCGTGAAACCAGTGAACGAAGCGTCGCATGTGCGCTTGTGTGAAGCTACCTGGGCTTCATAGACCTATACTAAGCTTGATGCAATCTACAAAGTAGCAAGCTAAAGGCGCATTCTTCCAGGCGCAAATCTTGCCGTAGCTTAAATTCAACTCAGCGAATGAATCGCGATGACCCGCCGTCAAGCGAAGCCATCTCGAGGGAACGTCACACGAAACGTCATAGAAAATCGGCAAGGAGGACGCAGAGAGGAGGACAGCACTTTAGAATTGATTTTTCTACTAAATAAAGTCGCGTAAACGTAGTAGTACTTGATTGCTGGCTAGTTGGTTCATGTTGTTGTTGTTGTTGTAAACTTTATTATAAAGGAAGGCCAAAGGCCAGGTGGGGGCCGGGGAGGAGGGAATGGGGAGGACGGAACACTGTTCTTATGATGCCGGCTTCAAGGGTTCTCTTCAGAAGTCGTGCAGACCACTGCTAAATTGCCCGTACTAGGCCGCTTTTTGTGGCATAAATGGCGATTTCGAAGAGTGTGTCGTGTGAGAGGGATGTTGGGTCGATGTAGGTTGAGGTGTCGGGGTGAGGGGGAGTGAATGTACGAAATCGAATGTACGGAGGAATAAGTGCGCAAAAGACGAGGACGAAGAGAAGAGAGGACGAGACGAGCGCAGCTTCCAACTTTATTTTGCATGAAATAGCAACACACATCCTCCCACCACTGTTACCCTCTTTCCTATCACCAGTTGCACCATCCAAAAAGGCTTACCAAGAATCAAATACAACAAACAAAACGAAACAATTTGATAAAATGGCGTATTCCTTCGTGCAAACGCACCGAGAGTGGTCGAAACATGGCCTAGGGACTCCGGACTACAGCTTGCGCAAGTAATCCCAGAATGTTTACAAATCACTTCAGTGTCGCTTAAGGCGATGTTACGAATCAGCCCACCGCAGTACTTTGCGCAACACTCCTCGGCTGTGTGGCGAAGCCTCCACTACGTGCGCCTTTCAAGGAGGCCTCCCTGTCGGTGACTCACGCTTGCAGCCGACGGATTCAAACAAGCTGCTACACGTCTGGATCGCTGGCGCCTCACTATCGGCGCGATCCAAACGTCGGCGTTGGCAGACGAGGCATGCTTCAGCTTGTCCGAAGGACACGGAAGCCGCTGCGGGGACCTCCTCTTTCCCCTCTCTCGGACTCAGCGTGCGCCGCTACTAACGACCGCTCACGAACTCTGGAAACAGTGTTGTGAGTGGCTGTGCCGTTAGTGTCGTGTGCACAATCTAGAGGGGACGCTTGTTGGACCGTTGGCGCTTTGGGTATAAATAAGACCCCCCCCTCCCCCCCCCCCCCCCAAAGCACTGTAGTTCATTTTTGTTTGAGCAGTGAATCAATGCTGTCATTCTGCTCGAGTCCTGTCCTGTAAGCTCGCCCATCGGAGCATTGTTCTTTGGCTTCGGCTCACCTCTCGCCATGAAGTAAACAAGTTAAGTTTGCCTTCGGCGACTGGTCTTCTTCGAGGCAGCAACATTGGGTGGCCGCTCGCTTCACCACGCTACCACACGCATGACGGAGGCGACGGAATTCGGCTCGGGTACGCCCTCCCGTATGCGTGAGGGCGTACCCGAGTTGTCAGCGGTGGGATGACAACGTCGCAACAGCAACGGGCTTGGAAAATCGTAGCACAGAAGACCAACACAGATGAAGAGCAACCATTTGACGTTCAGACACCACCGTCCTTTGCACTGCCATGTGTGCTTGCGGGGTTTTCAAAAGAGCTTTGGGAACTGATCAGCGCTTATGCTTGCAAATGAGAAACAGCTAATCTTGGTTTGTAATAACTACAGGATTCATCAGTGTGTAGCTGCGTAATTGTCGCACGAACTGCGACTTAATTTTTGTGTGTTTGTAATTGTTTCCGTGCGATATGCGCTAACACACTGCTTTGTTTTTGCTTGTACATTTGTGGGCGCAGAAGGCCCAGCTAGAACGTGAAATTCCCGTTCCTATAGGCCTTTTATTTTGTTTCTCCACATGTTTCTCCGAAGAAATACAACTGCAGCACTTCATTAATATAAGGAACTAATAATCATACTAAGAGAGCACATTATGATAAATCGCAAACCTATTGAAAAGTACTGATGGGCAGCGGGAGGTGAAATTGGTCCGATATAAAAATAAAACCACGACCAAAGTACGACAAGTATAATTTTGAAAAAGGACACAAGAAGGAGAGATGATGACACAGCGCTGACTGATCAGTCTCGACCAGCTGACCCAACTTACTGTCCCCGTATAGGAAAAGTATACCTTGTGGCAGAACGCTGAAAATCACAAATGATCAGTCCTTGCGAAAAAAATATTTGTACGTAAAATGCACAAAACATTGCAGAGAGCTTTGCCTATCGTCCGTGTACCGAAACGTCGTGCACCGAAAAGACCTGAGCCAGTGAACGTGCATTTCCTACCACATGTCATTCCCGCGAGGATTTTGTGCGTGATAACACTCCCTTCAAAGCGGGGCGGTCATGTTCTCTGCAGCAGTGAAGGCGCGGTACGTGATTGAGTCTTCACTGGGGCTGAATGTCGCAACGTATCTTCGTGGGCGAAGAATTTCGCGACTGTTTTGCAGTCCCCTTTGAAAGAATTCAGAGCTGCTTCTGCGCAGTGCGTCATGTGCTACCTCTATCGACTTCTTTCGGCATTGAGAAGGTACATAGTGTCCGTTCGCATCTTTCGGAGGCATCTCTATGGGGCCGCACGGATTCCGGTGAGTCTGAACTGCGGAATTGTGTGTGTGTGTGTGTATCGGAGGAAGGGGAGGGGGGGCGACGTAAGATGTAATGCTTTACTTTTTCTCAGTTACCGAGGTGCCCAGGAGTTTTTTTTCTTGCGTTGGTCCGCGGGGATTTCAAGGAAGTGCTTCGTGTACGCGTTTCGGGGCTCGAAGTACTAGCTTGTTGACCAGCGTTCTGAGGCAGAACGCCGGCAAGTTGCACGCATAAGCCCTTTGCGCGCGAAGATGCGTTTATCCTGCAGGGGGTCGGGGCAGGAAACATAGAAAAAGCTGCTGTCTCGCTTCAACTGTTCCTTCAATGCCAGGAAGGAAACGTAACGTTAGTGAAACGAAGGTGGCGCGTAAAAACGCTTCGGCTGTAGTAGACATGTGCACATCTTAAATTCTCAGAATTTCTGCATCTTTTATGGCAGAAGTGGTCTACCCAATGGCTCAATTAAGGAAAGCTACTCCAAAAATTTGGCAACAAGCCTTCCGGGTTTTGCCAAGATATGCTTCGCAGAAAAGCCGCCTTTCAAAATTTTAGATTTTACGCACACCTTAGCGACCTTTTAAAGGTTATTGCGTTCTTAATAAGCAGTTGTTTGAAATACAAAGAGAACACTGAGCTTCTAGAGAGGAGAAGCTTGCAGCAAATTCCCCGCAAAGTGGACTGAAAGTACGCAAGTTAGGACGGTCAGCGCACTTGATCCCATTAGGCGATCGGTTGAGGCGGGCTGCTGAGTGGTTAGTGCCCCCCCCCCGCCGTTCCCACTCCACCCGTGCCGTTACACGTCGCGGGCTGGCCCACGTTGCTATAGTGATCGCGCAGTCGATCGGACACAGGCGCGACACGCTCCAGCGCGCGGCTTCGATTTGTTGTGCGTTTCTCGTGCCCGTGGTGCGTCGCACTTGGCGTCCTCTCCTTTCCCGGGGGAGTGCATGTCGCAGTCGGATGCCAAGCGTCGTCGTCGGCGTACGCTCGCCAATATCGGGAGATGGCCGGCGCGGGGCGGAGCCCCGTGGGCAAGTTGTCGCCAGGAAGCGCGGATTATCCCGGCACCGACGACGACGATGAGCACGGCTGCTTGAAGCTGAAGGTGATCTGCCTCGGCGACAGTGCCGTGGGAAAGTCCAAGTGAGTCGTCGCTGCGCTTTTTGTGTTAGAACACTGAATAGTGGTGGCCTTATGACAGAATGAGAACTGCACGGCGCAAAGTAAAAATAATAGTCCCGTATGCAAGTTGGTTGGGCCCGACTAATCATCATCATCGTCGTGAGCACTTTTTGTATTGGGAAAGTCTGCTATCCAGCACAAAGAAAAATATGTGTACACATACACTCCAGACTCCCGGAGAAATTGGAGCAGGGGGCGGGCCCGCATCATACCCTCGGCGAAATCTGGCGGGCGCGGTGCACGAGGCGCAGGTCTCGCAGGGCAGGGGAGCCCTCTGCTGTGGCCTGCTCAACAGGAGCGGGGCAGAAGGGACACGCCGACTCGAACGGGGCGTGGCACTGAGGTCACAGCCGGCGTAAGGGCCACCCACGGGCAAAGGCGTCGGAGCGCGACCTCGTCTAGGCGGGACAGCCCTGCAGGGAGATCCGCAATGCGCGGGGGTGCGGGTGTGCGCAGCTGCGAGGCTCGGGTCTAGAGGAGGAGCTCGGAGAACGCTGTTACGATTCAGTGCGCCGCTACCCTGTGCGCATGTGCCACATGTGTGGTGTAGCTTCCGAATTTCACGCGTACCGGCATCTGTAGCCTGCATTCCAGGGTGGACGTTGCGTTGGCGCCATGACATGCGAACACGGCAGGGGTGCTCAATTGATTTCCTAGTAGTTTCAGGATACTGCAGGCCAGAATGGCCCTAGAATTAGGCCAAAGGGAAACGGGCATAGATCGTTGGTCGGTATCAGCAACAACAAAAGGAAAACATGAACCCAGCGATACTGCCAGGAAAATGTATTAGACAAAACAGCACATAGACACTACAAATCACGAAGCCGAACAGAATGAAACCATCAACCGTACAAGCACACTGATATGAAACTAGATAACAAGCCCTGTTTTGCAGCAAAAATATCGGCTCAACAAGAAAAGGGCTGCTCTAAGGCTTCAACGAAATTGCCAGCTGCTAGAATAGGCTCAGGAAGTCAATTTCTGTCTCCTGTGGTACGTGGGAAAAGCTATGTTGAAGTGAACGAGTCTGCAAAAAAACAAACAAAAAAAAAAAAGCTCTCTAGCATGTACGCGTGCGTGACGCGTTCTTATCGTGTTTAGTAGCTCAAGGGATGCAGGTATAGGTAAACAACCTTTTTTAGATAGTATGTTGTGAAGAAGCGATAAACGATTTAGTTTTCTCCTTGTGTGCAGGGTCGTTCATGAGCTGCGTGTGGGACCCGCCGCGGTGGCTCAGTGGCTAAGGCGTTGCGCTGCTGAGCACGAGGTCGCGGGTTCGATTCCCGGCCGCGGCGGCCGCTTTTCTGATGGAGGCGAAAAGCAAAAACGCCCGTGTGTACGAGATTTCGGCGCACGATAAAGATCCCCAGGTGGTCAAAATTAATCCGGAGCCCTCCACTACGGCGCGCCTCATCGTCTGCGTTGCGTCGGCGCGTTAAACCCTACAATCAATCAATCAAGCTGCGTGTGGGAGTCTTCCCGTATCGTTTTGCCGTAAATGAAACGAAGACATTTTCTTTGGATCATCTGAAGTTGGTTAACACCATGATTATTTTGCGGGTCGCACACTACAGACGCATACTCATTTTCTGATCAGATAAAAGTCTGATAAGCTAAGAGCTTAGCATTACTCGGAGAATGCTGTTACGATTCAGTGCGCCGCTACCCTGTGCGCATGTGCCACATGTTTGGTGTAGCTTCCAAATTTCACGCAGTCCAGTTTTTCCCCCAAACTAGTGTCACTAGATAAGATACAGAGTACCGTCACTGCGGCATGCAAATGAGCCATGGCGGCCATTTTGGTGCTTATCAGTGTTGTCAGTTGGCCGCTTGTGCGGCCTCACCGCTAACTTTGACGAGGTCATTTGTAAAGAACACTGCCGAAGACGCAGCAACACGGCATCTTCGGACACACTTCTGCCTTGAAATGCTGCGTAACATTTGATTCGCGTTCGAACGACGCCACTCTCGCGCAGCCGCAGAGCAGGGAGGGCAAACTGAGACTACCACAGTTCATAGAGTTCCTTACAATATACACTGGACATGAACCTGGCGCTAGCGTCTGTGCGGCTCACATCAAAACCGTCTGTGTAGTCATGGAGCGCCATTACATCATGCGCTCACCTTAGTTGCATCATTGGCTTGGATTGAAACGCTTTAGTGGCCATATATTCGAACACAGTGCCACAAAAACGCAAAGAATGGTGTGTTATTATATAAGTGGAAAATAAAACAGGCTGCTTTAAAGCCGAGGAAAAAGGAAGTAAAGCGTATTTTTGCAGGAACGGTTTTGCCGGGTATTCTGCAGGACAAGCTGGTAGTTAACAAAAATATCAATTTTTTGGGGGGGAAACTTATTGCAAATCTTATTTTATTAATTGTAACATTATTTCAGATAATAACTTTTTTTAAGAGTTTGCAAAGCTTTTTGAGCGTGCCTGTGAAAACGTCGTCTTCGTGGTGAACCGGTGCACCGACCGTCAGCTACAGTTTAACAAAACTTGTTGCTGACCGAGTTGGTTCATACTTGAAGGAAAAAGAAAACATGGCGTTAGACAGTCGGAGACGAAGAGAGCGCCCGAATCTTTGGTTGGTTGGTTGCTTGGTTCCTTAAGTCATGGCGCGTACCCACGCGGGTGATTGGCCAAGAAGCTGCCTGTAATAATTAGGCTGTGACCCGGTTTATTTTAGAGAAAAAAAAATGAAGTACGAGAAAAATGTTGAGAGTAGAAAAAAAAATCTTTGGATAGAACAGGATTGTCAGGAAAAAAAGTTGCCAATGAAGACATAGCTATCTAGCAGGGCATCCGGCCTGTCGCCCCAACAAAGGAATGAAAGGCGATCACAACATCTCTGTGGCAATATCCTATGACGGAAGCACCCAGGGAAAGAATAACGGTTAAAGATAAAGCGAGATTAAGCCTATTAAACGTGTATTCAAAGTGCGTGCGTCGCATCGAGGAAAAGCTGTGGCAATTTAAAAGAAAGTGTTCTATAGTTTCGGGGGCCTTGCAGAAAGGGCATTGAGGAGATAACGCCTGACCAGCTTTGTGAATATAAAAATTTAAAGGGGGGATTCTGCAACGAAATTTTGTGATTGCGACCTCACATTTACGAGATTCGCAGAATTGAGGCTTCCATAAGTGAGAGAGGTGAATATAGGCGGAGCATGAACGAAGGGCATCTCACCGATTAATTTGTAAAACTTGAAGGCGCCTGAACCTCGCCCCCAAAAGAAAACTGTCAATTGGGCAATTCACGACGGCAGGACCCCCAAGAGCCAAATTGGCTAATGGGTCTGCCAGTTCATTGAAGATTATCCCTGCGTGACCAGGGACCCACACTAACCGGATCTCGCGAAGCTGGTAAGGAATGAATGAATGGAATGACCTGAGAAGGGAAGAATCTTTATCATTTGTTAGAGCAGTGCACACGGAGAGAGAATCCGAAAGGATAACCACTCCCGCAAATCTGTGCTGTAGTTTGTTAAGGGCTAAGATTATCGCCAATAATTCTGCCTGAAAGATCGGGGTATAGTCTGGCAGCCTGATTGAGAAGGACCAATCTAGAGACTGAGAATATATTCCTACCCCAGCCTTCTCATCACTTTGCGAGGCATCTGTGGCAATGATGACATCAGTATGAAGAGTAGCCAAGTGATCTTCAAGTAAATGATTGAGTAATTGGGCCGGCAATAACTTCGCATGCGGAGGAAAAATGTTGCCCAAGCTTATGTCGACAGGCGACAAATTATCAGAATAGGGCTGGAGTAGAAAAATATCTGCATGATGAGGCTGGAGCCATGCCTGAACGCAATTGAGGACGCTGAAATCGGGGCCACGTAAATCGTCGAAAAAGGTCAGACCTCAACAGGAAAATGGGTTGAGCCTCGTATAATGGAGATTGAAACAGTTTTAGAAATGTTACCGATTTAAATCGATCCAGAACTGAAGGCACCCATGCCTCAAGGTACAATACAGAGTTAGCTACATACTCTGGCAACCCTAAACATAAACGCAAAGCCAATCTCTCAATAAGAAATAGGGGATGGAGTTTGTACAGTCAGGCTCAATTTGAAGGTTATCGCGGGAGCACCGAGCAAGCTAGACCAGAGCGCCGTTCCGTGGCACTTTTTTTCATTCGCGAACATGAGATTATACTGCCCTCTCTCACCTCTTGGCTGTTGCATAGAATTCGCTCACCCCCTTCTAGAAAGGCCGACTGCCGCAGTTTTTTTCTTCATTCCTTTTTGGGTGACGTATCCGCGTTTTGTTCCTCGGCAACCTGACAACACCGAAGATACTTCGGCATTGCGGAAGCAAATTACAATTTTTTTACACAGCAATGCCTCGGCATGCCGGTGTTCTCTCGCGTGGTGACGCGAGCTGACGCGCGAGCAACGCCGAATGTCGCTCGCCAGATACTGGCGTCGACGCAGCGCGAGAAAGCAGGGGAATTATTTTTTTAAGGGACCTTAGGACTGACTGACTGAATAAGCTTTATTTAAATAAAGATGGAGGAAAGGGGAAGGGGAGAAAAGGATGAAAGAATCATAGGTGGAGCCCTTTGTCCAGGGCTCCAGTGGCTTCTGCTCCCGTCTTCGCCCGGCTGATTAGGTCCTTTTGGATCTATAAGTCGGGGCTGGCGAGAGCGGCCTCCCATGATGCACGGGAAGTCAGTGGCAGGTTCTTTTGGTGTTCGGCCCCTGCCCAGAGGTGTGGGCAGGACCACGTGGCATGGAAGAGGGTAGCAGTCTCTCCGCATAGCCTGCAGTCTTCTGTGTAGTCAGGGTGCCGTTGGAAGATCTTCGGCCAGCGAGATTTATGTATGAAGGTGTTCGTTAGAATCTTACTTAACATCTGGGCTTCACTTGCTGTTAGTTCGCGATGCGGGATTGGATATGCAGCCCGCTCTTTTCTGGTATTTTGTAGGTATTCCCCGTACGTAGTGGTGCTAGGGTATCGTAAGGCGTCAGTCACAGGGGGGTGGTGAGTGAAGTCGCACGCTCGCCTGTTCGCCGCCTCGTTGCCCGGCAGTCCCTCGTTTCCGGGGGCCCACGTAACGTTGTGAACTTTCTCGAGGGATTCCGGAAGTACCTTTCTAAGTGCAAGTGGTATTCTTCCTGCCGCTAGCATTCGCACAGCCGCTTGCGAATCGGTGATGATGTTGAGGCCGCGGCCATTTCGTTCTCCCCAGCGAATCGCGAGAAGGAGGGCTCCGGTCTCCGCGTGCTTTGTGGTTGTGTTACGCATGGTGATGCAGTCTATGATGTCCCCTTCACGGGTGGTCACTACTAACGCCGCCGTTTCTTCGTCATACTTCGCCGCATCGACGTACACCGTATTATCGTGATGTTCGAATTTTTTTTGGAGGAAATTGACCCTGGCCTTTCTTCTTTTTACGTGGATATTAGGGTGCATGTTTTTTGGAAGGGGCAGCGCTTTGATGTGGAATCGTTGTGCAGGGTTTAGGTCTGTTTCCTGCTCTTGGCGTCTGCGATCAGGTGGATCGCCTACTTGCCATAGGATCGCCCTCCCCGTGCGGGACTTTTAAATGCAGAGCATTTCAGTAACTCACGATGTCACCCGCGTTGGCGTCCGTAGTCCGCGTCCTCATCGCTCCCCCTACACTATATAAAAAAAAATACTTGCCGGCGCCAGGTTTCGATCCTACGACTCTGCGGGCGGAGCGCAAGGTGCACGGTACTCTACCAACTGAGCCACAAAGCCGACACAGAACGGAAGGTTACGAACGTGCCTTATATCCTTGACTCATTCAACCGTCGGCCAGAGGTGCGCCCTCTCCCCCGCGTCCTCCTCGCCTTCTCTCCGCTCACAACGCCCTCTGTCGCCGCGTTCGGTTCGGGCGCACAACAGGTGGGGACGTGCGCAACACCCTCTCTCGCCGCGTTAAGTTCGCGCGCAAGAACAGGTGGGGCGCTCGCATCGCGCTCTCTCGCCGCGGTCGGTTCGCGCTTAAACCACATATGTCGTTCGCGCGTGCTGCGGTCGCACGTCAGCATCACGCATCATCGTGACGTCAGCATCACGCGTTCGCGTGGTGGCGATTTCGGCGCTATAACACTCTCTCGCGAGGGGCATTGGATTGGATTCGATTGGATTGGCTTGGATTGGCTTGGATTTGGATTGGATTGGATTAAAATGGATTGTGTTGGATTGTGTTGCGTCATAGCCGCGCCACGTTGCGTCATAGCCGCTCCACGTTGCGTCATAGCCGCGGCAGGGGGTTCACGGCACGTTTCACCATCGACTTCATCGACAATGTCTACGCTGGAAGACAAAAATTACAACAACAACCAATACGTAATCCATACGACTTGCAGGCGCGCCCCCCCGCAGAAATGCTCTGCATTTGATCGTGCCCCTCGCGAGGGGGATGTTTTTTTTAGACAGACCGACGTGGCGCGATGGGGTCGACAGGAGTGCTAAAGTGCCAGGGGCGAAGTACACATCGTGGTGGTGCGGGTCGTAGCGCCCCTTCTGGGCTGCTTGTGCTGTCGATATCCTGGCGGGCCAAATGAGCGTGCGCTACCGCGTCTCGTGCATATTCCAGTCGTATTCGTTGTGCTTCAAGGGTGGCGTGTTTTATCTCTTCCATGGTGTTCGTGAGCCCCAGGTGAGTGAGCTTCTCATTGGAGGTGAACTGGGGTAGGTTGAGGGCAGCTTTGAACGCTGTGCGTATTATGGCGTTGATGTGCTCTTCGTCCGACTTTGTGAGATTTTGAAATGGTAGACTGTAGCCGATACGAGGGATAATCATTGCTTGTACTATTCGGACGGTGTCTTCTTCCCTCATTCCATTCTGGTTGTTTGTTAGCCGCTTGATTATGCGTGCCAGTTGGGAAGATTTAGCGCGCAGTTGCGTTATGGTGGTGTCCGCTCGAGCATTTCTTTGCAGGTGCATCCCGAGTATTCTTATTTGCCTCCTCTCTGGTATGGGCGCTGTTCCTATATATAGTTGTACTGGGGTGTTTTTGGACATTTCTGTGGTGCAGTGGATTCGTAGGAATCCCGACTTTTCTGGAGCGCATTTTAGGCCGTTCTCCAAAGCAAGCTTAGATATCCTATTCACTGCATTTTGAAAATTTTGCGCCTTTTCTTGTAGGGAGCCTCGGTTTGCCCATAGTGTAATGTCGTCTGCGTAGACCACGTGTCCGACACTTTGGAGTGCCTGTAGTTGTTTGGCGATTTTAATCATGGTGACGTTGAATAAGAGGGGGGATAAGATAGATACCTGTGGGGTACCGATGTTTCCCTGCTGGAACGGATCTGTTCGTAGTTCCCCCAGGCCGATCGTCGCTGTCCTGTTTTCAAGGAAGGCCGCGACGTAATTGTAGATTCTTTCGCCACAGCCTATTTTGGTCAGAGAATCTAGTATGGCTCGGTGGGTGACATTATCAAAAGCCCCCTTAAGTCGAGGGCTAGTACCAAGTTTTCCCCAGGGACTTTTTTGTCCAGTACTTCTTTTTTGAGTAAAAGGAAGGCATCTTGCGTTGAGAGATTTCGTCTGAAGCCGATCATGCTGTTCGGGAAAATATCGTTGTCCTGCATCTAATTGGTGAGTCGGTTGGCCACAACTCGTTCGTGCACCTTACCCAGGCACGAGGTTAAGAATATAGGGCGTAAATTTTCGATTGTGGGGGGTTTGCCTGGCTTGGGGGTGATGGTGATCTCGGGGTGTTTCCTCTCTGGTGGTACCTTGCCCTGCTGCCATAGTTCTTCGTTTATATATTGAGCGAGGGCTCGGATATGACCGTCACTTAGGTTTCGAAGCATTTTATACGTGATGTTGTCTCGGCCGGGCGCGTTGTTCCTGGTCATACTTGCCAGCGCATGAGAGATCTCCTCCTGCGTGATGTCCCGGTCTAGTGTGTCATTTTTTACACCTCCATACGTCTTCTTTGGTTGTTCTGTTGTTCTTCCCAGGGCCCCGTATCTGTGCTGTAGGGCTTGCAATAGGTCAATGTCCGTGCCGGGGTAACTTCGTGCGGCTCTTGTTAGGTGGTGCGTCGTAGCGCGTTTCGTGGACATGGGGTCCATCATTCCACGTATGAGTTTCCAGGTCTTGGATGTACTGAGGGTGCCCCGTAAACGCTCACAGAATGAATTCCAATTTTGCCTAGACAGATCACGGGCATGATTCTGGGCGCGTTTGGTGAGTTGCTTTATGCGTGCTTTTAATCTCTTGTGCCTTTCCTTCTTCCACCGCTTGACTGATTTGCTGCGCTGTGCCCAGATTTTTTCCAAGTATATGTCGACGTCCGGTGTTGCTTCCGTCCTGGTGATGTGCTTGGTGCAGGACTCGTGAAGCTGTTTTATTCCTTTAGTCCACTCTCCTAGGTTTTGAATGGGTTCGTTGTTTGGTTCGTTGGCTCCCTTTTGTCGGAATTCTGTCCAGTCGGTGAGTCGCGCCTGCCCCAGGGGTTTACTGAGCGAAGATGCTTGTACTGTAACCCGTATGATGCAGTGGTCGCTGCTTAATGTTTCCATGGTGTTTTGCCAGAAGATGCTCCGGTCAGATTGCCATGTGAGGGCTAGGTCGGGGCAAGTGTCGCGTTGTCCCCTTTGGCCATAGCGCGTGGGCTACATAGGGTTATTAATGAATTTGAGCCCGAAATATTCCGTTGCTGCGATGAGCTTGTTTCCTTTCTTGGAGTCGAAATTGTATGCCCAGTGGGTATGTGGGGCGTTAAAGTCACCCACTATCACCAGCTTATTCTTCCTAAGCCGCGCGAGTGGTCTCCCAGAAGAGTTCTTCGAATTCCTCCTGGGTATTGCGTGGGGAGCTGTAGACGTTAAGAAGGAATATACTTGGCTCCGAACGGCGATAGGGGAGTAATTCCGTGAGAAGCGCCGATGGGTGCTCTGTATTCATTCGGTGTGTGGTGGTTACTATGTCGTTTCTGGTATATGTCGCTACTTGTGTGGTACTGGAGGCCCGTTGGTAGCCATGTAGATCGAGAGCGTGACCAGCTTCCTGCAGGCATATAGCAATGGGTTTGGACGACAGCGTGACAATGTGTTGTTCTAGGATGTGTTTCTTCGTACGAGGCTCCGACAGTTCCATTGCCAGATGTCGTAGCCGGTCGGGTTTGCGCGTTTCTTACTCCTCCGTCTGGTCAGCGTCGGAAGTGTCGGTGTCAGTTAGGTGGGAGTCTTCATCTAGGGCCATGGATTTCTCATGTTGCTGATCCGGTGTTTGCTACTTTCGTTTCCCCGAGGTCAGTCTTTAAGGGGTCGAATGGCTAAATTACGCCATCCTCGTCAGGAGCGTTTTTTGCATTTGGAGCAAGTACTCCCGTAGTCCACTGGGGTGTTGCAGTGCTGATTGAGTTATAACGGGGAGTGCCAGCACCTATTCCTGTCGGCATTATTTGGCCTGTGCAGCCAGAAGTTGGCGCTTCAGTCGCGTTATTTCTTGGTTTTGTTGCGCCACCTGTTCGCGAAGTTCTTGAATTATTCGAGCTTGATGTTCTTGGACTTGGTCGATTCTGCTGTTTATTACTTGAAGTGTTGTGGCAACAGCTGCCCATGTTTGTTCCTGTGTTGACTTTGCCTTTTGTTTGGTGTTCGTCCTGTCGGGTTGTTGGTCCGAAGAGGGCTTCTCTGGTCTTTTTTGTCTTCCTTTACCTTGGTTTTCGGCAATTTTGGCCTCATCTTTTCGAGGTTGGCGTGATTGGCTTTTCTTGCGTTGTTGACCGGTTCCTGCCTCCTCTGGGGTTGGCCAATCACTGCTGAACCAGCGTGGTCTGAGTTGTTTTCTGCTTTGATTGACCGGTGGTATCCGGGCCTTCCGTAGTTTTTGACGGCATTCTTTTGCTCCGGTGACGTGGCTTTCCTTGCAAAGAGCACATTTTGGTGTGCAGGGATGATTTTTGATTGGGTTCGCTATTCCGCACGTTCGACATTTGCGTGTATTTGGCGTTGGGCAGACGTCGGCTGTGTGCCCTGCCGTCATGCAGATCTGGCAGTATTGTCGAGTCGATCGGTAGAGGTAGCAGTGCATCTCTCCTCCGTAAAAGTAAAAGCGGGCCATCTGGCGCCATCTGGCGTACACGAATGCAACCGGTTCAACTTCTTGATCGCGATTGAAACGTGCCGTGTAGCAGCGGCAGTGCGTCGAGCGCGTTCGAAACCTCGATCGCGATTCACTTCAATTGCGATTGAAAGTGCCCGTGTCTGCGCGTTGCCGCCGAACGACGCCGACGCTCGTGCGACGCGTGATTTCGTGTCCATGTGGTTAGCACTTTAACCTCTTCGTACCTATACGTTCCGGAAAGCACTCTCATTAAAGTAAAGAAAAAAAGTTGTTTTGGTCTTTTGTGGTCGCGCTGCTTCGCGGCGGTCGATGGTTTCGCTCCGTGCGCGAGCATGACGTACGGGCTGGGAAGCTTCAAGCACGAAGTATACAGTCAGTAGTATTAACTCTATGAAGTATACCTTCGCATACCTGTTCTCGCTTCTCACTCTCCGCACTCTCTTGCGAGCATGCAGACGCTCGTCTTCCATCCTGTTCCTATAGTTAAGCTAGTGCTGGGCGCGGTGCTCTAAGTGCGCGCGCAGGCGGACGCTTTTTCGCGTACATGTAGTCATTGTTTACGTTCCTGAAAGCGAACACTCTCGATCATTATAGTGAAGACGAAAATGTTTTTTAAGTGCGAATGCACTTTATAAGCGACCCCAAACCATCCACCGCCGGCGGCGGCGGCGGCGGCGGCGTCCGCAGTGCTCCTCTATATTTAAAAAAGAAACAGCATCCGGCGCCAGGTTTCGATCCGAGGACTTTGCGGCCGCAGCGCGACGCTCTACCGACCAAGCCACGGACGCGACGGTGTTTTCAGTGTTAGTGACGCGCCTTCTATCTTTAACGCATTCAAACTACGTCGTCAGCGGCGTGCGTTGCCGACTCAGCGGCGTTATAGCGGCTTGATAACTGCGTGGTGTACACGTGATACTACAAACCCGATGGAAGAGATGGAAGAGAAGGCGGCGAGGCGGTGGGCTGCGGGGGCCGAGCGCAAGCGCCGCAAGCGGGCCGACAACCGTGCATTCGCACTTTCACATTCTCCCCCTCGGGGAAATGCGGGGGAATTTTTTGTTCTGGGGTGGTCTTTTGGATTCCGTACTGAAGCGCAGAACGTTTGCTCCCAATCGATCGAAAACACACGCGTACGTCGGTCGCTCATCTGCTGTTAACATCAGCGAGCGCGTTGATTCGTTTTTATAATTGTGTCATTACCGTCAAATCTGAACAAAGTAAGATAGGATAATGAACGAAGACGCACTTAGCACAACTTTACTTGGTACTTGATTTAACCTTGATGTTATGTACCGACTGCAGCTTCATGGTATTCAAAGTGTGAGGAAAGCAAATTTCGGGCCTGCCTCGATACTGAGGGTACCATCGAACGTCACTTGTAGGTTAAACGGCAAGGCACTCTGGCCCCCTTTTTTAGATGCGGAGCGTCTTATGCTCGGGGGTATGTCCCGCGGCGTCGGCGGTGGTCCGGCGTCCGCACACCACCGTTTCTTGGCCAATCCCCAACGTCTTATGCTCGGGGCTATGTGCCGCGGCGTCGGCGGTGGTCTGGTGTCCGCACACCACCGTTTCTTGGCCAATCCCCCAAGTGGGTACGCGCCATAGAAGAGGAATAACAAGAACAACAACAAGAACAACTCCGGTTGTGCTTACGCTTGACTCCGTGATTCTTCAGATGAAGTACGAGGGAAGCAACAGCCCCGTCAGTGAGTGTGCTGACGCAATTAAGTGAGAGCATCAGCGCAATAAAAATGTACCTCACACCCAAGCTCTCGCGTACAAACGTGGAAAGGTACATCGACGAGGCAATGGGTGACTACAAGAAGAAATTTACAGACACGGTGCATCCGTTCGTTCTCGTGGGAGACTTTAATGTCGACATCACCAATTGAGAGCGATTGGATAGTGCAGTACATGGCATCGCGTCACTCGCTGCAGTGCGTATCGAGAGAGCCAAGTACAATCCACGGAACGTGTATCGATCTAGTCTTTACCAACTGCAACGGCGACGACTACATACAACCGCTGCTACGAGATCCACTGACTGTGCACTTCAGCGACCATAAGGCCGTCATACTCAAAGTAATAAGACGTACAAACCTAAATAAAGACCTTTAGATACCACTTCAATCTTGTCTCACTCGGGTATATACGCATGCAATAAGGAAAAGTAGACCCATCTCCCCGAAGGGAACCATGAGTAGGATATATGAGCATTACGGGGTTCACTACATTTCGACCAAATTTGGCTAACCAACATAACGGAAACCAAACGGAACCCCCATGACGCTCCGCATCCTACTCATGGTTCCCTTCGGGGAGATGGGTGTAATTTTTTTAGCTTGAAAAAGAAAAGAAAAGCCGGTGAAACCCTCATTGCAAAAAAAAAAAATACAAGGTTTCGCCAAGAGTCGAACCATGAACTTTCAAAACAAAACGCCAGCACACAAACGCGCAACCGCTCGACTTTTTTTTACACCGTGCCAGGACAAGACGCGGGTCCCAAGAATTTGGTACCCTAACAGAGGCTGCCAACAAATATTGTCGAGAGATTTGCTTTGGTCATGTTTGAGAGATTTGAGCCGTGGTAACGCTTGTTTCTTACGCACCCATCTTGGATCCGAGGGCAGTTATGGTATTACTACAAGCGATGTAACCACAGCCCCCTTATTTGTGTCAAGATAAGCTATCGCAAAACCTCCGTCTTCCCTACGCAAGCCACGGTAGCAACGAATGGAATGGCATGCGCCGCTAGCATTCTGGCGTTGATAAGGCTTGGTCGTCACGCACCAATCTTGCAGCCAAGCCCCATCATGCTAATACTACAAGCGATGTAGCCACAGCTGCCTTATTTAACTAAAAAAAAGCTATCGCAAATAACCGATCTCGCCGATGAAAACCATACAAGCCACGAATGAATGAGCACTTTCGAAGAGATATAGCTTGCAATTTATCTCAAGGCAGCGGATAACCGCAAGTTAAAAAGAAATTGATTCTCTTCTGCTGAAAGGAATGACCCCAAAGCACGAGAAGGACGTGAAATCTGACCGCTTCTGCCAGCTTTCCGCTGCTTTCTCGCGCTGCGTCGACGCCGATGTCGGGCGAGCGAAGACATCAGCTCGCGCGTCAGATCGCGTCGCCACGCGAGAAAACGCCGAAAGTACGCTGCATGTGGTTGGGCCTTCAACTTCTACTAAATGTGCGTCAGCTCCCCAGCGCCCCAGCCCCAGCCTCGCGCACGGAGCGAAACCATCGGCCGCCGCCCAAAACGAGGAGGAGGAGGAGGAAAAAACTTTATTTGTCCCATCCGTTGAGTGCAGTCACTCCGGACCAGTGAGGGGTGTCCTCAGTCCAGGACTCCCTGGCTGTAGCCGGCCTTCCGGGCCCTATTCACCAGCCGAAGCTGGGAGCAGGGGTCGGAGCTGGTCAGCGCCGCCGCCCACTGTGAAGGGGTAGGGTTGGGATTGGGAGGGAGGTCTGGGATGTTCGGACATTCCCACACTATGTGGTATAGTGTTCCTGATGTGGGGCAGAAGATGCACTGAGGGGAATATTTTGTGCCAGAGCGTGTTGTGGGGAAAGGTGTTAGTTCGGAGCTGGCGAAGTATAACTCCTTCCTCTTTGGTCAGTTGCTTATGTGGGGGAGGAAACTGTTGGCGGGATAGTCGGTAGTGAGAGAGGATGTCGTTGTATGTTAGCAGGGGTTGGGGCGTATAGTTAGTGGGTGTGCTTGGCATAGGGTTGTGGCCCAAAACGAGAGAAAAAAAATCCACGTCGCATGAAGTCGCGCACAAAGAGAAAGTGACGTCACGCTGTGACGTCGCTGTTTGAAGGGGGTGTGGTCGGCCTGAGACCCCACGGGATATGGCTTGGGAATACGCCCCCCTACCCCCCTCACGTTTTCCCCGGGCGTAGCGCCGTCGAGGGCCTCGTGCGGGCACAGCATACTGCCCCCTGCACTGCACACTTTTGAAGAGCGCTGGCTTGCGCCTCCAGGGCGAACAGCCCTCCCCTCCCAATTTCGCGACCCTCTCCTCCTCTTCTTTCTTTCATCGTTCACTTTTAGATGCGGAGCGTCTTATGCTCGGGGGTATGTCCCGCGGCGTCGGCGGTGGTCTGGCGTCCGCACACCACCCTTTCTTGGCCAATCCCCCAAGTGGGTACGCGCCATAGAAGAGGAATAACAAGAACAACAACAAGAACAACTCCGGTTGTGCTTACGCTTGACTCCGTGATTCTTCAGATGAAGTACGAGGGAAGCAACAGCTCCGTCAGTGAGTGTGCTGACGCAATTAAGTGAGAGCATCAGCGCAATGATAATGTACCTCGCACCCAACCTCTCGCGTACAAACGTGGAAAGGTACATCGACGAGGCAATGGGTGACTGCAAGAAGAAATGTACAGACACGGTGCATCCGTTCGTTCTCGTGGGAGACTTTAATGTCGAAATCACCAAGAGCGATTGGATAGTGCAGTACATGGCATCGCGTCACTCGCTGCAGTGCGTATCGAGAGAGCCAAGTACAATCCACGGAACGTGTATCGATCTAGTCTTTACCAACTGCAACGGCGACGACTACATACAACCGCTGCTACGAGATCCACTGACTGTGCACTTCAGCGACCATAAGGCCGTCATACTCAAAGTAAGAAGACGTGCAAACCTAAATAAAGAACTTCTAGATACCACTTCAATCTCGTCTCACTCCCGTGCAATAAAGAAAAGTAGACCCATCTCCCCGAAGGGAACCATGAGTAGGATATATGAGCATTACGGGGTTCACTACATTTCCACCAAATTTGGCTACCCAACATAACGGAAACGGAACCCCATGACGCTCCGCATCCTACTCATGGTTCCCTTCGGGGAGATGGGTGTAATTTTTTTCTTTAACTCGTTGGTCTTGTCATGGTTCACTCGGTAACGATGGCGGCGGCGCGGCTCAGCCCAGAGATGGGAAACAAAGGATATGTTGAGGGGTTGTGAATATTCAGCAACTAGCAGCCACTTGTGACTTACGTGAACCTGAGCCACGCGAAAATGTTAATCCCGGTGTAAGTTTCTGCGTCGTTAAATATGGGCAGACTTACGCCCTGTAGCTGGTACCAAGGAAAGTTAATGAAACTACGGAATAACAGAGGGTCTGTAAGTCAGAAAGAAACAATAGCTCGCACGGAAATGAAAAGGTTAAAACAGTTCCACTCAACGTAAAAGCTCTAAGTACGGAGCAGTGATTTGCCAGAGGGACTGTGGCGCCGTTCTCCGTAGGGAGCCTACATGTACGCGCCTCCGTGCCTCCGCCTCGTAACCGAGTGAACGAAAACGACACCGGGAAATGGGAGGAGGAAAGTATTGCGAAAGTGCGAGGTGGAGGGCGGTATGCCGAGGCGGTGCGATACGTTCCCCGGCGGCGTCGAGATACGAAGTCACCGAGACAACTAAGGCCTCCGCAGAGAAAAAAAAAAATAAAAACAGAGGATACAAGTATGGCGAAAGTGTTCGGGGGAGGGCAGTATGCGAGGCCGCGCCACAGAAGCCTAGAGCGTGCTGCGTGCTGGCCGTCATCGGTCCTTCGGCGTCCTCCCCGTTGCTTGGCCCGTCCGAACCCCGTGACGGGAGGTTAAAACACGATTCACAACATGCTCGGCGGCGGCGACGCGGTGCGAGAATACGGCAGAGTTGCGGGCGCCGCCGTGCGTTTACTGATCACGGGATCACTTCCTGGGACGCTGCAGCTATGCGCCGTGACCGAGAAGACTACAGTCCGCGCTGCGCACAGATTTCGCATTAGAGAGTGTAGTAATCGTCACACAATGTTTCTTCCACGGCCACTTTTTTTCGCTTACTATAATAAAAAACCAACCCACACCTAACATCAAGAATGCGGTGACTGCCGGTTAAATACATATATTTTGCCTCAAATGTACTTGCAGTTCTTTTTGCGCTAATTAATGCGGACATGTACGACCAGTGCCAGCGGTCCCAGGAGTTTCGAATGGTCCTGTCTATGTAAACCTCTTGTTCAAGTATCCTTTTAACCTTCGTCCAGAAATCTGAATCGATAGACAAGCAGGTACATTTTCGGAGCCTCTCTTTGTGCGTGACGCCGCGTGACCGCGGATGAGCGACGACGACAAGACTGGCTCCTAAAGTGCTTCGCGCTTGGAAACTTATTGCAGCTTAGGAAGTGATAATTCAGTTGGCCTCAATTTACTTCGGGTAGGTCTCATTACATGCAAAATGCCAGTGCATTTTGCAGGACATGGGGGAGCGATTAACTGTCGTTTTGTCCGAATGTGGAACGAAATCACGCAATCAACGTTTTATTAGTGACGCATAGAGTCTTCGCGTTCACTTACTTTTTGTTTTCGACTCCAACTAACAGCTTACCAATCGGCGGACACACTTTTTGAAGTGCATGGTGGGCAGCCCACAACCGACAAAAGCTGTCATTGGAAGAGTGTGGTATCTAATTAGGCACTGTTATTTTATTTTACAGGCGACTTTAGCAGCCAGAGTAAATTGTTTGACAATATGAAGCGCATAGATATACTTAATCGCAGGGTACGCCATCACTTACCACAGAAGGAGTGCCCGGCACGCTCACGGCTGAAAACCACTTCGTCAGAAAATAGCCTTTCTCATTATATGAATTTTTGAAGGCCTATTTATGTCCCCAGAAGGTAACGATACACCGTATTTTTATCACTTAATGGGTCGAAGAATACCTGCTCGTATTGCTGTTTCAGGTATTATTTCTTGCTAATCCTAATGCCCCAAATTCTGCTTACCATACACTTGGTAACAATAGGGTCCGAGATGCCGTGTATGTGCTGTAGTACTTACGCCTGCAGTCGCACACTGCGAAACGGCTAGTATCATTATACTGGTGGGTGCGTTTAGATGCGGGTGCACTAGGAGACTGGAATACGCGAGGCGCTCCGTGATGGCAGCGAAGGCGCGATATGCATTGTACCAGCACTGGGAAGACTTGGGAGCCCTTATGAAAGCTTCTTCGCTGAACCACGGCTGCACAGCTGGGAATGAAGCGTCGGTAATAACTTACCAGGCCAAGGAAACGCCGTAGCTGGCGCAGGAACTCACTTTGCCCGGCAGAATAAATTCAGCTGCAGCCAACGAGGTGGAATCGAGGCACGCCAGATTCACACAATAGCAAGGAGGACTCTGAGGAGGTCTGTAATGTGCTCGAAAACTATCAGCAGAAGGTTGATGTCATGGGAAAAGAAAGCTTAGGAGAGGCCCAACTAGCCGTGAGGGTCACTGGCAACGGCGTCGAAGCGACGGCGGCGGAATTGTCTCACCGGGGCGCTACGTCAAGGCGCCGCCAATCCAGTATAATCTGTCGTGTACAGGCCAGGGAGGGGCAGACAACAGGAGTAAAAATGGATGACGCGGCGATTGTCCGCGCAATTACGACAGATAGTTTGTCTGTAAAGGTCACGGTAAAAAAAAACGCATCACTGATTGTCAGCGGCGTACGTGCAACGACTCTGCAAGGATGTGTCTGCAGTTACCAGTGCAGTGCAGTATAAACCGCGGCGGCTGTCGCTGGAGCAGAGCACCACGTGTCTTGCAGTTGAATTACAGCCTCCCAGGTATACGGAGAGCGCTCTCAGACATTTATTCACATCACTTCCGCTGGTTTTGCTGAGTCTCGGGCTACTTTGAAGCATGATCTGCACTGCACGCCCGCAGAGAGGCATTTGGTACGCCCGGAGAGTTCGGATTCGTCACCGGGCCGTGATCCCACCGACCGACCACGTGAGCAAGCTGCGAGACCCGTTCTGCTCACTTCGGGCGCCCGCACCACGGGGCCAGCAGCATGCGGATAGCCATGTTCCCATCGAGGTAGGGGGATCCCCCTACCTGACTCGGTGCGGAAGCCACTGCAGTGCCCTTACGACGGACCCTACCGCATCATTCATTGCGCCGACAAACATTTAACCGTGTATTTGAATGGCAGACAGGACACTATTGTCACGGAACACCTATGTGGACAATGCCCCATAGCGCCATAACCCGTCACCGAAGACGACGAAGGGCTAGGATGCGGCTGGCCCGAGCGATCATGGCCGCTTGTAAATAGATCGCATCGCTCTGCGGCAACATCATGTGAATACATCACTTCATCGTCGCCCATGGTTCGCCTCATCATTGTCCTGCCGCCACGTAACATTTTGGTGGAGGGGTGACATTTGTGGTAGAGGTGCTGGGTAATCCCATGCACTTTGAACCAGGCGCGTCATGACAACCACTACGGCCTGCCAAACCATTCAGGGCAGCGGAGCCTTCTCGCCGCTGGTAGTGCATTTGCCGCACACACCGCGGCCGTTCCACGGCGACATCTTCGAAGACGTAGAGGACTGGCTCGATCATTTCGATCGGGTCGCTGCGTTCAACGAGTGGGACGACACACGTAAGCTGAGAAGCGTTTACTGCTCACTCAGAGATTCGGCACAGACGTGGCACGAAAACCATGCGCCTACATTTACAAGCTGGTTGGAGTTTCGGCGGCAATTGCTCGAAGACTTCAAAAATAGCGAGCGGAAGGAAAAGGTCGAAATTGCTCTACAGTCCAGGCCACAAAAACCAAACGAGAGCGTCTCTATGTTCGTCGAGGACATGACGCGCTTGTTTCGTCGAGCTGACCCTGGTATGAGTGAAGCAAAGAAGGTTCGGCACCTGATGCGGGGTGTGAAGGAACAGCTATTCGCTGGCCTTGTACGCAGCCCGCAAACAACGGTTGCTGACTTCGTTCGGGAAGTGACCTCAATGGAGCGGGCCCTGCAGCAGCGCAACATGCAGTACGGGCGTCAAGCCAGTGTGGCCGCCTGCGCTTCAGCGGTCAACGATGAACACGCTCTCCGGGAGCTCGTGAGGAGCGTCGTGCGTGAGGAACTGCGGCTTCTTCAGCAGGGTGACTGTCGACCAACTTTCGCTGCCTTTCCCGACGTCGTCCGAGACGAAGTTCGGCGAGCAATGGCACCCGCGGCACCAGCCGATGTTGCAAGCCCTGTTCTAACGTACACGGATGTGTATCATATGCTGGCTCCAACAGTGGAGCATCGCACTTACACGGACGTGCTGCGCACGCCGACCTCGGCACCGCCCCAGGTGTTACCAACTGTGACACAGCCGTTCGGACGCACGTTGAACCCGGCCACACGGTATGAACCAAGACGTCTCGAACGGAAAGCGACCATGTGGCGCACATCAGACAATCGGCCCCTGTGCTACCTTTGTGGTGAAGAAGGCCACGTGTTCCGTCACTGCCCTTACCGCCGCCTGGGACTTCGCGGGTTCTCGCTGAACGCACCTCGACCGCGCTACGGAGAACGACCCCGCGAAATCGAGGAGTACCTTTCGGCCCACGAGCTGACGTCAACTTCGCCCGCTACTCATCAGTCCCGATCGCCTACCCCTCGCAGGTACTCATCACCGATCCGTCCCGGCTCTCCTCGATCTGGCGGGAACCGGTCTGGCGGGAGCCCACACCGGGGAAACTAAACCCAGCGACCTCCGGGGCCGAGGCCGCTGCGCACAAAGCTAAAGAACCTGTACCGACGCAACGACATCCGCATGACGACGACCGAAATCGAACGTTTTTTGAAGCGAACGAACTTCTTTCTGCCGACATCCCGCTCCTCGTCGACAACCACTCGGTAACAGCTCTCGTCGATACCGGCGCTGACTATTCTGTTATTAGCTGGTCACTCGCGTCCAAGCTGCGTAAAGTAACGACGCCATGGTGTGGACCGCCAATCCACACAGCTGGTGGCCACCTTGTTGTGCCGACTGGTCTGTGCACCGCCCGAATTCAAATTCAAGATTCAACTTTCCCCGGTTGTTTTGCCGTGCTGCGGGAGTGCTCGAAACAACTTATACTCGGTTTGGACTTTCTCCGCGAATACGGGGCCCTGATCGACTTGCGGGATCTTTTGGTTACATTTTCGAACCCTCTGTCAGTCGACGACGAGAGGGACCTCTCCAGGCCTGCGCTGTGAATTTGCGACGAGATTGTTACTTTACCTCCCCGAAGCAGTATGTTCGTTACTGTTGAGTGCGAGCAATCACCTGCCAGTTACGGTATCGCCGACGAACAAAACGCTTCCCTTCTGCTCGACCGACAGGTCTGCGCATCCCGTGGCCTCGTCGACGTCAGCAACCAACGAACAGAAATACTGCTTACGAACTTCAGTCCGGAACACCAGCATTTATCACGCAGAACAGCAGTTGCATACCTGGACGCAGTAAGCGACGTAGAAAAGAATCTTGTTCTAGGAGTCTTGTCCACGCAGAAGGAATCGGAGAAGGTCGCCCAAATTGACGTAAACCCTGACCTGCCGATGTCGCAACAGCAACAACTTCGCGATGTTCTCAACTCGTTTGGCGACTGCTTTGCCGTAACGTCTGAAGTTCGACAAACAACCATCGCCAAGCATCGCATCATCACCGACGGACACGAGCGACCAATTCACCAACACCCTTACCGAGTTTCAACGAAAGAACGCGAGGCTATTCGTCGCCAAGTGAAAGAAATGCTCCGAGACGACGTCATCCAGCCGTCGACAAGTCCTTGGGCATCTCCGGTCGTCCTTGTCGAGAAGAAAGACGGTACTCTTCGTTTCTGCGTAGACTACCGGAAGCTTAACAAAGTTACGAAGAAAGACGTGTATCCTTTGCCGCGTATTGATGACTCGTTGGATCGGTTGCGCCATGCTAGATTTTTCTCGTCTATTGATTTGCACAGTGGCTATTGGCAAATTGAAGTAGATGAACGAGACCGCGAAAAAACAGCTTTCGTTACTCCGGACGGCCTCTACGAATTTAAGGTCCTGCCGTTTGGTTTGTGCTCCGCTCCCGCCACTTTTCAGCGGATGATGGACACTGTTCTATCTGGACCAAAGTGGCAGACGTGCCTTGCATATTTGGACGACGTGGTAGTGTTTTCTAGAACGTTCGAAGAGCACCTAGTGCGTCTGAGGGCAGTTCGTGAGGCCATCCGATCCGCCCAACTGTCGTTAAAACCAGAGAAGTTCCATTTTGGGTACGAAAAGCTGAAGTTTTTGGGCCACCTCGTCAGCTTCCAAGGCGTCCGCCCTGACCCCGACAAGACGGCTGCTGTCGCCGCTTTCCCAACGCCAAGCGACAAAAACGCCGTACGCTGTTTTCTCGGCCTCTGCGCGTACTATCGTCGCTTTGTGGAGAACTTTTCCGATATAGCGGAGCCGTTAACTCGCCTAACAAAGAACGATGTGCAGTTCAGTTGGGGCCCAAAAGAGTGTGCAGCGTTCGACGAACTGAAAACTCGGTTGCAGTTTCCACCTGTGCTCGGCCACTTTGACGAGGACGCTGACACTGAACTGCATACTGACGCAAGCAACATCGGGTTAGGTGCAGTGCTTGTACAGTGGCAAGATGGTGTAGAGCGGGTTATCGCTTATGCGAGCCATACTCTGTCACGCGCCGAAGCCAACTACTCTACCACTGAGAAGGAATGCTTGGCTGTCGTGTGGGCCGTCACCAAATTTTTGCCATATCTCCATGGACGACATTTCAAGGTGGCTACTGACCATCACTCTCTGTGCTGGTTTGCCAACCTGAAAGACCCGTCTGGACGTCTCGCTCGATGGAGTCTCCGGCTACAGGAGTTCGATGTCAGAGTCGTCTACAAGTCCGGCCGTAAACACAGCGACGCAGACTGCCTCTCCCGCGCCCCAATCGATAAAATCTCTACCGAGGAAGACGATGATGGTGCCTTTCTTGGAGCCGTCACTCCTTCTGACCTTGCTCAAGACCAACGAAATGACCCAGAACTTCGCCCAGTCATCGATTACCTCGAAGGATGTACCTCTCAGCTACCCAGATCTTTCGCACGCGGCCGTACATCATTTTGTCTGCGTAACAACATCCTGTATAAAAAAAATTTCGATGCCACGGAAACAACATACTTGCTCGTTCCACCAAGACAACTGCGTGCAGAAATTCTGCAGGCGTGTCACGAGGAACCGTTTTCCGGACATCTCGGCTTCGCCCGTACCTTAGCCCGCATACGTCTACGGTATTACTGGCCGAAGCTTGCGGTTGATGTCAAGCAGTATGTACAAACTTGCCGAGACTGCCAGAGGCGGAAAACTCCGCCCGAAAAGCCCCCCGGTCTACTCCAACCGGTTGACCCTCCGAAATTTCAGTTTCAGCAGATCGGTATGGATCTTCTGGGACCTTTTCCTTTGTCATCCTCCGGCAACAGATGAATCGTCGTCGCTACGGACTTTTTAACGCGTTACTGTGACACAAAGGCCCTTCCCCGAAGCACGGCCACAGAAGTTGCCAAGTTCTTTATCGAGAACATCGTACTTCGTCACGGTGCTCCGACAGTTGTTATCGCGGACAGGGGAGCTGCGTTCACAGCACAAATTCTTAAAGAAGTGTTACATCTCAGCAGCACAAGCCACCGGAGGACAACCGCCTACCACCCGCAGGCGAACGGCGGCTAAACAGGACCATTGCCGATATGCTCTCTATGTACGTTGACGTCGACCACCGAAACTGGGATGCCATACTACCATACGTGACCTTCGCCTACAATCGGCGGCGCACGAAACAACACGGTTTACCCCGTTTCGCTTGGTGCATGGTCGAGACGTCCTGACAATGTTGGACTCCATGCTTTTACCTGACGAGTACTCTGTCGTCACCACAGACGCCGAAGAAATCGCACAGCGTGCTGAGGCCACACGGCAGCTGGCTCGCCCGCGCATTCGATGCCAGCAAGTAAACGATGCCCGGAGGTATAATGCGCGTCACAGGGAGGTTACATATCGACCAGGATACCTCGTCTGGGTGTGGAGCCCTGTTCGCCGGAAGGGTTACTCCGAGAAATTGATGCGTCGCTACTTTGGACCCTACAAGGTTCTGCGCCAGACAAGCGACGTGAACTACGAAGTTCTTCCTGAGGGCACGGTACGTTCTCCTCGCACCACGTCACAATCCGACGTCGTCCACGTAGCACGAATGAAGCCGTACTATACACCCGTTCGACTGAATCTTGAACTGCTGTGTTTGCCGTACGACTCCCGGGACCATGAATCGGGACGCTGCATCTGGACGATGCTTTCTCAGGGGAGGGTGTAATGCCGCATGCCTGGGACAATTTCCCTGTTTGGGTATGTGTCTTTCTGAACATTGGGGCTGAGAAGAAGAAGAGGCTAAGGTGCTACCACGGCAGCTCTGGTTGTGCGTCAGCTTCGGTGCCGTCTGTACGTCTTTTAAACCCAGTAAATACTGCTTTTCTACCTTTATTCGTGACACTATTTCTCTCGATCGCACTCTGCAAAACCAGACGAATCCCCCCAAATGCTAGCAGTGGTTCACCCTCACCAGCCGCCCCAATCAAAACAGCCTCCAACACCCCTGAAACGTCCGCCGGCACGAGGATGCAGTCAACAATAGAGAGTTGTAGCAGAGCGGAGAACAATGGGCACCACTGCGCGTGTGCAGAGGCGTCATAACTGGTTGTGCGCATGCCCAAGTATACCGGGTACCGTACCGGGAGCGGTTCTCCGCTCTACTATAACTCCCTAGCAAACGCCCGACCAAACGGTACCACGTAAGACACGTGGGCGAAACGAAGCCCCTTCTCCCCGAACGTCCTGACTGGAAGCCCGTGTGAAGGCGTGGCGATGTCCACGTGGTGTCAAAGCCTCATGCAGCAAGCGCTCAACACCAAAAAAGCGAAGTTTCATCGACATAGTCCCTTCACGTCCTCGGTGCACCTTTGCAAAAACCCCTGGTCTCTCTAACGCCTCTACTCGTCCTGTCACCCGTCCACCGCTGAGCACCCTGGGATTATGGCAAACCACCGGAAAGCGACTTGACCAGGACTGGGCAAAACTTGGGAAAACTGCTCGCTCCCAGAGTCATGTACGTTGTGCAAGATGCGAATAAAGACAAACAAACAAAATTTCCCCGCATTTCCCCGAGGGGAAGAATGTGAAAGTGCGAATGCACGAGTTGAATTTGCGCGGTTCGGTGATGTTCGCGAAAGAGAGATCACACACACACACACACACAACTACAAAGAAAGAAAGATGCATTTATTCACAGACACCTATTTGTGTTGTCGTTGTACTTGATTGCTAAAGCGGATCTCAGCTTTGAAATTTCGTGTCAGTACTCCTTTAAGCGGGTGCATTAGCCCTTCTCACGCCCGATTCCTTGCCAATCCCCCACGTGGGTATGTGCCATGCACAGACACCTATTTGTGTTGTCGTTGTACTTGATTGCTAGAGCGGATCTCAGCTTTGAAATTTCGTGTCAGTACTCCTTTAAGCGGGTGCATTAGCCCTTCTCACGCCCGATTCCTGGCCAATCCCCCACGTGGGTATGTGCCATGTCAGCGGCCAGGCAGCGCGCGCCCATCTCCCCCCGTTGCCAAGGAAGACGAGGAGATTCCTGGCCAATCCCCCGCGTGGGTATGTGCCATCTCCCCCCGTTGCCCAGGAAGACGAGGAGCGCGCGCACCCGCAGCTGTTGCTATGTGGACGGACGGCGGTCAACGGAATTCAGGGTCGCTTATAAAGTGCATTCGCACCTAAAACAAATAGTGTAGAGCGTACCGTTCCCCTCCCTCCGGGACATTGGATCTTTTGTGTTGTTCATTTTCGTTCTCTCGCGCTTCACCACTGGCGCCATGGCTGGTCCGTCTCCGCCGTAGTTCGCCTTCTGCTAATCGCTCGGCGTTTCTCAATAAATTAAGGCTTCTCACGTCCCCTTCATCAGTATGCCGATCACTCTATCTCATGGCGATGCAAAGCCATTGGGACGTCGTAACTGTAAGCGGCAATGACTACGCTTCTCCGCTGGTCATCCATATTCGCATGGTGGAATGGCCTCGTGAATTTTGTTACGCAGTGCCAGTCAAATTTCCCGTCATGCGCTCTGACCGAAAACAGCAGGCGTTTAGACCCTGCCGAACCTATCCGTGTTGTAGGCTCGTTCCAAATTGCCGAGGGCATCATCATCATCATCATCACCGTCGTCTTCCGAGATGGCCGAAGCGGGTTCTGCCGTCTACCTGCTGACGCTGGGCGGCCTCCTGAAGATGGTGGAGATCTGCTGCGCGACCCCTTCGCTGGTGCTGCTCGCGTCGGCGGCCTTCAACCACACGTCGGGCGAGTTCGAGATGGAGCACGGCGACGTGAGCCTCACCATGACCGTGTTCGCCTTCGCCACGTCCGCCTGCATCATAACCGTTACCATCCTGAACGGGTCGGCCGAGCTGCCGCAGATGCAGCTGTACCGCATGAACTACGCCATCGGCACACTGGCGCTGGCCATCAACACGGTCCTCTTCTACGTGCGCTCCACCTCGTCGGAGGCCCCGCGCGGGCACGAGGAGGACGCGTGGGTCATTCCGTTCGGCCTTTGCGTAGCCAACACCATCGCCCACGCGCTCAACTACGTCTACGCCGTCCTCGTACGCAAGCCGGCGGCAACGTTTCAAGGGTCGCGAGGAGAGTGATGCTCTTGCGGCAGTTACATGCTTGGTGGCTCTTATTTTCCCTTCTCGAGTTTACGCTCAGTCTGCTGAACTGTAGCACGGGAACGTGCAACGCCTTACCCGTTCATTCGCTGTCGCTTTCATTCCAACTGCGACTATTACGAGGCCGTGAACGCATGTAGAAGTTTTAACACGCGCGAAACAGTTATGAAAGATCCGCCGAAAGTTCGAGCTGTAAAATGCACACGCCCTGCAATGCGCGAGTAGACTATTCCCTGTGCACGGCAACGGTACTGTACTGTCGAATCTGATTTTGGCGGAGCATTGTGTCCTATGCTACGCCCACGAGGTCGCTACCGGCAACTTCGAAAGCGAGTGTAAGATAATAAAACATATTACTTGTCAGGCGATTGTTAAGCAGAAGATGTTGTCCCAACTAAGACAGCAATTAAATATAGCTCAATGTAACAGATGCAAAGGGGTTGGCAAAACGCTTTTAAGCCTTTCAAATGTGCACATGTTAAGCATTACATAATTTTCTAATTTATTTCTGCGGGCACTCAGAGAAACGCGTAGAGCAAAGAGGACACCGCAGAACACACAACATTCAAGCTTCTGGTTACACTGTTCGTCTAACTGTATCGACGAATGTCGTAGCAGTCAGTGACTGCATGCTTACTTTCTGCGGTGTCTGGCCCCAGTGATCTGAATTGATTAGCTGTTATTCATTTGATTCCAGACGTCAGTGTATGCCTTTTGCTGTCTGACATTCTGTTATGGCTTCCGGGCGACTGTGTGGCTATGGCGGGCACGGTGAGGCTAGGACGGCGAGATGAGGGACGAGATTACACGGAAGTTTGAGAGGTTCCACCAGCCAGCCTTCTCGTGAACTCGCGAACATCACAGCAGAACAGTCACATAGTCCCGCTTGGGCACCAACGATTGTCACGCCGTCACGCCCAAATGAGAGATGAGGACCTGGTTGCAATGGAAGGCGCTGCGCAGCTTACGACCCCCACAATTCGCAGACACTACGGCGAACACAAACACCTTTATTCGTCAAGTTTAGCACTAATGTTCCCCAATCACTACTCGAACACTGCAAGCAGTGCAAAGAACTCCGCTGCTCCACGCAATGTGGAAGTGCCGTAGCATTGATGTGACTCACCAGAGGTGGTCGTCCACACTTCGGAAGAGGACAGGAGAGCTCACCGGCTACGGTCTCCCTCTTGATCGCTGAGGCGACCTTCCAGCGGAGAGAACGGGGAGCCTCAATAGGGAGCCCACTGCTCGTGCAGGAGTGTGTATGCGTGTTTATGAGCACACCTCTTGTCACATTCTTTGTTCTTCCCAATTGCTTCACAGAGGGAATGGGCCCTGTGATTTTTACCCAGTTCACATATTTTTGAGTGGGCTGATTAGTAACACGTTTGACACCCGCTTTGGTCTTGGCACAAGTGAATATCACTCCTGATTCGCATGCAGTGGTCAGAGGCTACTAGAAATTAACAAGCCATGAGAAATGTTCTGTTGTAGAAAGAGTGGTAAGCAGATGCAATCGGCAAATGACTGTGCAGATGTGGTCAGATGCAGGCCATTTTTATAACGCAGTGTTGGATTAGTACGTCGAACTGAAGTTTGATTTTTGTAAGGAGAACTTGGCTGCAGATAGCTGACAGACCAGTGTCGAAGGAGTCCTGAAATGCCCTCTGCCAGTACACGGATGTACGTACAACTAAATAAAGCACTGTATTAGTAATCACTCCCTTCAAGAAATTTGTTACTGCGATGAGTAGTAGCTGAGAAATCGTAAATCAGAAACCATACATTGTCATGGTGTGTTTCCTCCTCTTCTCACCATTCTCATCGCGGTTGACAGCCTGTGTGCGTTCACTGCCACGATGCTTCGACGCACTGATCCGACACTGCCATATAAAAATGGCCTGCATCTGACCACATCTGCACGGTCATTTGCCGATTGCATCTCCTTACCACTTTTTCTCCAACAGAACATTTCTGATGGCTTGTTGACTTCACAGGTGACGTCTCCAACCATTTCCAGTTGAGCGCTTTGCTGACTGCATGTTGCGGTGGCTCCCTTCAGCGCGAATTCCCCAGTTAGGAATGCTGTATCAGTCACACGGAGAGGAACGAACGCCTCTTGTTCTTTTTCACGCACGCAGCACGGGCTCTGTTTATCCGAAAAGCACCATGTCACATGTCACCCCGCCAGCGCAGAGCCTTGCTTTGCGGTGTTGTGGTAATTCTTTGAAAGTGGCAGAGAACGCGTGCACGAAATGCGCCGGTTCGGACCGCTTTATCAGTCGCGATGAACGGCCCTCCTGGGAAGGCACAGGGCAAACCAGCGGCGCACTCAAAGCAGGGTGCACGCGTGTGTTGACGAACTGCATCTATGCCTTATAACCAGCACTAACAAGAACGCGATAGACTGCAAGCGTGCTGCAGGAAACGCTAATTAACCAAAGGTGCCGGCGGGGCCCGCCAACGCTGAGCAGACGACGCATTTTTCGCCGGAAGTGCGAAAAAAATGCCGTCCAATAGCGGGATCTTTGCTTCGTGGCACATGGGGGAATCGATGACGTGCGTGCGTTATCCATTCCCAAAAACACGCAGTAAAGGGAGAGAAAGGGGCGACAAACTTTGAAACCAAAGTTGGAGCTTTCCGCAGCACCTAAAAGAGTTATACTTGACACTGACGACGTTGACCGCTGAACCCAACGATTGCGCTCGTTCATTTAGTGCTCAAAACGCCTTTCAGAACCCTTTTAAAGGGGCGATGCAGACAAAACACATGTTCAGTTAATTACCGACACCAACTTGAACGTGAAACACAGGTTCGGTTCATTCGAAAGATTCACTCGTTAGAATCATACCGACACCACCTTGAACGTAAAATTCGCTCAGATAACCTATATAATTGGAAAAAAAGAAATGTTCATGCGACCCACCAGCTCATTTCCCGCAACAGAACCTATTATGTCACATGCCTAGCTGTGCGACTGGGTGAGGCCGTCAAAAGGAAACGCAAATTAGGCGGGGCTTATAGGCTTGCCGAACGAGCTATTTGCGCTTAAACTTATTGCACATTCTTTTTATAGCAGTAAGAATTGTGGGGTGAACAATTCAAGTTTGGAACACCTAAACACCGAAACAGTTAGGGCAGCACTTTGCCGGCTACAGTGCCTAACACAGCCGTCAGAAAAGTTGAACTTGTTTGACACAATGACGAACTGACACAACCGACATGGTCATTTTATGAAGATAAGATAAGATAAGATAATCTTTATTTCTCCAGAAGAAACTGGAAGGTCGTCCGGGCTAAAAGCTGCTAAAGACAGTTTGATAGTGGCCCGGAAACCCTTACTTGGCAGGGTTCAAGAAAGGAAAAAAAATCACTCATAACGAAAGCAATTGAGAGTACATCCTTGGTACGTAGTTAACAATAAGCTGAATTATACAAGAATTATGGTTTCAAAATTCGCAATTCGTACAAATTAACACAAAACGACAGTTCTATACACAGATGTTTGTCTAGTAGTATGAACCCTAATAAAATTACGGCAGGCATGGAAGTCCGGCCAGAAGAAAACTGCGAACACTGGCACTTGAGCCATTCAGCGGTATTACAGCGTCATCTATGAAAGTGGCCGATAAACAAGATGACCAAAAGGCCGTTTGTGAGATGGTAGGAGCCCTAATCAGAAGGCTATCTTCAGTTTTAGGGGCCTGCTCTAGATACTTCATTGCCGACGTCATGATCTAGCGGGAGAATTGAAATTTCGGCTTAAAGTGTTTAATTTCTCAGTGTATAAAGCATCTTTTGCTGCCGGACAAGCGCCGAGGGCACCATAAAACACTAAATCTTTCGAATAAAACCAACTTGTATTTTTCCTGCATGGCCCCTTTAAATCGCAAGCAAGCCCACGGCTTGCACTGGGACATGCAGGCAAAATACAAGTTTGTATTCCTTGTCAGCCGTCTTGGTACGCGTGGCCACGTTTGCGCTCCACAGCAGCGGCGTTGCACGGCCGCTGGATGAAAGCCCAGCGGCCGTGGGCCTTGTCTGCCTGTCGCTCCTCTTGTTGTCCACCAGTGCAGCCGTCAATGCCACTACGTGCTGTTTGGCCGCCCAGTCGGCCCTGCGTCCGCGTCACACACCATTATGCAGCGCGTGTGAGCAGAGCCAGGTCGAACCGGAAAGTCGCACGACGGGCGAGCAGGGCAGAGGCAGTGTTTATGGCTTCTCGAAGCGCGCGCCGGAGCGCGAGGGCAGCAAGACATCCTAGCAGTGGTGCGAGCACAGCAGCACTCGCCTTAGCGCTGGCTCGTGCACCGAAAAAACTTCATAGATCTCGCGTGTTCTCTGGTCACCGTAGCGCTTGAGAGAGAGAGAGAGAGAGAGAGAGAGAGAGAGAGAGAGAGAGAGAGAGAGAGAGAGAGAGAGAGAGAGAGAGAGAGAGAGAGAGAGAGAGAGAGAGAGAGAGAACTTTTATTTACATAAAAGGTTAGAGCGCGGTGGTCACGACCCGGAGGGTCGCGACGACTTCAGCCGCTCGAGTCATGAGCTCCTTCGGGAGCTGGAGGTCCGAGCGGCCCAACGCCTCCATCCACTGGTCAGGAGAATTAATTGGAGGGAATGGGTCCTCTCCACAAGCCTGCATTTTGGTGTTGGACCGTGGCTTTTTCAGCGAAGCGGGGGCAGAGGGAGGACGGGTGGAGGGAGGGGTGGACATGAGGAAGGGCGGCTCTGCAGGGTAGAGATTCTGTTTGGAGTTTACGCCAGAGGCGTTCCTCCTCCAAAGTGAGGGATGAGTGAGCGGGGGAAGCTTGCTGCGGGAGAGGCAGTAATGCTGTGTGACCTCTCTGACGGTCAGGAGACTGTTCCTGGTCGATCTGGCTCTATGGAGGCAAGAGTCCACATCGTACGCCCGGGTGACAAGTGCTCGGGCTGCCGTGTGGGCCATCTCTATCCCTCCAATGCCCGTGTGAGCCGGGAACCATTGGAGTTCTACCGTGTCGGATGGCGAATTTAGACAGAGAATTTTGTGTGCCTGGACGGAAACGAGCCCTTTGGCAAAGTTTTGAACGGCCGCTTTCGAATCCGCAAGTATATTATTAGGGGTGGGCCTTTGGGTTAGTGCCAGTGCGGATGCCGCCTCTTCCGCTACATGCGGGTGACGGGTGTGAATGGTGAGGGTTGCAAGTGGAAGAGATGACGTGGAGTGAATTGCAGCAATAGCATGCCGATATTCTGCGGCATCGACATAGAGGGTCGCTCGGGAAGGGGGAAATTTTTGATAGTGTCGTGGCTCGATGAATCTGCCGTTCAAGATGAAATTTCGGGTGCATGTTTTTGGGAATCGGTCGATCGAACGATGGTATGATTTCTGATTGATGATTTGATGCAGCACACCGACGAGAACATGACTCTGCTCAAATAAGTGCTTGCGTGAGGGCTCTTTCACGCATGAAGCAACATGTGTAGCAACGTTGCTACTCTCGTCGGCCCACTCGAAGCTCGTAACACGCGGGGTGGCTACAGCCGTTTTGAAGAACGCCTCTTCCAGATCCTGCCATCATCAGATAGGGGCAATGTTCCGGGATCACGTGAAGCACCTACTCATTTCTGGATATCATTATGACCTCATCCGTAGCCTGTACAACAAGTTGCTGACGGAAGAGCGGGTAGGAACACGTCCCAAAGTGCGCAAGGAATACAGGACGATGACGATTATCCCGTACATTCACGGCGTCTCGCGCAAACTGAAAAGGATTGTGGAACGTTCAGGGGTGCGTGTTGTGTTTTCTGCTCCCAGAAAGTGGGGCAGCCTTTGCAAGGCGGTTAGCTCGGAGGAACCAAGGCGCAACGCTTGAAACAAGGACAGACAAGGAGTTTCGTGCAGTGCACGACCACAGGACGATGCGTGAATGATTGGCTTCGCGAGCACGCCAATACCATCAAATCCGCTATACTGGTAGCCACCTTGCCACCCATGTTGCTTCATGCGTAAACCAGCCTTCGCGCGAGCCCTTATTTGATCAGGGGCGGTATTCTCGTGTTTTGCCCGTTTTTTGTCCCTTTCAAAAGTGTCCCTTTTCAGTGAGCGCTGATTGGTTAAAAGAAAACAACCGGATGTGACGTAACGCAAGCGCAGCCGACCTACTGCTTTTGACCGCGGCTTCTTCGAACAGGCGCTTTGAATTTTAAACAGACGGTTTTGGAAGTTCAGTCATAAATGCGCCGGTCATTGCCTTGCTGTTGACTCGCCGGAGAAACAGGCGGTCGAGAAGTAATGTAGACGCTTTCGATATGGCCGCAGAAGCATTCGAGCAGGAGTTCTGTCTCTGGGAGAGGACCGTGCGGTGGCTGTGCGACGAGCTGCAGGCCGAACTTGGTCGGCGGCCGCGCAGGCCCATTGTCGAGGAGCAAGTGATATGCGCCCTTCGTTTCCTCGCTACCAGTGGCTTTCAGTAAGCCGTCGCTAACGAAGAAACGATATCGCTGTCGCAACCCTCCGTGAGCCTGTGTTCTACGCAGCAGCGATCAGAGCTCTTCGATGTAGGCAGTTGCGAAACTCCGCCTCAAAAAAATGGCCCGCACCTGGACCCCCTGCTTTGGATCGTGCGTACCGTGGCGCCACGGCGGCCGCCGCATGCACTATCCAAAAAAACAAACCAATTATTCAAACTGACAATTTAGCGTTAAATTTTGTTTTAAAGTGCATAATTGTTTATTTTTGTGCTTTCACAAGTTATTCATTGCTATCTGAACTCCGGCTTTTATGTTGCGATTGTTTCTGCGTCCGCGCATCTGCCTCGACCAATTGGCGCTTGTGCGGGCACTCTGGCACAACATAGGTGCGAATTGAAGTAGCAAATTTGCAGTTATCGTTTGGCCTACAGCTCATTCGATGCCAAAACGGAGCTAGTAGCCGATCAAGCGGCCCTAAATAATCAGTTTCAGCTGGCATAAAGCCGTCGAAGTGACTTATTTAGTTTTTGCCGCCAGAAGGCCGAACAGGACGCGCAACAGACGATGGTTGACCCCATGGTCGCATTTAGTTTTACTATTTTTGCTTCGTATGTATATAAAACACTTGCATAGTTGAACACATTGGGCTCCTTTGGCATAACAAATTTACGTAAGCACTCAAATACCCTTTTTCGCCCAGGTCGTCGAGCGGCGAAGCATGTTGCATAGTTTATTTTGCCACCAAAATCACTGTAAAACAAGATCCAAAACAGTGGACCAATCGTAGGGCCACTTTTTGATGCATGGGGCCTATGGGGAGTGTCGCAACTCCTATATCAAGTAACTCTGGCCGCGATCACCCAGTGAAATAAACGATCGTCTGCGAGCTTGCTAGCTGTCGAGCAGACGACCAAAATTACACAAGCAGTCGACATGAAATTTATAACGTTTTACTGGTACTTTACGCGTACACATGCCAGCCTAACGTTCGTAAACTTCACCCGCAAAAGGTACGTTGTTGAGAAACGAAAATACCCCCCCCCCCCCCCGCCCCACCACTTACACATTTTGTCACTCGTAGAGCACCACGAAAATGCCAATGACGTAACGCACCGTTCCAGGTTCTTGCAAAAGCCCGTGTCGGCATGCCGCAAGTGCGTCGATGCCAAAATACGTAAATGGACGGTTATCTTGATGCACGGGCATTATCACCGACCTCAAAACGGAGTCCAACCGCGAAAAACTGAGTAGCCGCAGCATTGCTTACACTTCACTGTCACGAGGAAACAGCTGACTGCAGCTCCCATCTTTGGACGTTCCTTCCCTTGCGGTGAAAACTTTCAACGTCGAAACAAAAAAAATTTCATCGCGTTTAGTTTTTCAAAATACGTTCAAACAAACACATAAAAGATAGTCTGATACGATTTTAGTTCTTTAAAATGTGTTTGCTAGAATAGTTACGGTATTTGAATGGTTAAGTCTCCTGCCACGCGCGTGGCACGAGCTGCGTCCCCCTGGCAACGGCTGTCGCCCCGCAGAAGTGACGTCAAGCTAAAGTAATCATGTGACTTCCTGTGACGTCACAAAACAAACGTCATATTTACGTCATTTGATCATGCCGCTTTTTTTGTGTTAACGACGACGGCAGCCGGCCCTGAGCCGGGTGTTCACGTCTTGTGTCCCGATGTTCTCCGCCCGTGGTTCGAATGGCAGGCCTGACGCATCGTTACGTCCTTATCTCCCTGTACAGCGGCTGCCTCGGGGCGCTTTTTTCTTGTTGGGAGGTGTGATTGTAATTATTTAGATTGGGTATTTTTTGTGAATTTGCTGTTGCACGTCTTGGTAAGCCTAACGCATTGTTTCCTGCACGCTGCTTCGCCCCGCTTTTTACATGCTCCTAGAACTGTAGTGTTGTCGTTACGCTGTCTTTCAGTTCGCGTGCTATCGGCTTTACGCGCCTGCATTCGTTGTCTACTTGTGCCGCGCTTCTTCCATGCCAAGCCTTGCGTTCTAATTCTTGGTGGCTCCATTATAAAACGTGGGGATCAGTATTCTCCATCGCGTCGCGCCGTGGCTAACGAGGTAGCTGTCTTTGATCACATGCCAACGCGAGCGACGTATACTCGAGTGTCGTCAGGTAGCGCACGGCATCATCGAACGCAAACCGACCTCGCATGTAACTTCTGCAATTTTTCCCCCGGGGCAGTAGTACTATCGCCGAGAAATGTATCCTGACTATTCCGCAGAAACGATCTGTGCACGCGGCGCTGCAGAATCCGTGCAGGGAGCGCAGCTTCACTTCCGTGGGTGGAGCCCAACTGCCCGTCCAAAGATATCTACTCAAGATACCACTGAAACCATTCGCTGACTGGCTGGCTTCTTGTGCAAGGAGGCTCAAGCTCCAACTGTGCAAGCATGGGAGAAGTGCAGCCGATAAGATCGCCGTGTGAGCCAAGTTTGGAACTTCTGCTAATAGTCCTTTAAAAGTCTGGTGTGCATAAGGTTAACAAGTAACATTTCAGTTATTGTTCATCTATGCTCAGATTTGTTGCTTAGAGTACCATTGTGCTTTCAACTTAGGAAGTCTTAATGAAATGATAGGCAAGGCTTAAAATTACTGCTTGGCTTTTATTTCCCTTTCCTTCGCTCCAGTACCTTTCGCCTCCTCCAACCTGGTTAGGCAACAGAACTTCCTCCTGCATCTGCTTTGAGTATGTATTTTGATAGGCTCGTTCCTTCTTTACTCTTGTGTTTGGCTTGGTTGGAATTGAACATAACCAGCCACAATACTTCCATTCACTCTCAGCAGGATGGGCTAATGATGATGAGAGCTTATCTCGGTGGCTTGCAGTCTATGCACAAATTCCAAGTGGCTGTGACATCTATATGCCCATCCCAAGCACTCTGCGGAGTTCAACCTGACACTAATGCTTGTATTCGCAACTGGTGAAGCGTGCTTAGGCGTCTACTGTCCAAGCCTTTGGGGTAGTGAACAGGAAGAGTTTCCAATTGTGAGGGGACGTTTCACATTCTATTGCTTTTTAACTCCGCACTGTGTAAACTGTTTTGGAAAATTGCTCAAGTGAATTTACTTAGTGGTAAGGGGCATTATAAAATGACCCACATTTCATTCACAATGATGCAAGTCTCGTCAGAAGCCAGCTGCTAGAAAACACATTCACGGGTTGTGTGTTGTGTGCCCATTAGCTGTTTTTTTTTTCTTCCACAAAACGGGCACTTAAACAATCCTTTAAGCCAACAGGCTTAAAAAATAGTTTATCAAGTACAACTTCGGGGTAATGGTTGGTGTCGAGCGTGACATTGCCCACTCCCGAGAGTACTTCTTAATACCTTGTGCAAGAACAAGCCAAGGCCACGTGCGCGGATGTGAGTGTCTGTTGGTGTTTGTGAAAGTTGCAGTACAGCTGGAAGGTGTATGGATCATGGGTGGCTTTAACAATAAAATGACTGCTGAACGTACTTTTGTTCTGGTATCAATGAGCAGCATGTGAGCATTGATAAGTGCTTCACTGTTGACATTTTTGTTACACAAAAGCAGGCCATGTTAAGGCCCCCTTGCAAATATTCATGAAAAACACTGGGCCAAAAAGCTGCCAACACATGGAAACCATGTTGATCACGGCACCTTTCCTAGTACTTCAGTACCGTTTATCAGCGCTGCGTTTCCCCCCCCAAATAGTAAACTATCCCAGCGTTGCACCCTAAGCCAGAAATCAAACACTTGCTTGCCAATGACAAGTGATCTGCCAAACTTACGTGTCTATGCAAAAAGTGAGTAGCTCTACTTTCTGTGCACTGTTTGCGCTCTGAAGCTCCGTTTCTAAACCAAATGCCAGGGTTCTTCTGAAATATGCACAGCATTAAAACCTCAACAAAAAAGGAATAAGCAAGCGATACTCTCTTGCACTACACTAGAGTCCTGCGGGAAAGCCAAACCAGCAAGTGATCTTTTTCTACAAATTGCCGCAGACGAGCCAAGAAAAAGATTCCTTTTTGCGGACACCAAAGCTATGCTGGAAAGCTAAAATGTGTGGTGTCTGTTACTGCAGATTAGCTGCAAGACAAGCATGTTCACGCAAAGATTTATGAACCAGGCTGGCGGGGTAACAAAATCATTGAATGAGGTTACAACAAAATGTGTTATGAAAAATTATATAATACTGTTTGCTATAAATAGCAATTAAAGGTATAAAATGGTTTTGACACTAGTTAAGTGGCCTGTTGGAAATCATTGGCAAAACCTAAAGAGCAACATTTCATACAGCTGCAAATGTGAAATAACAAAGCGTGGTTGGGGCCTGAATTCAGCAGGCATGCTCCAGCTGAGAATGTATAATTGCAGAGCAAAATAATAATAAAGGCCTAGGGTAAAGGTGAGCTTAGTTGAGTTACCACCAAGGTATTTGGTAGAGAGAAGAGTTACAAAAATAAAGAAGCAACATTGCAAGCTTTATTTTCCCTGATTTAAGTTTATCAGCACTGAGCGTCATGTTCTGCATTTCCCATTGAAGAATGTTACACCTGCATGCACTCGGCACATCACATTTTACGGTATAACACAGTTTACTTCGAACATAGGTAAATAAGAGAATATTGCATAAGCAGTTCATTTATACGTGAAATAGAAACAGCAGGGTTTTTAAAACGAAGCCCGTAAGTGTGCTGAATGAAAGGGACCAATCATGAGTTTATGTTGTTACTAATAACAAATTTCAACGACCTTGTCTGAAACAAACCCCTTCTATGGAGGGACTGTGTGTAATCATAAGATTTTTTTTTATAAAAAGTTGTAAATGCCCTGTAAATGTATGTCAGAAGGTATTTTAACGGCATAGTCGTGGCCTGTGAGTCGTCGGCGCTTTTTTCTGGTGTTTAGATGATGAAGGGCTGTTGTACGAGATCCACCTTCTCTTCTCACTTTGGTCACCATCTTTCTTAGTCACTGCATTCATGTGCTTGGTCAGGGAGCTAGCAAGCGAGGACGACAGTCGGCACCAACTATCAGTCGAGTTCCTTCAGGCTGGGACAATTGCTGGAGAGGCTAAACAATGTTTTTAAAATCCCTAACTGAGACTTTCACTTTTTGTTTTGTTAAAGAACATTTAAGCAACCCTTCAAGAACTGTCCGAAATAACAAAAATGACTATTGTGCCCGTTAAATAGTTAATCTACGCACAGTGAACGATGGCATAAAATCTATCAATGCGAACCTACCCTGTGAACCTGCTGAATATTTAGCAGAGACTCACTCCATTCATTAGCTGTTTTATGGCACTGTGGGTGGGCTACTGGTTTCCACCTATGGAGCGTGTGGGCCGCGCTAGTTTCCAGTCGTCCTGTCAAATGTTTTTGGAGACTAGCACTACCCTGCAGTGTACGAGCCATGGATTCCTTGGGTTGGCCATGTGAAATTCTAGTGAATCGTTACAAGCCACCAAAGAAAGTGAGCATTTGTTTATCGACCACTGTTTTGTGGCCACGAAAAGTTTCGTTCATTAAAAAGACTAACAAATGACATCAATTTTATTGCAAACTTCAAACAAATAACTGGTATTACAGAAAATGTGTAAAGCAGCTGGACCTCCATAGCCACTTTCCAGCTATTTCTCCATGCCATCAGAGAATCTTGTTTGTGCGACTAACAGATACCGACCTGTTCTACTGCAAAGAAACATAACTGGGCGATTGTAGTGGGGCCTCTAGTTCCGTTCGATCATATCACTTGAGTGTTTACGTACAGTAAACATACTGATGACTGTGTTTATAGTGCATGCACATATAATATAACATCAATGTAGTTTGAAATTGGGATCGTTTTCACCATTTCTTTTTGTTAAATTCGCCCCACGATAGCCTTGACGTTTGCCTATCAATTACATTTGTAGCATGCTCGCTGCTTATACCTGTTTACACAAACAATCCGTAGATGCTTTCATATTCCAGGCACATCTTAAGATTCTCTTTGATGTTGCTTATTGAGCCTGTGCAGAACCAATAGGTTTTCATATGCTGGAGTGCATGTAGGTGTATTAGACATGATGGCCGGTCAAGCGTACACCCTTCCTATTACCGTCTGTACAGCCTCTTCTCTGACCCTATCGTCTGGGTGTCCTGAATTAACTTCCTTTGCATGAGGGACTCGGTCAAATCTGGCCAACATAGCGTACACCACGGTACAGTGAGACGTGAAAGTTATACCAGTGCAGTGGCTATGAGATGAAGCGTCTAGCTACTCTACCTTTTGAAGGTCGCAGGTCATAAACTGTCGTAGAATCATGTATTCTACTACGAAATCTTAGGTTTCTACTAGGAAATCTTTTTAAGCGCTGAATATCACTTAATTATGATGCTTGTGGCGCATGCTCACAAGACTTTTCTGCTCATAAAACGTATCGTGGGTGTAAAACAAATTTTAAGCTACAATTTCGCCCACTAGAAAATAAGAACTTCCCGATTTTCGGAAGTTTTCCTTGCTAATATTTCAGAAGAGGAGATCTACTGTACGTACGTGGAACATGTGTGGGGACATCAAAGATTACCTTTCCTATTCTTGGAGCAATTGTCTGTAATTGTAATGCGCACAGGTGCCTAGTAAAAAACAGTTGCCGCCACTACCCTTCGTCCTCGGCACTGAACATTGATTATCTTTTGGCGCTGCTAAGTGCTAAGTTGTCTTCATTTCGAGAACACACACCGCGATTTCAGGTCACCCATTTAAGCATTCTGAACTTGCCGTGGTGGAAACTGTTGATAGCAGATGCCGCCGCTCCGACATGCGTCGGAAGGTTCACAGAATTACGCTCGGACAGTGTCTTTTCTTGTGTGGAACGTAGCTTGTTCGAACGGGGCCAGTCGGCTGTGCGATGTCGTCTCACGTACGCTGAAACTGTACGCAGGTACCATCGGCGTACACCAAGCATGACCAAGCGGTCACAGGTAAACATTACTCGAGAGCGGCTATTTTGCTGCGGTCTGGAAAGGCTGGCTGGCTCCCCACGCAATACATAATCACAAGCAACTTTCTCACGTTTTCAGATAGTGCTTCTAACAATATGAACTCCGGTTTATCTACGTTGTCGGCCCGAGAAAATCGGAGCTTCGTCACGCTTTCGGATACGCGACTCCATGTACGCGATACGGCAGCTGGCAGCAGCAGCAGCATCGCCGGCTGCTCCCGCAAGAACAAAAATTGTTTGTTTAGAAAAGGTTTAGCAGTTCAATGGTGCGTTATTTTGTACTGCAAATAAAAAAAATGTGAATTTCGGACTACACTACACAAAATAAGGACAATTATTAATGTTATGACGTCATTATGACGTCACGCGTGGCAGGAGACGCTGCCTATTTGAATCAAAGGCTCACAGCTTAACCGGAAGTACGTCACCATGAAAGGGACGCAAAAGGGACGTTTTCAAAAGGGACAGTTACGAGAATACCGCCCCAGAGTCGTGTCCTCCAACGCTACGGTGACCAGAGAAGACGCGAGTTCCATGAAGCTTTTTCGATGCACGAGCGAGCGGGCGCATGCGTCAGCAAACCGTCAGTCGACCTGTTGCCCAAAGCAGATGGTATATCTACTAATCTTAACTATCTTTTTGTGATCTGTCTGCATATTCTTATATTGCCTGCACGCAATAAAAATTGATTCAGTTGTTAGTCTGCTCCCGTGCTTGCCTTTTTCTTGTCTTTTGCCATGATTATGAACCAACGAGCCCGTCTTCACACTTTAGTACAAGATTTCAACGTGTTATTTATATTAAAAGAGACGATGGTAAATGCTACACTATCTGGCCTTGCTTGGTTGATTTCCTTTTTGATTGATTGTAGGGTTTAACGCGCCGACGCAACGCAGGTGATGAGGCGCGCCGTAGTGGAGGGCTCCGGATTAATTTTGACCACCTGGGGATCTTTAACGTGCGCCGAAATCTCGAACACATGGGCGTTTTTGCTTTTCGCCTCCATCAGAAAAGCGGCCGCCGCGGCCGGTAATCAAACCCGCGACCTCGTGCTCAGCAGCGCAACGCCTTCGCCACTGAGCCACCGCGGCGGGTGGGTTGATTTCCTTTTTAACTCGCTTCAAGCGATAGTTACTGAAGTATTATGTGTTAACTCGGCTCGCTTAGTATTATTAATCGTTTTTGTTGTTGTTAGAAATAATATATTCGCTCTTTTTTTAAACTATTTTCGCTAGCACAGTTGACTGCTCTTACTTATATTTGTGTACTTCTTGATTGTTTACTCTTCTTGGCAATAATGTTACGTTTGATTTCTTCCATTTCAATGGGATGCCTCCTATTTTGAAGCATACTGCAAGCTTACAACGCAATCTGGAAAGTTCTCGACAAAGTAACTGTGCGTTCACGGCAGATTTTTGTTCCCGGTTTTAATGGCGTGGGCGGTGTGCCAGCGGCTACGCGAAAGATACAATCACGAAGAAACTAGAAATTGTTAGTGGCACAATGCAAAGGGACGCAGATTGTTTTAAAAGCGCGGGAAACGTAGCTATTTGGGTCGACATGCGCCACACAAAACTGCGAATACACCAAATAAAAGAACTAATTTAAATTGAGACCAAGGATTTCCACATATGTTTGTTGATATCACGTTACGGGAAAGCGGCAGAAAAAAGCTTTATCGCTTATTTTTGGTGGTTGTGAAGCTTAATACAGTCTCATACCACTGCGCGCTGATCCCTGTAAAGTCTCAGTAAAGATGACAGGTCTTTCTCAGGTCATTTCACGTAATGAAAAAAAAAAAAATGCGCGCCAATCCACCATGTGCAGATGGTTAGAAAGCGGAGCTGTAAACAACACCCACAACGATTTCCCATGAGACGTCACTTGAATTCTCACGCGTGGCTCTACAAAGAGTGAAACCAGAGACAAGTGAAATGCACTTAACCACTTCGCACTTAATGCACTTGATTACTTCGAAGAGACATTATTTGCTAAGGTTAAATGAATGTATGATTCATGAACGGTGGTTGGTTGAGTTGTATTAGTGAAGTACATGAGCGAAACTTTTTTCAGAAAATTAAACGAAGCTGAAACCCGGCGTTAGACTATCTCATTCCTCCTATGTCTCTGCCGCCGCCGAGAGGCGACGAGATCAGTGGCAAAGAGGGAGGAGAAGTGAGATGCCACGCGTTGGTGTGAGCTTCCTTTAATTTTTTTAAACTCCTAGCGCACGTGCAAGGCGCGAACACGGCCGCTGCACGTGCCGCGGGCGGAGCGCACAGCGGCGCGAGAGGTCACGTGCAGCTATCGCGTGGCATTCAGCGAGAACGCAGGGGGTGAACCCGCAGATGGGCTCGATGAGTCCGCGGTCTGTCTACTCCGTCTCCACGTGGGCTCGTATAGCTCAATCGGTAAGACAACGGGCTCTCGCTCCGTTTCTCTATTCGTTTCAGGTTATATTTCTGGCGGTGCCAGTAACTTCTTTTATTTGTTCGCGGGAGTTTTCTGATGACACCAACGGTCGCGTTTGAATCCTTGGGGGGAGGGGGGGGGGTACAGGTAAAAAAAGCTTCGCTTAAAAAAACACGTTAGCCTTTTTGAATGTGCTCCCGGTAAATAGAAATGAAGGAAGCGAGAGTAAAGTTGGAATAGGTGTAACGCAACTAATTTGGGAGACATTGCACAAGTCTTTGTTTTTGCTGACTCAGTCAACCAGTTATTTTATTCATGTTTCATGCGATAGGAACCAACGCTGTTTGTGTGTGAAAAATGCTGTGCTAATTGCATTTGTCTTTTTCCTACGCAGGCTCGTCGAACGGTTCCTCCTGGATGCCTAGTATCCTTTTTCGGAGTGTTATGTGCACTATGAGAAATTAAGCAAGAATATTGAACCGTCGTTGAGAAAATATGGCTTCGGAAACGTAGAATCATTAGCAAAACCCTGCCGGAAAACTTTTATTGGAAGTAATTATGCGGAGTCATATCAGCATGAGGACGCAAAAGAGGAAACGGAAGGTTAAAATTGGGGATATGGCGATAATTCTCTTGAAAGGGGACTGAAGTGCACACATGAACAAACAAATGAGTTACCTTAACTATATATAGGGCACGGCGAGATGACAGCGGTTGCTTCGGTGAAGATCACACTGGCGTTTTACCCAGTTAACGTGCGCTTGATTTATTTTTTAGCAGTGAAGCTGTTTAGCAAATCGTAATTTTTCGTGTCCGCAGTTAAAACTACCGAGAAATTGCCGAACGCCCACACGGAAGCGCGGGTTTCGCGGCGATCGCCGGGCAGTGAATAAAAACTGTGGTTGACTCCCCTGCTATAAGAATCGGTAAAACACGAAAGGGAAATAAGCAGCGAAATCTGCAGCTGAGCATGATTTGCTGATCGGCGGCTGTCTTGTGGGTGTGCTTGGCGAGCGACGTCCTGCTGGCAGGCCGCTTCGGCAAAGTTATACTGGAGTGTTTGCCGTGACGGATATGACGCCAATGAAGTCTTGGCGTATCCCGGCATAAAACACTTCGTGCTAAAAATAAAACCCGAAAAGGAACAACGCTAAGTATAACGTGACAGATTCCACAGACCCTCTTACAGACCCCACATCTCGTTCGAAATGATGTTCGTTCCTACGTTTCTTTCACTGTGTTCGTGTTCCATTGTATTCCTAATTAAGTGCATTAAGGTGAAACTTTCGTGAAATCTTCATTACTGTTGCAATGTCATGCGGTATACGTTTTGACATTTTCCGTAATTTTTAAAATACTTTTCTGATTTATTAGTTTTTCAAAATTTCGTCCGACCAATTATCTCCATTTACGTTATTTACAACGATTACATTTGGAAGCTTTCGGAAAATTGTTTTAATTGGGGAAATTCAGGGCGTTACACGGTTCGCCATTTTCCGTAATTATTTTGTATTTTCTCATTTTTTTAGTTTTTCGAAATTTCGTTCGACCAATTATGTCCACTTCCGCTATTATAACGATTACAGGTGAAACCGTCGCGAAATCTGCATTATTTTTGCGTTACACGTTTTGCCACTTTTTGTATTTTTGTCCTTAATATTTTTTAGTTTTTCAAAATTTCGTGCCACCAGTTATCTCAATTTTTCGCCATTATAGCGATTGCACGCGGAACTTCTGCGATATCTGCATTTTTGTAGAAATGCAGGGTGTTATAATATACACGGTCCTGGCTGTGGGGGTACTCGGCAAAGAATGCTACGCATTAAAAGCTAAATCAGCCCCTGTGTGTGTTGGCTGTTTGCCGATAAAAGTACAATGCCCTTATGCCAGTGCGTGCAACACCGCGGCTGTGTATCACTGCCTGAACACCAGCATCGTTCGAGCATGGAAGCTTGGTGTAACATTTTGCTTTGAGGATGTCTTACCAGGCCAACCGGTACCGCTGCTTGAGGTGCGGTGATTACGATAAGTACTTTTTCCACTGGATACTAGTTGACGACGCCATACTCAAAGACGTTATGACGTTAGGTCTAACGCCCTATGTTTAGGCTTAACATTAGGTAACCTTCAAGTTGAGCTTTACAACATGCTAGTCAACTTCACTCTCGCTGTACGTTGAGCTGCGGGCGCCTGCTGGTCACGCTAACCTCGAACCGCGCCATTAATAATAACGTCGGGTACTAGCCTATCCTCTACGTCCCCTCCCTATACGGCGCATCATAATTTCAACATGCGCCTTATATGTGTCAACTACAAAGGGGGGCATTAGCATTGGCAGAATGGAGCCAAAAAATAGATAATAATCAATCAATCAATCAATCAACCTTTATTTTCGGTGCCCAGGAACAACCCTAGGGTCTTGGTACTGGTACACCATACAAAAAAAAAAACACTGCAATTAAGACAAGACAACATACACAAACTATATGTATGACATAAACAATAAAGTAAAAATAGTTACAGAAATCTTAGAAAGCAAAAAAGGGAAAAAAAAAAGAACAGACAGTCAAAAAAGAAAAGGCAGGCTTAGTGTTGCAAGCCATGCCACTCGGCCAGCAAAACGTTCAGTAGATGTGAAAAATAGGAACTATACAAGCAAATATTGAATCAACATGACATAGAGTATACGTATATAGCCAAGGTTTTCTAACAACATATTAGGAAGTTCCAAAAAAAAAAAAAAGGGGGAAAAGCTTCAGCATTACCAACACTGACACTAAAAACGTACAAATATTCAAGCAACACAAAACAAGAAAAAGTGAAAAGCAAGCAAGAACAGTTTGCACATAATACATAGGGTACATAAATTTGGAATGACATAAAGGACTTAAGCTACAACAGTTTTCAACTCATTAGAGAACAAAGTAAAGGAGCTCTGGAATATATCAAGCCGAACGGAATATTCATTATATGCACATTGTATTCGGCAGATGGACGAGCGTCGGCTATTTAAAGCAACTGGTCTGAAAGCTGGAAATTTTCAGAAAAGTTTATTTGGCAAATTGACATTGATAAGTGTAACCAAATCGTCACACAAAATATTACCATGAAGAAGTTTATAGAGAAAGATAATATCAGCTCGCATTCGTCGACACCGAAGGGAAGGAATGCTTTTCAGAAGAGACATGATGCCGTTTGCGTCGTCTTGCACATGACGGAAGCGGTGCTTAAAGATAGAAAGGAACTTATTTTGAACCCTTTCGATACGGTCACTATTGGACTTGCAAGTTCCATTCCAGACAACAGACCCGTATTCAAGAAGAGGTAAGCAGAGAGCCGAATACAACTTTAAGAAAGGAAGCGGACCTTTAAACTCTCTAGAATACCTGCAAACAGCACCCAGACAACGAAGAGACCGACGGGTAATTTGTGCAATGTGGGAAGAGAAAGTCAGAGAAGAATCACACAGTACTCCCAAGTCCCGAATTTCGGTCACCCTCGGCAGTGTGGTGCCTGCAATTTCATAAGGGTATTGCAGTTGTTGAGTTTTTCTACTATAGGAGACAACTTTAGTTTTTGAAGGGTTCAAAATAAGGTCGTTTTTGGTGCACCAACGATGGAATGACACAATATCAACCTGAAGAGAATTACAGTCCTGAACACTACGCACTTCTCTAAAGATTTTTATATCATCAGCGTACAACAAAAAAGAAGAATTTTGAATGGCAGAAGCAACATCGTTAATGAAAATGGAAAAAAGAAGGGGACCCAGGACGGAGCCTTGGGGTACACCACTGGTTGCTTTGTACCTAAATGATGTTTGACCGTTAACACTTACATAGCAATATCGCTCCTTGAGATAACAACGTATAAGACCCACCAAAGAAGCGTGTATATCTAACAGAGTGAGCTTTGCAAGCAATAACGAGTGGTTGACAACATCAAAGGCTTTGCTCATGTCACAGTAGACCACATCCAGTTGGCTTCTACCAACGATTGCTGGGACAGCCTTCTCCATGAAGCATACAAGGTTCGTGGAAGTTGAACGACCACGCATAAATCCATGTTGATTAGGAATGAGGACATGTTTAAATGAGAAAGACAAGACCGTATGAAGAGATAACTCGAAAATTTTAGAGGCAGAACAAAGCAGCGAGACAGGCCTATAGTTTATAGCATCAGTTTTTAGGCCTGACTTGAAAACAGGGAATACGCGAGAGATTTTCCATGAGCGAGGAAACGTTCCCGACCGGAGACAGTTATTAAATATTGAAGTGAACACAGGAACGAATATATTTGCATATGTTTTTAGGATTGCAGCAGGAATACCGTCTGGCCCACAAGAAAGCGAGGGCTTGAGCCGCTTGATGCTGGTCCGAATGATGTTCTCGTCCAGTTGTAAACAACCGGAGTTCTCGCCCTGGTGACAAGGGGCGCTGCTGTTGTCACTACCACCGCTAATCCCAAAAAAAGAAGAAAATTGACGAGCAAAGCAGTCGGCCACCTTGACAACCTCATCGCCGTTGGAGTCTAGAAGACGAATAGAATCGTTAGTTGTACTAGATCTAGAATGAATGTATTTCCAGAAGGCTCCCGGTTGGTGAGTTGCTTTAGTTTCTACCGACGCCAGGTACGAAGTATGATCACGTTTGTGCAATATTTTACATAGGGCACGTAGGCGCCGGAATTCCTGAGCAAACTGGTTGGCACCAGAGCGCTTCATCTTTCTGTGCGCACGTTCCTTGAGTTTCAGGGCATCCCGCAATTCAGAAGAAAACCAGTGTGGAAACTTGAACCTCCTCGGTAAATATTGCGGGATGTATTCCTTCATACCCGAAAGCACAATCTCTGTGAAACGGTCGACTTGTTCATTGACATCAGTGTGGTCAATGACGGTCGACCAAGGGGCAGCGAAAAAATAGCCATACAGCCCAGCATAATCTCCCCTGGCGAAAGCGTAATGAGGTTGCGTGTTGTTGGAATTTACGGAACGGTGGAGCAATGAAGGGAGGCAACAGGAAATAGAAAGAGGAGGATGAAATCTGTCCGGTATTACTAAAGAACAATCAGAGTGCAACACACTAACGCCATCAAAGTTCGAAAAGCACAGGTCCAGAATATTTCCACTGCAATTTTTTATGCGATTACACTGTGCCATAGAAGTGAAAGCCACAAAATCTAGCAACCTATTACCCTTCTGTTCAATGTGGTGGTTGTAGTGGGAACAAGTTAGCTGGCTCCACTCCACGCCAGGAGCATTAAAATCTCCAAGCAGGAGGACTTTGCGGTTGCCATGAGTCATAAGCACCTGTTCAATGGAGGAGATTAACTTATTGAACGCCTCAGGAGCTACATCAGGAGGAATGTAAAAAACACCAACTAGAAGTTTTTCAGATTTAGAGAAATGAATTTCGACCCATAAAGACTCATCTGCGTTATCAATATCGCTACGTAGCACACACGGGAGAGATTTGTCAACGGCGAGAAGGACCCCGCCCCCTTTTTGTTTGCATCCCGTTAAAGCACGATCATTACGATATACATGGTAATTTAGAGGAAAATAATCACTGGATAGGATATCAGGGCACAACCAAGTTTCAGATATAGCTATTAACGGAAAGCAAGAAGCCAGAACGTTACCAAAAAATTCAGTCGCCTTAGTTCGAAGACCTCGCACATTCTGATAAAAAACATCTAAACTAGTCATGGTTGTTTTTCTTACGTGATGCGCTCAGAGCTGTGAAGCATGCCTTCGCGAAACATGCCTCGGAACTCCTTAAAGAGGCAGTCTTTCGGCCAAACAGCGGGGTCATTTAGGCGCTCGAAACACTCTTCATTCAAGGAAATATAAAAGGATGCATAGGTGTCGAATTTAGTCTTCAGTCGTCGGCAGCTCAAGGGCGAGACACCTAAAGTTAACAGATGAGCATTGAGACTGGCAGGGGTGGTGGTCGGAGAAAGCTTGGAAACAAACATAGCTTTGGGGCGCTTCGGCTGCGAAACGACGACCAGTCCAGATGTGTCTGACGCACCCACACATGCCCGGCTTCGGCGCTTTTTCTCAAAACTGGGAGGGTGACAGTCAGGCACAGACACGGAAAGCACTGGGAAGGGGGTGGACGGAGTTGGGTGCAGTGTTGGAGACGCCGGAGACACCGCCTGCAGCGGAGCCGCCGTAGCCGACGAGGATGGCACTTCATTGTTAACAGCTTGGGTGAAAGAAGGCCTCCCCGAGCTGCCGCGCATTCCATTCTGCAAAGCAGCGGGACGGCGAAGCAATTCAGCTCGCAGGGAGCAAACCTCTGCACGCAGGGAAGTGACCAACTTCGCATAATGGGCGCGGTCTCCCTCCCTCTCCTGACGGAGGCAGGCAAAAGCCCGCGCGTTTTCCCGGCGCAGAAGGTCGTTGTCCTCGCGCAGCCCGGCCACTTGGTCGCTGAGAAAGGAAATTCCCTCCAGCACGTCAGCGAAGAGCGCGCGAAGACCGGCAGGTTCGGCACCAAGGTCACCCGGTTGGAGCGGGGGCGCCGGGGCCTTCTTGACGACTGTCGGTGAGCCTTGACGAAGGGAGCAGGGGGAAGAAGCCCTGCTTGCGGGCGCGCCGAAGTCGTCGCTGGCTCCACTAGGCCTAGCCGCCACCTCAACCGTTTGACAGATGTTACACTTGAACGGCCGAGCGCCAGATCTCAGGAGTTGAAGCTCAGCGTCCGGCCACACAACACACTTCGCGTGCACGCGTTTTTTACAGGCAATGCAGCGGAAAAACTTTTGTTTGCCATAAAAAACGCAAGAGCAAAGAACACAACAATCCTTGCTAGGCGCCATCTTGAAAAAAAAATAATAATAAAAAAAAAAAATAATAATAATAATAATAATAATAATATTCAATCAATCAATCAATCAATCAATCAATCATTTATTTGCGTGCCCAGGAACAGCCGGGGTCGGCCTTTGTGCTGGCGCACGGAAACAGAAACACACGAAACATAATGTACACATCTTTCAAATACAAAATAAAATACAAAATACAAAAAAACGAAAGGAAAGCTTATGTTGAAGTTACGGAATGAAAGTCATTTAAGTGCATGAACTCAAGGATAAAAGACAAATGCAGAATAAGAAAAGTTGGCAGTTACGCCAATGCAAACTCACAGACATGTTTGCGAAACAAAGTAGGGCAATCATTAAATATATCAAGGTAATCCGAGTACCGATTGTACGTGCATTGCAGTCGGCACACAGGGCACAAGACACGCAGACAATTGGGGTTGCAAAAGGTATCATGTTTCCTGGTCCACTTTTGCGGCACATAAAGACGAACATGCTGTAGCAGCTCACCACAAGACACTATGCCGTGCATAATTTTAAAGAGGAAGAGAATATCAGCCTTGTTCCGCCTGGAAGTTAAGCATGATAGCGTCAATGAAGAGGGCGATCCAGGGTTATAATTACTACTATCGCCAAAGCGATGGTTGAAGATAGATATGAACTTATTTTGGACCCTTTCTACAAGCTTACGGTTTGTTTTGCTTGTGGTGTTCCAGACAACAGATGCATATTCAAGCTGAGGACGACATATAGTTGTGTAGAGCTTGAGAAGAGAAATCGGCTCCTTGAACTCCTTGGACACGCGACAGACAACGCCAAGCGATCGAAGAGCTCTACGAGTAATTACCTGAATATGTGGAGAGAAGCTCAGTTTACTGTCGAAAGTGACGCCTAGGTCATTAACCTCTACCACACGTGGGAGTAATTCACCGTTGATGTTATAGGGAAACAAGATGTTGTGAGTCTTTCTTGTGTATGTCATTACCTTAGTTTTAGATGTATTAATGAGGAGTTTGTTGCATGAGCACCAATGCGAGAAGGACGAGATTGCTCTCTGGAGAGCGGAACAGCTGGCAGAGTTGGAAACAGATTTAAATATTTTTACATCATCGGCATATAAAAGAAAATTACAATCATTAAATATTGTCGCGACACCATTTACAAAGATTGAGAAGAGAAGTGGCCCGAGAACTGAGCCCTGAGGGACACCACTGGTGACCTCATAGGAAAGAGAAGACTGTCCATTTACATGCACGAAACATGACCTATCACATAGATAATTGCATATAAGAGATATCAGGGATGGTTGTATATCAAGCTCAGATAGTTTTTTGGCTAAGAGCTCGTGGCACACGACATCAAAAGCCTTGCTTAAATCAAAGTAGACTACATCAAGTTGACCTCTCCCTTGCACAGCTTCCGAAGCATGCAGCATGAAGTTGACGAGATTGGTAGTGGTCGATCGGCCCGCGAATAATAATAATAATAATAATAGTAATAACAGCGTTTATTGTTCCATAAAAACAGAATACAAATGCGGGTCTGCCAAAGCCACAAGGGCTTGAAGGGCAGTTCCCGGCAGCGCGCAACACGTCGCGAACCAACAAACAGGCAAAAGTTGTAAAAAATAATTATAAGTTAGACAAAAAAAAGAACAAGAAGAAAAAAAAGGAAAAAAAAAAGCAGCACTGTTACAGGCGATTGTGAAGTTCTATGAGACTGTTTTTAACTTTCCTTCGACTATTCATCGAAAAGAAGTCGTCTGGCGAAGAATTCAGGACCATCAGGACATAGTATTTGCGAACATGTTCACCAAATCTAGTTCTAGTTCGTGGTAAAAGAAAACGATCGCGAGGGCGTAAATCCCGCAAAGGGCAGTGAGTAAGTGAGTGATTAAATCGTTTTCTGGAGACGAGTGAAAATTAAAAAAAAAATGCACTGGGGATTACTATAGTTCCTAAGGCGAAATTTAACCGCAGCGCGAGCTGCACTTGTCTCGGTCACGTGATCAGCGAACGCACGGCGGTGCGTGCTACTCTGCTGTTATCTGGCAGCGCGTCGCCGCCGCCGAATGTTTGAACCTCCCGCGCAAATGTCAAGTGGTTCGGATTAGCCACGGATGGCGGTGCAGCGAGCATGTCGTTGCAAATCGTGTTTGAACATCCCGTGGAAATGTCCAGTGGTTTGGATTAGCGGCGAACGGAACAGCGTCTGGGGAAAGTGGCAGGGCCTTGGCGGCGACGCATAAAACAAGAGTGAGGGGGAGGCAGTGAGAGAGCCATAGCCATGCGTGCTGCGTGCCTGCTCACCCTTCTACAGACGCTCCTCTCCGTTTCTTTCTGCCTTCGCTGCTTCGTTCGCTCACTTGGTTACGCGGACTTTACGCAAACGCCGACGCCGCGAAACCCAGGTAACGGCTGCCAGAGGGCTGCGCCTTAATAAAAAGGAAACCGGAACGTTGGTGGCTTTAGCTCAGTCCGGAAAGCCGCGAGCTGTTGCCGCGAAGAAATGATTTCATTCTGCTAAGTATATATTCCTGTACTGTATTTTCTCCAAGCTACATCTAATTATGCTGCATGCAGGGATATAGTAGACGCAGGTTTACAAGAAGAATCCCAGGGATAAAGTACTTCTCACATGCCGCCAAATCTCCGCAAACAGTATTCCCTCTAAACCTTAGTTGGACATTTTGGAAGAGAGAAAAAAGTGAGGGGAGTGTATTATTTAACTTCTATGTTATCTGAAGAAGTTGCGGAAGTTGAGGAAAAGCATGGGGCCAATAGGCACGAAATCTGAAGATGTCAGCATGCACCAGAAAAGATCGCATCTTTTTTTGCCACGGTTTGACATTCTTAGCGTGTTTCGTCGTGCGGGTGTCCAGCAAGCCATACCAGTTTTCTACCTACGCTCTCACACTGTACCGGCACAAGACAAATGTCAACGGTGAGCCTGTCATTGTCGGTGAGTGCTCTGGGAGTTTTCCTGTAGGCGGTTCATTGGGAGAAAAGATGAGGGGAGAATTATTCAAACTTACGGGCAGGAGCACAGGTTTGTTCCATTTGACATTTGTAGACTGTTCCAACAGTTATTCCTTGGATTATATACGAGAAAACAGAACGGTGTCGACCCGCCTTTTCATAACCCTGCTTTCTACCGCAGTATTACGGGGGGTCAACTTCCTGACAGCTTCGTAAAGCAATGTCGTGTGGGCACTATGGGAGCCTTGTTCAGTGCGCGTATTTTTTGGCCAAATGAAGCTCTTTGCTAAAATACGAGGGCATGTGCAAATGGTTTACGTCACCGCAATTGGGTCCACTTATTGCTCCAGCAATCGGCTTTAAACGCTCCCGAAGTTTGGAATTGAGATTTGTGGTTTAATGCGGCGAAGCTGCGCCCAGGCTTTGTGTAGAAACGTGTCTACACGTTGCTACGGGAAGGGGTTCTTAACAGAGAAGCTGTTTAGCAAATTGTCATTTTCCGTCACCACAGTCAAAAATACCAAGAAAATGTCGTGCATACCCTGTTAGGGAGATTTGCCTAGAATTCTGAGCATACCCACTAGCGGAGACTGGCCACTAAGGCTTGATGGTGGACTAGTTGGGTACACATTATTCACACTAAAAACAGCGCAGGGGCGAGGACGGAAGAAGCAACAAACTAGAGCGCTGAGTTTGTGACTTCTTCCGTCCTCGTCCCTGCGCTGTTTTTAGTGTGAGACTGGCCACAATTGTCCAAAACGAACATGCCCACTCAGAGAGTTTCGCCAAGATTGGCAAAGAAAAGAACAAACCAGCGTTGGCCGTGATCGCGGCAACATTTGCTCGTAGCGAGAAAGACTCCAGCGATCGGCATAATCGTGGCAATGCTTGGTTTAAACGAGAAAGACCAGTAATAACGTACGCCCTTCCAAGGTGATGCCCAATGATTATCACTTGCAAAAAATGAAGGAAGCCCACGCGTATAGCACAAATGATGGAGTAAAGGTCGTTGCGGCAGCGAAGAAGAAGCAGATAGGTTGCATTCGTGGACTTAAACCGTCGTGATGGTCGTAAAGGTTGCGTGCAGCTTCGCTACCTTCAAGTCTTACGCGTTGGTGTGAGCTTCCTTCATTTTTTTGTTATACAAAAAGCCCCTTGTGGGTCTCGTACAGAGTAAAGTATTAGGATTTGTTTCCTATCAGAAGCATAGCGTACGAAATTGGCGATTGAATCTGTGATCTCGTACAGCATAACGACGATGTTACCGCGTACGTGATAGAAACAGTTGTGAAACTATGAGATAGCAGATACACAACCTTCCACTTAAGAATTGCGTATATTTGGAACTTTTTATACACGGATGGCATTTCTCCTTGGGCGGCTACTTTGTTTTAGTGTCCGCAATGGCCACGTGGATGCTGGCCAGCATCCACGTGGCCATTACGAACAACTTGGGTCCAGACCCAAGTTGTTCATATAAAAACTGTCTTTACACAACTTTAATTTAGGCTTGATACATAATTGGCCAACCAGACATCTAAATTCCTCGGCTTATATAGGCCCGCGTCCAAGGCTCCCTTTGGCGAGCACACGTTAGGCTTCTCTTTGGCAACAACCAAAAAAATAACAGCGACCGCATTTAAATCCCTAGATTGGCTTTCGCCAGTAAAGTGACACTGAAGTGATTTGTAAACATTGCTGGATTACGAGCGCATATTGTTGTGTGGAGTCGTGGCAATACTTAGTTTAAACGAGAAAGAACCGTAATGTTTCGACCGCTCTCGCTGCATTTGCGCGACTTTATTCACCAGAAAAATCAATTCGAAAATGCTGTCCTCCTCTCTGCATCCTCGCCCATTTTCTGTGGCATTTTCGTGTGATGTCAGGAGGAAATAACTTGGCTTGACTGCGCTACTGCACGGCTCGCCTACCTTACGACAGAGTTTAGTCAGCCCAGCGTTTAGTCCGCCGGCCGCGGACGGGTCGTCGCAATTCGTTCGCTCAATTGAAACTGAGCCACGACACGTTTGTGAATCAAAGAACGTGCCTTTATTTAGTTTGTTAGTTTGTACACTGTATCAAGCTCGAAGTCCAGGTCGCTCCACACAAGCGCTGCACAAGCGCACATGCGACGCTTCGCTGACTGGTACGCTAGTAGGAAAATATAAGGCCACTTGAAGGCGGGAGAAGAGTGGGCGAAGTTAATGTAGGTACTGAGGAAATAAAATTAACGGAATTTTTTACCATACTGCGTAAAGCTATGGCGCAGGAAGCATCTAAGAAATGCAATAGCTAGACGTGAGAAATTGTGGAAATTTGGGGGACGCTTGCTGCACGAGCGCTATACAACAAATACTCATCTTAGCTGCCTTAAATGCTAAAAATAAATGAAAATTATAACTGGTTCTTATATTTCCCTTCGCGGCAGCGCTGGCTCGTGGCCGAGCTAGCGGTTTGGAGCGCTAGGTATATTATTTTTCAAGTCGAAAGTTCGAATCCCCGAGAGTACATCCTTTTTTTGTAAGTTGCTCTCTTCGTTCTCGGCTGATGTTTGCTATATTGAATTCACCATTTTTGCGCTGTAACGTTCATTGATCCACGAGCGAGTTCGCAGAATGCGCGCAGATTGACATGTTCACTGACGCGATAGCGAGTTATCGTTGGCATGTTGTTGCCATAAGCACCGAGTGCTTGCGGGCAGTGGGCATAGGCCAGAATCACAGACCCCTGGCCTGGTGCGAACACACTTTTTACGATGCAGACATGAGTGAGGCAAGCTTCAAGGAGGGAGAGAGAGAATCAACTTTAATCGAGCCCATTAAGTGGTTAGTGCACGCAGGCACCAGATGGGGTGGAACCTTCTTCGCGGGTCCCATATGCATCCAGCAGCTCCTGGCCCCTGACTGCTAAGCGCGAGTTGGGTCGTCAGGTCGGGGCTGGACAACAAGGTCCCCCATCGCTCTCGGAGATTGGGGTTGGGGAAGTTGGGGGGAAGGGGTGGTGGGGGGTTCTTGAGGTGAGTGCACTCGGCTATGACGTGTGCCAGGGTGCCTTCCTTGCTCTTGCAGAACGGGCACTTGATATCGTGCTCCTCCGGGTACATTTTGTGTAAGAGGACGGGATGCGCGAGCGATCCCGCCTGTAGTCTGCGTACGATCGTCTGTTGGTTTCTGTTGAGGTGCCGGTGAGGACCGAGGAACCTACACCTGCCTTCCCTGTATAGCTCGGTAATGTCTCTGTAGCTCGTGACGGGGCGCGGTAGTCCCGGCTCGTCCTCGGCCCGGTTGGTCAGTTCTCGGGCGTAGTGGTAGGCGAGTTCGTTGCCTTCCACCTGCAAGTGAGCCGGCACCGACACGAGCTCTATGGCTCGTCCCGGTGGCCTGCGTCTGGACAGAAGCGCTAGTGCGGCTGGAGAGACCCTTTCCTTGGGGTAGCTTGCGTAGGCCATCTTGGAGTCCATGACCACGGTCTTCACTCTCGGCTGTGCGAGGGCGAGGGCCACGGCCAGTTCTTCGGCTTCGGACGGGTTTGTCGTTCTGATCGACGCGCTGGTGACCAGTCTGTCGATGGTGGTGACGACCGCCGTCGCTCTAGTTCCATGTTTGGGGAGCGAGGCGTCCGCGTATAGAATCTTCGGGTCCTCTTCCAGCTGCCGGGCTAGTGTTCTGGCCCTCGCGGAGCGTCTCTCGTCGTTTCTCCCCGGTTGCATGTTCCTGGAGAGCGGTTTACTCTTTATTGCATCCCTCCATTTTTGGGGTAGCGTTTGCTTCGTCGGTTGCAGTTGGCTCTTCCATCCCACGTTGCGCAGAACGGTCCGGCCGTGCTGGGTTCGGCTCAGCCGTATTCTTTGGTTGGAAAGGTGGGCTTCCACCAGTCCTTCCACCGTGTTGTGCTTGCCCATGCCCAGCAACTTCTGCGTGGATGTGTGGGCGGGTAAGCCCATGGCGAGCTTTAGCGCTTGCCTGATCGTCGTGTCCAGCATTTCTCGGTCTGCCTTCGTCAACTAGAGGTACGGGGCGGAGTACGTGATGCGCGATACGACGAATGCCTGGACCAGGCGCAGGGCTTCGTCTTATTTTATGCCTCGGTTCTGGTTGGTGACCTTGCGGATCATGTTCAGGATTTGCTCGGACGTTGTCTTGATCTTGTTGACAGCCACGTACACCTTTCCGTCGTCCCTCAGCAGGAGTCCTAGGATCCGGATCTGCTGCATGAGCTTGAGTTCTGTTCCTGCTATTGTGACTACTACGTTTGGCGGCGGCTCTTTCTTCGGTCTGCCGGGTTGCACCATGAGTAGCTCCGACTTCTGCGGGGAGCAGCTCAGGCCACATGTTTTTGCGTACTGGTGGATGGTCGTTGCCGCTCTCTGCAAGGCTTCCTCCACCCAGGCATCGGACCGCGCGTGGTTCGTCCACACCGTTATGTCGTCCACGTAGAACGCGTGGTCGACGCCTTAGATTTCGTTTAGTAACTGGGGCAGGGGCAGGAGGGCCAGATTGAAGAGCAGAGGCGACAAGACCGATACCTGAGGGGTGCCCCTATCTCCGAGCTCTATTCGCTCCGACTGTTCCTCTCCTATCTGGATGGTCGCCGTTCTCTTTGTCGGAAAGTCTTTGCCGTAACCATACGTTCTGGAGCCACAGTCCGTCATGCGCAAATTCTCAAGCATGCTGAAGTGTGACATGTTGTCGAAGGCCCCTTTTAGGTTCAGTGCCAGTATACCGCGTGGTGCGTGTCTGGATGCCTTCCTGATTACCAGTTCGTGCAGCTGGACGAGGACGTCTTGCGTGCTCAGGTGCTGACGGAACCCGTACATGGTCGCCGGCATCTCGCCCGTCTGGTCCAGGAATCCTTCGAGTCTTCTGAGGACCATGCGCTCCATGACCTTGCCCACGCAGGACGTTAGCGAGATCGGTCGCATGTTCTCGATCGTCAGAGGCTTTCCCAGTTTGGGTATGAACCTCACCTCGGCTTCTTTCCACTCTGCGGGCAGCTCCTAGCGTTCCCAGGTTCTGTTGATGTGCCTTAGTCGCTCGTGAGCCGCTGCATCACTCATGTTGTTCAGTAATTTGTAGGTTATGGCGTCCATGCCGGTCGCGCTGTTCTTGTTGCTTTCGTCAATTGCCGTTAGCAGCTCCGTGATGATGAAGGGCTCGTCCATATCCGCATTTTCCAGACCCCCGCACTCCTCAGGTATCGGGAACTGTCCCTTTTCTGTCTTCAGATACTTTGCTTTGAGGTCCGCGATGAGTCTCTGACCGTCTCCTCCGTAGACGTTCAACACCTTGGTGAGGTTGCGATTGGTTGCAGACTTGCTGGTTAGCGGGTCGATCAGGTGTCTGAGCAGGCACCAGGTCCTTTGCGCCGACAGCTTTCCCTGCAGTTCGTCGCAGGTGCTCATCCAATTTTCGCGGCAGCGCTTGGCGGCGTATTCGGAGATTTGCTTGTTGAGCAGCTCTATGCGTTTGACCAGCTTCTTGTTGCGTCTCTGGCGTTTCCACCTCCGCGTGAGGGAGTGTCGCGCCGCCCACATGTGGGCGAGCTTGGAATCGACAAACGGTGTCTGTGCCGTTGTGGTCAATTCCTGCGTGAGCTTATCGAGCACAGTTTTTTATCTTTCGCCCACTCCGTGTACGTCCTTTGGCTGCTTTCCTCCGCTTCTTCCTCGGGAATCTCCTCCGCTTTTTCCGTCCAATTGCGCATGCGGTCCCAGTCGGTGATTGTGGCCTTGCAGAGGGCCGCCCGGATACTGGGTCCCTTGATTGTTATGCTCAGGATGTTGTGATCCGATCCGAGGTCGACCTCCTCATTGCGCCAGGTAGCGTCTAGGGATCCCGCCAGCCATGACAGATCCGGTAGGGTGTCGCGGCTCGCGCTGTTACCCCTTCGAGTCGCAATGCCCGGTTCGTTGAGGAGGGCCATCTCCTGGTCTTCCATAGCCTTCGCGAGGGCATTTCCGTGTTTTGACTGAAATTGGTGGCCCTAAGTGGTGCGCGGGGCGTTGAAGTCGTCAAGGATCAGGAGCGGCCTGTTCCCCGCCAACTGCTTCGCCTGGCTCACCATCTTGTCAAAGTCGTACTTCCTGCGTGACGGTCGGCAGTACGCGCTTGTCATGAACAGGTTTCCGCTGCTTCCGATGGTTCTCGTGTGGATCTCAACCAGGGTGTGCTCGCAGCCCTCTTGCGCCGTGAGGCGCTGGATTGCTGCCACGTTGTTGCGCCCCAGGATCGCCGTGCCCTCTTCCTCCGGGTCCGTGTAGGACACGTATACCGGTAGTCTGTGTCTGCCGTGCGTCTCCTGTAACGCAATCACGTCCGGCTTCTGGTCAAGGCCATCATCAATGTGTAGTTGAAGTTCGGCAGCCTTGTTGCGGATGCCCCTGCAGTTCCATTGGTAAAGTAACGTTGTCTCCCCCCTGCAGGATCTCTTCTTACGGTTTGGGCTCATCTTCGTCCGAAGTCGTTACGCGGCCGCGTCTGCTCGCAACCGTCTCCTTGATTATACTGGTGCGATCCTTTTTCAAGGCCACAAATCGGCTCTTTGCGGTCATTGCCGCCACCGATCTTGGTGGCTTGCCGCTCTTGCTTGATTGACATGCCCTTCACCTGGGTTTCCATAGCTTGCAGTTCGGCTCGAATGACGCCGTACTGTTCCGTAATTTGATTGATGGCCGCTAGGATCGCTGCCATGTCGCCCCCTTGCGGCGGTTGCTGTTTCTGACTAGACTGTGGCGTCGCCGTCTCCTCGCGCCTCGAGGTTTCGGCGTCCATCTCCTCTTGGTTCGGCTGCGCCGACGTGGACGGGCTCACCTCTCCTCGCGCGATACTAGACGAGGGTGGGTCCTTTCGTGGCGCTTTGCGTTAGCATCCCCGGACGCTTCGTTTGGTTTGACTGCCCGAGCCGCGGCCCTACAGCTAGCTAGCGCATCCATTTTCTCCGTCAGTGCCCTGATTTTCATGTTCTGCAATTTGATCTGAGATTTTTTGCTTTTCTATGAACTTTTTGAGTTCTGCGCACTCGCCGCACTCTTTCCGAGTCTCGGTGTTTTGATTCATGGTTGCGGGGGGAGGGAAAGGAGGGGGCTTGAAGGAGGAAACTCCTCGTTAGCGAGAGCGACGGGAGACCTGTCGGTCCAGCCCACCTTTTTCTCGGCGTTCCTCCGTCGACTTGCCCCGCCCCGGGCTCTCGACCTGGACCTAGATCTCGAATGGGACTCCTGCCGTCGCCCGCTCCTCCTCCGGCTGCCGCCTCTCGCCACCTTCTCCCAGCGGCGGCCCCGGGGGCCGGCCGATGGCGTCCGGCCAGCCCCCTTTGGGGCGTCCCGGGACCGGGACCGTTGGCGGCTCTGGTGTTCGCCCTTGCGAGTTGGTGTTCTCGAGCGGCTCCGCGACGAGCTGCTACGTTAAGGTCGCCCTGTAGGACCTCTGTTTCTTGGGTTCTCTTCGTCTTCCGCCCGGCGGCACTCCCAGCGACGGCGTCGTACCACGTACGGTGTCTTGAATCGTGCCTTGCAGGCTGGGTCGGCGGTGAGATGCTTGCCGCCGCACAGGCCGCACGTGGGGATGCAGGTGTGGTCTGCGTCCTGGTTGGCGATGCCGCATCCCCGGCAGATGCGGTTTTTGGGGACTGGGGCACACATCCATGCGATGACCGACGCGGCCGCAGTGGTAGCAGACGTCTGTCTGTTTGCGGTGTAACGAGCACTCCATCAGCAGGTTCCCGTAGCGGACGTAGTTTGGGACTTTGGGCCCCGTGAAGGCGATGACGACGGACTTGGTCTTGCCAATACGGCTCGCCTGAAGTGCTGTCGGGTTGTGCTCGTGGACCACCAGCTCTTGTATTTCTTGGGCGGTGTCCGTTAGCGGGATGCCCCGTATGACTCCCTTGACTGTACCGTGGGGCGCCGATTCGTACGCGCTCACCTCGTGGACCACCCCGTTGATGACGATGCGCTCCACCTGGGCGTACTTGTCGGCATTCTCTCTCTTCGGTGTGCTTACGACAACGATGTTCTGCTGAAGATTTGAGCAAACGACGTCGTTCTTGGCCTCGGCCCGGTCGACTTGCGCCGCCAAGGCGATGGCTCGGCTGATCTCCACTCGGGACACTTTCCTACTTGGAGGCCTCCCCGGGGTCTCATCACAATCTTGATGTCTTCTTTTGGAAGGTCCGGCATGCGGGCGGCCCGCAGCAACTTCCCCTTGTTTACACTTCCCGTCTTCCGGTGACGTGGGCTTTCGCCGGTGGCGCCCCCGAGGGCTCCGCCACGTCGGCTGTCGCCTATGGTGGCTTCGGCGCCATCTTGGCCTGTTTGCTTACTTGGCGTTAGGCTTAGCTTTTCTTCACCTTTTTGCCTGAGTTTCTCGCCGGCGAGTTTCCACCCCAGCGCTTTGGATACTTGCTCTGGCGATATTTCCTCGCCGTCGACTTAGATTCTCATAACGGTCGACATTTTAGGTCAGTGTCCGCTCTTCCAATTAGCGACAGGGTCGTTAATAGCTATAATTTGGCGAGCGAGTCTCCGTGGAGCGGTCTTAGGCCTATCGCCTACCACGGCCGAGGCCGGGTGTTCGTTAGGCTTACCGACGAGTGCTCCTCGCGGGCCACAGAATCGCCTCTAATTGTCCAAAAAATGATACTCTAACTGGGAATTAAGTATCCCGATCGTCCACGTAAATTCATACACATGGTCGATGCACTTATTAGAATCCAAGTTGATTAACCGACGAAATTAGCGAAAAAGGACAGAGCACTTGTGGAACACGTCCGCACTGCTCTGCTGCTAAGTCTTCATTGAGGGAAAAGCGCATGAAATTTGAGCGTCTGCGGGGACGCGGAGGGCGTTCATCCACTGCGTAGACCTCGGCTAGTGATTGCCAAGCTGTCCAGGGAGGCTTATATGACGCATTTTACGTGATAGAATCAGGTATGGCGATTACTGAGATATCGAGAATGCTCATCCAACGATAACGTCGGATGCATGCATGTTGATTCACAGAACCGAAACCGAAACTTCTTCGAATGCTAATCTTGGACATCGTTCAATCACGTAGTACTTTTACCTGACGTCAGTGTGGTTAGTTGGTGCAGCCGCCGCAAACCACGCATGGCAGCTTTTCTTCTTTCAGGCTCTATAAAATAAACATTGTCTTATCGCCCGCATAAACGATGAAAGTGTGTTCATTTGAGCCGGTCTACGTAGTGGAAGCAAAAACGGAAGCTTGACAAATTCACTTCAGTGTCCCTTTAAAAAGAGCCTGCTGGAATGAAGTTTCATATCTGCACCAACCACTGTCTTTGCATTGGCAGGGTTCGCCTCATTCTCCGCAACAGCTGAAATTCATTTTATTTCATTGCGAAAGCATTGCGTGCCTTATGAGGGGAAAAGCCCGGCGTTATGAGCAACGGATCGCTTCAAGAGGGAGAGAGAGAGAAAAGCTTGTATTATAAAATGAAGAAAAATGCTTTGGAGAAACGGAATTGGAACCCGGGGGCCCGCGGGGACAGGCAGGTGATTTATCGGATACCCACGCCCTGTCACACGTCTTTTGAGGGGTTTCTGCTCACGTGCTTTGAATGCGAAAACAATGGAGTTTTAACTGGTGACACTTCACTGCTACATTGAGTTTGCATCGCGCTGGTTTTTTTAGACTGCAATACGAGAGCTACATTCGTAGCTTTTTAGTACGGAGTTAAAACGGTCCTCGGCCCACGAAAGGGGATTGGGCAATGACGATGACCCGGCTGTTTTGAGTGCGAAAACGTCATGGCTTCTTTTGGCGACACCCTACTGCTGCATCGCGGGGCTGTCGTGCCGGTACCAGAAAACTCGCACAATACAGGCGCACAGCTGCTGTGACGGAACCCTGATTGTTTCTGGTCACATACCATTTCGCGGGCATTTGTCAAAGGCGATCCACATTCTGCCGTCCGTGGAGGAAACGGGAATCGAACCTAGGGACAGGCAAGGGATTTAACCAATGCTGTTCGTCTGAGCCACACGAAATACGGCTTACGAGGTGCACCGCGGTTTGTACGGGAAGGCATTATGGCTTCCCCCGGCAACATTTTACGGCTGAATAGCTTGTGTGTGAGGCCGGTTCTGAGAAGGTGCCACTATGCTGATTTGTGGCTTCTCGTTACATAGTCCTGAATGACCTTCGAACCAGTGAAATACTCGCTCAAGCGAATCTGCCAATGACGATGACAGCTACCACCACTAGCGCAAGGCGCAATCCGCCTTGAGCTGCTACCGGCGTCCTCACCCAAGTCCCCGCATACGAACTTGAGGAGGCAGGTTGGAGGCTCACGGCTATTTCACCAAGTCCCACTGTCCTGATGCTCTCGCATTCAACTCGCGTAAGGAGACCTGATTGCACCACGTAATTTTTAACCTTAAGCGTGCACGGTATACCGTTGTTCATGCGAAAGTACTATGCTTCCCATGAGACAAAATAGGAGGTCTTGTGAGGAGCGGATCACCTCAAAATATTGTGACGTGGCAGCGAAGGAATTGTTCGTAATAAAATGTGTTAACAGGCAAATACAAGCCGGTAGCTGGCTGAGGCACCTCCATTGTCCAAGGAACAGCGCGCGTGTCCGCAAGGCTCTCAGCGTCGTCTTCTTCTTTTCTCAAGGCTGTGACCAGATTAGCAGTAGCGCGTATCCCCGAGGAGAGGTTGGCGCTAACTGAACGCCTGATAATCTCCACTCCTTCGTCGAAGTCATTTCGTCTGCCAAGGTGCAAGAGCCCGTGACATACCCTCCTGAGGCGAGAGCACCGGCCCGGTGCAATCAATGGAACGAGTTAGCGGCAGTTTGAATCACGGGAATGGTGCGGCTTCAGACGGGAGACATGCACAAGTTAAGACGTTGAATGAGAGGATGGCGAAGGTGCGAGGGGCCCAATTTCGTAGGTCACCGGAGTGACCATGCGTAGGATGCGGTAAGGGGCCCGTGAAAGTTTTAAATGCAGAGCATTTCAGTAACTCACGATGTCACCCGCGTTGGCGTCCGTAGTCCGCGTCCTCATCGCTCCCCCTACACTTATAAAAAATAATACTTGCCGGCGCCAGGTTTCGATCCTACGACTCTGCGGGCGGAACGCAAGGTGCACGGTACTCTACCAACTGAGCCACAAAGCCGACACAGAACGGAAGGTTACGAACGTGCCTTATATCCTTGACTCATTCAACCGTCGGCCAGAGGTGCGCCCTCTGCCCCGCGTCCTCCTCGCCTTCTCTCCGCTCACAACGCCCTCTGTCGCCGCGTTCGGTTCGGGCGCACAACAGGTGGGGACGTGCGCAACACCCTCTCTCGCCGCGTTAAGTTCGCGCGCAAGAACAGGTGGGGCGCTCGCATCGCGCTCTCTCGCCGCGGTCGGTTCGCGCTTAAACCACATATGTTGTTCGCGCGTGCTGCGGTCGCACGTCAGCATCACGCATCATCGTGACGTCAGCATCACGCGTTCGCGTGGTGGCGATTTCGGCGCTATAACACTCTCTCGCGAGGGGCATTGGATTGGATTCGATTGGATTGGCTTGGATTGGCTTGGATTTGGATTGGATTGGATTAAAATGGATTGTGTTGGATTGTGTTGCGTCATAGCCGCGCCACGTTGCGTCATAGCCGCTCCACGTTGCGTCATAGCCGCGGCAGGGGGTTCACGGCACGTTTCACCATCGACTTCATCGACAATGTCTACGCTGGAAGACAACAATTACAACAACAACAACCAATACGTAATCCATACGACTTGCAGGCGCGCCCCCCCGCAGAAATGCTCTGCATTTGATCGTGCCCCTCGCGAGGGGGATGTTTTTTTTCAGACAGACCGACGTGGCGCGATGGGGTCGACAGGAGTGCTAAAGTGCCAGGGGCGAAGTACACATCGTGGTGGTGCGGGTCGTAGCGCCCCTTCTGGGCTGCTTGTGCTGTCGATATCCTGGCGGGCCAAATGAGCGTGCGCTACCGCGTCTCGTGCATATTCGGTTGTCAACGCCCCCCATTTAGGCAACATGGTGTCCAATGACAAGGCAGGGTCATACCCAAAAAGGAGAAGGAAAGGAGAGTAGCCAGTAGTATCGAGGCGAGAAGAATTGTAAGCAAAAGTAACGTAGGGTAGTGGTACGTCCCTGTCGCGGTGGTCGGCGGACACGTACACGGCGAGCATATCCGTGAGCGTCTTGTTAATACGTTCAGTAAGTCCATTTGTGGGTGATAGGCGGTGGTAAGGTAGTGCTTGGTACGGCAGGAACGAAGGAGATCATCAATAACTTGGGACAAGAAGTGCCGCCCACGGTCCGTAAGCAGTTGACGAGGAGCCCCCGTGGTGCAAGATTACATCATGTAGGAGGAAGTCGGCTACGTCTGTGGCACAGCTGTTGGGTAGGGCACGTGTCATAGCGTAACGCGTTGCATAATCGGTGGCAACAGTATTCCACTTGTTTCCCGACCGGGACAAGGGGAAAGGGCCGAGAAGGTCCAATCATACACTGAAGAATGGTTCTGCGGGAACATCGATTGGTCGAAGGGTGCTGGATGGAAGCAAACGAGGCACTTTTCGGCGCTGGCAAAGGTCCCAAGCCGTGACGTATCGCCTTACGGACCGGTAAATGCCCGGTCAGTAAAAGCGCCGACGCACGCGGTCGTAAGTCCAAGCCACGCAAAGGTGACCAACTGTAGGCGCGTCGTGAATATCACGGAGGACGTCAGAGCGGAGATACTGAGGCACAAATAGCTCGTCAGGCCCGTCCTCGCGAAAGTTTCGGCGGAACAAGACGCCATCACGTAGCATAAATGCACGCGTAGAGGGGTCGGCCGGCTCGGAGCTGAGACGTTCGATGATCTTGCACAGCGACGGATCACAGCGCTGTTGGTCAGCGATGGTGAGGAAGTCTGACAGAGCGAATACGCCGGGGTCGTCGTCATTGTCTCGAGGGTCAGGTAGGCCAACAGGGTGACGAGACAGGCAGTCCGCGTCCCTGTGCATTCGACCAGACTTGTAGACGACGAATAGTCGTATTCCTGTAGCTGTAATGCCCAACGACCAAGTCGTCCGCTGGGGTCCTTTAGAGTGGAATGCCAGCATAACGCAATCGTGATCCGTAACTACAGCGAATTATTTTCCGTACAAGTACGGATGGAACTTGCTTACAGAATATACAAGTGCAAGGCATCCACGCTCAGTGGTAGAATAGTTGTATTCAGCAGGGCTCAAAGGACGACTGGCATACGCTATCACTCTGGTGCGACCGGCGTGTTGCTGGACCAATACAGCGACTTGCATCAGTACGAACTTCTGTCGGAGTCGTACCACCGAAATGGGCTAAAATCGGACAACGGGTTAGATGGCCAATGAGAGAGGAAAAAGCCGTGTCTTGCGCGGAGGCCTACGAGAACGAGGTATCGGTCCGCAGAAGATCCGTTAGCAGGCGGGCTATGTCAGCGAAGTTCTCGATGAAGCGGCGGCAGTAAGAACATAGGCCGACAAAGCTGCGAACGTCCTTCACAGATCGAGGGACAGGAAACTCTTTGACGGCGCGCACCTTTTCACGGTCAGGTCGTACACCATCAGCGTCAACTACATGTCCCAGCATCTTGGCCGCCGAAATGGCATTTTGACGCGTTGAGGTGGAGGCCGGCGCGGCGGAAGACCGCAAGGATGTCTGAAAGACGTGCAAGACGTGCAAAAGCCCGTGACAATATTACGTGCCTTGAGCTAAGAAAACCTTGGCAGGAGCTGGAATCAAAACCAACGACACGTGGTGAGAGGAAAGTATAACGACCAACTATGGCCCGCGAAACGCGGCTTTGTAGGTACAAATGCGAAAGCAGTATGGCTTACTCTGGCGATACTTTGCTGCTACAACGCGTGTGTGTGATGCTGGTTCCTTGCAGCTACCGTAATACATATTCATAGCTTTTGAGTGCGGAGTTAAAGGCTAGTCGCCTATCCACTCAGAGAGATCGGCCAGTGACGATGACGTCAAATGGTCATGGGCCATGGCTTATTCGCCGTGTCGTTGCAGCCGAATGTCCGATCACTCTCATAGGGGGTATTGGCCGGCGAAAAAGACAAGCGTGTTCAGATGCCTGCGTAAGGCCTAGTTACCCGAATGGGCACAAACAAACTGGAAAGGCATCTCCGGTTACGGACCAGCATGTGGAGCTCCCCCAGCGCCGTGCTCGGCTAATTCGTCGGTCGCAACGTCAGCCATCGGAACAATGAAGCCATTACCGTCGGACTCGTCTCTAGCTACCGAGCCTGAACCAGTAAAGGCTGTCCGATCCTCACACACCAAGAGCTCCTGCAGTTTGTGGTGCAACAGGTACAGGACTTGGTGCTTACGTTGACACCCCAAGTTCACTATATCTCATTTAACTATACCTGGCACAATATATAGCACAGTGGAACTACTGCGGGCTCACAACGAACGTTTCCGCCTAAACAAACTTCGAGCTTGCGCTCTCCTGCTCCAAGAGCCGAATGGTCAACCTTGCCTTCCAAATTTTAGAGCCTACGCTACGCTTGCCGTATGCCTGATCGGCGTTGTGGTTCCACCACGTCTCCACCGGGCAAGTTATGCACACACGGCAATTATCCACAAACTCGGATTCTCTTAGAAGCATGGTGCATGGCTTGGCAAGAAGTGGTTGCCGGAAAGGTACAACTGGTCCGGTGCGCAATAATGCTTGTATTGTGCTGTGTGCGGCCACACAGCGGACGTGCACCCCGCCGATTGGGTTGGTTAGCATCTCGGCGCCCTTCGAACGCGCCCTGTCCCACACTTGTAACTGGCGGCTTCAATGCGCCGGATTGCGATTTGGGCTACCCTAGGTTAAGTCGTACGCGCCGACGCACTGATCCCGGATACTGCCCTACTCACCCGACTAACCTGGTGGCTTGGGAGTGATAAGGTATCTTGGCAGCGAGAGGCTGGAGCAGTGATCATCACCATATCAGGCTTCGCCTCGCCCAGAACTTGACTCGTTGGCTTCGGCGGAGCTACAGACTTGTAAACTGGGGTGAGTTCCCGGGCAACATTAATACAACCATGACACCACCACTGTAATGAAACAAGCTGTGAGCAGCGCCGTTCAGAGGACGTGGGTAGAGGATTCCCGGCCCAAGGATGACCTCAGCCTCGTGCAGCTGCGGGCCCAGCGCAAACAGGCTGAAGCGGCGGCCTCGCGAGATCCCTCGTGTGTACCAGCCAGAAGACGTGTGCAACGCCTGTCCGCGGCGGCCAGACGATACAAGAAACTGGTGTGATTCGCTGGGCCCTTCTTCCACCACAGCAGCTGTCTGGCGCCCTTTTCGGGCAATGGAGGCAGGTGGTGGCACTCCGGATGAGGCAGCCAATGCGTGCCTGGAATCAGGCAAAAACCCCGACCAATTTGTCATCGATGTGGTCCGCGGCTTGTACCCGACATTTGACACCCTTCCTGCCAGCAGCCCGCGCCCATTTCCTCTGCCGCGCCACGTTGATACCGCTCCTTCTGATGTCGCGGTCAGTGGAATACAATAGGCTTTCACCATGGCAGAGTTCCTGGCTGCGACTGACTAGGCTAAACTTCGGTCGTCTCCCGGCCCGGCGTTACGTATGAGGTTTATAAGAACCTGGACGATCCCGCCCTCAGCCGTTTCCTCGATTTCATCAACGAGGTGTCAATCTCGGGCCAAATACCAGAATCATGGCTCAGGGCAGATATCGTCCCTGCACCGAAGCCAGGCACATATTGTCCCTGTACCGAAGCCAGGCAAACAAACTGACCATCTCCCCAATTTGCGTCCAAAAACATTAACGCGCACCTTGTGTAAACTGTTGGGGCGAATGCTCGCGTCGAGACTTCAATTGTGGATGGACACTCTCCAGTGGTACCACCCGGCACAGATTGGGTTAAGACCTCGTCTGGGTGCTACTTGGCCACCGATCCCACAAAGTGCGGACGTTGCTTGTCATGGACATTCACAAGGCATAAGACAACGTCAGCCACAGACCCATCCTGGAAATTCTCCATAGCCTACTTGGCGCGGAAGAGCTCTTTCGTCCAGCCCTTATTGAATAAAATATTATTTTCAGTAAGGATTGGTGGGGCTAGTTATGGCAACTTTACGCCCGTCGGTGGTGTACCCCAGGGGTCGGTGATTTTACCCTTCCTTCTTAATGTAGTTATGCTGCCGCTTGCCTTGCATCTTGGCTGCATATCAGACCTGCACGTTGTCGTGTACGCGGACAATATTACGGTATGGAATGTCCACCAAGGTCTTTCTCGTCCTTATAACAAGGTTTAACTAAAACGCAGAAGTGGTGTGAATAAGCTGTTCTTGCACTTTCAGTAGTCAGCCATTCTACCTGTGCGCAGTGCTTCAGGCACTCGTCGACTGGGGACGTCCCCGATCGAACAACTCTCTGGCCAGCCTGTGCGCACTGCCCTGGGCTCATGGCGTGCTGAGATTATAAATTTCATCGTCTGGGTCGACTGCCCTGTGGCTCCGATCCACCCGCCAACAAGCAGATGAAAGGCTACGTCTTATCCGACGAATTTCGAAAAAGTCCGAAGGCTCCTGCTTCAAAATGGCCTGACTACTCGTTCGGTCAATACTCCAATGTCGACTTGTCTATCAGGCTTAATTCCAGCACATGGCGCAGGCGGAGTGGGCCCGACTTGAAGCAATCAATAGAGCTGAAATGTGGACGATCACCTCCCTCCCTCTAATAACGCCTATACCATCCCTTCAGGCAGAAGCTCAACTCAGCACCCTGATTGCGCTCCACCCCTAAGCACAACGCCGCTCCGCCCGTAAGCCCAAACTTATTTTGTTGCTGAGGCAGCGGCGTTCGCGATATACATAGGCCGCTCACTACCCGCCTAACCAGGACACCCTACAACTACCATGGCTGCACCATCAAGTGATTGACAACCAGCCGCTCACTAGACTCCACGTTCGGTCGACCGGAAAGGCAGATCCGCATTCCGCGGGCAGACCAGTACTGGCGGCTGTTAACCAGCCCCAGGTTGTAGAGGCGTTAGTGGACGCTGGGGCCCAAGACGGAATTTCTACTACCACGATGCTACGTCCCTCTTATTCAGAAGCGAATCAAACCAGCGTTTAGAAACACTCCGCATCTTACCTTCTGTGCTGGCGAAGCTTACAGCCATCTCGTACGGACAGCAGTCGCTAACGTCGGTCCTTCTTCAAGTCTCTGGAAGTTCTACTGTATACCTTTAAACAGATTCAATGGCAGCCATACGATGTTTGCGTTGCGTAGCCTCTAAGTCGTCTGCCTCAAGAATCATTCATAAATTACTAGACACCTACCCCTGGCCACGCAGAGTGTCGTGGATTTGGTGCAATACTTTCACCGCTCATATTGCTGTGGATAGTTTCTGTCACCTTACGTCCTTTGCACGACCGCTGACCTGGCTGAAAACGGACCCACATGAACAAATTGTCCAACGAAAGGAAAATCTGATTCGCGCCACACGCGCTCTCATCCCACCGTGTGGAAGAGACCTTCGCAGTGGTCTCGCTCGCTAGGAGAAAGTTCTGAGCGAGCGTGGCCCTATCTCCTGCGGTAACCCTGGCGTGGCCACCGCGATACGATGCCCCATTTATCAACTGCTGCCCCTCCTGTAAGGCTCCTGAAGAAGACGCTAACACTAATCACTTGTTATGGACATGCCCTTCCCTGACTGCAGCGGGATCACGACCCCTTGGCGGCACAAGGCTGCATACTGGGAGGACCCCAATCTCCAGTGATGGTTGTGGAAGCCCCACCACCGCTCTTTTCTGGACTTCCTCCGGGAAACTGCTACAAACCTGTACATTTAGGGCTCCCTAAATTATGTCAAAGCGCATACTATCGCAATTAAGAAAACCCAATAGCCACAGTGCTTTTGCAATAGGACCATGTAATCAGACTTAAGTGCCCGCAGTAATGTTTGAGCGTGGTTTTCCCACATGGGAACAGTTTTTTCTCCTATTGTCACGAGAAACAGTGGGCAGTAGAACACACCCCTACCAATGGACGACCATCTTCGAAGGAGTCAAAGCTCTCCCTGGCGCGTAGCTTGCGTGGGCTCTATCCTATAGTGTAAATAGAGCACTTCACTATCTAACATGGTTGGTTTCGTTTGTTCTACCTCCACGTGACAGGTTTGGTGAAGGAAGCTGTGCTTATCCCCACCCCGGCCCTCAAGCATTGCCCTCTCTTGGCTCCTGATGCGTTTGTTGAGGGTTCTTGGACCGCTTCGGCTCGCCCCAGCTCCAGCGCCTCATGGACACGTTCCCTGTGCCGTGTCCCAAGCCAAGACGAGACCCGCCGTGACCAAGTGACGATGGTGCCCCTTCCCCCGCCCACAACACCGGCGCGTGTCCAAGAGCGTTCCTTCGACATTTCGCAGCTTCCTTGACGAGCATCGCTTTTGCGGGGTCATGCTTCATCATCTATACATCTTACCAGTGGCGGCAAGGCCTTCAGTGTTTGTCACCTTTCATTATCATCGCCTTCGCCCGAAAACTGCCGCGTCGACCGTGGCAGCCGCTTTCGACGAGGTGGCTAAAACATGTTATGTGGCGGCAGAACAAATGAAACGGACCATGCTACGCAGGTGAGGAAAGGATATATTCGCAGGATGTCAGCCTTGAGCTAGAGTCAGCAGCGCACGATGGAGAGAGAAAGAACTTTACTCGCCCAGAAGTAGACAGCATGGGCTGTATTTGCCGCGTTAGCCCTCATTCACACAGCCGTTTTACACCCGGTTACGTCACCGTCACGTCACCGTCTTCCTTCATGGGCGGCGGTTTCTCGGGCGGTTTGTCGCGGAAAACGGTGCGACGGTGACGGGAAGCCTAGCTCTACAATTCCGTTCCGTCAACGCGAAGGGAACACTCCCCGAGGTAAACCACCCAATCAGAAAACAAATTTTTACGGGAAACTTTAGCGAAAAGTGGGCACACGTAAAAATATAAGCCATTTTTTAAATTTTCAGATTAAGCACGCTCAATTCTAGGCTAAACTGATCACAAGGCAGACGACCATGTACTCTAACGTAGAGTTCCAGTACGAACGCTATTCCACTACGTCTCCGTCACGTTTTTTGACGTGACGGTGCCGAGACGGAGAAGGTGACGGCTGTGTGTATGAGGGCTTAGTCACGGCCGCTCGATGGAGTTTCCATTCGCTCGATGGAGTTTCCATCGAGCGGCCGTGGCTTAGTCAACCAGGAGATCTTGCTTTCTGGCAGCTTCTTCGGCCATCTGGTCTAGGCGTAGCTGCGTTAGGGCTGCGCATGCTATACGCGTCAAACACTTCTTCGAAGATGGTTGTCTACGGGGTGTGTCCACTTGTTTTCGTGACATGCCTGCTTGAGAGCTAAAAGTAACGTTTTGAGAGCGACAGCGACTGTACGCGATTAAAAAAAGTATGGCACCTAAGCACTCTCCTTGCTGGCACCAAAGAACAAGAGCGCCACCTCCGAGGCATTCAGACAAACACATTTCCCCACCCCACTAGAGCCCACATTCTGGCCCCCACTCTGTACTCCTCGCAATGCCGCTTCTGCGAGGCTCCGGGCACCCTCTACCATATCATGTGGGGCTGTGATAAGAACCCCCACCTACCCCCCCTGCCTTTCCCCTCCCCTGAGCACTGGGAGAGAGCACTGTCCAGCTCGGACCCTGACGACCAGCTTTGGCTGGTGCAGCGAGCCCAAGAAGCCGGACGGACTCAAGGGGTCCTGGAATGAGGACTCTTACCCAGGGCTGACAGCTTCAGATACACGTTTATTCCTCCTCCTCTCCTTGCTGGAGTAACTGCAAAAGCATGAGTGTGATTTCTGAACGTGTCCGGTCATTTTCCTCGCCCTTTGCGTTTAGCGCCTTTTTTATTATTCTCTCGGCAGATTCTTCTCGGCAGGTTATTATGACTCGGCAGATATCTTCCGAGCAAAACAGACATTTATTGGGGCATACTTTCCTGCTCTTCGTACTGCTACTTGTGTAATCACGAGTCTCAAATCACTCATATACACGCCTCAGTACACGTCTCCATCGCACGTTTCTAGTCGAAGCCCACAACGCATTCGGTAGTTCCGCCTTTATCTTTTTCACTTTGCATAGGTATCCTTTTCCGTTTGCTTAGGTACCTTTTTTCCGTTCGTTCGCCTATGTGCGTTAACTGGTTTATTCGGTGGAGAAGTTGGAAGCCAATCGGCCACTGCCTACTACATTGCACTGAATGAAGCTTGGTCGTGAACCTGGCTGAAAAATCACAAGGTCACGACAAAAATGTTCGCGATGTCTATGAATTGTTCATCTTTGCGCCTGGATCGTCACTCTGCTCTTCCGCATTGCCACGGTAAAAGCAACTCTTCCAGCAGAAACGCTCATTTACACGGGTGAACCCGAGCTCACCAGCGAGCTGCGCGTTCTTCGTCCTTCCGCTGCTCGCACTGAGCTCGGCAGCCGTTGCCTTCCCTCAGTTGGACTTGTGCAGAAACAGCAGCGGGGAAGTTCAGGAAGATCACAAGTACTGGCAATGTGCTCTCTACAACGTCCGACAAACAAGCAGCTTACAGTGGCTTGGCCCTGGGGCCACCTGCTGTATACGGCACCCGTGGCTATACTTCACCCTTCACGACCGCTATGCATGGCCGCGCTAGGTACATTTTTTCTATAGTAAATAGTAGCCTGGCACGACAAGTACGATTCAGGGTCTATACACAGTTCGCTTCCTTCAACTTGACGTTAGTCCATCCATTGGAAGCTGCGACGTAAACTCTTACAAGACTGAATACAGTAAAAGGACGCGAGAACAAGGGGAGCAGAGGGAGGAAGCCGAGCGTGATTGATGTACAGGCGAATGACAAAGACAGCCAACCAGCCGCGCTCCTACATGTAGGAGCGCGGCTGGTGAAGTGGTGGCTGCAGCATATGCCTCGCCGCCACCGCCAGAAAGGGCTCGAGCGCAATAAAGTGCATTACGTCACCGCTTGTACGCGTTGGTGCGTCGCGTGGATGGAGTGTGAAGAGAGTGCAGGGCCGCGTGGGTTGCACAAAAGGGTGGAATGGGAAGGTCGGACTTCCGAGACTGCTGAAGGAGTGGCGGGCAGTCGATTCCACCGCTAAGCCAGCAAAGGTGACGCCTGAGACCTGAACATCGCGCGAAGCACATGTGCGAGGATGCGGCTCGAGGACGGCGGTTGAGAAAAGCCGAGTTGAAGGTTTGTGCAAAGCAAAGCATGCGAGTCGAGCTGATTCCCAAGTTTGCAAGGCAAAGAATGAGATACTGACGCATTGCTAAGATGCACCAGTAGACCTTCCACAATTTTTTTACTTCCCGTTACTGCCATTTTTCCTGGCCTACTGCTGTTCCGCAATTCTCCACCAAGTCACATCTTTACTTCAAACGACACCGTCCAGACCCCTTCAATACCCGCGCAAAAATTTAGCCGATCCTGCAACTGCAAAGAACCCTGGCGCTTCCTAAGTCTACGCTGTTGGGACGACCAACCCACAATCAGTGGTAATTTCTACTAAAAGCGAATAAAGCTCCGCTGGCTATTTTCGGCGAGCCGTGCATTCACGTCTTTGGCGAAGGTTGTGGCGCCCCTTCCCTCTCACCTTTACTCGGTAGCTGCCTTTACTCCTGGAAATTTTGCTTCCACGCACCCTCGGAAGCTCTTGGAGGCGGTACCATTGGCAACGCTCACTGCAAAAATGGCGACTTGCGTGACCAGCACTAGGCACTGAAGACCTTAAAAAAATTCCTCGGGCACTTAGTCTGCTTGCGCGACTTGGAGGCAAAAGCCAGCGATTATCAGACTTCCCCACTGCTGAATCGGGTTTGCGTCTTTGTCTTGGCAGCTTTCATTTCTCCGTCTTTTGCGGCGAATCACCCCGGCGGGCAGAGTGGCGGCCGTTCCCACGGCAACTCCATCTCCCCCTCCCCCTCCCCCGTCGTGAGAACCCTCCTCTGCGCGCACAGCTATTCTTTGCCGCCGCGCTCACCTGTCACGGGGCTGACTCTTGGTATGTATTGGAACAGTGGCAGGTCAGCACACGTGGCCGCTTCTACCCGATTTAAATACCTGCACGAACCCCAAATTGTTTTGCAACAAATCCCCAATGGTGTCATCTCCGTCGGCAGAAACACCGAGGCCTAAGATGCCGAGCGCATGCGTCAGGCAAAGCAGGCATACAGCACAGAGCTCAGAATTCGTTTAGGGAAACCACAAAACAAGAATCGAAATCGATGCCTATGAGCAATGGGACCCCGCCCCCCCTTCCCACCCCCTCCATGGGTTCCTGGTAAAGATTGTTTGCAGATTATCTTTGAAGGCCATAGGCAGGACTAGCGGCACTAAATAGAGAAATTCTTGCCCGAGACGCCGAGGAGCGCATACCAGGTCAGGCTAGGCAGGACCCAGCATTTTCCGCCACAGAAGCCGAGCGTAGTGTCAGTAGATAAGGTAGATAAGTAGATAAGATGAAGTAGATAAGTAGATCAGATAAAGTACAGCCGCTGGGGCACGCAAGTCAGCAACGGCGGTCACTTTGTCGTTCATCAGTGTTGCGAGATTGCCGCATCTACAGCCTCACCGTTAACTTTGAGGGGGTGGTTTGTTAACAACACTACGCACTTCTGCTGCTGAAATGCTGTTGCGTGCGTTACCTTGATTCGCATTCCGAGCGGCGTCAGTCGCGCCCAGGCGGAGAGCAGGGAGGACAAGCTAAGCCTACTAGAGTTGACCGACTAAAACGCACAAACAACGGAATGGTGGCGCCCCTGAACCTTCGCAGTCTAAACACATGTCACGTAATGCGAACTGGTCAATGATCATGGAGGCGGCACGGAACAATAGGAGAATAAAAAACTCCCACCTCCCCTCGCGGGAACCCCTGTGTAGATGCGACGCATAGGCGGAGCGCCGAAGGGACCGCGCTTTATAGCGCGCATAACGTTGAGGGGACTGCGTAAGCCGGTCCCAGTCGATGACGGACGTTGGCGTACTTGTAAAGCGGCGTGGACTCTAGGTGTTTGAGCCAAGCGTGGATGTTGCTTCGCCGGAGAACGGCACACCGGTTATATGCGCAGCGCGCCCGAAGGAGAGGAAACCGCAGAAGAGAGAGTACTGCACATGCGCCGGCCCCAGCGCGTCTGCCGCGGCTATGACGCAACACAATCCAACACAATACACTTTAATCCAATCCAATCCAAATCGAATCCAATCCAAGCCAAGCCAATCCAATCGAATCCAATCCAATGCCCATCGCGAGACAGTGTTCGCTATCGGAGAGGAGAGGGGGTGAGCGGCGGAGAGCGCTGCTGGCGCGGCGAGGAGAATGGGGGAGGGGTGGACAACGCCGACGACAACGACGACGACGTCGAATCAGATGCTCTGCATCTAAAAGAGTGCCGATACCCTGTACCCTTACACTATCCGAGCCCAACCGACAAGTCCGCCGAGACGACGAGAAACATTTCATACCCTTCTTCATCAGCATTTGTAGGGGTTTACTACATCTTTGTTGGACATCCACTTTCGCAGGGCGGGATGGCGACCATTTTTCTGTTTTATTTGCATATTTTCCCTGTGCAGCGGCGGGCATTTTGGTACCATTCGTGTTGTCGCCAACGGCTACGGGCACTTTTCGCGAAACAGCTAAGGATTTTGCCTCATCAATGTGCGTCGGGCTGGTTCTATCGACATGTTTTAATGTGGGCACAAATGGTGCACAAAACTGAACTTCTTATAATATACACGTCTGACGCATATGTGTTGCTGCATCATTGCAGAAAGTGAGCAACCGCTGCATTACTTGTGGCTGACTGGTGGTCAACTGCTGTTCTGTAAAAAAAAAAACACGCGAAGAGCAGATACTTGGTGTAGCTGTCTTTTTATAACAACCGATACTTATTCAAGGTTTGCTAATTAGTAGCAATGCGAGTTAAAGGAAGAAGCAACTCGTTAATCTGCCACCATTATGTGTTTGCAGAACCAGGAAAAAGCAAAGAAAAGCAGAGCTTTTCTTTGGCACTTGCATTGCCATAAAACAAAACTCGTGGGCATAATTTCCACGTGCAGCGAAGCTTTCGTTCCCTGTCAGTTGGGCACACCCGCTTTGATTGAAGCAAACTCCTGCTGCGTGAAAAATAGGAGGAATATCAGCGTACTGGCGGGTGGTTGCCGTTTGTCTGCCTTGAGAATCAGTGTTTTCAGTGATGGACCTTACGTGCAAGTAACGTTGAAAATATCTGTCATAGATTTCTGGGATACCGCAGGTCAAGAACGTTTCAAGACACTGCACCCTTCCTACTACCATCAAGCAAATGCGTGCATTTTGGTGAGACCTAAGATTATTTCTTGATCGTACTGTGAAACTGCTTGCGTATATGCGAAAACAATTTCTGCGTAATGTATAGCACATTTGCCAATTCAATAAATAACGTTGTTAGAATAATGGTAAATTCCCTAGTACGAATCGTGGAAAAGGTCAATCAAATCGTCGACCACTGCTTACTTTTGAATGCGTTATGGCAAGGAAAAAACTCAGACCGGTACCATTTCGGTATCCGAACCACAGCAACAGCCTGTAGTGTGAACTACTCAGTATAAACGTAATAGAATGCTTTGTTGGGCGAGTTGGTTCATGGCTTCAAAAAATTAAGAATAGCGCGATGGACAAGGGCGGAGAAACAAAGTAGACTGAACGCTCCAGTCAGGTTTTTGAAGTCAGTATAAACCACTGCCAGTTTTCTGCGAATAATACTGAGAATGTAAAAGCGTAGCGGGTAATATTAGTAATGGTATATTTGTAGTTAATAAAATAATGATGTAACGAATTCCAAAGGAAGATATAATTATTTAACTATATATATTGATGTGCATATGACCAGTATTTAAAAATGCTGCTATAATCAAAGCTGGCGTGGTTATGATCCACTATAACCGATTTTTGGTATTCTCGCGAAGAAATGTTTTCCCTCGTATAGTCGAACAATCGAATGTATCGCAACGTAAATAACACAGTGTGCTTCTAGCAATATTACTGATGAGGGGGCTACAAGCAAACTTCGTGCGTGGTATCCGGGAAGGAATCTAATGCGTGTGTTCAGTTTTCTAGCGTGGAATTTAACAATGGTTTTCAGAATGGCGCTGTGTGCCCTCCGTCTATTCTTTTCCTATAGGTTTAAGGAATGTTGAATGCAGTGCGAATACCACGAATCGAGCTGTGAAGCTTATCACCTTTAGCACAAAATTGTTATGGCTATCAATCAGCAACATTTTGGATCAGTGGAGAGTTCAAGAACGGACGAGCTTTCCTATCTATCTACTCCGTTCATAGCGCTAAGCAGGTTCTTTTCGGGCTCGTCGCAAGTGGCTAATGCAGCTTTCATGTATGGCAATTTTGTTATAGTAACATTTACCCGTAGCCAAACCAAGTGCGTAACACTGTTGGTGATAACGCCTGTCCGCTTGGAGCGTGCACGTGAGCTCCGACATTCGCCTTGGACACTCACCACTTTGCGTTTTTTGACGACTTCGCTGACCTAGAGGCGCCCCAAAATGCGGTCATATGTCTGCAAGCAAAAGATTGGAAGCTTTCTGAAAATTCCAGTTGGTCATGATGATGATGAATAAAATTTATTTGAGTGGCGGTTGTGATGTTAGGGTACTCGCCCGATGGGAGGCTTCCTTAGTCCTGGATGCCTTGGACTATGCTGGTCAAAGCAAAAAAATTGCTCAAAAGTTCGTCAAAAAATTAGCTTTCATTTCTAGCAGCATGACTGCATTGAGATGGAAGATAACTGTTCCTTGGCATGATTTCTCTGTTCGTCTATTTCTCTGCAAGGTATTCGACGTCACACGGAAGATAACCTACAAGAACCTTTCAAATTGGCACAAGGAGCTTCGGGAACACAGGCCGGGAATCCCCTGTTTTTGTGTAGCGAACAAGATCGATGGTAAGCTTTTAGGAGCAATTTCTGTAATACATTATCTTTAATATCAGTCTCTACTTAATGAACGGCGCATAAATTTCTTAAACATTTTCCAAGAAAAAATCAGTTTGTTTTCGATCGCAAATGGAGTATTTCTGAAGGTTTTCTCTCTTGTTCTTTTTTTTTAAACGAGCAATATCCTTGAACTTTTTTGCAAAGTCCAGTATTTTTAGTGGCATTTTAGTTTGCATCATTTCTCGCGCATAAAAATATTGGTACAGTCAAACCCGGCTATAGCGAACCCGGGTAGAGCGAATTATGCTATATATCGAACAAAAATATTTCAGTTACGGAAATACATGGGAAACATATTCCTTATAACGAAGTTCACATCGGATATATCGAACTCTGTGCGCCTAGAATGGCCGCCGAAATGCATGGTCTCGAAGCGGCAATTGAGATGTGGATTGGCCGCGACCACGGAGAAAGAGCCGCGACTGAGACATTGCGCGTCGCACGGAGCGACGTGACGCCCGACACTTTCCGTAACTGTTTCCGACGAGCTGGACTCACGGCGGAACCCGCTCAGTCAGCGAGTCCGGACCAAGACAGCACCATTGAATTGTGGGAAGAGCTCGCCAATGTTCCCGATGATTTCGCGAGTGAGAGCCGTCCGACGCTTATAATGAAGCGCTTTCAGCAGTCGATGTGCTCCGCCAATGCTTCTTAGATTTTGGAGGACGCGGACTCGAACTGGTGCAAACAATGTTTCGTGTAGAGAATGCTATGCTATTTGAAGCCGCCAAAACGAAAGAGTGCAAACAAAAATCACCGCTTTTTTACAAAGTAGGCAATTGGGGCAGAAAGTAGCTTTATTACTTGCGATAGATGGATTACTTTGGGTTTGGTAATGGCTACTTTACTGTGTTAGTTTCTGCATGCGGGGATGGTGGAGTTGGGGAGGGGGGAGGGCTCCCGCGGATTGCGAACTCGTAACAATCAGCTCGTTATAGGCGGGTTCGGCTATATCGAACTATTGGATATATCGAACTAATCGAAGTGCATATTGCAGTTCGCTATAAACGGGTTTGACTGTAGTTACATTTGAACCATAAAATGCCGAATCACTTATGAAACTAATGTGCAGCCGCCGTAACACTCCTGTAGAATACATTAGAATTGTGTGTGTTAAAACATTTGGCGTGCCTCAATTCCTAACCAGACAGGAAGTGTGCCAGATAGGTCATGCCATACAGGTATTTACCAGTAAGAACACCGGTCAGCCTAATGTTAATCAGCCTAACGCTAAGATTATTTCACAGCCTCGCGGCACGGAGGCACAGCCTTGCCAAATAGAACTGGCGTTGCCGGAACATGCCAATGCTCGGCTTGCCACTACCCACGATTCCCTCGGAGTCACAGGGCCCTTTCGCGGAATTGCGCTGACACCAGTGATACATTCCTTTCGAGATAAGATTGAAAGACCCTATGATGCGAGCTACTGCTTTTGAGGGGGCCGCTGTTGACACTGCAGCTAACTAAATAGCAGCAGTAATGCGGATGCTAAGTACGTCCTGTGTTTGTGGTGTGAAAGCAGGAACCACGCTGCAGCAAGCCGACTTCGAAAATGCGGAATTATATATGTGGGCACCCAGGCCGCGCGACATCAGTCACTTGAGACCGACACGCACGCTTTTTTAAGTGCGGAGAACTTTGGCGGCCCGGCTTGTCGTCGTAGCTCGTCCGGAGTCACAGTATAGTTAGCCACCGTAGTAACGCGTAACGCAGCGTGAATCACCCAAACAGAGGATGTGAAAAGATCGCCGCTTCCCCACGTCGGGACGGAACCCCGGTTCCTCGCGTTACGAAGCCGATGTCAATCCCACTGGGCCATACAGGCACACGTTACTCATATGCAAAATGTTGGGGATGATCTTTGAGCTGCGCCGTTTCCACGTAGTTTGCCGTTGCTACGGCGCAAATAACTACAGAATAACATAAAATAGGAAAAGAAATCACGGATAACACTGTAATTACCCCACGAAAACTCAATGTCTCTTTATAGGCATTTTCCATGGCAGCGGCGTCCTCTCTTCACTACTTTTGGCTGATACTAAAAGTAGTCAAGAGGGGGTGCCACAGTCCCTTCCGGAAATACTGCTCCACATTTGACAGTGTTTACGTTGAATGGAAGTTCTTTAGTTTTTAAAGCAAAGCTTTTTACCTCTACCCCCCAAGGGTTCTTTCGCAACCGTTGGCGTCACCAGAAAACTCCCACGAACAAATAAAATAATATCCTAGCGCTGCCAGGAATCGAACCTGGAACTAATAGAGTACCAAAGCGAGAGCCCGTTGTCTTACCGATTTAGCTACGAGCGCATGCGGAGACGGGGAAGGCAGGTGGTGTACTCACCGAGCGCATATACGGGTTTACCCCCTGCATTCTTGCTGAATGCCACTTGATAGCGTCACGCGGCCTCTCGCGCCGCTGTGCGCTTCGCCCACGGCACGTCTAGCGACCCTGCGCGCGCCTTGCGGGTGTGCTAGAAATTACAAAATTAAAGAACGCTCACACCAACGCATGTTATCTCACTTCTAGTACGCCAGTGTCCTAAAGCCTACGGCCTCCAATGTTCACGCAAGAAATCACAGCTCCTTGTCATCCGCCCTCACAACAAACGACACATCACGGAACACATTCAAATACTCCTTGATGGCCAGCAGAGAATGTAACTCCGCTTGATGTACTCCCGGACTCTTGGGGACAAGAACTAAAGATTCTCCCTTTGCTTAAAAATACGAAACCCTCACACGACGGGGGTCGCCGTCAAGGCCGCGCTCAAGCGCTCGACCGCATCCTCGGTGGGGATCATGAAGCCGTCTACACAGACGCCTCCCAACATCGAGAGCAGCAGTACGCCATCATCGTGGCCACCTCCAGAACTAACCTCCTTGCGTGTGCCTCACTCAAGACCCAAGACATGACGGCAGCAGAAGAGGCAGCCATCGCCTTGGCTCTCAGTAAACAAGGGGTTCAGAAGGTAGTCGCCGCTTCCCAAAGCCTACCAAAATTACCAGTCGGGTTGGGTGTCCCGACTTGCACTGCGTGTGCTAGAAAAACACTCTCCAAACGGCTCTATTCAGCTCATCTCGACACCCGCTCACGCTTCAATGGAGGGCACCGAACACGACTACCAACAAGCCTGCGGTTTACCCCCCCCCTCCCCTCCCTGGCTATGGAGCTGCACGAGGACAGTCACCCGCTCGTCACGTTCAGGGACATAACCCAGCATTATGGCCTTCAGAGACAGACCCTACCTTCGGCTTACCCTGCCCTTTCCAGAGAAGAACAAACTACCCCACGGCTCATACAATCAAGGTTCTTCCACACCCGACGGGTCTTTCCTTAATGCACCCGAATCGCTACGACGCTCAATGTAAATTTTGTTCAGAAGTAGGAACACTCCGCCACATAAGCGGGGTGTGCGACTTCAGCCCTGAGCACCCTCCTCTCTTTCCGTCAACTACCCAATAAAATCAATGGGAGATGGTGCTGTCCAGCTCCTCTCCGCTTACCCAGCTTCAGCTGGTGGACAGGCGGCGAGCACTGCCTATTCGCTCCAGTAGAGGAGGAACCACTCCCCTGGGCCGCACTCTGGGCCCTTCAGAAATCTGAAAAGAAGTATTTCTTCCTCCTCATCCTGCTGCTCCTTCCATCTATGCCGCCGATCTCGTCGCCTCCGTCCGCGGCGGCAGAAAAGGAGAACTCAGATCGTCTAACGCCGGGTTTGAGCTTCCTTTAATTTTGTAAAAATAGTTTCCACTCATGTGCTACACCAATACAACTCAAAACAACCACCGTTCATACATCATGTATTGATTTATTACTTACCAAGAATATCTCTTTAAAGTAAGAACGGGTGTGGTTAAGTGCATTTAACTTTTCTCTGGCTTCACTATTTGTAGAGCGACGTGAGTCCTGAGTGACGCCTCGTGGGTCATTGCGAGCGCTGTTTACAGCTTTGCTTTTCAACCACATTCACATGGTGGATTGGCATGAATGTTTTTGTTTATTCAAATGCTTCATATGTCTAGAGTGGCGAGGAGATGGTCGGGTGGCAACTTCTCAAGCTAACAGGTCGTGGTCATTCTATGAATGAGAGGAATTTACACCAGCCACTTTTACCTCAGGGAAACAGGGCAGTGCTCAGGACGGGAGGAAAGGAAAGTGACTACAGACACGCAGCTTGATATTGCCGCGAACCATGCATTGGGTTTGTTTATTTGTGTTTTGCTTTTAGTTTCCCCCGCGTGGGCTGGGGACCTTCCACGTGCGTAATCAGTTGGTTGGCGATAGGGCGACTGGGTGACGGCGGCGGTCGGGCCACTGGTACGGGAAGGGCGACGGCGATCGGTTGAATCGGGCTGGGTCCATGGCTGGAGTTGGACAGGTATTCTTCAATCTCCGATTGGTGTTGGCCAGTTCGGGGCGGGGTGCGTCGACGGAGAACCCTCGCAAACCGAGCCTCTTGTAGGGGCAGCGACGGTAGATGTGGTCGGCCTATCCGCAGTGGTAGCACAGCGGACGATTGTCGGACGTTCGCCACACGTCGGTCTTCCTTGGGGCGGGGGTTGCACCGCAGGTGGTCGGGCCGGCGACAGGGGACGACGGTACGGAGCCGCGTGACGATAGGGCGCAGGTGAGCGAGGGCGATGGACAGCAGCCGTGTAGGTCATGGCTTGCGGCTCGCGACGTGCTACTGGCGTCGTTGAGGTTCCCAGCGCTTGGTGCACTTCTTCTCTTATGACGTCGGTAAGGGAAGCGCCTTGTGGTTGCGGCGGCGTTGGGAGCAGTTTCCGCAGCTCCTCCCTCACTATTTCGCAGATAGTCTAGCGTAGGCTATCTGCGGGAATGCGCATGCTGTCGATGCAATTCGCATTGGCCGACCGTCAACACGCACAAGCCGAGATACGACGCCACGACGCACCCGGAACGCGAAGAAGGCAGCGTCCGTCCTTCAGCTGTCCATCAACGGCTTTGAAGTTGTCGCCCTCATAGACACGGGAGCCGCCTACTCAGTCATGAGCGACCATTTGCGTCTAAGCTAAAGAAAGTTATGACCAGATGGGACGGTCTGGACATTCCCACAGGAGGAGGCTACCTCGTGACTGCAAGTGGAACGTGCACATCATGCGTACCCATAGACGGCACAACGTACCCTGCGGCGTTCGCCATTTTGCCTAACTGCTCCCGCGACGTAATTCTCGAAATGGAGATTGAAGAAGAAGAAGCCCGAGCAGAGGAGACACATCGTGCATGGGCTTTCGCTTCGATGGTCAGTTCTAGCATTTTCTTCGCACTTTCACTATAATGAACAGTTTCCGTAGCTCTGTGAAGTTGCGCTGAGCAATTTGAAACCAGTTTCGACGCCATTACGCCACCCTATCGTCAGATATCGGCCTCGGAAGACCGCACCACTGCGTCTACAGCACCTAGGCCTAACACCGCAACGACGGCTGTGGCTGCAGCTGCCGCGCCGGAGCAGCCGGAGGGCGTCCAATCACCATCGAAGGCGATGCAAAGCAACCATGCAGTTAGCATGGAATACGACAAACTCAGCCGCCGAACGATCCAACAGCCGGGCCCATGGAAATAAATCTTAAACGCCCGACGCCGAGCCAAGCACCCCGACTACACATCTGTGGTGGCCCCATCGCAGGGTAAGCCTACCAGCCCTCTCCGAGCTTCGCCTGCACCCCGACTGCCTGAATCGGACTATAAAATAATCTATCGACCTCGCGACGGGCTGCGCCTGGCTTCGTGGAGCGATCGGTAAATTCCGGCCAGCCTGTAGGCGGCCAGTGGAAAAATTCAAGCTGAAATTTCAAGTCGAATTCCCGAAGGCATTTTTAATCATCAAGTGATAATACAAGTGCAAGCAATCCAAAATCTAGTTGTAGCAAGTACGCCAAACGAAGACTGCGCGGAAGCACTCCACCACGTAACAACGCTTCAACTCGGTGCAGTGACATACAAGGTACTGTCATACTTCAAGCATTTCCCGGAAACCGTGAAGGGAGTGCTTCGTGGCCAAGATCCCGGCACAACAACAGAGCAACTGCCCTACATTCTCGCATCAACAGGCCCCAGGATCGTGCAAGCCAGAATGCTTGGCCAGTCGTCATCGGCGGTGGCAACGTTTGAAGGGCCACATGTGCCATTTTACATCCGAGCGCACGGACTATACACTCGCTGCAGACCATATCGTCGCTCTGTGCAGTGCTGCATGCTGTGCGGCGATATCGGACACCGCCGGGACGTTTGCCCGACACCAGATGCGACCGTGTGCGCCCAGTGTCACGAACGCGACCCTACGCCTAAGCACGCATGCGCACCGAAATGCAAACTGTGTGGACTCGAGCATCTAACCGCAAGCAAAGAGTGCCGAAAAAAGCTTCGTCCGCCTCCACCACCACTTCACGTGCGCGAACGCCTTCCAAGGAGTGCGGTAACATACCAACGCCAGCCGCAACAACAACCATCAGTCCAACAACTAAATCACCAGAAGGTTCAAGACAATGCCCAACGTCAGCATCAGCCACCGCCTCATGTAAGCTGGTCTTCGATTGCTGCTAACCCAGCAAGGGTACCTGAGGATTTTCCGCCATTGCCTGAACAACAAGCCCCCGCTGCAGATAATCTTCGAATGCAACAGCTAGAAAAGGAAAATGAGCAACTAAGAAAACAATTAGAGCTACAGGCAGCCCGTACGGAAAAACTAGAGCAACGCATTGAGGAACTCCTCAATCACCTGAACACGATCAAGAAGGTGCCAGCGCAACACGTAGCTCCTACTGCGACCACACTGGAGGTGACGCAACGGCCACCCAGCGTACCAACCCCAACACAGATGGATATAAGTAGGCTTGAAACGCTGATCAGTGATCTCGGAAGTAAAATTGAACGTCGTATTGCAGCGATGGAACGAAGGCAGGAAGCCGCCGAGGAAGTGAAGCGGAAAAATCGCAGGAAACGCGGGGACTCTTCCACCAATAATCCGCCCAGCCGAATGACAACCGATGATGAATGGGAACCTTGCCAGAGTGGGGAACCCTAAAAGCCCCCAGAATGAGCCAACCACAATATGACAATGGAATTGCCGCTCGTATCGCAGCAAGAAACACTCATTATCACTTTTTGCATCTCAACACACACCGACAGTCATTGCATTGCAAGAAACGGAGACAGATGAAATACAGCTCAGGGAATAACAAACATACAGTGAAGATTCCAAGGCAAGGACGGAGTAAAGTTTGGTTCGTTGGTGAAAGGTGGTTGGTGTCGTCGTGGAGGGTGGTGAAGGACCCGAGGACGATACGAGGCCAGTAAGTGATGAAGAAAAAGAAGTCTATTTACACGTATTTACAAGAGACGACAAAGCATAACATAAGACAAGGAAAACTGGATTAAAATTAAATAGCGCCGCAGCGCGCAAGGGAGTATCGCGGCACGATCCCTCGTGGGGGCCCGGAGGCCAAAAAGGTGCCAAACCGCCGCACGGTTGGCTGGAAAGATGCGTGGGGTTCCGGCGCCCAGAACTTGCCACGGGAGCGAGTCTTCGTGCGACCGCTTGCAGTCGCAGCTCTCGACAAACTCGTCGAAGCGTGTGCGCGCAGGGCGCGAGCAATGCCGCCTCCCCCACAGCAGCGCACATGCCAAAAAGGGTTTTGACCTCCGCTCCCCCCCGGCCGTCCCCGAAGGTCAAGATGAAAGGAAAGCCTCCCCCGACGCCGCACAAAAGCCGCCGGCGAGGCCCAACAAAGGGTGCGACTCGCTGGCGTCGGCGGAGGCCGCCCAACATTCCGACACCGGATGGGGAGACCCAGCAAGGCCACGAGAAGGGAGGGGGGTCATCGTCAAGACGGGGGTCCATCGGCGCTGCAATCATTACAGACGGCTATCCTCATCCAGGCAAACCAAACGGCCCAAACACATTCTCTTCCCACCTCATTGGATTATACACTTGTCGAACTCATCCCACTCAGGAAGACTCGAGGAAGCCTCTTCATCCTCAACATATACAGTCCTCCATCTGCACCACTCGGTGAGATCGACTTCCTCTTCAAAACAGTAAAGCAACGTACAAAAGGCCATGCCCTTGTAATAGTAGGAGACTTTAACGCACACCATACTACCTGGGGTTATCCGAGAGATAACAAAAAAGGCCAGCAGCTATACGAAGCCATCCGACAGCATAATCTACATTTGTGCAATGTCATTAATGTCCCTACCAGAATTGGAAATAGTGTCTCTAGAGACACGACGCCGGATTTGACGTTAACTTATGGTGTTAAAGAATCCATGTGGGAAGGCCTGGAAGAAACGATGGGCAGTGATCATTATATAATACAGCTGATGCTCCCCCACAACACAGCCCAACAAAGCAAAATAGGAACAACCCGCATTACTGATTGGCGGAAATTTAGAGAGACGACAACAGCAGGTCCCATTGATGAAATTGAAAGATGGACGGAGCAGATGCTGGAAGCCGCAAAAAAACAGGCTAAAGAATTCACATTAACGCAGGACTACCCGGCCATAGATGCCCATCTTATGCACCTGTGGGAAGCCCGGCGGAGTCTCACTAAACGGTGGAAGAAACGCAGAACAAATCGGAAGCTCCGTATTCGTATCGCTCACCTGACCCAGAAAGCCACCGATTATGCAAGACAACTCAGTCAACAAAATTGGTCTCAATTTTGCACGACTTTCCAGGGCACCCTTGGAACTCGTCGCACGTGGCATCTCCTTCGCTCTCTAATAGGTAGCAAGGAAAATAAATCAGCCGCGTCGCATCAACTAAAACGCCTCATTCACAATTATCAAGGCACTGAAGAAGATATCCTGGAAGAATTAAAGAAACCGTGGGAAGACACAAGTGACAAGGCCCCACTACCGCATGAACCGTACATGGGTGGTTCCAACCAAGAAATGGATGCTCCATTCACGATCGCTGAAATTGAAGCGGTGGTCCAAAACTTGACCCGGAATACTACACCAGGAAAGGACAAGATTCCAAACAAGCTACTACGAAATTTGGACACCACGGCGTTAGAGGCTCTATTAGAATACATTAACGAACATTGGATTGCCGGAACACTCCCATCCAAGTGGAAACACGCCGACATTACACTGATACCAAAACCCGGTAAGCCACTAGCCCCAGGAAATCAGCGACCCATTTCCCTCACATCTTGTGTTGGGAAGTTATTAGAACACATGGTACAAAATCGCCCTTCCCCGTTTATCGAAGATAATGGGCATTTCCCAACAAATATGTATGGATTCCGCCCCCATTTATCCACACAAGATATCCTGCTGCAACGTAAAGAAGAAATAATAGACAGGCTTTCCAATTCGCACAAAAGATGCATGCTAGCTTTGGATATCAAAGGAGCCTTTGATAATGTTAACCACCAAGCCATTCTTCGTGGACTAGCCTCAATTGACTGTGGCCAGAGGCTATATAACTATGTTGCGGCCTTCCTGACAGGACGCACGGCCACCATCGGAATAGGCCACCTCTGTTCAAGAACATTTAAAACAATACCAAAGGGCACTCCACAAGGTTCGGTGATATCACCGCTCCTATTCAATATAGTAATGAAAGATCTCCCTCGAATACTGAATGACATCCCGCATCTACGGCATGCGCTTTACGCGGACAACATGACCCTTTGGACCCCCACAGGATCAATGGGGGAGCAACAAGACGCCCTTCAATTAGCCATCGACAAGGCACACGAATACCTTCGAGCCCGAGGACTACAATGCGCCCCAAAGAAGTCAGCTCTGCTTACTTTACTATCTGGGAAAGCTACGCAGAGGAAGAAAAGCATCCCTGAGCCCGAGCTCATAATACAGGGCAAATCAGTTCCCAGTGTGCCTCATCTGCGTATTTTAGGGCTTGTGATTCCCAAAAATGGATCAGGAATGCATACAATTGCCCCTCTCAACCGCACTCTCAGCCAGCTAATGCACCTCATACATCGGGTGTCGAATAGAAGGTTTGGCTTGCTGGAGTCGGATACCCTGCGCATCATACAGGCACTGCTCATCAGCAGGGTCGCATATGGCACTCCCTATCTTGCCCTTAAAAAAACGGAGAAAGCCAGATTGAATACTATAATTCGAGAAGCTTACAAGATCGCCTTAGCACTACCATCAAAGACATCAACGAAAAGGTTGCTCCAACTGGGAGTACATAATAGTTGGGAGGAGATAGAGGAAGCACACCGAACCTCTCAGCTTGAACGACTGAAGCTGACTCACACGGGAAGGACGACTTTAAGACAGCTAGGATATGCGACGCCACCCATGCAAGACCAAAAGATAAGTGTTTCATTAAAGATTCGACAGCACATTCGAGTTCTACAGATACCAAGAAACATGCACCCCGTCCATAACAAGGCACGCCGCATCGCTAGAGATAAAGCCGTCAACGCCAAGTATGGAAATAACCCAACAACAAGATTCAGCGACGCAGCCATATATTCAAATCAACCAGCACACGCCGTCTGCGTTGTTAATGCGGCCGGTCAGGAAATGACAGCTATGACTGTGCGTACAGCCTCAACAGAAGCTGCAGAGGAAGTTGCAATTGCGCTGGCTCCCACGACCAGCAAGGACTTTATAACTATACTGACTCGCAAGCGGCATGTCGAAGTTATCAGCGGGGGCGCATGTCTACACCAGCACTGACCATTCTGAAAAATATTGCAGAGCTACCTGATATGGAAATCGTCTGGGTTCCTGGGCATGCATCCATCGACGGTAATGAGGCGGCTCACACCGCTGCCCGCGCGTACATACACCGGGCCACTAACCGAGACGGAATGTTCTCCGCTGACACCAAAACGGACCCACTTCTCCCGTACTCAGACGTCCTGGGACATTATAGGCAGAAGAGTATTCCCACCACCTCATCCTCAATTAAGCAGAGAAAAAGCCACCACTCTTGGGCGATTGCAGACAAATTCTTATCCCCACAGCACCCTCCTCCATTCCATCTACCCGACTCAGTATCCCTCCCCTTGCAATTTGTGTCCAACGCCGGGCACCCTGTACCACCAGGTATGGGAGTGCCAAAAAACTCCAAGCTTACCCCCAATCCCCTTCCCAACTTTTGAGCAGTGGATGGCTCGTCTGGTTGATCCGGACCTTGGACACCAGCAAGAACTGGTCAAGAGGGCCTGGACGGCAAGTCGCAGCCTGGGTATCCCGGAATAAGGATGCCCTCCACCGGGCGAGTGCCCTGCCATCAGCAGTTATGCTCAATAAATGTTTATTCTCTGCCTCTCTCTCTCTCTTGAAATGGACTTCTTGACAGACAACGGTGCAATAATTTATCTACAGGCCAAGTTCATAACTTTTTCCTCCGATCACTCCATGACGCCGGAACCGAACCCCGAACACCGTGCTGCTGTAAGGATCGTCGATGATCATGTCATCCCTACAGACCTTCGTGACCATATTTTGGAAGCATGCCACAATGACCCGTCTTACCGACATCTCGGCACAGCTCGCACAATTGGAAAAATCAAGACGAAGTACTACTGGCCCCGTCTTGCATCCGACGTCACCCACTACGTCCGGAGCTGCCGTGACTGCAGCCAGCGATGAAAAACGCCACCGACGAGACCCGCCGGACTTCCGATCGCCGTCCCATCGAGGCCCTTCCAACAGATTGGAATGGACCTCGCTGTCAGGTTGGTTCGTCCACGTGTTTCGCGTAAAACCTTTCTACGCAAGATGACGAACTTTTATTTTAAATGCAGCACCTGACAGCACAAGCTGTCGCTTGTGCTGTCAGGTGCTAGGGTCCTAGTCAGGCGAGTATTGCAGTCGTCTTTGGCGGCAGCTGCTGCACCTGGGGCGACTGCAATGCCTCAACCGCCATTTGCCTCAGCACCTTGGCAATTTTAGTGTCAGAAGTTCAATAAACAAACAAACAAACCTTCTGGGCCCGTTCCCTACGTCACGATGCGAGAACAAGTGGATTATCGTAGCAACAGACTACATGACGCGCTACGCATAGACCGCCGCTCTTCCGAGGGAACTTCATAAACCAAGTTTCATAAACCAAGCTGGGCTGCAACATGGAGCCCCTGAAGTCCTAATCACGGACCGCGGAACGGCCTTCACTCCGGAGCTCATGCAAGGGATCTTACGGTAGAGCAACACGGATCATCGAAGAACGACGGCGTACCACCCCCAAACGAACGGACTTACAGAACGCCTGAACAAGACAATCGCGGATAGGCTGTCTATGTACGTCGACCTTGAACATAAGACTTGGGACGAAGTCCTACCGTATGTCACGTTTGCGTTCAACACGCCTATTCAAGAAACTACGCATATGCACCGTTCGAGCTTGTCTACGGGAGACGGCTGACTATGATGCTTGACGCAATGCTTACCCACGTGGAAGACGACGACCTGAACGTCGACGTCCAAGGATACCTTCAGCGTTCAGAGGAGGCCCGTCAGCTCGTTCGAGTTCGCACAACGGAACAGCAGCTGGTGGATGCGAGGCGCTACAGCCTCCGACGCTGAGACGCTGAGTACCGTCCAGGGGATCGTGTGTGGGTTTGGACTCCCATCCGACGACGTGGACTCAGCGAGAAGCTTCTACGGCGGTACTTCGGACCCTACCGGATTCTACAACGTGTTGGCCACCTTACTTACGAGGTGATCCCCGATGGTGATTCCGGAACATCACGACGATGCACGCGGCCCGAAGTCGTCCACATGGTTCGCTTAAAACCTTTCTACGCAAGATGACGAACTTTTATTTTAAATGCAGAGCATTTCTTTAACTCACATGTAGCATCCGCCGTCCGTCCACAACAGCTCAGCGCGCAGGTGCGCCCTCTCCCCCACTCCTCCTCTCCCGCATCACGCTACCCTCCTCGCTCTCAACAACAGGTCCGCACCCCTCCCCCTACACTATAAAAAAGAAATAATAGTTATCGGCGCCTGGTTTCGATCCCACGACCCTGTGGGCGGAACCCGAGGTACATGGTGCTCTTCCCACTGCGCCACGAAAGCGACACAGAATAAAAGGGTACGAACGCGCCTTATATCCTTGACTCATTCAAACTACGTCAAGAAGCTGCTGATACACGGCAGCAGTTGCATCGATCTCGTCTTCACCAGTTGCTGCAACGCACGACCACTGCTTAAAGACTCCTTAACGGTCTTTAACGGTCTTCGTGGTCGCTAAAGACCCCTTTAGCGACCACGAAGCCGTCGTTCTCAGCGTCCAATACAACGGCAACAGCAACAAATAAATAAATAACGACTTACAACAACCTACTCCTTGCCTTCACTTCTTGCGTCACAAAAAAAAAGAAAAATTGGGCCCATCTCTCCACGAGGGGGGACTCGAGTCGCAAAATCACGAAAGTAATAATTAATATATGAAAGAAATAGTAATAATTAATAGTAATAAGCAATAATAGTTAACACATTCACCACCACCCCACCACCACCCCCCAAACACTAACGTTAACGCAATCACCCACCCCCTACGCGACGCATTTACTCGAGTCCCCCCTCGTGGGGAGATGGGCCCAATTTTTTATTTATTTATTTAGACTGTCGCTTATGATACCATCGGGTCGATGCACTATTAGAGGGGGGCAATGCTGCGAACCATGCATTAGGTTTGTTTATTTGTGTTTTGCTTTTGCCGCCCGGCTGCGCCGGTCTGTGCTATCGGTGTTGTCTGTGGGCCAAGGGAGGCACGTGTTTCATTCTTTCTTTCTGTGCCGCATGTGTTATCTCTTCTGATAGGGAGAGCGTTCCGAACTGAGGTGAACAGCCTAGAATATCTTCGTTGATCTAGTGTTCTGGATACCCTTCGACTATTCGAGAAACCCTCGCGCCGAGTGATAAATTCCCGCACAGCAGATGCCGGGGCATTCAAATCGCCGGAGCTCGCCTGCACACGTCACTTTGTTGACTGCTGCTTCGCCGCCTGTGTATTGTTTGAGTTGTTAGGGGAGCACAAGTTCGCTCCAATAAACGTGTTTTCCTTGAAGACAATTGCGTCGTCTTTCACCTCGTGACAATATGAACCAACAATCCCAAACACTTCCCTTACTTCTTGTCTTGTTATATGTCGAGAGGAGCTCTATGAAAGCAGGACGTTTATATTCAGTGTTCATGCGACCCGGAGGCCACATGACACCCAAAGTAATTTATCAATTAGAACATCTAGGTAACAGAAACGGCAGTGATAGACGCCAACACTTGGAGTATCCGGCGTTCGCGCCTATAATTCCGCGCATCAAGCGCACGCAAACCCATTTTAGCTACAGGACAATAGTATCTTCTAAGCGTGCATCCGCTAATGACGGCTCCTTTTCAAGGTGCAGAGAAATGTGAATATGTTCAGTATTGTTAAATATATATCACTAATTTCACACTAGAAGCTGAATTGTAAATGATAGATTACGATATGTTTTACTTGTTTCTTATGATGTCTCTCAGCTCTTTGAAATGGATTCTTAGATGTACTGAGTAGTGCTTCATGCAACGGCTATTTAAGTTGTCACTGCAGTACTACATGTAGCCTACGATCAGTGCAATTTTACCGAGTGCAATGAGTTGCCGAGACAGAAATACACGACTGTTAATAATATTCAGTTTAATTGAGTATTGTGACACTAATTAAATTGTCTGATGTTCACAATATTTTCAGAAGATTCAACAGTCGTTCAAAAGAGTTTCAACTTTGGACGCAAGAATGGAATGCCTTTCTACTTTGTTTCAGCGTCAGACGGCACCAATGTTGTTAAGGTAAACTTTCTATATATTTTTCTTACGAGTGGAACAAGGTATAATGCTTCCTTTCAGAGAGCCGACAGGTTTTACCTTGTGCGCATTGCTGAGTAATGGTGCTAACACTTTATTTCCACCATACACAATTCATTTCTGAAGCATACGCTTTCACTCTACGGCAAGTTTGTCGCAGTAATTAGGGAGCTTCATCTTGGTCAACTGAAAATTACGAGAAAACTACAAGGACGCTTAAAGGGGCCATGCAGACAAAATAGAAGTTTGGCTTATTCGAAATATTTCGTATTTTATGGTGCCCCCAGCGCTTGTCCGGCAGCAAACGATGCCGTATTCAATGAGAAATTAATGAATTTAGGTTAAAAGTTTGATTCGCCCGCCAAATAGTGTGTTTTCGTGACGTCTGCCATGAAGTCTTGAGGGTGGGTATTCAAACGCACTTTTGGTGCGTCATTAGTCTTTGCAGATTTGCTTACCGTCAGTCCATGGCGCTACCCTAGTCAGCCGTTGTCCGCACTTGCTTTGTTTTTGACCGCATTTGCACACCTGACTTGGTTTTGTTACGGTAGAAAGTATTCGTTTCGTGAAACATGGTGTATGCTCGACAAACAATGTCACGTAAGACAACGTCGCTTACGCCAATCGGCCAGTGTAGTGTAAGACAACTCCAAAGCGGCGGTCTGCTGTGCAGCTAAAACAAGCATAGTGCGCCTAGTACCAACAGCAGTGCGCATCGGTACTTCTATGTTTACGTGCATTTTCGTAACTTTAATTGTTTACCCCGCCATTCTTACAGCTGTAAAATGCATACGCAATACATTTAAGCGCAAATAGCTCGTTCGGCAGCCTTATAAGTCCTGCCTAATTTGCTTTTGTTTTGTCGGCCTCAGCCAACCGCACAGCTGGGCATATAACATCATAGGTTCTGTAGCGTGAAATGAGCTTGTGGGTCGCATGGCCATTCCTTTTTTCCCTAATTATATTGCTTATTTGAGCGAAGTGTGCGTATGATTATAACGAGGAAATATTTCGAACGAACCAGACTCGTTGTTTTGTGTGCATGGCCTCTTTAAGCCCACCGTGCGATATAGTGATAGCGAAAGCATCGATTGCCGCATGCGCCCTCTCATTGCCACAATTATTCTTTTCGTCCTTATCTCCTTTTCTGGATGTCACTTTGGAGTTCACATCACCAAGCAAAGAGGACCTTTAGAGAGGACGCACATCGCTATTCCCTTGTTGCCACTTCTGTAATTATTGTGCTGCAACTGCTCAATCATGTCTCCTACGCACGTTTGAAGCGCACGCGGCGGTAGTGGGATAGGATGTCGCTGATGTATGGTGCAAGACGATGCATAGTAGCCGTCGTAGAGGCCGAGCCACCTGGCCCTGTTGGGAAACCCCGGAAATAGCGCTCGCGGGCCGGATCATGTGCTGCTCCGCTCCCAGGGAGTGAGGCAGGCCCACTGGGCGCACTGTTGTGAGTAGGTTGGGAATTGGTGGCCTCGTGGAGATGGTGGCAGGGTGAGGTGGGTGCGTGACTGGGTGGCCGAAGAGGTGATCTCTGATAGAATGGAGAACAGGGAGAGAGAACAAATTTGATAAAAAACGGCGATGCTAGCCGAGCCGTCACCGTGGCTTGTTACACCAGATGAGAAAGGAGAAAGATAATTGTAAAAATGAAAAGATGTCGGAATGATACGCGCAAAATACTCAGTCCCGTATCAAAAGTTTTTCACAAAACTCTGACCAGTTTTGCGACATACACCAAGAGAGCTTTGGTTGCGCGTGCAGCCTGACTGGGACCCGACCGAGGATTGCTGGGGGAGGCGTACCACTGTTTTGTGTATGTGTGTTATGTATTGGCGGTTGGTGGCTGTGCGAGTAAGTTTTTCACAAATTAGCTTCTGGAGGACGTTCTAGATGGGTTTGGTGCCGAGAGTACTTTTAGCTTGTCGCAAAAGGAACGCCGATAATACATTCGTAATGTTTGAGCATGCAGGGTCGCTCTTATAAAGGAATTGCTGAAATACGTTTTTTTTTCAGGCTATGATTATGTCTCTGTCGTTGCCACCGTTTCACTAGCCCTCGGCGGGCTGCCCAGAGATAGAGCAAATGGGTGTTGGCGGCAGTGTTCTTCTCGGTGAGGGGAACCGTTTTGGTATGCTTCTAGACGGGATGCCCATGCCCACCCGTCTGGGCTGTCGGGGATAGGAGGTGGTGTCTCTGCGGAAAGCGAGCAAATTAGTGATGTTCGTGGTGCCAATTTTTAAGTGTATGTGCAATTGGGATATAGTACGATGTTAGTGAGGTAGGGTTTACTTCCGTAGGGCATTCTCTACGTTAATTCCCCACTCTGGTTGCGAATGTGAGGTGAAGGGCCGTGCCGTGTGATGCACTGTTCTACAGTGTGTCCAGGTAAAGGGCTAGAGCGTGACGCTCGACGGCGTGGAGGAAAGCCGCTCTTTTTTTGTAGCCTGAGGGACGTTAAAGTCACCAAGCAGAAGGATTTCGTCGCGCTGTTCGCTTGACGTCTTGCACGATGATGTTGATTGCTTGAAGAGGGGTGAGCAGTTTACGTTCACCCCTGCTGCGACACTAGTGTTGCAGTGCGCTGAAGGGGCACCATGGAGTGCAGGCCTGTACCCACGAATTATAGAGGCAGCGATGCCGGTTTCCTGGAGGTTAGTAATATCGGCACGGGCGTAGAGCTGATGTAGAACCCCAGTTGTGCCTTTTTGTTATTACAGAATTGGGTCAAGCATGTCGTGTCGTTTGGCTTTCTTGGGTTGCGAGGGGGATGATTCGTGTCGGGATGTTCTCTTCAAGGAAGAGAAGGGCCGGGGCGTGCTCAGCACGTAAAGACGGGGGAGTTGTGGTAGGGGTAGTGGGAGGGGCGCTGAATAGCAGCCGCAGCTACCGCAAATGAATTGAGAAGTTGGCTGAGTGTGTTTCGGCCCCTCGGGTTTCAGCACCACTATGTCGCGACTAAAACACCTTCATTCAGGGAAAAGATATCTGTGCTTACAACCGATCACAGAGAGAACACGTCCGATCGCCACCACACTTCCTCATCGTCCTCTTTGTCCGACATCTGCGATCACTTCTATGTACTCGGGGAAAAAAGATTCAACAGGGGGCTTAGGGGAGATTCGTTGAGCTGCGTTCGGGGGCCTGCCTGCTTTGGGTGGAAGGGGAAAGTTATGAGCAACGTCGGAGAGTGGGGGCTTGGTGAGGAGGAGTGAGTAGCAAGAGCTTGCGCTGCGGTGTTAGACCAGCTCAAATTGTTGAAGCGGGCCGCGGTGCTGGTGTTTGGTGTTGGCGGATGCCCTGGTGGGCAGTCTTCGTTATTTCAGCTGGGGGTGGTGAGATCACCCGTTTCATGCTAAGTGGGCAAGACGTGTTTCGGGTACCCCTTTCTGGCGGTGGGATGTGGCATAGTTTGCACGTAGGTTGGCAGTTGTGCGGGGGTGACGATACATCGGTGAGTCCGAGTGAGGGCATATATCTTGACGATGTCAGACGTCGCCACAGAGTGGACAAGCAGATGCGTTGACAGGGTTGGTAGCGATGAAGAACACAGCCCGCTCGGACGTAGTGCCCGGGTGCCATTGAAGGGCAGATGTGGTGCGACCCATGCGCCGAGTGTGAAGGAGGAGGAGGCCACATCTGCCCGTCAATGGCACCCGGGCGCTACGTCTGAGCGGGCTGTGTTCTTCATCGCTACCAACCCTGGTTGGCTTCCGAAAATTTTCTAGGTCGTCGGAGGGGGGGGGGGGTGACCATGGATCCCGCTTGAGCACTGCACGGGATTGATTTTAAGGCCCTAGTCCGTCCCGAGCCCGCTTCGCGAAGTCCGAGCCCGGTCCGGGCATTCAGAAGTGAGCCTGGCCCGAGCCCGGCTTCGGGCCCGCCATCTCAAGCCCGGGCCCGGCCCGGCCCGGTGATTTATTTTTTGGCCTAGGGAGGGCCCAAGCGTGTGTACCACGCCCGATCTTTGACGCTGAAGAAAGTTTGTTTATTATATTCCGGGTGATCAGACGGAGCATCTGGTCTGTACAAGCACGTCATGAACTGAACGCAAAAAAATAAGGGTTTAAAAGTGCACGTAGTTTAGCTTTCACCGTCTGCAGTTCACGCCACATCGGCGTTATAGTAGCTCGTATTCTTAGACGAGAGACACCATCACCTTTGATTACCAGACTCTTGGCAACTTCACGTGGTTGTCTCGGCCACAAGTTGGTATAGCTGAAGTTTTTGATCCGCATTTGGATCAACGAGTATGTGCGCGCGTAATATACTTCACCTGCAGTGGTCGTTAAGCGGTGGTGTTTCTGTGGCATGCGTGTTTGATTCCCGGCCACGGCAGCCGCATTTTGATTGGTGCGACATCTAAAACACACGTGTACATACATAGACATAGGTGCACAGCTCCAGGATATCTGAATTAATTCGTTCCCCTCTTGGGAATTCCTTGTAATCGTATCTTTGGTATGTTATACACCAAAATATAAAATCTTGATGCAGTACAAGAAATGTCATTAAAATTTCAGTATAGTGGCCATCAGACCTAGCAAAACACGTTTTTAAAACAATGCGTAGAACAGCAAGAAGCGCGCAAAAATAAACGAAGAATATTCATTTTGGTGCTCTTTTCTACACTTCAAGTCGGACCTATTAACGGCCGTGCCGATGAATTCAAGCCCGAGACCGGCCCGAGCCCACGGCGTCGAGCCCGAGCCCGGCCCGGGCCCGCCGAAAATCGACATCCGGCGGCCCGGCCCGGCCCGCGGGCCGGGTCGGGCCCGGGCTTTCGGGCTGGCCCGAGCCCGTGCAGTGCTCTAGATCACGCCACGAAATTTGTTGGGTGGTAGTTTGCACTCCCGAGGTTAATTGCCGTTATTTTACTTTGCATAATTTCTATCTGGGCGTTCCATGGCTGTACTTGCCACATAGAGATTGCGATCCTGTTGAGAGAGAGAGAGATCAAACTTTATTTAAAGCGGCCCATGTCCGGGCTGCCGAAAATGTGGTTCTGGTGGGCCTGGAAGACGTTTCTGCGATCACTTCGTTGAGAAACTGCGTCCTCGAAACGACACTTGCTCCAGCAAGACTTGCTGCAAGGACGCCGGAGGCCCAGGCAGGTTTACTAAGACAGGACCGGGGTCGGTAAATGCATGGTTATATAGTAATCCGTAGCGATCCATTATGTAGTTGTCCGGGAGACAAGGCGATGGCATTACGCACGTCGCTGCAGTTGTTTTCTTGCCTGTAAGTGGAGTGGCGATTCGGTTGTTTTGTGTCATGTAGTCTGTATCGGATGGCGAGCACCGTATTCCAAGGGTTAACGGGGGGAATGGCGCGGCCACTTAGCTCGTCAAATTACATGTTGACGGTGAGGGGTCCGGGCCGATAGGACGTCGACGGGTTACCCTGGCCTGCCGTTGTTGTTATGGTAGGTGTCATGGCAGGAACTATGGTGTCGCTAAGCCTGGAGACGAGGCTTAGCGCGGTCACCGAGATGGAAGATCATGACGTGGATGGTAACTACGTACTTTAGAGTCTGGGGGGATCGCTGGCTGTCTACGTGTTGCAGAAGACGGATCGGAACTCCATGTAGAGCACATACGATGGTAAAGGGGGAAGCTCCACACTTGGAGGGAGATAAAGCGGGAGCCAATGCGACTCATGTTCGCTGGCGCTGCACCCCCCCCCCCCGACTTCCCCGCGGCCGAATCACACATTTGACAGAAACGTTTTATATTGAATGCGTTTGTTCAAGTTTTTCAACTAAACGAGTTGCTGATGGCCCTATGCTACATAATGTTATTAATTATATATGCGGTATTTTTAGTCATTGCAGCGTGCTCCTAGGTACTTGAGTATTTATATATAAGGGTTATTGTTACTGGTACGAGGGTGCTAATTGAATTGAACAAGTAGTGTACAGAAAAACAGCACTACATCTCTCCTCTAGTCATTAAGCTCGAAAGAATGATTTCTGTTGTGCCTATATGCAGTGTGAAAAGATCAAAGACGTATGTACAGCAGGCGGGCTACACGAATAAGAGCACCTGTTGGGACGCATGAGGACTAGAATTCCCACATGATTAGTACGCATGCTACCCAGGCGTTTGAAATGACATTTGAGACAAATGGCCTTCGGAATTTCAAACGTCGTTCTATCTGGAAAGAGGTCCGCCTGAGCAGCACGACATTTACGTGAGGCAGTTTAAAGCTCCCGCGTTCACCCGTTATGTTTGGGTGTCGCTACTGCTGTCTAGTTTCTTTCTCCTAACTTGAGAAAAAAATATTTAGGGGAAACTCTGGCAAGAAAAAGCATCAATGTGAGCGACATGACTGATTAATCCACGAACACGCACAAAATGGGCAAAAGCCAGAATGCGGTTTGTTGGTCATTTTTTTTTTCTTTTTCGTACTGCCGGTGTTGAAAACTGGCGTACGCAGGATTTTTTTTAATGGAAGTTGGGAAAAAGGAAAAAGGGAAGGGGATAACATGAAAACAAAAAAAAAAACTGCAACACAACAAGAAAAAGAATAAAACAAAGCCAAAGCAAAGAATTTATACAAATTAACAGAAAGACTACAAGATGACGTCATACTCCACATAACTTTCCGATTGTTTCGTTCATTTCTTTCCCACTGAAATCGCAAGATGGTGAGAACTTACATAATAGAAACAGCATGTGGTTGGCGCGTAGCTTAACCGCACAAAAAAAAATTACCAGAAGTTCTTTGTTGACAGGCAGTTATTCCTGCTATTAGTGCCCCCCTCCGAAATTTTCGGTCCCCACAGCCGTCTTGGCACCCCCCCTCCCCAAGCATGCGCCAGCGGTTAATAGTACAGTCTTTGTCAAAATTTTGTGGGCCACGGCGACCGCGGCCGGAGCAGGCGCGCGGCCGGACAGGGGCGCTGCGCATGCCGCTATCGGCTGGTTGCGCGGCTAAAGAGAGTAAGGGGAACTTACGAGGTGACGGGTAAAAAGCGCAAAGGCTCATGGGTCCATTGTTTTCTCCCGCGGAGAGCCGCCACTTCCGGTTCGGGAGCTCTCCTGGCCTCCCGTACGCCGTCGGCTTTCACGCGCGTGTGTGCTTGTTGTTTATCTGTTTCCACCGGGAAAAAAAAACGCTCATGCATCGGAAATTTCATAAATAACAACGATTGACCCTACTAGGAGTTTATCTGACAGGTAAGCACCCTGTGACAGATAAACAACACGCACGCACGCGCCTGACAGCCGCCGACGCACGCAGACGTACGGGAGCGCAGGAGAGATCTCGAACCGGAAGTGGCGGTAGCAGACGACGTACCCATGAGCCTTTGCGCTTTTTACCCGTCAGTGCAGCGGGGCCGGTTTCTCAGAGCAAGCGCATTTCGCTTCGGCGCAGGAACTTTGCGCAGTACTTTCGCGCCGGCCACACTACGAAAGCGAGAGCAGAAGTTCCCCTCGCTCTCTTTAGCCACGCAACCAGCCGACAGCGGCATGCGCAGCGCCCCTGCTCGGCCGCGCGCCTGCTCCGGCCACGGTCACCGTGGCCCACAAAATTTTGACAAAGACTGTACATAGTTGGCTCAGATTGAGGGCCCGGAAGTTAAAAAAAGATGAAAAATTAACATGGTGTTTGAAATTCCAGTGTACACTTTTTTTTTGCTGTTTTTGTGATTGCGGTACGCGCACACTGCGCCCTAGAGTACGAATAATTGGAGAGAATACTAAACACTGGTGAACAAACAGTTGTAGTTTTGCTGTAGGCTTGTTTCTCAAACCTGCAGCTAAATAACGAAGTGAAGTTATCCAAGAAAAGAAAATAAACAAGCTACGCCAAACAAACCAACAAGAAGACACTAGGGCAAATCATTAAAGAGGCCACGAAGACAAAATTGAGTTTGGTTCATTGGACTGCTTTGTCCTAACAATAAATATTACCGATTTTATCCCAAACTTCGAAAGAAAGACGACGAAGATATTAACCAAAATATTTGAGGCAGTGGCGGCTCCCTAGCCACTTTCCGGCAGCTTTTGTTTGACGTCACAGAATCTTGTTTGTTCGAGTGGCGGCCGCCAAATTCGCTCATCGCTAATTTAAGGCGGGTTATACAGTCAAACCCGTTTATAGCGAACTGCAATATGCACCGCGATTAGTTCGATATATCCAATAGTTCGATATAGCCGAACCCGCCTATTACGAGCTTAATGTTACGAGTTCGCAATCCGCGGGAGCCCCCCGCCCCCTCCCCAACTCCGCCATCCGCGTATGCAGAAACGAACACAATACAGTAGCCATTACCAGACCAAAAGAATGCATTTATTGCAAATACCAAAGCTACTTTCCGCCTTAACAGCCCACGTTGAAAAAAGAAACGGTGATTTCAGTTTCGTTTTGGCGGCTTCAACTAGCATAGCATTCTCTGCACGAAACATTGTTTGCACAGTTCGAGTCCGTGTCCTCAAAAATCTAAGATGCATTGGCGGAGCACATCGACTGCCGAAAGCGCTTCATTATAAGCGTCGGACGGATTTCACTGGCGACATCATCGGGAACGTTGGCGAGCTCTTATCACAGTTCACCGATGCTGCTGTCTTGGTCCGCACTCACTGACTGGGCGGGTTCCGTCGCGAGTCCCGCACATCGGAAACAGTTCCGGAAAGTATTGGGCGTCACGTCGCTCCGTGCGAGGCGCAATGTCTCAGTCGCGGCTCTTGCTCCGTGGTCGCGGCTAATCCACATCTCAATCGCCGCTCCGAGATCATGCATTTCGCCGGCCATTCTAGGCGCCCAGAGTTCGATATATCGGATGTGAACTTCGTTATAAGGAATATGTTTCCCATGTATTTCCGTAACTGAATTATTTTTGTTCGATATATAGCATAATTCGCTCTATCCGGGTTCGTTATAGCCGGGTTTGACGGTACTCCGACTTTTCCGGCGCACGGGAACACGACCGCGCGGTCGGCGACGACACGTCGGCGGGACTACGCCAGCGGCAATTCCTACCACTGTACAGTCTCACACGCCCGGCGCAGCGTAACGAGATGGTAACCAGTCTGACGCATGCGCAGAAGGTTTTGCGACTAGCGCGTCGACTGTCGTAAGTCGTAAACTTCAGGAAACTGCCGTCGCGCCCAATTTGGGCGGTCTGGTGGAGTTCCCGCAGGGTACGGGACGCTCTGTCCGGCCAACAACAGGCCGGGGTCATGACGTCACTGTATAAAGTCACGTGGCAAAGACCTTTCGTCACTTCCTTTATAATTTCACCCGATTGTTTTGCGCGTTTGTTTTTGTGGTACGGTCGCTTCGGCGTTTGGCGTCCGACTTGGTTTCTCTCAGCGTAGTGCTATTCGCGTGATACGTTGTCGTGGCCGGTTACCTAAGTCGAGTAAGTGCACCGTCGAGCTGCTAACACTCGTCTTCGATTTGTCTGCTTCCCTGAGCTAGCTGAGGGTGAGGCGGCGTGCTGAGCCCTCGCCGGCGAAACGGCGACGAGATGACACCGATCCGAAGTGTCACCACCAGTTCTGCGCTGCCTATCCTACAAGCATGGTACAGTCTTTGTCAAAATTTTGTGGGCCACGGCGACCGCGGCCGGAGCAGGCGCGCGGCCGGACAGGGGCGCTGCGCAGGCCGCTGTCGGCTGGTTGCGCGGCTAAAGAGAGTAAGGGGAACTTACGAGGTGACGGGTAAAAAGCGCAAAGGCTCATGGGTCCATTGTTTTCTCCCGCGGAGAGCCGCCACTTCCGGTTCGTGAGCTCTCCTGGCCTCCCGTACGCCGTCGGCTTTCACGCGGGTGTGTGCTTGTTATTTATCTGTTTCCACCGGGAAAAAAAACGCTCATGCATCGGGAATTTCATAAATAACAACGATTGACCCTACTAGGAGTTTATCTGACAGGTAAGCACCCTGTGACAGATAAACAACACGCACGCACGCGCCTGACAGCCGCCGGCGCACGCAGACGTACGGGAGGGCAGGAGAGATCTCGAACCGGAAGTGGCGGTAGCAGACGACGTACCCATGAGCCTTTGCGCTTTTTACCCGTCAGTGCAGCGGGGCCGGTTCCTCAGAGCAAGCGCTTTCCGCTTCGGCGCAGGCACTTTGCGCAGTACTTTCGCGCCGGCCACACTACGAAAGCGAGAGCAGAAGTTCCCCTCGCTCTCTTTAGCCACGCAACCAGCCGACAGCGGCATGCGCAGCGCCCCTGCTCGGCCGTGCGCCTGCTCTGGCCACGGTCACCGTGGCCCACAAAATTTTGACAAAGACTGTACGTCATGTTGCCATCAGCAGCAACAGCAGCCGCAGAGTTCACCACACGAAGATATGCTGTGTTGTGATGTAGCGAATTCAGTGATGTGGAAATGATTGTGTGCATCGGGGCGTCAAGCTTGGCGTACCACATTCGGATTGTGTTAGCTGTGAAATGCAGTGATGTGGTACAGGGTGAATGCGGAAATGGGATGTGGTCGAGTTCACTGTGTTTACCGAGTGTACGCTGATATCGCCCTTCATGTCTGCTCGCTCGGCGGCTGATTGTGATGCTTGCACGGGCAGCGATTGTTGCAGGGCGCCATTGTAGGCGACAGGCTTTGCTGTCATACACTTGTGATGTGTGGGTAAAAGACAGGAGGGAAGTGTTGAAAAGCAATGAGCGCTACAAAAAGAACGTACGCGAAAAACGAATGCGACAGGCGTACTTGTCCTTTCTTCTTGTACAGGGGGGAATAAAAGAAATGCGAATTGCGGAGCACACAGCTTCCGGCGCATGCCGCACCGCCTGGCTGCACTGTCAGTAAACTTCGCGCATGCGTAGTTTTTTCAGAGCGTTTGAGAGTGTGTTCTACTGTTATGGGAAATGCCTGATAAAGAAGCGACGCCGGTGATTTATTTTGAGGCGCCTTTTTACGCTGTCGCCACTGAGCATGCTGTTATCTACTACATTTGGAAGCCAAGCACGCAGCAGGCTGATTGCAGCTAGCATGATGCCTTCCAACGCTCATCCTGCTCAGTGGCGACGCAGCTTGAAAAGACGCCTCAAAATAAACGATCAACGTCGCTTCTTGGTCAAGCATTTCCCAGTAATGTAGGTCACACTCGCAAACGCTCTGGAAAAAACTACGCCTGCACGCAGTTTACTGACAGTGCAGCCAGACGGTGGGGCATGCGTCGGAGGCTGTGTGCTCCGTCCGCATTTCTTCTCCCCTGTACTTTGTCTTTGTAGCGATCGTTTTTTTATTATTTTGTTAATATCATGAACCAACTCGAACAAGAACACGTTTTCAAGAAAAATGCTTTGGGGGAGCGCTTCAATTCGAGAATATTTGTTCCTATTTGGAACTTTTCAAACAAAGCTTCAAAAGCAGAATTGTTCGCGCTCCCCTATTTTGTTTAGACACTACTAAAAACATAAAATTTAGAAAGTTGCGGGCTTTAAGTACGAACATTTTTTTACTTAAAACGGCTCCTGTTTAGTTGTTGCAAATAAGACTTCTATAGCATGGGAGACTTTACAAAAGAAAAAAAAAACAAGGAGAAAAAAAAGCAAAAGGGAGTAGCAGCAACTTTGACAACCTGATTTGATGCTGCAGTTAAAGTTGGGTCAAGTTGCTTGGTTGTGACAAACTTTATTAGCTCACGCTTCATCGTTTTGCGCAAAAATGGAACCGATGGCTAAGTGGCTGCCCTCCCCTTGTTTACTACGCCTACTTTGCATTCTGGCTGCCTGTTTGTGAAATCTACCCTTGCATACATATTCTAATTCCTGAATGGTGGTAGTGTTGCTCCTCGTACAACAATATTGTAACAATGATGTCCACTGCCTTACCTTTTGAATAAAGCCAAGATGTAGGTTCCATACATAACCCATTTAAAAGCATCATATCAGAGTCAATGAACGACAGCTTGTGCCTTTCGTATTTGCACTGCGGACAAAAATTAGAATTTGCCACAATGTGCTGCAAATACCTCAAAACACATCAGAAGGTTCAGGCACAGAAATAATAAAGGGATCACCAATAGTTTTTATAGGTGGTGTGTTTACAATAGCTGACTTGTTTTTGTACCCCCTTCAGCAGTCATAAGGAGACTGCATTTCAATAAGTGAGGCTGGCACTGCATGCAGTTTTTGTTTCTAATAAAACCTTTGCACTTTGTTGAGCGTAGGAATCATCACAACTGAGGGCCCACCCGCTTTGATATCAAGACAGTGCTTTGCTGGTCTTGTTAGCTCCTTCAGTGAAACTTCGCTGAAACAAACATTGAAATAAATTCGTGGTCTGAGATCATATTGCACTCGATACTAACATTTCTTGGTAAATTTCAGTGCAATAAAGTTTTTGCCCACACAGCCTCATATTGTTTTTAGTTTATTGAGTGCGTATTACCCCTTGCTTCTGCTTTAGGGATTTTAACTCTGGGTGGCTAATGTTCGTCGCACTTGCAGCTTATGGTCAAGTTAACCTGTGAAGTACTGGATTTGTCATGTAGCCTTTTAAGCGTGTTTGTACTCAATTCCGCACATGTAAACCACAAAATGTGGGCAAGAGTCAAAGGAGGGTTACTTGAACAAGTGCTACTTCCAACTAAGGTTTATTGGTAGAGCCCACTCACATACATACAGAAACCGTGTGAGCATCAGTAAAAAGGCTTAAGTTCCACCCCACAAAACCAAGTTATGCATGAGCGCATAATATTTGTGACACAGCTCATGCCCTGATGTACAAAATATAATAACGAGATAGGAAGCCTTGGACAAAATGCCTAATTTTGTCCTGGAGTCCCTATCAGGTCTTTTCAGCCTATGAGCACAAACTGCGGGAATTGAAACATATCAATTGACTGTTGATCATGCCTACAAAAGCCTATTTTTAGGTTCGTGCGTATATCGGATTTTTGGCGCCTGAAAACGCCTTCCTCAGGCTTGTTGCGTCCAAGTTGTGCGATGTTGCCCCAAAATATATCATCACAGTCCACTCTTCACATCCTAGGCGTGCTATTAATGTACAATAAGACGTTAAAACTCTTCACAACCTATGCCTGCTGTCAATGTACATTAAGATGATAGGAAAAGTCGGAAGTCGGTGAATCATATGGATTTCACTGGACTCGACAACAAATGCAACCGGAAGAATACTTGTTTATTTCGTATTTCAAAATGTTGGTGCAGAACGGAGAACAAAAGCTATCTTGATATGCTCGAAATAACAAAATACAAGCATCCATACTACTGCCTAGTTTGTGAACTCGACTCTTAATGTATTGCACCCTTGCGGAACCCATGGCACTTTAGTTTGGCTGCTGTACGCAGATGCGGCAGATTACATTTACAAAGCTGCTGCAATTCTCAAGGCTTTCATAGCGAAACTGCTAGCCTCCTATTGGTTGGGTGTTCTCATCTAGTCGGTATGCAGAAAAAAGGTGAAGGTGATCTACAATCCCGAGAGCAAGAAAAAAAATTGCCAAAAACCGAGGATACTTTAAATGCGTCAGTGCCCCATTCCACATTTGTGAAGTTGTATTATATTTTTTTCTCGGCTTCGGTACGTAATGTTTGACGTGTATTATATTGTTACTCCATGAAAGGTTTGAACTGTTTATTTGGTTTGTGCACTTATTTCACGAAAGTGTTCATCATGCGTTGCCCTCAGAGCCGCGTCTTGAGGATTGGCCTGCCTTTCACACCTTGTCTCTGTTCAGAAGCCCAGAATGCAGCATTGGTTGTACGCCATTTGCAGGGATAATCCAAACATCGTGCCAAGCATGCCGAGACGCAGAAACATGCAGCCGCTGCCACCTCAACTTAACGTTACCCTGAGCAGCTAGGCGGCCATAAGCGTGAATGCATCACCACCACCGCCAATGTGGCCACCCACTCGGTTTGAGGTCTTTTTTTTTGCACACTAGCTCTTTGCTTCTATGTTCTTACATTGGTCTGTGTCCACAGGTTGACGGCAAATGTTTTTGCTGCTGTACCACATGCATTGCTAATGCAATAAAAAGACAAGCAAGGAGAATGAACGCGAACAGCCATGCACATGCCCCTTAAGGGCAAGTGCACCTCCCGGGAGGCTCCGACGTGAATGTCTGTAACACTGGCTGTGAACCCGTGCACAGCCAGCCGCTGATCACGGGGACATCACCAATTGGGAAATCACTTGTAGCATGGAGATGGAACGGCGACAGAGTTATGGACCGAGCAGCTCGGCGCCTTACCAGCGGTCTGGTTGCGACGGCGGCTGTGCGGGGTAACTTTCAAGGACGTTTCGCAACCTAGTTCAAAGGGTTAGTTGCAGACCCTTGCCTGCTGTCTAACTTTGTTAGCCTGTATACAGTTACTGATGGCATCGTTCCCAACAGCTTCGCTGGCCATCCAGTTCTGTAAGACATGGTGACTCCTCAATTTTTTTAGCTGAAATGAACAAGTCGCTGCAGGGAAGGACGCCATCCTTAAGGTGCATTTGAGTCTTCAAGGGAACCCCGCAAAGCTCGGCTAAGAAAGTGGACTTCCTTCAAACACTTTGCTGGTACTAACAGCTTTCTAGCCGGTCAGAGCATCGCAGCCAAGATTTCAACACCACGGTGCACTTGGAACGTGACTTGGTGCATGCGTGTGCTTAGTTGAAATTCCCGGCAGAAAGCATTCAGCAACTTCATGCTTCGCTGGCACTCTTCGGTCAGAATTCAACTTATTTAGGAGGACCAAGAAAGGTTTGCCGCCATCCTTGGACTGGTTCCTGACAGAGCTGCCTAGAACTTAAATGTGTCCCAGACAAAATTCCTGGATCTCCTGTTCTAAAAAAACTGTAGAAGGCTCTGTGCAGCAAACATTTTAAAATTTCAAGTCGAGAGAGAGAGAGAAAAAAAGTAAAGGAAAGGCAGGAATGTTAACCAGGCTACGGCCTAGTATGCTATCCTGCACGGGGGAAGGGGGAACAATGAGAAAAAAGGAAAATAGAAAAAGAAGGGGAAAGGTACGGACAGAGCGCGGAGTGGTGTGCCCAGCGGTAGGACACTATAGACAAAAAAGTTCAGACTGTTCGTAGAGAGTAGTCTTGCGCTACAGTCTTTTGTGCAATTCCGTCGTTTTGAGGAAACACAGGAGCGCTTTTGTCGCCTTGTCCGTAGATGACGGAGAAGGCCAGTGGCCCAGGATTGTCTCCTCAGAGAACGGCGCCGAGAGTCTAAATATATTGAGTGCTCCGAAGGTAAAGTACAGTCCACAAACTGCAGTAGACGTTGAGCATTCTTTTTCCGCCTACACACACCTTGCTGAAAGCAGACTCGGAGCTGGAAAACAATTAGATGGTTCTACTTTGTCACTTTTGATGAATAAAAACAAATAAAGTGACAAATAAATGTTTGCAGTTTTGCACATATGCTTTAAGTTGACTCAGTTGCATAACATACGCGTCGGGCTCTACAGTCTGATTCACTGCAGATAGTCCACGGGCAGTCCTAGGAGTCTCCAAACCATAAGAAGACATGCAAGAACAAAAGCCAAATATCTCCAGGGGGTTGGCGGCAAAATAAAGTACGGTCCGAAGGTAAAGTACGGTCCACAAACTTCAGTAGACGTTGAGCATTCCTGTTCCGCCAACACACACCTTGCTGAAAGCAGACTCGGAGCTGGAAAACAATTAGATGGGTCTACCTTGTCACGTTTGATGAATAAAAACAAATAAAGTGAGAAATAAATATTTGCAGTTTTGCACATATGACTCAGTTGCATAACATACGCGTCGGGCTCTACAGTCTGATTCACTGCAGATAGTTCACGGGCAGTCTGAGGAGTCTCCAAACCATAAGAAGACATGCAAGAAACAAAAGCCAAATATCTTCTCAGGGTGTTGGTGGCGAGGCCAAGACTAATCAATCGAAAAACCATACTGCTTTGCTGCTGACCGACTTCAGTTAGGCACCTCTTAACGTCCAAGTTTTTCAGTGCTCTTCCCACTTTTTTCCTTTCTTCGCAGAGTTAAAGAAAATGATAGAGAAAAAAGGGTAGGAAAAGAGACTAAGAAGGGAAGAGTAAGGAGTATTGGTAGCACAAATGGGCGGACTACACTCAATGCATTCAGCAGTCGGTCGCGCAGGTTATCAAGCAGCAGAGTACCTCCACTGTACAGACTGCCACAAATGGTCATGGTCTTGGTTCCAGACTAAGTGATCAGCACCCTCTTCAGCCTGAGGGCCAGACATGGGCAGTACCCTAGATGAGCCCGTGTTGGTTCTTTAAGTTCAGATTGCAAAAGTGAGAGGGCCACTCCACTACAAATATTTGGAGAGGAAGTTTCATTTCAACGAACCGACATTTCAACGAAACATTTCAATGAACCGAGCAGTTGCATCAGAAAATTACAGGGCAGACATTTTTGAGCTAAAAAAGTGACAGGACCTGAAGGCGGTGATTTGGCAAGCATTCAGGTAAGGCAGGTGGAATATGTGGCTCGCAAAGGGAGGAACATTCAGGCTGTGTCCTTGCAATCACTGCATAGAAATCTCGAACTGTGAGCATGAATATGCTGGTGGACTCAAAGCATATTCGTGTTCCAGTGCTTCACTGTGCTGATTGAACCAGTGTACACATGTGACCCTGTGTCGGAAAGCATCTACAGTTTTGACAGCACAACGTACAACTTGGATTGAATAAGTACAAGTGATGTTTGACATCTCAGTTGGTCAGGCTTGCAAAGGTGACTGTTTCTTCTCTCAGTGGAATGGGTGCTTCTGTGTGCAGTGTGAAGTGGGCCTGAGAAACAGTGGTCATAGGTGTATGACGCCAAGGGAGAAGGTGTTTTGGTCAGGGGATGCTCGCCGTACAAATCAGTATACAGCTACGATCACTCACAGCAACTTCTTGGCTCTGATTTATAAAGTCTGTGATGATGATGAGCTGGAAGTGTTCCGGCACTAAGGAAATAGAGGGACACCAAAGTACCACGCCAGTGCAGATAGCTTATCTATTAGTACCCTCATCTTGTAACGTCACTTGCTGTAATCAGGTCAGGTAAGGCAGTAGTGGTTGCAGAATGGCTCATCACTTGCTGCAGCAGTTCGCTCTGTGAAGTGCACAGCTATCAAAGTTTACATGTCTTAAGCTTCCCGCTGATTTGCTTAAACGTTCACGCTGTTCACCAATTGGGCGGTGCAAAAGTGAGGCCCTTGTATTTGGAAGTCCACATTACAAGGCTGTCTGCAGTAATCGCTACTTGTGCAAGCATCCCAAGTGCGCTGACATCAAGGGCGATAGCAAGCCTAGCACCATGTCTTGGCTATCCTGGCCTTTACCATTAAAAACATTCTCTCTCTCTCTCTCACCGTGGAATCAGTCGATATACAGGAACACATAAACTCAACTGCGTCACGTTCACATATTTACTATGTGTCGCATCACCGTAATCACAATCCAAATTGATACGTCCAGCTTGACACCCCGATGCACACAAGCATTTTCAAATCACTGTATTCGTTGCATCACAGCACTTCATTTGTTCGTGTGGCAAACTCTGGCGCGTTGATGCATGTTATTAGCTGATGGCAACGTGTCTTGTGATATAAGAAGCACAGAACTAGTGGTGGCAAACTTCGTCCTCTGTTGCTGATTTGATTCTTTAGGAGATGGATCGGCGCCTTCGTGTTGTCTCCGTTTTGGCGGCGTTGTTCAAAGCATTGCTGTCACTGCGGAGTTCGCCGGCGAGAACTCAGCATGCTGGCTTCACCTGTGAGCTGGCTCAGGCGAGCACACAACGCGAAGCCGAGCGCTAACAGCTGGATGCTGTACTTGATTTAAGTAACCTGTCACGACAACATTATCATACACATAGTATCTACGTTGAGAGAAACCAACTCGGACGCCAACCGACGAATATTCTCGAATTGCAACACTCCCCCAAAGCATCTTTCTCTTCAAAACGTGCTCTTGGTAGAGTTGGTTTATGATATAAACAGGATAAAAAAATATCGCTGCAAAAGCAACGTGCGAGAAGAAAGGACGACAAGTACGCCTGTCTCATTCGTTTTTATCGTCCGTTGTTTTTGTAGCGCTCATTGCTTTTCAGCATCTTCCTCCTGTCTTTTACCCGCCCATCACAAGTGCACAGCAGCAAAGCCTGTTGCCTGCAACGTCGGGCTGCAACAATCGCTGCCCGTGCAAGTATCGCAGCCGCCGAGCCAGCGGACATGAAGAGCGATATCAGCGTGCAATGGGTAGATAGGCCACAACACAGTGCACTAGACCACATCTCATTTAGGCGATTACCCTGTGCCGCATCACAGCATTTCGCAGCTATCCCAACGCCCCGGTGCGCACAATCATTTCCCCATCACTGAATTCGCTACATCACAACACAGCATTACTTCGTGTGGTGAACTCTGCAGCGCACTGATACACGCTGTTGCTGATGGCGACATGACTTGCACCTCTTGTAGGATAGGGAGCGCACGTCTAGTAGTGACGAACTTCATCCTCGATTCAGGAGATGGGTCGGTGTCCACCCGTCGCCGTTTCGCCGGCGAGGACTCAGCACACCGGCTCACCCGTGAGCTGGCTAGGAAGCAGACTACTAGAAGACGAGTGTCAAGAGCTCGACGCTGCACTTACTTGGTTTAAGTAACCGGCCAGGACAACGTACCACGCCCATAGCAGCTACGTCGATAGAAACCAACTTGGTCGCCAAACGCCGAAGCGAACGTAGCACTAAAACTAACGCACAAAGCAATCGGGTGAAACTATGAAGGAAGTGATGAAAAGGTCTTTGCCACGTGACTTTTAACAGTGACGTCATGACTCCGACATGTTGTTGGCCGGACAGAGCACAGGGTACGAGGCCGGCGCATCGGGCGTGCCGCGAGCGGCATAGAGACATGTCCTATGTCGGCGCCCGGGCCGCCGAACTGCACCAAGCTCTGCTGAACGCGCCGGCGTTGTAGGTTAGTACGCCTCGAGCTTCGCGATCGCTGCGCCGCCTGCCGCCACTTCACAGCGGCACTTACGGGATGACCGCTGCGCAGCTGATACAGTATTCTGGTTCTCTTCCGCTTCCTATTGCCTTTCCGCGCCCTTAACAACTGGTTATGGTGATGTCTGTAAGCAAATACAGTCGAACACGGATATATCGAACTCCAAGGGGATCGCGAAATAGTTCGATATATAAAAAATTCTATATAAAAAATATGCGCTCTGAGACCTCACCTATGGCGGACGATCACTTACCGATCGTCGCATTCAAGAATGACAACTAATTCCGCACTCACGACGCAACAGGACGCTTTATTTCCGTGAAAAAAAAATCGCTGATCTTGGCCTGCTTCTTCGTCCTGGAAATGAAATTAAAGACGCTGGTCTCGATCTTCTCGAGGCTGCGCAACAAGAAAATTCCAGCAGTACACTGCGCCTTCGTACACCATTCACAACACGCACGCAAAAGAAGAACAGCGCACACGTACCACAAGAACTTTGAAGGTAACAATTCCAAGGCTCTCTGAACGGACTCCAAGAAAGCGCTCGCGATGGTCATCTCTGAGAAAAACAGTGATCTCCGAAAGGTGCGAGACAACTCGCCAAAGAGCAGCAACATCAGCAAAATGCAAAAGAAGAAGGAGGAAGCCGCCAGCGCCTTCGTTCCCTCTTCCCTTTCCCGAGATGACATCGGGGGAAGACAGAGCCATAGAGAGAGGGAAAAAAACTTTTTCGGCAAGCTGGGGAACGTACGCAGCCGAAAAAAAAGGATGTGCGCAGTCGGGGCATTCCTACCTCGCACTGTCACATTTTCCAAGCGCTCGGGCTTGTGTGCCTAGAGAGATTTAGAATACCGGGGTCCGTCCGCTAATGCTACGGCGGCCGGTAGTGGGGCCCGGCTGGGCAAGCGCAAATTCGTTCCTGTAAGGGGGATTAGTTCCGCGAGCCAGTCTTCGCCATGCCCGCAAATTCCTCTACATCCTCCTCAAACTTCAATCGGGGGTGCAGCGACCGCCGAAGAGCACCTTCCAGCTCGCGCGGCGTTCGATATACCCAATGTCGGGAAAAATACGGTTCGATATAAACGTACGAATTCCTATACTTTTACACAGAATTTTAAAGGGGATAATTTATGAGTTCGATATAGACAATAATTCGATATACCCGTGTTCGATATATCCGTGTTCGACTGTAGTACGTTTAGGACACTTAAAAAAAACAGCTGCGTTCTGATCGAGTGCACGAACGCCAACAAGAGCTATCGTGGGACGCGGTACTTCGCGCTTCTTCGCCACTCTCACGGGCGTCGGTGGCGGCAGCAGCATTGACAGGTATTGGATAATCACATCCCCGAAACATTTTTCTGCGACGTATGTATTCAAAACAAAGTTGCATTTGTTGTCCGCGCTGCACAACGAAACCAACCGCTCACTGTGCCAGTATCATGTCTCAAAGAGGCGCCAATAGAATTCACTTGTGCCTGACGTATTAGGAGGTGACAGTGGTGATGTGCTGCTGCCATCGCCGACGCCCGTAAGAACGGCCTCCAAGCGCACGGAACAGCGCCCCCAGATAGCTCTTGTTGGCGTTCGAGCACCCTACCAAGCCGTAGCTGTTTTTTTGAAGTGCCCTAAACGTACCGTTTGCCTGCAGACATCACCGTAACAAGTTGTTTAGTGTGCGGAAGGGCAAAAAGAAGTAAAAGAGGCCAAAAACCCTGCATAAGTCCCAATGAGCCACGCAGCGCTGCTCCCGTAAGCGTCGCGTAGAAGCGGCGGCAGGCGGCGCAGCCATCTCGAAACTCGAGGCGTATAGGAGTCTCCGAAAATAGTTTCATACTAATATATACCAGATGAAAATCTGTCACTGCAGTCGCGGGCCGCCGTGGGTGGCGTCATTGCCGCTAGCGACGTTCCTCGCCTACTTGGCTTAGCTAGCCTTATGGCTTCTGGTTTGTCCCGAAACCAAATTCAACAAAAAATGGGCAACATTTTTTTCGTGTTCATCCTGCATGAAGCTTCTGCATAATCAGTGACAAATTAATCTTTTTGGAGGTTCAACTTTATAACAACAAAACAAATTTGATGAACCTTCTACAGTAATATTGCTCCGTTTTTGCAGCCATCTTTTCAGCCTGTTCATGAGCCATGCCAAGGACCAGTGGAACGTGCCTGCTCGGTACATGACGGAACGCTCGCCGAAGCGCGGCTCCCCCAGACAGTGGGGCCAGATTTCCCTCTAGTGTATATTAGTATGAAACCCGATGTCCCCGCATTCGTCGATGTACCGTAACCGTGCCGCGCGCGCGCGCGCCTACGCTACGCCGAAGTGTAAACACGCCCTAAGACATGACTGGACGATTGCAGTGCGGCCTCTGGTTTTGTTTGATCACATTAATAACGGTACGTCTACTTACTGATAACTGCGTTTTTACTGCTCGCTGCCCATAACACGTCCCTGTGACGCCGTATGTGAAAGTTGTTCAGTACTTCTAGCGTGTTTTTTCGGTTAAAAAGCGTCTTCTATGCCTGGAATGAACCTGAGAGAAGCACCGAAGCCTGGTTATTTAAAATTAGCAAGGTTGTATTTTGTGTTCATGTCCCATTTAAAAGTAATGTACTGATCTTTTCGACCAGAAAGCTGTATAGCTTTCCTTTGTAGCCGTATGGCTGCATTTAGGTGGATGTCAAACTTTCCTTCACTGATCTTTTCGACAAGATATTAATGGTTTGGGTTACTGTGTGCAGGTGTTTCGAGAAGCAATAACAGCCGCCTACAGGTATCGAAAGGACCCCACGGATTTTGTTGACCAAGTGTTGCAAGAATTAGAGGTGAGAGTAACAAATATTTTGTCTGGATGACCGCAAAGTTGGCGATGATGGTCAGCTAAATGTTAATTTGACGACAATAAACCAGTCAAAAAATGAGCATTGCATCACCCCAGAAATGAATTGAACCACCTCACATATGCTTGCTCTGAATAAAACCTAGTTTAAGTATTTCTCTGCAAGAAATTTATGTCACAAAATTGTTGTAGGAAATGAGCGATAAGGCTATGGGAAAGTTGTACGCTGTACTTGTAAAACACCCACCTTAGAAATTTAGGCCTTGCACACAACTGAAATCTAACTGCATACTCACATTGCAAGGCTTTATCTTTAGTATCTTTACCTTTAGGTAGTCCGCTCGCACAGCATAAAAATTCGCATACCAGTGCCAACAAGTAATGCTGAGTCAATTGAGCGCTGTTTTATGACATGGCTACTGGCATAGCCCCTCTCTACTATTTATTGATGTGCTAGCGGTTTAGCATTAAAATGAACAAACAATATGTCGAATAAGCACAGCGTTTGTCAGAATATAGCATTAGCATTGAAAACATACATATGCCAGAGAAAGTTGCATTACATATATATAAAATAATTAGATACATAAAAAAGAACTAATTTTTAAAGGAACTACACAAACTGACTTCCGTAGGACGGAATAGTGTGCAAGGAGTAAGATTATTTCTCAAGAGATGACAATACTAATGTTTAAACACATAGGTACGATATTCTAACGGAATAAACGACGCAGTGCGCTGTATTGCAACAAAGCTCTGAGTACGCAGAAAAAGTAACACATGGCAATCGCACTACAAGTGATGCCTAAGTACAAGTCCACGCAGGAGCAAACGTGGTCAAATTAGGGTTCACCAGCGTCGTCGCGTGAATGGCGGAGACCCGCGTGCATCGAGGCACACCAGTCAAAGCTGCATCGCTGCGCCGCAGGGGGGCGCTGTCGGGAAACAGGAAGCGGCGATCTAGGTTGCATGGTTCTAGCTTCTCCTTGGTTGGTATGACCCCCCGCCGAATCCTCGCTCTGCTGGGGTGTCAGACTGATCGCAACGGTTTCCGAAAGGCAGCGCCTACCTGCTGCCGCTCTCAGCCATCAGTGGCTATCGAATCCGCCGCTGTTGGGTTGGAGGAAATCACGCGAGCTCGGAAACGTGCCTTATTGCGCTCAATTCAGCGTTCAAGTGCGTGTTACATTGGCGAAGGCGTCCCGGAACCGACCTCTGTCGCCTCCGTCAAGTAGTGTTAGGGTGGTGTACGAGCAGAAAGCAGAAAATTTGCCTCCGTTCCGAACGACGACGAGCCAAGAACAAAATTTAGCTTGTTTAATCCATGCGACAATATGTCAGCTACGATTCACAACACGTCAGCTACGATTCACAACAGAAGCGCCGTGGCGTGCTTATAGCAAGACAGCTGAACTAGCAGACCAACGCCCCCGGTCGAGCCCGGGAATCGCACTCTTTCGGCTCGCCGAAGGTCGAGAATTTAGAACCAGAAGTCCCAACGATCCACACGCTTTCCATGTATTGCGCACGCCGCTAAAAACCACAAAACACACAAGAACACCCTTCACAGGTCTCACCCTTCACAGGCCGAAGAGAGGGGGGAAAGGGAGGGGTCTAGTGGGCGCCAGAGTCATGCGCTGTGCGCAGTCGAAGGCCACGTGCCGCGCGCCAACATGCACACAGTCGATTCGTAATAGCTGCTCCGCCGGGGACTGCAGATCTCGATCGATAAGGATCATCAACCATTGTCCGGAGGGAAGCTGTTGAAGAGATTTGCTCGGCAGACACTCGACTCCAGGCCTGGCCGAACGGTCTGTGCTGGTCTGAGATGACTCGGCTCAAAATACCATATTGATACCCTATAGGCCTCCTGCGCTGCCAAGGGGGCGTTGCGGAAGCGGCTTCCGGGCAGTACTTCCGGGTAGTAGAAAGCTGCGCGGGTCCCATAGGATCCCGTGTTGACAGAAGCAGAATGAGCTCGATGCTGCCGATTGTTTTGTGACATGGTCGCCAGCCCATCCCTGACGAGTCCGGTCTCTTGTGGCGATCAACTTGGCATTTGGGGAAAAAGCTTTGCAGCTCTAAATACGTTTACAGCGCCGATGAAAGTGCCGGGGCGGTGACGGCGCTCTGCCACTCGCAGGTTCACCTATCGATGGTCGTATGAAGTGAAATTTGAAGTGAAACTCCTTGTTTAAACTAGGTGACAAGGACTTTTCAACAACAGCCGATCAAAAAAGAAGAGAGACGCAATCCGACGGACCGCTGGCTCGCCTGCTGCGGTGCGCCGCTCTTTTGCTTACCTGCGCGCTATGCGTGCACTTTCATTAAATAGTGCTCGTTTGCGTCGCCGTTGCGAATACATGGTGCAGCGTTAGCTTGCCGTTTTGTTGCTTGTCTCAATGGCAAAATTCAGCGAACGTCAGAAACGTGAAATCTGTTTCGCGATTCCGAAATTAGTGGCCGTAAAACAAAGTGGTCGGGCGAACCGAGAGGCCGCTGGCTTTCCTTATTTGCCCTCACTTTACTTAAATACGCTCTTGCATCATATATTCCCAGTTCGCACGTAATAGGCCAGAATGAGGGTCAGCAACATTTTGAAGTGTAGGGCCGAGTTGCATGCAGCGGACACGGCGGAGGGCTGGACGGAAAATCGGGTGGGAGGAGGAGGGGGGCTTTGAATGCAAAGCGAAAAAATTCAACGAATCGCCAATAATATTTGACAATAATCTGGCGGAGTGTGAAACTGTCAAACAATTAAACTGGAAGCGACCAATTTTCTGTTCTTGTCTCGCTGTATAACTCCATTTGAGGACAAAACTGGCGTGTCGGCGTTCAGATTGTTAGCGACGAAGATAACCAAGAGTTAGTGATGATCGTATGTAAATATTCGGGGCCGCACGCCGTGTATGCAGCTGTGTTATGTTATAGAAATATAGAAGTACACATCTCCTTAGTCAGCGGGCGGGCGATTTGGTGATTGTTTTGCGTCCTTTAATAGGGCTTACTTTGTTTATTTGACGCAATGCCTCACCCACTCGCTAGTATACATGTACCCTGCCATTCGTAAATCGTGCGGCGCAAAACTTTACGCAAGGAGAATTTAGTTTGCGAAAATAGAAAACAAAAAAATTCCCTCGCACTTCCCCGAGGGGGAGAGTGTGTAAGTGCGAATGCACGGTTGTTGATTGCGCGATTACGGTGGATATCGTGATCTCAATGAGTAGTCGAGAGATTACACACACGCACACAACTACAAAGAAAGATATTTCACTCGTTATTGCTGGTACCGTTGCCCGGTCCGCCATCATCGTTATCGAGATGCAGGACCAGCGACCGCTCTCGACTACGGCGAGCGGAGAGAGGAGGAGGAGAGTAGCGCCCGCCGTTACGGCGAGGGCTACACGAGCGCCCTCACGCGTCAGAATGCGGAGCGCCCGCTACGCGAGCGAGAGCTCTCCCGCCCGAAGTGGAGAGGAGGCGCCCAACACGCGCAGTCACTGAGCGGAGAGAGGAGGAGGAGAGTAGCGCACGCCCATCTCCCCCCGTTGCTAGGGAAGACGAGGAGCGCGCGCACCCGCAGCTGTTGCTATGCGGACGACGGCGGCGGACGATTCAGGCTCGCTTAAGAAGTGCATTCGCACTTAAAATTTCGACTCGTTTTCAATGCGGTGCCAGGCCCGCAGTGTCAGCTTAGTCGGCTGCGCAGTTCGTGGGTTCGCTTGCAAGCTCTCGCTGAATCAACCTCTTGCAGTTACCTCAGACTATGGGATGAGCAGCGTTTCGTGTTTATGCTACTCGTGTACTTTCCTTTATCGACCGCACGCAAGAAGAAAGAACGGTAATTGTCGTCAGGAAGTTAGACCACCCGACCTGGCGATACTGTCCCACGCCGCGCCGACCGCGACAGCTCGCTGAAAAGAAAGCCGATAAATCGGCTTGATTGAGCGGATATTACTTTATTTAGCCTCTACAACTACTTTAAGGGCTATTTCGTACAGTATGCAGTCATTTGAATGCGCCACAAAGCGATTAAACAAAGAATAACCAAATTTCACTCTGCCTTGTAACTGAAAACGCATGGAGGTCGGCGAGGGTCCTCCGTGGCTTTTGTAATACCCAGAGGCGTCGGCCACTAACGGCGCTGCATATCGCCAAAACTCCAGCGCAGGAGCCCTATTCCCATGTACTCTCTCCTCCCCCTCCCACATTTCCTACCCCAGCAGGCGTTACGGTGTCCGCCCCTGGGCGAGACAATTTACGCCTGCTGGTGGACTTTTCTCTCCCAATTGTCAGTAAACACATGCACACATAGATTCATCGGGTCGGCCACTGGACGAAAAGTTCCCCCGGGACGTCTCAGGCTCAATCAGGCAAGCGACAAAGCAATACTGAAAACAACCGCTCCGCTGGCAAGCGTGAAGACAATGCCACAGGGCAGCTTTACCAAGCGTGCGGTTGCGACAAAACTGCGAGCTTAATTATCTACACTAGTTACACTTTACCCCAGCAGTACTTGCGTTAGCGCAAAAGCCTGATAGCCTGATATTTCTTGTCTACAGAAATGTCCAACCCCCACACACAAAATTAAAGCCGTTCCACTCAATGTGAAAGCTGTCGGAAGTGCAGAGCAGTGGTTTGCCATAATGGGCTGTAGCGCCGTTATCGGCTTACTGCTACCACCCCATGCGATTCAAATTTCCCGCCTGCGCAGTGCTCGCGCGCCCCCTGCCTGAAACTGCGCCAGCGGGAGTTCAGTTCTCTTTGCGCTTTTCTGCCCGCACGTGCAGGCGTTGCACGGCCACATTTTGAGTTTACTATAGTAAATTTAGTGTTTGGGGAGTTGGTGGTAGTGAATGCGTTGTATCAGCAGCTTCTTGACGTAGTTTGAATGAGTCCAGGATATAAGGCACGTTCGTAACCTTGCGTTCTGTGTCGGCTTTGTGGCTCAGTTGGTAGAGTACCGTGCACCTTGCGTTCCGCCCGCAGAGTCGTAGGATCGAAATCTGGCGCCGGCAAGAATTACTTTTTTATATAGTGTAGGGGGAGCGATGCGGACGCGGACTACGGACGCCAACGCGGGTGACATCGTGAGTTACTGAAATGCTCTGCATTTAAAAGAAGCACAATCGGTGAAATTTGACCCTCGCGAGAGGGACCATTCTCCCGGGAAGCTCCGCCTTTTTTTCCGACATGTCAGGCCGCTGCCGCAAATCTTTCTCGCCCACAGGGAAATTCTGGCGAAACGCCTCAGCAGACAGCCTGTACTTGCGCAGGAGACTCGACTTAACCTTCTCCTAAGAGCAAAAATGTACACCCAGGAGTCACAACGCTCCACAGGCTTTCCGTGTGTGCGCACGTTGCTCAAATGTACAAGCACACAAAAACGCCTTCCACGGGTCTCGTGATAGCTGGCTCACGCTGAGCCGGCAAAGGGTCGGACGCCGTACTCGGGGACGTCAACGGAAGTTACGCCTGCGCCTCATCACCGCACAAGGCTCCGCGGGGCGCAGAGAGTGTCTCCTTACTGAGAGTATTTCGGACGTGACGCGAGTCGTTTCCGTAGTGTCTCGCACTGGTGTGCTTATAAATTCCTGCAGCGACTGCAAAAACACTAGGTGTGAAAAAGACGACGATGTTACGCGTTAATCGCAATGTCGTTTCAAAACGCGCGCGCGATGACATCCGGGTCCGTCGCTTGAGTGGAGTGATACACTACATGAAGTATTGCCGTTCTTAACTTGTACCGGAGTATATAGTCAAACACGCAAGCGAAAGCCCTCTTGCAGAGCCGGATGGGTCAGACGCCGTCAACGGCCACTCGTCAAAGGTTCTGGCCGCGCCGTACTCTCGAAGTAGCATGAGCAAGTGTCCTCCCCTCCCGGCACTAATGCTACGCAGGAAAGAATCAAGGCGCGCCGCCGCGCTGTGCGCTGTCGGAGCCCGTGCGCAGCGTCAAGATGGCTAGAGAGAACAGACGTCATTGTCCTCCTTTTTAAGACGAATGCACCACACGGGAATGTCCGGTATCTTCGTCCCATCAGACGGTTGTCAGGAACCCGTGGTCCCTGTCGGCGTCCTCGGCCAGTTGGATGACAACAGCTTGTATCTCGGGAAGAGAGCTGAGCAATGCGGCCTCCCACCGCTCACTACATCTTATATGTATTGCTTGTTCAGAGGCCTGTGGTTTATTGGGGCATTGCCAGACCATATGTTTGAATGCGGCTGCTGCAATGTTGCACCACTTGCATCTGTCCGTGTAACTATCAGGATAGCTGCGGTGAAACAGGACGGGGTGAGGGAACGTATTTGATTGCAACCTGCGCCACACAACTGTTTGCCATTTGTTTAGCGCAGTGTGGGCAGCAGGAAATTCCAGTCGGCTCAGCCTTTATTGCTGAGTAATCCCCCCCCTTCCCCCCCGCCCCGTCACAGACGGCACGTTGCCGGATTCGAAGTCGCCTGGTTCGTGTATTCTCGGGCTGCTTCATGTGCCATCTCGTTCCCCGAGAGAGACGAGTGAGCTGGCGTCCATATCAGGCGGATGTGCCTTGTAACTGGGGTCGCGCTGTTCGTAGGGATTTTGGAGGCTGTGGTGGAAATCCTATCGCGGGCATAGTTGCGGAGGGCGGCCTTAGAGTCCGAAATGATGGTAGTAGCCTGAGTGCCCGTAGTTGCAAGAGATGTGGCCACCTCTTCCCCCGTTCCAGGGTTGGTCGTAGGGATTGAGCAAAATGAGGTTGCATTTCCCTGCTGGTCTACCACCCCGGCCACTACCGCACATTGGCCAGGGTAGCCCGCCGTGCCAACGTAGCATACCGCTGGGTTTGAGCTGTTCTGCTTGTGTCGTGCCTTCGCACGGGCAAGCCGTCGGCCTTGATGGTACTCGTGATGCATGTTTCTAGGCAGCGGGGCCACACTTATTTTGACTCGTAGGTCCACTTCAATGGCTTATTTGGCTTCGTTCTGGTCCGCGTAAGGTATGTGCAGCGACTCCAGAATGACCCGCCCAGTTGAGGTCCCAGCCAGCCTGTTGTATTGGGCAATGTGTTGCGCTTCTATAAGTTCATCCAACGTGTTGTGAATGCCCATCTCCAGTCATTTTTCTGAGGAGGCAGCCATTGGAATGCCTACAGCCGCCTTGGTGGCTTTACGAATAATTCGGTCTATTTTCTATTTCTCTGCTTTTTGAGTTTCAGATACTCAGTAACGTAAGTTATTTTGCTGATAATAGAGGCTTGAACTAACCGGAGGAAATTATATTTCTTGAGACCATGGTGTTTATTGGCTATTCGGGCAATCAATCTGCCAATTTTTACAGCTGCGTTGCGCAGGGCCTGTATGGTAACCGTGTTGGTTTCTTTCTCATGTATTCTAAGTCCTAGAATTCAAATGCATTCAGTTCTGGGTATTGGGCAGCAGGATGTCTATGTTAGGGTCATGTCTTTGTCTTCTGCCTGGCCTAGGTGTATTGTAGAAAAGGACTTTTTGTGGTGAACATGCCAGGCCTCTTTGGGTTGCGTATTTTTTCACCGTGTCAGCGGCCATCGCTTCCTCCTACGGTCCGAATCGTGATGTAATCAGCATAAATGCTGTGACTTACATCCGGAATGTGTCGTAGTAAAACAGGTAGCTTAATCACTGCCACATTGAAAATAAAAGGTTCAGTTTAGTAATGGCTTCACAGATTTCGGCTTTGATAATATGCCTGTCCATTTCGGGATTGGGATTACCAGCATATGGGTCTGCTGGCTTGTGAGGGGCTTCTTGTATGCAAAGCTCCTGCAGTTTCTGTAGTAAAGTGACCCCTCCCCTTGATGTGCGTGTAGGATGGTCAGGAGGTAGTTATGTTTGGTTACACGCCGTCCGTCCGGGATCAGAAAACTGCGGATGGTGCTATGTTTTAGGCGTATTCATTTGTACGTCCATTTTTTAGCCCAGTGCATTCAAGTGTTGGTTAGTAAGATATGCCGCGTGCTTCTTGATCACCTTGCTTAGGCGTGCTATTCGGCGGCGTAAGGACCGGTTGTGTCGCTGCCCGCGCAGCCGTTCCTGAAGGCTTCTCTTCGCTTTCCACGTGTGAAGGAGGCAAGAGTCGACCTTGTCTAGGTTCGCTTCCTCTGGAACGATTGGAGTAGCCATCGTGGTGTTTTCCTGTAAGCATTGGACCCATTTTTTCCAGAACTTCATGCCGGAGTTTTCGACTTTTGAATCTCTGCCCTTCTTATATAATGGAGAACATCCCAGTCAATAATTTTTTGTTCCCGGCCCCTGTGGCCGCGTCAACACACATGCACTCTGGATTCGTAATAGGCGGCATCGTGTCGCCTCACCGTCTGCTTTCTCGCGGCGCGCTTTTGCGATAGGATACATTACAAAGCTACATGGGAAGCACATCTGGATTGCGAATCTTTAGGGGAATAATCGCTATGGGGAAAAAGGAAAACATTCCGGTTTAAAACGCTGGTATTTTATTAAAACGGATATTCCTTTGCCCACTGCAGGAAAGCCAACATCCTCTTGACGCTGGTGATGATCGTGGGTGAATTGAAAGATTCTTGAAACGCCAAGCTTCCTCTGGTGCAAAGCCAATGTCTCCAAAGTCCCAAGTCAAGTCCAAGATGCAAATGGTAACGCCCGATACACACCCCAGGAAAGCCAACTTGCAGAATGGGTTTCCACAAAGGCACATCAAGCGCCTCAAGAGAAAAAAAAAAACGCTTCTCGTGGTCGGAATCAAACCGGGCTTCCTCGAGTGATGAAGCCGACGTCTATCCCATTGCGGCATTGCGACACGGTCGAAGCACTTCAGATTTTCCAGTTTGACTTCAGTTCAGGTTGCATGAAAGTGAGCTTCCGTTTTAAGCATCTTTCTTCTGAGAAAGGGGCTTTGGTTTTTTTCGGTGTTGCTTTGTCCGCTCTCAAGCAATTGCTGTGACTGTAGGACTGTTACCAGCAAGGGGAAGTAGAAAGTTTGCTCCACGGTAACCAGCGTTGTGTGGTATACCACGGCCGCTCGATCAAACGCACCGCTTTATCTAGGGGCCGTGCATAGACCAGCAGCGGAGTCTTGAGGACCGTGGGACATCGTCTAGGCGGATCCCAATACGCCGGTAAAATTTTGATCGCTGCTATGCTAAATGCTTCCTTTCTCCAGCATGTCTGCCTTTGAGATGCCTCCTCCTCCCTAAGGACTATCTTTTCTAAGGACTATCTAAGGACTAGCTAACTTTTTGGTATCAACAAGCACGAATTTGCGACGCATGACTGCCGGGCTTCAGACACTGCATGCATGCGCCCGGGCCAGCACGGCACGAAAAAAAAATTGTTGAAGGCCGAGCCCCGCTCGGTCCCGAGAAAATGCGTTCCACCTTGCCCGGGCTAAAGTCCCTTGTCCGGCGTTTAGCTAAAACAGATGAAAGGACTTTAGCCCGGGCCATTTCAGTGCCATCCACACAATACACACGATATGCTTTTAATAACTTCACTCAAGGCAGCGAAAACGATCAACATTCAAAACTGTAATGCTCAGGAAAGCACCCTATGGCGCACTTTATAACGGGATCAGTTTAAAACTGTGCAGTTCAGTGGTACGCTGACCATTCATTAACATAAAACAATTACCATATTACGAATGCACAAGTTCATTAAAAATGCTGCCCACGTCTTGCAGATGCAAGGTATTATGAAACAGTTAGGAATTCAACAAATAAATCCAGGGTAAAACAAATTGCAAATATAAAATGTTTGTAGCAATCACATAAATTTATTAGCGGTATAATCCCACAACACGCTATTGCACTATCCTTTCAAGCCGCATGGGCCATGGACCTTCGGAAATAAGAGACCACCTCAAGCATATGTCCTCTCTAAATTACAAACAAAAAAAGAACCAAGAACGCTTAAAGATCAGCGTAGTGCAAGCTAGACTGCTCTTGCAATTACAGACACAAAAATATCATGTGCAGCGGCTTAAAAAATATCAAAACCAAGCGTGAACCACTCAACTGCAGCATAGCGGGAAGGCGCGCCGCCTCGGGATGTCCTCGGGCGGGGCACACCAGCGCCACGCGCGGCGGTTAACATGTTCGGCGTCAAGGGCGCTATGGGGAGAAGGCGGCGCTTTTTCCACTACCCAAGTATTCTAGTTCACTATACTTTGGCGATGCGCCCGCATACGAGCTCACACAAACTCGGCACATGTGATGGCTTTTATTTGATTCGGAAAACGGGCATATGCCTCTAAGCGGACGTTTACGCCCGGTGATGCCGAAACAAAGAGCTCAGATAATAGCCGCTTTAGCACGTTAGTACATGCTAAAGTCGTTTCTCTCGGAGGGCCGTGAGTGCGTGCTATATCTGCGCATAACTTTGGATAACAGAATTTCTGCGTGAACGCAAAAGGGCGTGGCTTGATCTACTGCGTTTTCTTGACAACAAGCCTTTCCATTGCCAATAAAATATACTTCGACGATCTTAGATACCCACGTTATATAAAACTACTTCCGTATAGCGAAGGACAATTGTGATGCAGCTAATTAGCGAGTAATAATACATCGGCCCGTTTCCCCGCCCTTTTCCCTCCTGAACACCAATACTGCAGCAACTGGGGAAGCAGCTGGAGAAGGCGGGTCATTCAATGAACTTCAATTACTATGACAAGATACAACAACAGAAAGTTAACTCTGCGCATTTTTGCCGTTACTGCAGAGCATAATTAGGAATTAGAATGCCATTTAAGTATAATACATACAAAATAATGCTGGTATCACGTGGTATATTTAGTTCTCCAAGTTTAGTTCCGTTCTTCTGAATCGCACCCAGTCAACCGCTCCCTGCAAAGAGGCTTTTGTTTTTGCTTGTGGAAATTAAGGGGGACTCACCCGTGAACATTCTTATCGCACTTACTACTTCATCACCCACGGACTTAAAAACCATCGTGCACCAATACGAATAGTTTTACAAATACATACCGATGTTTACAACGGCCTAGTTTGCTTGTTTTATATATATATATATATATATATATATATATATATATATATATATATATATATATATATATATATATATATATATATATATATATATATATATATATATATATATATATATATAGTGCGCGGTCGCTGTTCTTAGGACCAAACGAGTTAGTGGCAATAAAGCCTTCTTCAACCCTAAACCACCAAGGTCCATCGTCCTATCGGCGACATTCTGGTGGAGGTGCTGGGTACGTTCACCCGACGTCCAGCGGCTCTCGGCAACCCCGCGAGGCGAGTCCCATTCTAAGCCCAGGCCGGCGCGCCTTCTTGGAGAACGAGGCTCGCACGAGAAGGCGGCTGCAAGGCTGTACTCCGGAGTTCGGACTGCTACCAGACGGCCCGAGGACCACTGTATCTTCCAGGATGACGTCACAGGCACAGCAAACCGATGCACCTTTCTTCCCCGTTGTGCACTGGCCCATTATTCCAAGAAAACTTGCCCCATTCCACGGTGATGCCTTTGAGGACGTCGATGACTGGGTAGATCAGTATGAACGGGTGGCTCGTCACAACGAATGGACCTCAGATCATTGCCGGCAAAGCTTCTATTTCGCACTAGAAAATACGGTCCGGATATGGTACGAAAACAATGAACGATCGCTAACCTCGTGGGAGGTTTGCAAGGAGAGACTGCTGCGAGCTCTTGGCAACCAATATCGACGGCAATAGGCTGAAGACCTCCTTCAACGCCGAATCCAGGGCCCTAACGAAAGTCTGATCAGCTTTGTCGAAGACGTACTTCGGCTGAGTACCCGCGCCGACCCGCAAGCTACTGAAGAAAAGTTACGCGCATTGATGAGGGGCGTGAGAAGTGACATCTTTGGTGGCCTTGTTCGCAATCCACCAACAACAGTCGAGGGATTTGTGACGGAGGCAACGAACATTGAGAGAGCTTTGACAGCCAGGAACGATCACTACCACCCAATGACAGATGCCCCGACGATTTCAGCTTCTGCATCGGCCACCTTCTCACACCATGCATCCGAGGGATACATCCGGGAGCTCATCATGGACGTTGTTCGAGAAGAGCTCCAAAAGCTGCTGCCGTCTTCGAATTCGCCAGCTTTTATTTCTCTCGTTCAGACTGTCCAGGAGGAGGTGCAACGAGCTCTTGTTCCTGGTGGCCTAGTCGATGTAACCCCCCAGCGCCCGGCCACAATCTATGCTGCCGTTACCAGCCAACCGCAGTTGCTTAGTGCTGGGCCGGACATGAGCACGCCGCAACGAGAGAGAATTGCCCATACAGGCTACCAGCAACCTAGGCAGCAGCAGCGTGGGCCCCGAAAGACGGATTTGTGGAGGACGGCCGACAACCGCCCACTCTGCTTCCACTGTGGTGAAGCCGATCACGTGTACCGCCGGTGCCCATACCGTGAGCTTGGGCTTCGAGGGTACCGTCCCAACGACCCACGTCCGAAGTATGGCCAGCAGCCTCGAGAAATCGAGGTCTAGCTTCGACGCTCGTCTCCGCCGCGCGAGGAGTAGCTTCGCCGCTCGTCTCCGCCGCGCGAGGAATACTTTCGACGCTCGTCCCCGCCGCGCGAGGACAACTTTCGACGTCCGTCCTCGCCGCTACCCCCTACTGTTCGAGGAGCTCGCTCGCCGAGCCCTCATCGCCCCACCTCACCTCTTCGACGATCTCGCCGTGCGAGTCAGTCTCCCGTTCCTCACCAGGAAAACTAACCCCGGCAACCCCTGGAGGTGGTGTTGCCGATGTCGAAAATGGTGAAGAGCCTCCACGAACGTCGCGACGCCCGGACCATAACGCCGACAATGCGCATGCCGTTTCAAATAACCTTCACATCATTATCGACCGCCTCGACGTGACCGCGCTCGTGGACACCGGGGCAGACTATTCCGTCTTGAGTGGGAAGTTATCTCGTAGCCTGAGAAAAGTAACAACGCAGTGGGACGGTCCCGACATGCGCACCGCCGGAGGTCACACTGTGATGCCGATAGGGCGTTGCACCGCCCGCGTCGAAATCAATAGTGAAGTGCGCCCGGTGAAGTTCCTCGTACTGGAGAACTGCTCCAGGGACGTTACCCTTGGGATAGACTTTTTGACCGAATATGGCGCCGTCATCGACCTAGGCACGAACAGGCCTACGCTTCGGTCACCTGCTCCTCTTCAAGATATCCCACCGTCGACGGCAGCACCGGTACGTGTCGTAGCCGATCACGTGGAGCTGCCCCCGTGCTCCAGCGTATTCTTGTCTGTACAGGCAGACATGGCAACTAGCGGAGAGGCCCTGATCGAGGGAAGTGTCCAACTCCTTCTAGAAAAGGGGGTCGGCATTGCTCAAGGCATATCACCTTCATGAAGGGGACGCGGGTGTCCTTGTTACGAACTTCCGGAACGAGACGCATCATTTGACGAGAGCAATGACCGTAGCTTACCTAGAAGGAATTGCCGTCTCCATTGACGATCCTTTGCTGTCCGAACTGACTACACGATCTGCAGCCCGTAAACCAGGCTGCGCCCATCGAATTAGACGTCAATCCGAAGCTTTCGCCCTCAGAGCGGCACGGGCTATCCCAACTGCTCGACGAGTTTCGGGACTGTTTCGCTGCAGAAACCGGTGTTGGCAGGACCAGTGTATCCAAGCACAGAATTATTACTGACGACATAACACATCCTGTCCGTCAACCACCATATCGCGTTTCTCTAAAAGAGAGGGAAGTTATCCAGGAGCAGGTTCGAAACATGCTCGAGTACGACGTTATTCAACGGTCCTCAAGCCCCTGGGCCTCGCCGGTTGTGCTTGTAAAAAAGAAAGACGGAACATTGCGGTTTTGTGTAGATTATCGCCGATAGGACAAACTGACTAAGAAGGACGTATACCCCCTTCCACGCATTGATGACACGCTTGATCAGCTCCGTCATGCTCGTTACTTCTCGTCTATTGACTTAAAGAGTGGCTATTGGCAAATCGAGGTTGATGAGCGGGACAGGGAGAAGAATGCATTTATTACACCAGACGGCCTGTACGAATACAAAGTTCTGCCGTTTGGGCTATGTAGAGCACCGGCAACATTTCAGCGCGTCATGGACATGGTCCTCGCAGGCCTGAAATGGCAGACCTGTCTTGTTTACCTTGATGACGTCGTCATTTTTGCTTGCACTTTCAAGGAGCACTTACGTCGGCTGAGAGCCGTGCTTGAAGCTCTGAAAACCACCGGCTTGACACTAAATCCCAAAAAATGCCGATTTGCTTACGACCAGCTCAAATGTCTTGGCCATGTCGTCAGCAACGAAGGAGTACGCGCTGACCCAGAGAAGAACGCTGCAGTGAGAACTTTCCCGAGACCATCAGACAAAAAGGCGGTCAGAAGGTTCCTGGGCCTTTGCGCCTACTACCGAAGTTTCATTTGGAACTTTTCCCACATTGCCGCCCCACTAACCCACCTCACGGAGGAAGATGATCCGTTTGAATGGAAGCATGAGGAACAACAGGCTTTTGAAGGACTCAAAGAAGCGCTTCAGACAACACCTGTTTTGGGGCACTTCGACCAGGAGGCGACGACAGAAATCCACACTGACGCTAGCAACAAGGGGCTTGCTGCGGTACTTATTCAAAACCGGGATGGCGCTGACCGAGTCATTGCACATGCGAGCCGCGTGCTCTCTAGGGCGGAGAGCAAGTACTCCACTACTGAGAAGGAGTGCCTCGCCGCCATTTGGGCTATCACTAAGTTCCGCCCTTATCTTTATGGGCGCGCGTTCCGCGTGGTCACTGACCACCACTCCCTATGCTGGCTGGCCAACCTCAAGGACCCGTCTGGCCGTCTAGTACGGTGGAGCCTGAGGCTACAAGAATTCGACGTAACTATAGCGTACAAGTCTGGGCGCAGGCACAGTGATGCCGACTGCCTCTCTTGGGCTTCCATGGGGTGTGGGCAGGCTGTTACCGACGACGATGACGACGCCTTCTTGGGAGCAGTCAGTAGTGCGGACATGGTGACACGCCATTGGAGCGACCCTGAACTCAGGCAGGTGATCGCCTACTTGGACGACCAATTAAGTGCTGTCCCTAGAGCCTTCAAACGTGTGCACGCGCTCACTCTTCGGGACAATGTCCTCTACAAGAAGAACTTTGCGGGTGGCGGTCGCTCGTGGCTCCTGATCGTGCCGGACAATCTACGCATGGAGCTTGTTGAGAGTTGCCACGATGATCCGACTTCAGGACACCTTGATTACACCCGTACGCTAGCGCGGCTAAACGAAAAGTATTATTGGCCTCATCTTCCCAAAGCTGTACGTCAATACACCCGAACATGCCGAGAATGCCAGCGGCGAAAGAGGCCCCCAACACGCCCTCCCGGACTTCTTCAACCGATTGATCTGCCAACGGCCCCGTTCCAGCAAATTGGAATGGATCTAGATCCATTCCAATTTGCTGGAACGGGGCTGCTAGGTCCTTTTCCTTTGTCGATCGCACGCAACCGCTGGCTAGTTGTGGCAACGGATTATCTGACCAGATACGCCGAAACCAAAGCCTCTCCATTCGCAACCACATCGGAAGTACCTGCTTTATTTATCCAGCACATTGTCCTACGACATGGTGTAGCAGAGGTTCTAATCACCGACCGCGGTTCCGCGTTTACAGCTCAACTAACGCAAGAAATTCTGCGCCTAAGTCGCACCAGCCATCGTAGAACTACCGCATACCACCCTCAAAGAAATGGACTGACAGAGCGACTGAACAAGAGTATTACAGATATGATTGCGATGTACGTCGATGTGGAACATCGAACATGGGACGAGCGTTTACCTTTTGTACCCTTCGCGTACAATACTACGTTTTCTCCGTTTCACCTGGTCCACGGCCGGCAAGTAACCACAATGCTGGATGCCATGTTGCCCCTCCTGCCCAGTGATGATGCCCACGAGGACGCTCGGCTAGTCTCTCAGCACGCAGAGGAGGCCCGGCAATTATCCAGAATCCGAATTTCCACCCAACAGTCAGTCGACGCTGCTCGCTACAATCTTCGTAGACTTGACGTACACTTTAGTCCTGGAGATAACGTGTGGGTCTGGACACCCGTTCGACGCCGTGGGCTTAGCGAAAAGCTCGAAAAAGTTATTTCGGGCCGTACACAATACTGCGCCGTATCAGCGACATTAACTACGAGGTACTACCGGGCGCAGTGCGTTCTTCATCCCGAAGACCTTTACGTCCGCACGTTGTACATGTTGTGCGCCTCAAACCCTATATTGTTCGCTAGCATTCGAGCGGTCACTTCCAGAGTAGCGCATTGCAGTTCGCATTGGGACGATGCGTTTTTGAAGAGGAGGGTAATGCCGCAATCATTATTTTTCATTGACACGGCGCATGGTCAACCCCCCACTATCATCATCGACTGACGGCCAGAGGAAGACGACGTTGTTTGCGCTCGACAAGCGCGGGGTCGCTGTTCTTAGGACCCAACGAGTTCGTGGCAATAAAGCCAATTCCTTCAACCCTAAACCACCAAGGTCCATCGTCCTATCGGTGACAATATGTGGATCACCCTGTTTAACTGGAAATTACATGGAACCAGATTAGGAGTGTAGCACCGCGTGGCACCTTGCATGGCATCGTCTTCAGTCTGCAGGTTTCCCAATATTTTTGTATTTCATACGAGAAACACACTTATCGGACTGTCTGCACCCACTTAAGCTGAAATTTGTCCCGAACAACAAAAAGTTCTAGGATATCAACGGCTCAGATTGCCGCCGAGCAACATGCGGCCGACACCATTCTGCGTTTGCTGCCCTTCGGCAGGCAAATGCTGAGCGATAAGATAGCAATACGTGGCGGACCATATAGGTGCCGTAACACCTATATGGTGCGCTATATACAAACAATCAAACGCAGGGAAATAGCTATTTTCAAGTACTTAGAGAATTATGTCCGTGTTCTCTAAATGATTCCGGGCCATAATTAGAGGTAGAAAATTCTGTCTTCACTGCGAATCTTTAAATTTTCCGAGCGTGTTGAAAGAGGTTGTAATCGGTATTTGAGCTTATGAGACGTGCGGCCTCTTGCCACGTGACGTGAAGCAGGGAGATTCTGTGTATGGATATATAGTTAAGATGTCTGCCCATTAAACGAGTTGAAAGTCAGTGCTTGTCCCGTTCAATTCTTTCTATGTGTCCCTGTTATTTCGCGCTGTTCCCCAGGATGGCCTTTTGCCACGCCGACTGCGTGTGGTCCCGTTCGTGGAGAAGCGGCAGCGCGCACTCCTTAGCATTGCACTCAGGAGACTGTGAACCAAACACTGCGTGTCTTTAAGTTTGCGTGCTGCAGCAGTGCGCACGGCATGACTGCGCCGTATTCAATCCATCTTGAGCCACTCGTCGTGTGAGGTTAGCAAGGGGCCTGGAAAGCGACCGTCGGCCGAATAGGCAGGAAACACCGTCGCTAAGCCGCCAGCCGATGAGGAACGGACGCAGATTTTGGCAAGCAACGACGGGTGCAGATTAAGACCTCTTCTAGACGGCGTTGAGTTTCAATAAACCCCCTATTGTGTTTGTATAGAGTCAATGAAAAGTCAATTAAAACTCATCGTTAATAGACTGTGCTCATTAAAAAGTCAACAAACTTTGTATTGCAAAACCTCAACCAACATTTTATTGCCTTCAAGACATTGAGTTTTAATACACTTCATATTGCGTTTCTATAGAGTGAACCAAATCTCCCATCTTAAAAACTGCGGCCAATATAAAATCAATGAACTTTTTATTGCAAAAGTGCAACATGAATTTTATTGCTTTCCCAATATTGAGTTTTAACAAAGTTTGTAATACCTTTCTATAAAGTCGTTTGAACTCCGAATGTGTGGACTGTGGTCATTAGACAGGCAATAAAGTTTTTATAACGAACACGCAACAAGAATCTTATTACCTTCATTATGTTGAGTTTCAATAGACTCTGTATTGCGTTTCTATAGCCCACCCACGGAGGTCTGGTAGCTTATCGGTGCATATATGTGGGGTGCTATAGCGCCGCCTGCCCCGCCTCATCAACCGAGATCGCGCGATGGACGTCCCATCACTTCGTCTTGGGAGCACGTGGGAGCGGTGGCGCCTAGGATGGCGGACATCACCGCCGGACTGTTCGAGCCCCTGCAAAGCTCCTCTGTTAAAACTTGCCAGAAAACCTGACTCACAGGCAACAGGATACTACGACTATACTCAATAAGAATTTTATAGAAAGGTAATAGAGATAAATTTAATAAAAACTCATCAGACATTCTGTTCAGACCTAGCTCATACGCAACAGGTTGTGATGACTGGGCACAATAAGAATTTTGTAGATATCTAACTGAGATAAATTTAATAGAAACCCGTCAGAAACTGTATTCAAAGCTGACTCAAACGCAACAGGTTAATACGACCATACTCAATAATTTTAAGAAAGCTAATCCAGGCAAATTTAATAAAAACTCATCAAACATTCTATTCAAACTTTATTTACACGCAACACGATGTTACGACTATACTCAATAGGAATTTTATAAAAAAATTAATTGCCATAAATTTAATAAAAATCCGTCAGAAACTGTATTCAAACCTGATTTCCGCGCAACAGGCTGTTGCGACTGTACTCAGTAAAATTGCATAGAAAACCTGTTGAATATATTTTATAAAAACCCCATAAGAAACTCATAAGAAACTACATTCAGAATCGATAAGGCCTACTGACTTGGCTCTATAGACTTTTAATTGAAACACGGTGGCCAATTTGTAATGGAAACTCAATTGAAATATTCTATAGAACGTTTACAAAATGTTTATAGGATTCTTTTGAGCAACATCTATAACAAGTTTATTAAATCTCGGTAAAGATTTTTATGAGGGTCCCGACGTGATGCAGTGGTTAAAGCGCAAGAAAATAAGAAACCTAAAATATACACCGCTGATGAAAACAATATTTCATTTCAAAACCGGAAAATTACCTAACAAAGTTACAAAGGTATGTCTCATCGCGCGTCATAACGAAATTAGGTAAAAAAAACCCAGCACATTCAAGGCGGCAGTCCCTGCCAATTTTGTTTGCGCAGTTTCCAAATAGGCGCCGTAGTAAAGATACTTCCAAATAGCTAATGAGTGAAACAAGCAAGTTTTTACGGTGCGTGAAGTAGTGTCATCACTATTATATTTTTGCTTGTCTTCCCCTCGACGTAACGACGCCAAAGGCCTAATATGCAAGGCATAACTATATCTTAACGAAAATAATGGTCCTGTTAGCAAACATAAAATACGTGCAACTCAGCAATACCCAAATTACCTAAATTGTCATGAGGGAAAACTGAGAGCTTTGTATACCACACAGCGTTGTTTACCAAGGAGTGAATTTCCTTAGCACGGGCTCTTTTACTTTTGCTTCGTCACAATAGTCCTGAACTAAGTGGCAGCCGCAGCTTGGGAGCGGACAAGGGAACACCAAACAAAAGAAAAGCCTTAGGAGCGGGTGTGCTTTTTGACATAATAATTTCCCTAGAGATTCACACTCCGCATGTGCTTACTACGTTCTTTATGTTGCTGTGGCTGTGTAACGTTTTCTATCGCAAAGGTACCCCGTGGGAAACCGAATAGGCAGGCAACACCGTTCCTCCCGTGAACACCTGCTGATGGAGCGCAACAAGTCACGTTTCAGGGCGCGTAGAATCCGCGAGCCAAACAGCGGTGGATTTGGTCCCCACTGATGTCTGTAAGCGGCTATGTAACTATATAGCGCCGCCGTGCAGCCTAGCGCTGCCCTTGGTAAAGTGTCACGTCCAGTCTGACACGTCAGCAGAGGGACGATTAAACATATTAGATAAGGCGGTGGGGACAGTGGGGAGGAGAGAGAGAGCGAGAGAAAACTTTTACTGCCACAAGGGCTAATGCGGGGGAGGGGTGCTGACCGAGGCCCCCGGTTACTTTGACAGCCCGAGCGACGATGGCTTCTTGCAGCGCGGCATCGGAGAGGCCCAACGCTGTCGCCCAGTGCTCACTGTTTTGATATGGGGGGAATGGATTGTGGGGGCATTGCCAGCGACGGTGATCCATTGTTTAGACCGTCCCACAAGCGGGGTAATTGGATATTGCTGGGAGAGGCCTTTGCCCTGCAGTAGGCGTAGATAGGCTGGTGATGATGACAAGCGGGGAGTGGGTGGAGGAGCAGGGCACTTGTGGTGCAGGCGGGGGAGGCAAGGAAGGGAAAGCACCTCTCTTCGCTTCGCGACAGTGCTCCTGCGAGGCGCAGCCATGCGATTCAGCCTACGCCGTCGTGTGTCTGCCTCTTCAGCAAAACTATGATAGCCAAATAAACTGCTAAATCGAATAAATAAGTATCTTAGAAGAGCTGACCAGATAGCCTCTTTATAAATTTTATAAGCTGTATAAAAAATAAGTGCCCTTTTACTTCATGAAGAAGGATGACCAGCGGGGCTGCACGCAGACGATAAGTCCGCGACAAAAAAACACGTAGTAAAAACTTGGTGTGGAGACAGATTCGTCCTAGCGGGTGATTACCGTATTTTTTCAAGATACCTCACTGAATTGAGATGTACAGAGCATTTACCAGAAAACTGGCTTAGCAGCAAGATTGAAGTTTGCCGAGGCGACTCAATTTTGACGCTTGGCTTCGGCTTCCTGCTATAGAAATTCGGGATTTGGGCGTCCTTGGTGCAGCCACTATTTGGCTAGCTCCCGCTGCCGTTCACGCAGTAACGAGTGCATAGGGCGAAAGGGCACACGCCGACAATGTACCCTCTCCTCCCCCGGCACGCACTCTGATTGGTCTGCTCCCATCCCGGTGAGACTGGGACGCTGTCTGGCGGTAGGGTTGGGAACCTGCCCCTGCGTAAAACTGCTTGACAGACGACGAGGCTCCACTTTGGACAGCTCCACTGTTATTAGCAATACTTGATCAGATTGGAAAGTCATTTTTCTCTAGCCATGGTAGCACTGTAGCAAATAATTCATAACAGAAATAGAGCTAATACTGTGAGTTAGAATGTGTGTTTTGGAAATGCTATTGCCTCTTCTTGTTTTCGGGCAGAGTTTGACGTACGGGTGTATGATCATCACGAACTCTCATGCTGCTTTATTGTGCAATGGTTTCAGGGATTCGGCAGTGATGGTGAAACAGAAGATACGTCTTCAACTTCCGGCAGCAGTACATCAGTTAAACCAGCATGAATAAAAGGGACAATGGATTTGCTCAAGGTCGTTTCTAGCATTCCGTTCAGTCAGAATGATAACGAATGTTGAACGGAATCGAAATGCGCACTTAGCGTTCTGTGCACGCGGACCGCTCCGCATGAGTGCTAATTAGCCGTTCGGACAGAACGAATTGCCACGGGCCACTTTTCGTCCGTTGCGGCGTCCTACCTTGCGGTCAGTTCTATCGAAGCATACCCTGGTTTGTTAGGGTCTAGTAGCGTGCTGGGAAAGCGTCCGGTCCGTGATTGTGATAACAGTGGTAGGTACGATTCTCGCAGTAACGAAATTATATCTTAGTATATCATTACGATACATTGGGAAACGTCAATAGCCCAGACTTAGTCAACACTGTTTATCACTACTGCGGTATTCGATGGCTCCGCTGACATTTCGCATAGCAAATCAGCTCTCGCTCTTAATATTGAGATGAAAATTGCTAGCTCATTTAATATTTGAAACATGTGTTTTTACCTTGCGTATGGTACCAAACGAGTTTGTCTGCCGCCAACGCGGCAGGGTGGCGGATACCACGGTTATTGCAGTATCAGCGCCTGCGCAGCGGTGGCTGCGACGGACAGCGGTGGCTGCGACGGACGCAAAATCATCATACTAGGCGACGGACGCCCACCAAAATAGCACAGAACTAACGACTTTTATGTGCGATTTTTCGTTAATAGCTAATCTCACACTCTCGCAGAAGCACACGAAGCACAGCTCTAAACAAGAAATGTCGCATCGAAAACAAGAGGCAGTAAGTAACAGCATACCAGTCCTGATCAGCACAAGCGCCCTGGACACTAAGGCAACCACAGTAGCGTCATCGAATTGTACCATACAGCACGGCTGTAGAGGCCTTATGCAAATAAACTATCACAGAAACAATTCAAAAAGTAAACTAATTGAAGTGACAGTCTCCCACCCTACCTGTAAGTACCTGCAGCTGGGTAGTAAGAACGCTTTCAAAGTACACATGAAACACAAAAGAGTTCAGGTAAAACAGTTTATATTGACTTCCAAATTATGTAATATGCTTTCGCAACGCAGCCACTTTAATTTTCATTACTATCTGCCCTCGCCCACAGGGCACACATTGTACAATTACAAGAATAGTACAAATATTCATGGCTATAAATAAGTTACACACAGCAGAAAGGTTGACAAAAAATAGGAAGAAAAGCAAACATGTAAACTCAGGGTACAAGCACAAGATAGTTATGCAACTTGAAATATCGCACATTAAAATAATTCGGTGAAAACCAACGCAAGAAAAGTGTGAAAACAAAGAAGTGATTGAATGGTGGTTATAAAAACACAGCAAATTTACGAAACTAAATAGTTCACATGTAGTGAAAAGTTTGTCGAACAATAAAACAAAAGCACCTAGGAAACACAGAAATGGTGTTGAGTGGTGGTTGTGAGTGCCATACAAATTTAAGCTACCTTAAACAAACCAACATCTAGGGAAATGGTTATGATCTATAGAAAAGGTGTGTATAAAGAAATGACTGTACGGCGGTTACAAGAGCAGTAGAAATTTACGTGATGAAATGATTCCCACTTAGTGAAATGGCAGGACAACAATAAAACAACAAAAAACTTTAGAAAGAACTTATTGAATTCTGGTTAGGAAAAAAAAGTTACACTATTTCAATATTTCACACAAAGTGATATGATTTGGGAACAAACGAACAAACGGGGAGCACGGCAATGATTGAATATTAGTTACAAGAAGACAGATTTACATGACTACGTGATTCACACCAAGTGATACGCTCAAAGAACAATAACACAAAATAAAAACGCATGGAAGCACGGAAATGATTCAATGGTGGTTCAATGGTGCATGCCTCTATCATCAGTTATGGTAGGGAATTCTAGAACAGTTTGCGTTCTTCGTTATGGTGCCAGAAACTGCCAAAATAGTTGCAGACCGGATTGGTTGGAAAGTGAGTAAAAATTTAATGGTTCAAAGGCTGAAAGAAATTTAATACCGGTTCTAACCATATAAACTAAGAAGCCGCAGGTTGTCGACAAAGCTGATATTTGCGCAGGATGTGACTGACAATAAAAATCTGGGCCCTATACATTGTCTAGTGAAAGAATTTGATGTCTGTAACTACACGAAGATATCTAGTTACACACAATGCAGAACGCCACTCGCAGGTGGAAAAAAGCGTGTTTCCTGTTTCTTAAACCAGGAGAAGTCCTGCGCCAAGTTGACCGTCAACAGTAGCTTGAGCAGGCGCTTTGTGCAGACTGTTGCAGTAGCACCTCCCTTGCAAGCCAGTTCATCAATCTTGGCATGGGTACAGGAAAATCTGTGTTGTTAATACAGATTTTTAAGACTGGTATAATACAGAATGGCCGCCTACCATTGTCCCTGAAAAAGACTATATGACAGCTGCATCCTACCGGTACTCGCCTACGGGGCAGAAATTTCCAGGCTAACTAAAAGGGTCTAACTTAAATTAAGGACGACTAAGCAGGCAATAGAACGCTAGAAGATGGGTGTAACATTAAGGGACAGGAAGAGAGTGGAGTGGATATAATTTAATGTCAGCACTGGCACTATAAGGCAACCTTAACACTATGACAGCTAATGTGAGGTACCACTATATATAGGAACTATATTTCGTGAATGGGGACTCTGAAGACATTTTAGCCCAGCTACAGGTCCCGTCTGAACTTGCAAAATATTTTTCTGTGTCTATCCTAACCGCTTGGTGGATCGAAGTGACAATATATACACGGATGAAGCCATGTCCACAAAATGTGGTGAAAGAAAACATGCACAAACCCGGACAGCGTCACTGCCATGGACGTATACTTCCTGCAGCAGAATGACGAGGTGGGCTAGTTGGTATATATGCATAACTAAACCTTCAAAAAGCACATCACTGAAAAACACGTCATGTTGTCCTGTTCGCTTGTCCTGCTAGGCCTAATTTTAGTTGAATTATACGTTGTACAGCAGGAAGCATCAAAGTAGTGCTAGAAATTTTTACAGCACAATCACATTCACACATAGTCTAAGTTGCACCAGTCAGCAGCCTGCAACATGTAAGTTATTAGGAAACGACAGGCCAGACACCAGAATCATACTCTGCCTTAAACCTGCGAAATCCCAAATGCTGTGTCACTCTGATCACCAAGGTGTGTTACACACTAGATTCATTTAGCTTAAAATTCCATAAGTCACAGAAATTTAACAGCCATTTTTGAATATTTTTACTAGGTTCTGAAAGGTTAATTTACGTTTGCGATGCTGCAGTAAGAGTACGAAGCACAACCAGCGCTGCTCATACTACTGTACCAGTTACGACATGCGTGTAGTTCTGACGTTACAAATAAATTCGGGTTACATACACGTTGTTCATTCCAACATTTCATGACCAAACTGAGCGTTCGAAAAGATTGAACACTCAATCGAAACGTGAAAAAAGCATCCAGATGGTATTTTATTCTAATGCTGTACTCTCGGAATTCACTCGATTTATTATTTCATTGTAATGCTGCACGCACGGCAATCATTCAATTTATGGTGCACGTTTTTTACCCTAAAACTATTATGACGAAAATAAACGGCATCTGCATAAACGAAACAAAAACCAACATCACGCTAAAAGTACACGATGTGCGTGTAACGCATACACGCTTATATTCGCACACGCACCTATATTCCCACTCTCCAGCTTTCCTTATTTCATTTCATATTAAAACATTCGCCTAGCAAAACAGGACAGAACACAAACACTTCACCAAACACAGGGCTAGAAATTGCACGAGAATTGATTCCGCTTACAAACGCAGCAGCCAGGTACAAAGGTCTACCCAACGTTTATAGATAAACGTTGGGTCTACCGACAAACCTCCGCAACGCACAAAGCGAGTCCCTCAAATCGTTAGGGATAACCGCTTACGCGTACCGAAGTTCGAGAGCAACTCTGTTACGTTAAATATGTATGACAGGGGGGTAAAGCGAGCTCCGAGACCGTACGAATCGTGGGCGCTGACATGATACAATTCCCATGGCCAGATCAATTGTATTCAGCCTTCTAAAAATTTCTGCCCTAATTATTTAACTAAAACAAAGAACTGAAGCAAAATAGTTACAAATTATTGCCTCAGTAATTAAAACTAGCTTTATAAAAAACTTTTAGTGTAATTAAGCTCTAATTAGCGAAGAAAGAGTAAGTGCGTAGTTCAGTTTTGGTTTCGATTTTTTTTAAGTGTGCTAGGAAGTGGTGAGGCCCTTGCGCCTGACTCGCGCAGTGTGTGTGTGCAGTCTCCGGCTCAGATCTGCGTGCGTGCAAAACGTATACAAGTTATACAACTCGGATGCCCGCGCTGAGCAAGTGCCCCCCCGGGCGCTTGCGAGGCTGTCATTCTTTCTCCACGTTAAGCACCCTATCTATTGCCCCTCAACTGACGCCGGAACAGCGATTCCGATCTGACCTTGCCTACCGCAAGTTCACTACAGGCAGAGTCTTTCAATGCTACAGGCTACGGAGTGGCAGCCAGCGATCGTTCCCGTTGGAAGAGAAATGAAAAGAGCTTTTATAATCCTTCGGTTCCAGTTGTTTTATTCATGGAACTTCTTACAGCTCTTCGTTCTTCGAACTTTCGCGCAATCGTTCGTGAAGGTAGAACGAAAAAATAGGTAACAAAATGCGGTTTCTTTTTTAATCAGTCACAATAAATCAATAAGTGAGTGTTCTTTCCTCGCGCGCTATGTGCGGTAAATTACTGCCCATTCAATACTGCGCATTCAGTCCCGCAAGCTTTCCCTTTGAAGTGGTGGAAAGCAGCTAGAACTTGACGAATACAGACAGAAAGGAAAACGGGACACGCCGCGGACTGTATTCCGCATACTCCCTTGGCATGCATTCTTCCACTCCGTTGGCCTGCGATCGACCGCGCTCTTTCGTTCCTGTGCTTCAAAGCGCCGCGACTCGCCGGCAATATCAGCGTTGGCCCATGCGATGTTTTTTTGTGTGTGTCAATAAAGGTTTTACATTGAGCTAAAGCCACAGTTCACTTCACTTCGTTTGAAAAGCCTTGAGCGACTCGCAAAATGTCACACAATGGCAAATAAAGCGTCACAGCGCGAAAATGCATGGAGATCATACGGAGATTCATTTTTCTGTGCGCCCAGTACGAATCAGCTGACTCCTTGGCGTCCTCGCGCATGCGATCAGTCGCATTCGAGCTTGCGCGCGAGTGTTGTGTGAGCGTTGCCACGTCTTGCTCAAATAGTCTCAGTACATATAAGTCACACGTACGCTAAACCGAAAACACGTCGGTTACCTACCCACAGGAGATAAACTACGCAATGCTGTCGACGCCGCTTACACAAAATCCGCCTGGCCAGCGGTCCGCCATGTTACAATTAATCCCCGCATGCTTCGCTAGCCGGACGCGGAAACGCCACAGTAGCACGTTGCCAGATTACAACCCATCGCTTTAGCCGTTTTTAGTAAGCAAAAACTCAGCTGGCAACCTTCAAATCGTTGTATCATGTCTGCCACTGTGTCGTACGGTTCCAATGCATTGGCTCAGCGGCGCGCTTTCCCTCTAGAGTCAGTATATTATCTCTATGATATATGACAAGAAAACAAGGTTCACTAGTACTCACTTACCTCCACTACTTGGCAGTATTTCTTCGTCCGGTAGATAAATCCATGGTAGTCAAACCACCGAAATAACTAAAGTTGAAGGCGTGCACACCCGTGTCGTCACCGGCCTGTAGCACGCGTATCGATACGGAGTGCAGTTAATAACGGACGATCGGACTCGCCGCGCAGCGACTTTCTGTCTCGTGTTCGTCCGAGGGAAAAACTAGTTCCTAAAAGACACCCACCTTGATAAAACGCGTTGCGAAATAGATGCCCAAGTTATTGGTAAATACATATATTAGTTGACAAATATATACAAGAAAAGCTTGAGCGTGGGTATTTTTTAAAGAAAACAGTAGTTGTACCGACAATCTAGATTACGGCATTTAAGCCAATTTCAGGGTCTGCGGTGGAAATACAGCTGCCGTGGGGTTGTGGGCGCCATAATTTTATGGTTTGTTCTGAGTCCGCAACCACTTGCAGCGTATTTTCCGCGCTTTCGCGCGTCGACATCGCCCCGCCTTGACGGCGTCGGCAAAATGCACGGCGACTTGAGCTGACGCGGTAGGAGGAGGAGGAGGAGAAAATATTGAACAGGTAGATCGAGCTTCGATGTGGGTGGGGTCCTCAGTCCAGGACTCCGTTGGTGCGGCATGCCGTCTTCGCCCTTTCAACGAGCCAAAGCTGCTTACTTAGGTCCGAGCTGGCAAGTTCACTCTCCCACTGCTCCTATGTAGCTACGCCGATGTCTATGCTGCTCGCCAGATATCAGCGTCAGACATCGGTGCCAGAAAGCATCCGAAAGCAGGCGACATCGTCCGGATTACATGTCGATCTCCTGGTTTGGGGTCATTACGTTCGCAGAAAACAATCATTTGTTTTAACCTGCGGTAATTTGGTGCCTTGAGGCAAATAACAAGCTATTTCTGTTCGAAAGTGCGGGTTCCTCCGTGGCTAGCTTGGCTTTCATCGGGGAGATCGGGGGTTTGGGAGAGCTTTTTGCGAGTTAAATACGGGAGCTCTGGTTACATCGCTTGTAGTGTTAGCATGATGGGCTTGTCTGCAAGATCGGTGCGTAACGAACAAAGTTTATCAGCGCCAGAAATCTAGCGGTGCATTCAATTTCATTCGCGGCTACCGTAGCTTGCATAGGGGGAACGATGAAGCGCAATAGCTTTTCTTGGCTTAAATAAGGGAGCTTTGGTTACATCACTTGCAGTATTAGCAAAATTGACCTCGCCTCCAAGATCGGTGCGGAAGAAACAACCGTTAGCACTGCCGAAATTTGTCAAATACGACCAAAACGACTCGTATTCGCTGGCAGCCTGTGTTGGGGTACCAAATTCTTGGGTCCACGCATTGTTTTCCGGCGTGGTCGAGTGGATTGGAGCTTAGGTGCTGGTGTTGTGTTTTGAAAGTCTATGGTTCGAATCTTGGCAAAACCTCACGGGTTTTTTTAGTTTTTTTGCAATGAGGGTGTCATCGACTTTTTTTTTTTCAAGGCAAAAAAAGGCAGAGTACCTTGCCGTTTAACCTACAAGTAACGTTTGACGGTAACCTCAGTATCAAGGCAGCCCCGAAATTTGCTTTGCTCACACTTTGAATTCATGAAGCTACATTCAGTACGTAACATCAAGGTTAAATCTAGTAGCAAGTAATGGTGTGCTAATTGAGTCTTCGTTCATCATCCTATCTTATTTTGTTCAGATTTGACGGCAATGACCCCCACTCACCACTCCACCAAAAAAAACCTTACAAAGCTCGTTGGCAACGTCGCTTGTAAACGGATTCTCCACAAGTCCCTGCCTCTTTCCGTGAGGTTCGGTATTGGGCTACTGTTTTGAAGGTCAAAGGTTCAAAGCAATAGTGGTGGATTACAATACTTGAACAAAACTCCTCGGTACAAAACCCTTACAAAACACATACAAAACCCCTCGGTAACTTCAATACAGTACGCCTGCGCAGAGTTTGAAAATAAGTATAGCAGATATAGCTAAAATAAATGTAAATGCGAGTAACTTCAATACAGTACGCCTGCGCAGATTTTGAAAATAAAGTATAGCAGATATAGATAAAATAAATGTATATGCGATAGACATGTTCGAAGTAAAAAACGGACATGCCAGCAACATCTAAACAACGTCAGCAAAATATGTCTAAATACCGTCCCCGAATGAAGCAGCAGCAACATCGAGAGTACGTCTTTAGCAAAGTTGAAAGAACGTCCGACATAACGGTACCAGCAACGTTATCTCAACATCCAAAAATTTTCAATAAATATTGCACGTTGTACGGATGTCTAATAGAGATACTGCTGGGACATAGACGTTCGGATCTTTTTGGGACGTCGCAGAGATGTTAGTGGTTTGCTGGGGTCCTGTTCAAGCGGAAGTGTGCTGTTGATATGAAACAACTCGCCCACTTCCAGCAAGGTTATAAATTAGAGCGCTCATCTTTTTGTGCCAAGAAGAAAATATACTTTTTTATATTGCAGGTTCAGGCTGAACAGATGCGAGGAAATCTTTATTATTGTTAAATTAATGTACAAGTTTCACACGCGTTCACCATCAGTCAAGCACGTTCAGTAGTCCCTGTTGCATTGGACAGCGCCCAGTAGGGAAAGGAGTCCAATTCAAACATGGCTTTGCCAACAGTTTGTATGCTGGCGAGCTCTAAAAGGGTGAAGACGATGTGCAGTTGGCCACCGAAGCTGATCTGGAAGAAGAAAGAACTGTCACCATGTTTTCTTTTTGCTCGTTGCATGGCGAGAGTTACGTATAAACAGAACAATATCGTTGCTGTAACGGCAGCTGGGCGAGTGTGGATGACCATTTTTTGTAGACGAGCGCAAATAAAACGAGACAGGGGGAAAAGTACATAATATACAGGCCCGTACGTTCTAGTGAAATTTAATTGTAAAGAAATGCGCCCTGTGTAATCCCTCCCCAGCGTATTTTCATTTCGCGTCTCTTGAAGGTGTCTGCATTAGTTCCGCACATGTTGAAGCCAAAGGCGTCGATTAAAAACGAAATAGTCTGAAGACTATGGATATTCTCCACATTTTATTTTCTGACAGAGACGTCAAAACCGATTGTTCACATCCAAGAAGCTTCCATTTGCAGGTTTGCGGTTAGGCTAATTAGCGTGTTTTGACCACGCAAGTACGGATCGATACTCCGGAACCCGGTCGCAGAATAAATGTTTCCAGAACTAATGGTCCCGGAACAAATGGTCCCAACTTCAAACTTAGGAAAAGAATGGTTTCACACCTACTGCACCTATGCATGAGCACCTGTATAAAGGAAGGAGGGGGGGTCAATGTTTTTATGTTTAAACAAATACAAACTCTTTTGCATCTGTTCATATAATATTTGCTAAGGCTGAATTTACTTGAGTTAAATGGGGTATACGAATTTTTTGTCGCACATGTACGCCCTCGAATGCTTCCCTTGCTCGCCTTTTTTTGCTTGTTATTCCGAATACCAGGCAAACCGGTTGGAGACACTTTAATCAATATCTGCGTTTAGTGGGCAGCCCTCGGCCGGTGTGGGCTGCCATAATTTTCTTCATGAATGCTGTTTTCGTATGAAGCGGAGCTACACGACTGTTGTTTAAATTAAGCTGGCTCACGTGCAATACTCCCATGGATAAAGAATTTTGTTATTAATTATTAATACTTGAGAAGCGAGTCCCACTTGAGCCAGTGCGTTGACCCTATTTACAGTGGCAGTATTATTTAGGTTATGTAAGGTGTCAAAAATGTTAGTTGGCTGGTACTGCTGAGCGTCAGTCAACTTAGAGCTGAACTGGTGCATTGCGCTCGCCGATTTGGCGCTGTTTCAAGACAAAACTTTACTCGATGAATGGTTTATTGCGTTAGATAAACTGCGTTACTGTGATTAACACCTGAAATGCTTCGATATCAGCAGTTCGAATCAAGCGATGCGACAACTATCAAATTCATACTTAAAATTGCACATTCGGACTGGACAAGAAAAAGAAGAGGCAGGACGGGCGCAGACTCACAACTAGTTTTTTGAAAAAATGAGCAGGTTAATATACCCACGCCAGCACATGCCCACACATGTCACCACCTTTATCACATGATATAACGATTTAAAAATTCACACTCATTTCCATACAAAGATATGGATGGTGCACTCACCAACTGTTCACCATGCTTTCGAATGAAGAAGGCTTCGATTAATTCCCTTGCCACCTGTTCCCTGCGTTTGCTAAGCACCTTCGTCTGAGTCAAAACTGGCTAGCGTGGCTTGCTTTCACAAGCCACACAATGGTGCGGAAGGTGGGATCCCGTTTTATTACGCATGCTCAGCTGGTGTTCCCTTGAACGGTCGTTGAATATGCGCTCAAACGGTCCAGCTGAATATGCGTAATAAAACGGGATCCCACCTTCCGCACCGTTGTGTGGCTTGTGAAAGCCCTACAACATGCTTTACTGAGTTTTACACTAATCAATATTTTGGACCTCAATTATTTTGCAGCTTGCAGATTAGATACTTTTGTTTTTCTCCGAAAATAGGTAATAAACTATTATCGCGGCATTTCTTGTGCTGCAAGGTTTCAAAGACTGCTGGCTAACACGCTTTGTTAATTTTGCCGCCGTGTTCCGGGAGCGTGAAGTCGTGCTTAGGGCAGCAGGCGAGCTCATACTCGAAGTTTGTCACACACCATCGACATTAAACTTTATTGTTCGCAACTGCATTTCAGCACAAATATAGGCAGTTTTTTTTCCCGCAAACACATAAACATCATTTGCTTGTGTTGCTGGCGGCTTTGCGCTGCCAAAAATTACGAGAACCAAAGACAGTCACACGTCATGGTTCAATGAAAAGCAGACGATTGTTGCAGGTTGATGCACCACCGCCGGCAGACTATAGTCCCTTCGCGGCGCCCCATAAAAAGCAAAGGTCAAAACAAGAAGGAGGTGGGGGGAGTGGGTGGTAGCGCACTCGCTTCGTTAGCATAATTCTTTGCTTGATACGGCCCTCATTGCCCTCTTTAAATGAAATTGGCCATGGTGCTGACTGTCGCAACAGCCTGGCTTGGCCAGCGAATCAGCCGATGCTCGCGATCCGACGTCCGCATGTCTTGAGAGTGTGCCTGTCACCAACATCGCTTACTAGAAGCGTCTTGCAACAGGGGCGGCTTTCTGGAACACGGCCAAACATACTATCTTCTTAAACGGGAAGGGAGCGTGAAGTCTGGCTGAGGAAAATTCCTGAGGCGGAGTGAGGGGGAAGAGAACTCACTACGAACGCACTCGTGAAGTACTTGCTCACAAGAAACTGATGGCGCTTCTTTCTGAGGCGCTTCTTTTTTAGGGCGGAGCCCGTTGGCGGCCGTCCCTTGGCTCAGCCGCGTTTGATTCCGTCGTGACCGAGCGAACGATGGGAAGACCGAGAAATGAAAGAAACGAACGATGGGAAGACCGACGAGTGCAAGAAAGCCAAGGAGGAGAGTGTCGCGAAATCGGGAGGGGAGGGCTGTTCGCCGTGGCGGTGCGAGCCACGCTCTCCGAAAGTGTGCGGTGGGGGTGGGGAAGGGGCAGTATGCTGTGCCCGCACGAGAAGCTCGACAGCGCAACGCTTGGCGAAGACGTGAGGGGGGCGTGTGTGTGACTATGTTCGCTTAGGACGCGGTTCGCGGTCCCTTCCTGCGACGCACTTCGCGCCGCCGACGCAGAGGCTCATCATCACTGCCGTCAAAAGAACCCACGAGTGAGTGCTGGCTCAGCACACTGCTGCTGAGCCCAAATATCGTATTAGGGAGTGTCGTAATCGCCACCCAAATTTTAGATGCAAAGCATCTCTTGCTCGGGGCTAGGTCCGTCGGCGTCCGTCGGCACCTTTCCCCCTTTCCCCACCAGCTATGCGATAACGCCGCTCTCCTCCTCTCCCTCTCTCTACGCCAGCTGTGCGAAAGCGCGCGCGCTGCTCCTCCTCTCCCCCTCTCCCCACCAGCTGTGCGATGGCGCGCGCGCTGCTCCTCCTCTCCTCCTCTCCTCGCGCCGCTCCCTCAGGGGCTGCTTGTCCGATGAACTGAATGGACGCCAACAATTCTGTCAGACCTTCAACTAGCGCCAGCCAGGTCACTCACAGAACCGCGAGCACCTCTGAAGACAAGGCTGCGCAGAGGAGAGCTCGAGATGCAGAACGCAAACGTCGACGCCGAGCAGCGGGTCCAGATGACTTTCGGCAACGCGACGCCGCTTCGAAACGTCGACGTCGAGCAGCGGATGCCAAACTTCGAGAAAGTGAAGCCGCTTCGAAACCTCAGCGTTGAGCAGCTGATCCCACACTTCGAGAAAGCGAAGCCGCTTCGGCACGTTTTGCATCACCACATAGTTCCATTCGGAAAGATGGTGTAATTTTTTTCTTTGCTTTTTTATTGTTGAGACAATGAGACCTACTGGAAGCTTCAATTTCATTAAAGGCGGATCGTTGCTTCGTTTTCAGCTGTGTGTTTCCCGATACACGACACTTACGATCTGTGTCCACGACAGCTCCTACGTCCAATCCGCCATCATCTCTTCGGCAAACCGTGGCCTCCGCGATCGGCTGCCGGCGGCGCGCCGTCGCAACGGCGCGCCGCCGGCAGCCGATCGCGGAGGCCACGGGCGAACCATAGAGTTTCATTCAATAATAACTAGAGGGGAAACGCGCTAGTGTCATCGCGAACTCCAGGGCGGCGCTTACGCTTATTAATTCTATGCTTCGATGGGAGTGATGGGTAGTTCAGGAACCGGATTTCGTAGGTCGAAACGGGCCTATGGCTGGGCAAATTGTGTTTTTTTAGTTTTTTATTGCCCGGTTCGCTGTTTAAAAATCACATGGCGAACAAGAAAGCTAGTGACCAGAAACTGGTTTTGTACGAAGTAAAACGGCGCGTTTAAATAAAAAAAGCAGATGCGGAGTCGAGGAGGTTTGCGGAGTAGGTTTGCCATTTGCTGCCAACTACAGTGCGACGGGGACTTCAAAAATATCTGCGCTTGCAGTTTTCAATATTATAAAAAGTTTTGTGCTCCTAAAACAGAAACCGATTACATTTGGAAAAGTTATGCTAGCCTGAATTACTGACATTCATCAAGTTGTGTTCCCATCAGCCGCCGGTGCTGCCGGTTTACGCCGTAGGAGCCGGCGTTCGCACAGAAAGTGTGACTGTTCCAAGCAGGTAGCAACCGTCGCCAGCTTCGAAAATGCATTGGTCTGTCGAATGAGCAGCGCCGCAACTCCTAATTCGCAGGCAACTTCGCCGCATACAGCGCTGTCACTTGTGTTTGCGTGCTTGCTGTGCCGGCAATGAATTGATAACCCACCCGATTCGCAACTCAGGTCACAAAACATTTCCACTGAGGGCGGCGTCAGTGCGCGTGCGGCATTCAGTTCAAGAAGAAACGTATTTTTGAAGGCTTCTTTTAACATAGGCAAATGCGTTCATGCAAGTCAAAAACGAAAATGCAACTGGCTGCACGATTAAATACATAATAACTTCCACAAGCCATCGAGTGCCAATCCGAATTCAGAACTACCTAACCATTGCGGCGGACGATCGCAGCGCCAGATTCCTCTGTACTTCTTATTGCATGAAACGCCGCGGCGAACCCACGAACCGCCCAGCCAATTCAAATCATTACATTACACGACCCAGCTAACTGCGGCCTCGATGCCCCTCTCACCTTAGAACTTCAATTCTTGCCCGATTAACTACACCATCTTCCCCACACCACACTATGACGTTCCCCTCAGTATACTACCTGGTCTACTCATGCCTTCCGCCCCGCCCCAATCCCATCACCTTCCCTGAGCAGAGGGGATCTGCGCTGGTGAGCTCGGCAGCGGAGCGACGACAAACCCTCGTGCAACGAGCCCTAGATTCGGCCCAGGCCTCCTGAACTGAGGAGACTGACCTCCATCCCACTCCTCGATCATTTTTGCTCAAAACAAAAGTTTCCTCTTCCTCCTGCTCCTCCCTACCTCTCTCTCTCTCTCTAGGCATTGGCACGGCGGACATGGGGAGCTCAGGCGCCTTGCACCGTGACTGGTTAGGAGCGTGGGAGCGGCGGAGCATCAGCACTGGCTTCCTCTAGACTCGGGGTCTTTTCTTGGCACCACGGACAGGTGACAATACGGGCGGTTCGCACTGCCACAGCCACTGACACAGACACGTAGCACTGTCGTTAGACTGATTTGCCCCTGCAACGAAATGAACAAATGTTCCGCTAAAGACTGGCCTTTCTGTAAGGTCCATTCGTAACTTTTTTTTTGCAATCATGTTTTTAGGGAGGTATACACCGGTATAGCCCTATCAGGGACTATGCTCAAACAGTTCCGCTTCAAGGGTTATGTGTCGAGTCCCAAACTTCGCACAGCTGTTGAACGTTCTTGAAGAGGAAGTAGACTACGTGCCATGTCGACGGCGGACATTCCTCCGTACTCCCGGAGAAGCGCGTTGTTCTGCGACGATGTTGAAATGGAGAAAGGGGCGGACGCCAGGCGAGATACCGGGAGCATGAGCTTGAGAGGATTCACCTTCTGCTCTCGCACCTGCGACGCGCCCCGCAGAAAAGAAAACACCTTGACGTGACGCGAATTCATGACAGAGAGAGCAAGATAACGCGTGTTTTCCAGGACAACGTCACTGCCCCTTCATTTATTATTAGCCCAGCAGGGCATCAAGTGAGGGGGGCTTGTGGAGGAAATCACACAAAAATAACGAACAAAAGTTATACAATAATTAGTCATGTCATATACAGATATCAACAAGTCAAGTAAGCAGTAAAAAAAAAAAGAACTTCATCACATCATCATCCCGTTTGAGCCTATTCCTATTTCATCCTTCCCGCTGGTTCCCTCCCGTTTCAACCTGGCGCTAAACGACCTTCCCTTTTCGCCCGTTCCCAATTCGACTGTTGCCATTTGAAGCCGTTCCCATTTGAACCTTCTCGTTTGTTCCCTGTCGCTTCAACCCGGTACAAAACGCCCTTCCCGTTTCGTATTTTCACATGTAGCCCCTTGCCGGAATAACAAACCCAGCTAGTCTCGACTCGGCTGACTCGGTCCGAGGCGTGCGATATTGAAAGGCAGCGTGTGGGACCCCGCGCAGGGCACGAGATTGAGCCCCCTCGCGGTGGCTCCTGCCCCGCGTGACGTCATAAATACCTCATAGGGATGTCAATTAACAACAATTGTTATTATATTACGTAGTGTAATACAAAAAGCAGTTTTTTACATTTTAACAAAATATAAAAAAGCTTTTCATTTGCTAGAAGTTGTCTAAACAAAGCATTTTTTGTTCGTTCTTGCGGGAGACGCCGGCGCTGACGCCGCATCGCTTGTATGGCGGCATAGAGTTTCTGAGTATATTGTAAGAAACTCTATGTATGGCGGTATGGTTACAGTGCCTGTAGCGTATCCGAAAGCCCTGATTTTCTCGGATCGACAACGTAGATAAAGCAGAGTTGATAAAGTTAGAAGCACTATCAGAAAGTGCGAGAACGTTGCGAGGGTATACACTTGGCCGACCATCGTGTCTAATAAACATACATGCACTCCAGCATGTGAAATCCCATGGGTTCTACGCAGGCTCAATAGACAACGTCAAAGAGAATCTTATGTTGAATTCCAATGGCAGATCCGGAGCGGTCACCGTGCTCCACCGCGGAGCGCGCCGACTCTGCGAAGAGCGGGCACTCCGAAGCTGCCTTTGGAACGCAGCCGCTCCCGCCGGAGCAAAGTGCCGAACCGTGACCGGAACAGGAAATCCCCAGAATCCTCTGCGTCGCGCAGACTGCGGGTGATCCAACGTTACGTTGCGGGTGATCATGGCTGAAGCGAAACCTGCGGCTCGTTCCTCGACTCACCCGATCAACTACGACGATCGCTGAGCTGAATTTGTAGATTCCGCGCGTAGTTCGCAAGAAATGGATAAAGCAGGCAATCGTGAAGCGTTTTCTTCCTTCGGAAACAGTCCGCGCCTGCCAGCTCGGAACACTCAGCTGCTCGAACCGGCGCTGACCACGGTAGCAACCGCTTGTCGCTGCTCTTCCGAATCAATCACACCGCTAAAAAGGAGTTCCACATGCGAGAAAGTAGATGTTAGTGTGATGAAAAACTGTGCTGGGATTGTTGTCAGGGCTTATTTTAAAAGCGGCGATCAGATATCTGCCGCGATGCTAAGCCTACTCTGACCGGACGTGGACGTCCGGCGATCCGACCGATCGCCGCGGCGTTGGCGGCGTGCCTCTCGCTGCGCGCCTGGACGGCCTGGAGGAGGCAGAGGAGGCGAGCACTGGCCGGAAGCGCAGACGGCGGCGACGTTGGCGACGTCACGCGGCAAAAGTAAGCGCCCTAGTGAGTTCCGGCCGACTCCGCCGATTTCGGCGGAGCAAGTTTTCTTGCTCCGCGGAGTGATCTCGGCTGCGACGGCGCTCCCGATCTACCATTGGAACAGGATTTGGTTGCTCCCGATCTGCCATTGGAACGCGTCCGCTCCACACAGAGCAGAAAAGTTGCTCCGAAAGTGCTCCGGATCTGCCATTGGAATTCAACATTAAGATGTGCCTGGAACGTGAAAGCATCAGCGGATTGTTGTGTCCATGTGTATAAGCAGTGAGCAAGCTGCAAATGCATGATAGGCAAAGGTCAAGGCTGTCATGGGGCGAGTTTAACCAAAAGAAATGGTAAAAAACACCCTATTTCAAACTGCATTGATGTGATATGGGCTCGAGTGACGTTACATGGACGCGCACTGTAGATGCAGTTATCTGTGAGTTAACTGTACGTTATGACTCAAGCGATATGATCAAACGGAATGGAGTCCTCACTGCAATCGCCCAGTTATGCTTTTTTTTTTGCGGTAGATTAGGTCAGTCGCTGTCAATCGCACAAACAAGATTCTGTAATGTCATAGAAAAATAGCTGGAAAGTGTCTATGGAGCTTCCACTGCTTCACACATTTTCTGTAATATCTTATTTGTTTGAAGGTTGCAATAAAATTGATGTCATTTGTTATTAGGGCAAAGAAGTTTTTTTAATGAACGAACCTTGTATTTTAAGTGCGAATGCACTTTATAAGCGACCCCAAACCATCCACCGCCGGCGGCGGCGGCGGCGGCGGCGGCGTCCGCAGTGCTCCTCTATATTTAAAAAAGAAACAGCATCCGGCGCCAGGTTTCGATCCGAGGACTTTGCGGCCGCAGCGCGACGCTCTACCGACCAAGCCACGGAGGCGACGCTGATATCAGTGTTAGTGACGCGCCTTATATCTTTAACGCATTCAAACTACGTCGTCAGCGGCGTTATAGCGGCTTGATAACTGCGTGGTGGATGCGGGGGAATTTTTTTCTTCGTGGCCTCTTTCACAGCCTGCCTACAGTGCCCCGAAACAGTTGTCGCTAAACAAATGCCCACTTGCCAGCCAGCTTGTAACGATTTACTAGGATTTCTCATGGCCAACATAAATTCCAAGGAATCCTTGTGGTACACTCCAGGGCAGTGCAAGTCTCAAAAAAAAGTTTGACAGCAGGACTGGACACTCTTAACACAACCAACAGGCTTCATCGGTGGAAACCAGAAGCCCACCCACACAATGCCATGCAATAAGCCAATGCAGTGAGCCTCTAGCAAGTATTAAGAGCGTAGGTTTTTATTGATTGATTTTTATGCGAGGCATTCAAAGTGTGGATCGACTAGTTAGGTCTACCTGGACAGTTTGGGCGCAAAATACTCATTTTTGGGATTTCAGACAGTTCTCAAAGGCCTATCTAGATGTTTCTTTTTTTTTGCAAAAAAGTGAAAGCTCACAGTTGGGTATCTGGAAAACACTGTTTAGCCTTTCCACAAATTGTGCCAGCCTGCCTATAGGTGGTCCTCATTATTGCTAGGTCCCTCTGCAAGCACATGAATGCAGTGACTAAGAAAGGTGGTAGCCAAAGGGAAAAGAAGGGGTGGTTCCTGAACAAACAGCCCTTGATCATCAAAACAGCCGAAAAGAGCGCTGACAACTCACAGTCCTCGGCTGGGTTGTCAGAATACCTTCTGACATACGTGTACAGTGCATTCACAAACTTTTCTCTAAAAAAATCTTGTGATTACCTACACACACTCCCTCCATAGAAGGGGTTTGTTTCCGGCAAGGTGGTTGAAATTTGTGATTACTAACCGTATCAACACGCCATTCGCCCTTTCATTTAGCATGCTTCTGAGCTTCACTTTAAAAAACCCTATGCTTTTTTCTAATTTACGTATAAATAGACTGCTTATGCAATATTCTCTTATTTACCTGTGTTCAAATAAAACAGTGGTATACCTTAAACACTGCTGTGTCCATGAAGGCGTAACATTTTTCAGTGGTGTTATGTTGGGTACATTAAGCTCAGTACTAATAAACGTAAAGCCAGGACAAGTAAAGTTCCCCCTATTGTTTCAGGGTATCCAAAGTATTTCTAAATTTTTGTAAGCATTCTAACTGTCTACCAATACTTTGTTGGTAACTCAACTAAGCCCAACCTTTTTTCCCATGCTTTTATTAATGTTGTGCTCTACAAACACATTGCCAGCTAGAGCATGCCTGCTGAATTTAGGGCCCAAACCATTCTTTTTTTCACACGATTGCAGCTGTATGAAACATTCCTTTTGTTTAGTTTTGGCTCATAATTTCCAACAGGCCACGCAACTACTGTCAAAACCTCATTAAAACGTTAATTGCTATTCATAACAAACAGTATTCTAACATTTTACATAAGAAAATTTGTTGTAACCTCAGGCGTTGTTACCCAACCAGCTGGTTCATTTACCTTGGTGTGAAGGACATCTACACAACAAATGCCTTACTGCAATAAATTCACATGCCTGTCTTACAGCAAACCAGTGACAGAAGCCACGTGCCTTGGCTTTCCAGCAGAGCTATGGCGTCAGCAAAAAAAGGAATCATTTTCTTGGCTTCTCTGCCAAGCTTTGCACTCAAGCAAAAAGGTCACTTGGTGGTTTGGCTATCCTGTAGGACTGTAGTGTAGGGCTAGAAGGTATCACTGGCTTGTTTGGCATTTTTTCTGTGTATTGTGCCAAAAAACCATGGTGTTTTCTTTGGAAAAAGAACTTCACACCCCAGACTGTGCAGAGAAAGTAGATCTACTCACTGACTTTTTGCACAGCCACGGAAGTTTTGTAGAATCACTTGTAATTGACAAACACCATGTTTGCTTTCTGGCTGAAGGTGTGAACCTGGGAGAGTTGGTTTATATTTTGAGGAGAAATACAGCGACAATAACAGTACTGAAGTACAAGGAAAGGTGCTGTGATGAACACAGTATCCACGTGTTAGTAGCTTTTTTGTCTAGTTTCTTTCCCGTGTTTTCTCATGAAGACTTGCTACAGTGCCTGAACACAGCCTCTTTTGTGTAACGAAAATGTCAACAGCGAAGCATCAATGCTCACACGCTGCCCATTGAAACCAAAGCAGAAGTACGTTCATCAGAGTAATTTCGTTCTTGAAACCATCCATGATACATACGGCTTCTAGTTGTGCTGTAATATTCACAAACACCAACAAACACATTCACGTCCACATAGGTGTTTTTGGCTCCAGTTCCTGCACAAGGTATTACGTACTCTCGGGAGAGGATAATGTCAAGCTGTACAAGAACCACTCCCTCGTAGATGTGCTCCATAAACAGTTTTTTAGGCTTGTTAGCTTAAAAAATAGTTTCAATGCCCCGCCCCATCTTTTTTTAAGCTAATGGTCACATAACACAAAGTATCTCTAGACACCACCCGAGAATGTGCTCTGCCGGGATATGCACCGTTGCGAATAAAAAATGGAACACTGTATTATGGCGGGTACGACTAAGCATATTCACTTAAGCAATTAGCCGAAACAGTTTTTTACACAGCGCAGAGTTTAAAAGCAATAGAACATGAAATATCTCCTCGCAATTGGAAACTTTTACTGTTCACGTCCCCCTTAACAATAACAATAACAATACTTTATTTCAACCCAGGAGGGCTGGGGTGTACTGGAAAGGTCAAAGGCCCATACCGAAGGCCCAGCACACCGACTTTTACAGTGCAAGAAAAGGAGGGAGGGGGATGAAAAGGGTGTAGAGAGATGGAGAGAGAGAGAGGAGTGGATTCAGTCGTTCAGTGGACCGTTCTCAGGTGGCGCACAGCTTGGCGGCAGAGGCTTTTCAATTCATCCGCGTCAGTGGCAGGTGTTCGGAGCCCACGAGAGAGACGACCGACCCGTTCAGCAGCAAGAATGGAACTCTTTATTCCCGACAGGCTCGGAGCACGCCCTCCACGTCAGGCGCTCTCGCGCGCTCGCTCACACGTGTCAGAGTGGCCAGCGGCCCCTACATCTGTCCTCTTAGACTATAACAAAGGGGTACACTCGAACGCTATAAGTTCAGTCTTTGCGGGTGCCGGACCACTCGGCCAGATCTCGTGCGATAGCTGCCTGGAGACCGCGCCGAATCAGGAACAGAAACTGTCCCAGAAGTTGGCGAAGTTGGCGATCTTCCCGTACTCTCCTCCTCTTCGTGTCCCGTCCACTCTTCTCCCTCCTGTGATGCGGAGTCCTGCGTCGCGTTGGGCTGGAACCGTACCAAGTGGCGGCGGTTTCTTCGAACGACGCCCCTTGGTGTTTCGACCACGAATGAGCGAGGCCTTTGAGCTGGGCTGAGGAGTGTCGCCGGGCAGTTTAGGTCCTTCACCCACACACGGTCACCTGCTGTTAAAGGCGGCAACGGACTAGCGCGGTGTCGAGAGTTGAACGCCTTGACTTGCTGGGCTTTATAGGCAGCATCCATATCCTTGTACTCCTGATGACTTGGGGTATGTGGACTCAGGCGTTCTGGAAAACTCGGAAGTCGCGTCTCAAGATTGCGTCCCATCAGAAGCTGGGCTGGGGAAAATCCGGATGGGCCCGGTGTATCACGATAGGACAGGAGTGCCAGGGACGGGTCATCGCTTTTTTCCAGAAGGTTCTTTACCGTCCGTACCATGCGTTCCCCCTCGTCATTGCTTTACGGGTACCGCGCGCTGCTGGTTTCATGGCGAAAACCGTACGTTTGAGCCAACTTGGCAAACTCGTTTGATGAAAATTGGGGTACATTGTCCGTCCGAACGACATCAGTGATCCCGTGCCGCGCAAAGCAACTCTTTACCGCGTCTATTACTGCTACGTTAGTCGTGGAAGTGAGGTACACTACTTCGAGAAACCGTGAATAGTAATCTACAACGACAACGTGCTCACGGCCTTTGCAGTGGAATAGGTCGATCGCAAGATGTTGCCACGGACGATCCGGTGTCGCTGTAGGTATGAGTGGTTAGGGGTTCACCACTCTGTTGGTTTCGGACTGTTCTCAGCTTGTAACCATGTGTTCAATGTGCATGTTGCACCCAGGCCACCAGACACTTTCTCTTGCTCGTTCCTTGCACCGGCGAAGTCCTTGATGTCCGTCATGAAGGAGGGCCAGGAAATGGGCTCGCAAAGCCTGAGGGATAACTAGGCGGTGGTCCAAGAGTATAATTCCATTGAAAGTGCTCATTCTTGCCCTTTCCTTCCAAAATTGCATGAGGTGAACTGGAACCTTGCACTTGTCTGGCCAGCCATTTTCTATAAAATCACTGACTGCGAGGCATTCCTCATCGTGGAGCTGGGTTTGTCGAATATCTTCAAGGCGGCTTGCTACTGGTGCTGAGAAGCCTTTGTAGACAACCCCAACAAAGAGTTCAACAGCATGTACTAATTTGGGGGTAGCGGTATCGCAGGGAGCTCTGCACAGCGTGTCTGCAGTTGCCAGCAGCTTCCCCGGCACATACTTGACTTGAAATTGGTGTCGCATCAACTTTATGCACATGCGCTGAATCCTTGGTGGCAGCTGATAGAGGTCTTTATGTCTGAGAAGAGCTACAAGGGGTTGATGGTCAGACTCCACCGTGAAGAAGAGACCACGCAGGTACTAGGTCGAACAGCGTTATAGCCCATGCTATCGCCAGTGTCTCCTTCTCTGTCTGTCTGTAGCGGGCTTCTGTTGGAGTCGAAGATCTCGAAGCGAAGGCGACAGCGCGTCGAGCACCGCAGGGTTGACTTTGGAGAAGTACGGTGCCGATACCATACGAACTTGCACCAGCCGAGTCCACGGTTGGAAACGGCGGGTCATATAGAGCTATGCAACAGTTTGAGCTGGGCATCTCCTTGACCTTCTTAAATGCGGCATCTTGATGCACACCCCAGATCCAGGGACTGTTTTTGTTAAGCAAAGCTCGGATGGGCGCAGTCACGCTTGCGAGGCGCGGAAGGAAGCGTCCAACGTGATTGACCATACCGAGTAGCCTGCGTACTCCGCTGGTATCCGTTGATGGCGGAAGACTTTGGATTGCCTTGACTTTGTCTGGGTCTGGTGACACTCCGTTCTCGTTGACGACAACCCCGAGAAAACGGAGAGACTTGACTCCGAACTCACATTTGTCCCTGTTGAGCGTGACCCCGGCCTCGTCTAGGCCTTTCGTGGTGGCTTCAAGTCTTTTGTCGTGTTCCTGACGGTCTTTCCCGAATACCAAAGTGTCGTCGATCATGTTGACAACTCCTGGAAGACCGTCCAGGATTTGAGACATCAGGCGCTGGTAGAATTCCGGAGCGGAAGCGATACCGAAAGGAAGGCGACGATAGCAATACCGACCGAAGGGTGTGATGAAGGTAGTCAGCTCTTCACTTTCAGGGCAAAGCTTCACCTGATGGAATCCCGATGTGGCGTCTAACTTGGAGAATACGCGTGCTTCCTTCAGCTGACCTAACAAGAGTCCACAGTAAGAAGAACGTAGCGTTCCCGTTCGACATACTGGTTTAGCTTGGTGAGGTCTACACAAATCCTGTAGCCACCTGTCGACTTTGGCACAACAACTAGACCGACGCACCACGGCGTTGGTTTGCGTACCTTGCGGATGATGCCTTGACTCTCCATCTCGTCGAGTTGAGTTTTAACCACTGGCAGTAATGGAATTGGAATCCTCTGTGGGGTGCACAAAGCGAAGGGCTGTGCATCCGGTCGAAAAATGCAGAGCTTGATACAAGCGAACCTTTCTCCTTCATGCCATGTGCGGCTTTCGCCGACCAGAGCGGCAAGAATCAGCCAGAGCCTTGAACGAAAACAACGCAACGACTTATATTTGGACAGGCGAAACAATGTACAAGTACGAGGACATGAACGTAAACGAAAGGTAATTAGAATCAATACAAATGCGGGAAACAGTTCAAATACAAAATGCACAACATGGGGGCTTTGACCAGGAATATTACGAGGTAGATAAATTATTTGAAAGAAAGACAGTTCGATGCATATGAGAGACAGAGTCCCACAATATTCACCGACCGGGCCGGACGATACACCGCTGTCGGAGGCGATTCAGCTATATACCTGTGAAGCGTGGTTTCGTCTTAGGCCAGGCCGTCCGAGACGATCAGGGTGATTCGAGGCCCGGGATTACGTTAGAGTCCTCTAGGGCGCGGGTCACCGATGGTGTGGTGCACAAACTGGCAGAAGCCGTCGTCACAACACGACGTCCAAACGTAGATAATTTGCTTCGGCGCGTATCCTCTTTTTATAACTACGCCGGCGCGGAGAGAAAGAGGGCACAACACAAAACGCGCCCGCCGCCGTAGGCGCACAACGTCCCCCTTTCTCCCTTCTGGAATCATCGGCGCGCCTTAGCACTGGCAAAGCTGCGCTCGCCCCTCGAAAGAACTCGTAGCTTCGGTGAAAGCTGAGCGGGGGACCTTTTATTAGATGCGAAGCATGTCATGGTTGGGGCTATGTCCGTCCCTTGTCATTGTTGCGCCGTCCACCCCCCCCCCCCCCCCCGCGCGCGCATGGCTCCTGGAGCGGCAGTATTGCCGGTGTCTTCCAGGGCCGGCATGAGACGAGCACGCTTCCCCTTTAAGGGCTCCTGGAGCGACAGTGTTGCCGGTGTCTTCCTGGGCCGGCACGAGACGAGCACGCTTCAAGCGCCTTCGACGTTTCATAGTCGTCGGCAGCGGCGTGCGTTGGCGAGTCTCGGCGCTACGTGATTACAATCAGCCCACAACCATCCGGGGAACGTGCATCGACCTCATCTTCAGCAACTTTAGGGTTCATCTACTTCAACAGCCCTTGACTTTACGTTCCACAGACCATAAGGCGGTCATAATCAAAGCGGAACTCCAACCACAGCTCGACGTCACCTACGTTGAACATGATGATGATAATGATTAAATAAAGACAAACTCATACCACGTACAACGTCTCTCTCTCTCTCTCTCTCTTTAATGCCTCTCCACTCAAACACCCCCCCCCCCTCCAATAAAATTACACCATCTTCCCGTACGGGAACCCTAAGTAGTATGCGAAACAGCCATGGGGTTAACGCGATTTCCCATTTCGTAGTTCGGTAAGTGAAAAGTGTGGTAGGTACCATGGAAACCAAACAGTAAATATAACAGTAGTCACGTACCTCAACTCACGGAAACGACGAACTGAAAACGAATGGGCACTTGAATCGACCATATTCCTGCTTTGCAGACTACTCAGGGTTCCCCTACGGGAGGATGGTGTAATTTTTATTATTTTCTTGCCGGCGAGCCAGCGAGTGGTCGGCGTTACCGCTGCTTCGTTCGAGAGAGTTCCAGTGTTTTCTCGGTGCGAATGGAACCGAAACTGAATGAATCGGACGACTGTAACAAGAATTAGGCGCTGTACAATAATATGAAAAAAAAACTATTTGACGTCGTACGCTTGAGGTTGTGACAAGTGTCAAGCTGGCGTTTTTCAGGGCTTCAAGAACGGCTCTCAGCCGGTGTAAGTGCTCCTTGAAAGTGCAACAAAAATAGCGACGTCGTCAAGACAGGTCTGCCATTTCATGCCTGCGAGAACCGTGTCCATGACGCGTTGAAATATTTCCGGTGCTGTACACAGCCCAAACGTCATCACTTTGAATTCATACAGGCCGTCTGGTGTAATAAATGCAGTCTTCTCCCTGTCCCGCTCACCAACCTCGATTTGCCAATAGCCACTCTTTAAGTCAGTAGAGAAGTAACGAGCATGTCGGAGTCGATCAAGCGTGTCATCAAAGCGTGGAAGGGCGTATACGTCCTTCTTAGTCACTTTGTTCAATCGCCGATATCCACACAAAACCGCAATGTTCCGTCTTTCTGTTTTACAAGCACAACCGGCGCGGCCCAGGGGCTTGTCGACCGTTGAATAACGTCGTCCTTGAGCATGTTGCAAACCTGCTCCTGGATAATGTCCCTCTCATTTAGAGAAACGCGATAGGGTGGTTGACGGACGGGGTGTGTTATATTGTCAGTAATAATTCTGTGCTTGGCTACACTGGTCCTGCCAAGACCGGTTTCTGCCACGAAACAGTCCCGAAACTCGTCGAGCAGTTGGGATAGCTCATTCCACTCTGAGAACGAAAGATTCGGATTGACGTCGGATCGATGGACGTAGTAACGCCTGGTTTCCGGGCTGCAGATGGTGTCGTAAGTTCGGATAGCAAAGGATCGTCAACGGAGTCGGCAATTCGCTATAGGTAAGCTGCAGTCATTGGTCTCGTCAAATTCTGCGGCTCGTTCCGGAAGTTCGTAACAAGGACATCCGCATGTTCTTCATGACGGTGTGCTATGCCTCGAGCAATACCGACCCCCTTTTCTAGAATAAGTTGGACACTGCCCTCGATCAGAGCCTCTCCGCTAGTTGTCACGTCTGCCTGCAGAGACAAGAATACGCTGGAGCGCGGGGGCAGCTTCAGGTGATCGGCTACGACACGTACCGGTGCTGCCGTCAATGAAGGGATCTCTTGAATAGGTGCGGGTATCCGAAGCGTAAGCCTGTTCGTTGATGATGATGATGGTTGGTGTTTACTGGAGCAAGGCAAACGAAGGCAAAGAGCGCCAAAACGGTGGTTAGGTATGAAAGATGTAACCATAAACGCTAAAATCGTTCAACAAAAACAAAAGTGAATTTAATAAAAGACAATGAAGATGGCTGGTGTAAAAGGCCAGGTTGTGATGGTGCGTGGCATGAAATCGGGTTTAAAAACAACTACGCGTGATAGGAAATGGGGTGTAAAAACTTGATGTCACTAAGAAACTTAAAGGTGCGTTGTACAGGAATCATGGGATCATCCGCTAAAAACAATGCTGGGTGTAGTGGAATGTGTTGTCTGTAGAGATCGGCGAAGTGTTTCTGTCATGTTGTGTGGAGTGCTTTGCATTGAAGTAGCGCATGGATTACGGATAGGCCGTCTACACACCTGCTACACAGGGGTCTTGGAGATCCCGTGAGCAGGTATGAGTGTGTTGCATGCGTGTGGCCTATCCATAATCGAGCCAGGGTAACTTCATTGTGCCTGTTGTGTGCGTGAGTGGTGTATGCTCCCAAGAGTGTCTTTGTAACGTGTAGTTTGTTGTCTGCCTGTTCATTCCAGTGTGCTTGCCATGTATTGCGAAGGTGTTGTCTGATGTGTGACTTAAGGTCAGTGTACGGTATTGTTGTTATGTCCACTGTGTTTGCAAGTGCAGCAGCAGCGGCAATTTGATCTGCTGTCTCGTTTCCGGCTATCCCCGAGTGACTTGGCACCCAGCATACGGTCACTTCAAGACGTAATGCATATGCTGACATAATGGTTTTGTAAACTAGGTTAATAACATGGTTTTTACAAAACTGCTTAGATGACAATGCACGTACTACACTCAAGGAATCTGTGAAGATGACGGACTCAGGAATTTTATGATGAACTATGTGCTTTAAAACCAGAAATTTGCGATAGGCTTCAGCCGTAAAAATGCTGCTTTTGCAGTTTAAAGTGTCAGATACCCTAAAATCAGGTCCGTGCGCAGCACACGACACGATACGGGCTGTTTTTGATGCGTCACTGAAAAATTCTGCACACTTGTATTTATCTTGAGGGAACAAGAAGTGCTGAAGAATTGCAGTGGTGGGTACTCGTTTTTTTATCAATCGCTACGAAGGACAAATCGCACGACACGGGGCAAAGCTGCCATGGTGGTAAAAAGTCGGAAAGGGTTGATTTGTAGATGTCTGAAAAGGTGACAGATAATTCTGACACTTCCTGTCTCTCCCTATGTGAGAACGGAGCAGAGATAGATGGACGATTAAGAAGAAGTTGGGACATAGGTGCACGTGTATCACAAATAAATGGTTTGAAAGGATGCTGGGTCATTGACGAAATTTTAAAAGCGTACAGAAGATCTGTGTATGTTCGCTGATGATCTAGGGACCATTTATCGCACTCGACGTATAGACTTTGTACGGGGCTTGTACGGAAAGCGCCCGACGCGAGGCGAAGCCCCAAGTGAAGCACTGGGTCTAGCATTTTCAGCGCTGTTTTTGTTGCCGACCCATTAACCACGCTCCCGTAGTCCAAGCCGGACCCCACCAAGCTTGCGAAGACACGTAAGAGGAGTTGCTTGTCCGCGCCATAGGAGTGGTGTGAAAGGACCTTAAGTATGTTTATTGCTTTGAGGCATTTATGTTATAGTTGTCAGATGTGAGGGATGAATGTTCGTTTCTCGTCTAATACGACGCCTAAAAATTTGTGTTCCTTTTTTACAGGAATCAAGTCACCATTCAATTTAATTTCAGGGTCGGGTTGGATACCGCGCCTCTTTGAGAAGACGACGCAGGTACTCTTTCCAGGATAAATCCTAAAACCGTTTTGATCAGCCCAGCGAGCAAGCTTGTTTGCCCCAAGCTGGATCTGTCGTTCACATATTGACATAGTACATGATTTAAAAGATATTTGTACGTCGTCCACATACATCGAACAAGAGATTGTTGGTGACTGTTGGGACTTCCTCGCTGCTTGCAGACGACACTGATCATCATCATTTATGCTGCTTTTCACGAGCTGTCGCATGCTCGCGTGGCTGCGCCGGCTCGCGCTCTTCTTCTTCTAGTTCCATTAAAAGCCTCATACTATCACGACGTGTCGCTCCCCTTCCTGAGCATCGCGCCGCAGCTGGAGGACCCAGAGGTCCAACACATGGTGCCGAAAACCCGGGACTTCTAGACGACGCCAAGCCCATCGACGCACGGAGCCGCGAAAGCCCAGAAAAAGACGCGGCGCCTGCGATCTTGGCGAGTTCCCAGCTGCGTGCGACCGAATGGAGCGGCAACTTCGACGACGCCTCAGACTACGGGCGCAACTGGATGGCCTTCTAGCGGAAGCGGAAGGCCACTTAAGAGGAAATCTAGAGGTGACACCATCTGCAGTAAGTGTACTGCTCGACCGAATCAGCGCATTTTATGCACAGATTGAGAAAGTGGATGACGCGATTTTTGAGGAGACACCAGACGACTTGCTAGAAAGTGAGACGTTAGACGCCGGAAAGTACCGCGACAAGGTTGTCACCTTGACGGCTAGTCTGCGTTTCAAGATTCAGGAATGCCGGTCTTCGACGCTACGCCCGGCGACCGTTCATTCACAAACACAGGGCAAGTGCACATACTCACAAACAGACCATCCACTACAGGACTTGGACGCGTGGAAATTACCTCTGGTACCCTTTGGAGATAGTTCGAGTCCTGTCATTTTAACGGCTACTTTGAACCACCAGCTTCAATCCGTGGAAAAGTGGCACACAACGACAGCCCCACTACCACAAGACTCCACTGTGAACTATCCCCTCGTGGAAGCGGAGTCCAAGTGTATGAACTATCCCCTCGTTGAAGCGGAGTCCACTACTGAAGAAGCCATCGAGATGCTCAATAATGAGATGATCTTCCGAGAAGCTTCAATGACTACATGTATATTGGCCAGCAACGACCCTGTTGTATCTAACGCCTCAGAAGAAGTACTGACTTCACCGGAAAAATCAATTTGGTCGCCTTCTGGAACCTCAAAAGTGGTAGGACTTCATTGCAACAAAGAGTCGAACATCTTTCCCTTCACGCCCCAGATGATCCAGTACTACCGGGAACAGGCTTCAAAGGATGCAGGACACCTTCTTCAGCCAACGTCTGTAAAGCAGACCGAGTCAAAAGGACACGAGCGCCAAAACAAGGAACGAGCCAGAAGACGCCATTCCGAGCCAAAAGTGAGGCATCAAGCGAAAATTGTGGCGCTGCAGACACGGAACAAAACAGAAGAACAAAACAGAACAAAAACAGAAGCGCCAAGACGTCCGCGGAGGAAAGCACAGACAAAAGGCAGCAAAAGCACGCCCTCCCCGAAGGTCCGACACCTGCAAGAGAAGTTTTCCGTTTGCAGCAACTTTCCCTTGTTTAGGTTTAGAAAACTTTCCTGCTCCTACCTTCATGAATCGACTCTGGCTTCCAAAACACTGTGGACAAATTGCAAGAAGCGACAGGTTAGGCAGTGGAAACACCGATGGCGGAGGAAGCGCTCTCTTGACGGCGGACGACTGATGCACGGGAATCTCAAATCCAGCCAAGAAAAAGACACTTATGGAAGGACAGAGTCATTCTACTCGGCGAAAAACGTCATAGAAAACTGTAGACCTTGACGCAGCGATTAGAAGAGTCGATCGATCGACGGGACGAAGTATCAGGACTTGCTCTCTACGCTTGCCCAGCAGCACTTCAGTCCAGCATGCCGTACTCCACCCTTCGGAAGCCATGGACCTAGCGTCATCTGTCGGCGGGGGAGACTGTTGGGACTTCCTCGCTGCTTGCAGACGACACTGATCATCATCATTCATGCTGCTTTTCACGAGCTGTCGCATGCTCGCGTGGCTGCGCCGGCTCGCGCTCTTCTTCTTCTAGTTCCATTAAAAGCCTCATACTATCACGACGTGTCGCTCCCCTTCCTGAGCATCGCGCCGCAGCTGGAGGACCCAGAGGTCCAACAGTGACAATGCCTTCCTAACTGCATTCAGTTTGACTATAAACAAAGTGCAGCTCAAAACGCCACCTTGAGGCACGCCATTCTCCTGCACGTGAACGTTTGAAAGTGCCCAACCAACTCTGACACGAAATGTTCGTAAAGATCGGTAACTGGACAGAGTGTTCAGCATGTTACCAGATATACCCAAGGATTTGAGGTCTCTAAGGATGCCATAACGCCATGTAGTGTCATATGCCTTTTCAATATCAAAGAACACGGTCATGCAATATTGCTTATGTAGGTAGGCATCTTTAACGTATTCTAGCGCTACTAGTTGGTCATTTGTAGACCGCCCCACCCTGAAGACTGCCTGGCAGCTCTCGAGAAGACCGTTGTACTCAAGAAAGTACACGAGTCTCCTGTTGATCATCTTCTCGAGAAGCTTTCCCAGGCAGTTTGTGAGAGCGATAGGTGTATAACTGGTGGGAGAAGAAGGGTCCTTACCCTCCTTCAGGAACGCCACTACAATAGCCTCCCTCTAAGATTTTGGGATGTGCCCTGAAAGCCATATGTTCTTGTATAGGTGTAGGAGTGTTTCAAGAGTGTCTGGGTGTAGGTGTTGTATCATGGGTATGTAATCTTATCTGCACCTGGAGCTGAAGGTTTGCATGTGCTCAGGGCAGCCCTCAACTCATAAAGTGTAAATTCAGAATTGTAACCAGATTTTGACCTGTTATTGTCATGTAGGGACTTCTTTTCACAAGTATTTTTATGTTTCAGGAAAGTGTTTGTGTAGTGTGCAGAGCTGGAAACGTGTTGGAAGTGTTGTGCAAGTGTGTTAGCCTGGTCTTCGAGTGTGTCCCCTGTTGTACTGACCAGGGGCAGGCTATGTGTATGTTGTCCTTTAAGCTTGCGTATTCTTGTCTATACCTTGTGTGCGTCTGTGTATGAGTAAATGGATGTAAGGAAGGTGCGCCAGCTCTCTCGTTTTGCCTCACGGCACACACTTTTTCCTAACGCCTTGGCCCGTATGAACAACAAAAGATTACCCGACGTGGTGTACCAACGGAGGATACCCCACGCCTTGTTCTGGGCCTCTCGCGCCCGCCTACAGTCCTCATTCCACCACGGCCTCCTCTGATTGCGCGGGGCACCAGAGGTGTGGGGAATGGACTTCTCGGCGGCGTCGAGGATGTGCGCCGTGAGGAGTTGGGTAGCTTCTTTAACGTGTAGGTGTTAAATGAATGTGTGGTGTAGTTTAGATGTTTCTGCAAATGTACACCAGTTCGCTCTATCTTGTTATGGGAACCTGTTATGGGAAGGTGAACTGTTCAGGCCTTTACCTATGTATGTTAATGTGGTTGGGAAGTGGTCACTACCATATGGGTTAGTGCCAACGTCCCATTCAAGAGATGGAAAGAGTACTGCCGAGCCAATGGCCAAATCGAAACGTGAATAAGTGTTGTGTCCTATATTATAGTATGTAGGTTTGTTTTTATTGAATAGGCATGCTCCCGAAGATGTTAGATATCTTTCGATAAGGCGACCTCGGGCATCTGTGCGAGCAGAGCCCCAAAGAGAATTATGTGCGGAGTTATGTGCGTTGAGGTCGCCTAAAACAATGAAAGGTGTGGGTAGCTCATCTACAAGGCCCTCGAAATCCGAGCTCGAGAGCTGGAAATCAGGAGGGATGTAAACTGAGCATAGAGTTACTAGCCTATTGAAAATAATGGTACGAATGGCAACAGCCTCAAGGACGGTTTGTAACTGGATAGAATGACACGCCAAGGACTTTCGGGCAATGATGGCCACACCCCCGGAAGATGTACCACCACCATCCCTGTCCTTCCTAAATACCCGGTAACTATTCAAAAAGTTTGTATGTTTAGAATTTAAATGTGTTTCTTGTATACACATGACACTTGGGTGATTGGAATGCAGCAACTCATAAACATCATCAGGATTTTTAAGAAGGCCTCTGCAGTTCCATTGCATACTTTCTCTTCCCATTATTAAAGTTTAGATCTACTGGAGTATGTGTGTGTTTATGTGTATGTGTGTGTCGGCTTTCGGGGCCTGTACTCTTGGAAGGGGCTTTTTGATTTTCTCTACTGACCTGTACGCCGGAGCCCGTTCCTTCCGCTGTGGTGCATGCTTGAACGGCTCAACGTCTAGGTCGTCATCTGAGGGCAAGGGGGTGCCCAGCGGACTGGGCCCCCTAGACTTGGACTGGGCACCCTTTGCGGTGCCCTTCGTTTTGGCCGCGACCGCCGAGGGCGTCAGGAGCATCCCGGGTGGCACAGGCTGTGCGACGGAGGTGGGAACTGCTGCGGTTTACTCCAGCTCCATCTCCTCCGGGCCCTCTCATGTGCTTCGGGCCGGTGGAAAGGAGGAAACAGTGGGGGCAGCAGCGGGGCACCACCACAGCCGCTGCTGGCTCAGCGAGTGGCGCGGAGGCGGGTTCGGCCACCGGAGGCAACCCAGGGGGGGGGGGGGGGGGGCGAGGCGGGACCAGGTCCGACTCGCGGTACTGGGTTCCCGCCGAAACAAGACGCCGCTCCGCCCCCCCGGCGAGCTGCGTCGGCGTACCTGCCCAGAGGGAAGGAGGCGAACCTCCTTCGCGCCTCGGGGAAGGAGATATTCTCTGTTACTGTCGCGTGGATTATCTTCTTTTCCTGGGTGAACTTCTCACATTTTTGAGAGTAGGTGGCATGGGGTCCCTGGCAGTTGGCGCAGGTGAGGGTTGAACATGGACAATTGTAAGATGAGTGATCATGCTGGGGGCACTTTGCGCAGGTAAGACGGCCGCGGAAAGAGTTGGTGCTGTGCCCGAACCGCTGGCACTTAAAGCAGCGGCGGGGGTTATAGGGATGTATGGCCGAACCGAACATCGATTGTATCCTGCGTTAATGAATTCTGGTAGTGTTGATCGATCAAAGGTTAAGATGAGATGTTTAGTAGGAATTACTTTGTCTTCTCTGCGTATCGTTATGCGCCTCACTGCTGTTACGCCCTGACTTTTCAGGCCCTCCAGCAGATCGGTTTCAGTTTCAGTAATGAGGTCAGGATCTGAGCTCACGCCCTGTGAGCTGTTAATGCTTCGGTGGGGTGTGACCGTGATGTCAAGATCTGCAATGCGTGCCTGGCTCAGGAGATTTGTTGCCTGCTGCTGGTTATTGACTTCGACCAACAGTTCTCCCGTTCTCTGTTTCTTTGCTTTGTAGGATTTTCCTATTATACCGTCTATAAACTTTGTGACCAAGGAGACAGACAGAGAGGCAACAGGCTTTTCTTTTTCAACGGATTGAATGATCAGGAAGCGGGGATAGTTGCCTAGCTTTGGGATTGAGATCGTTGGTAAGGACGGAAATGATACTTCGGTGCGGCCCCTTTTCAGGGACCGATCACGTTTGGAGGGGGGGGGGTGGTTGAGAATACCATACAGCATGTGTAGAAGAAGGGGACGGGAGTACTTTCTTCCACAGCCGTACCCTGACAGCTGAGGAGGTCCCGGAGCTCCCTGCCTGGTAAAAAGACAGAGAGCCCATCCGCCGGAACTTGACCTGGGCTCCGACGGCCACCGTTTGAGGTTTCTACCCTTCACCTTTAAACACATCACCAAGGTAGGTTACAGCTTATGTTGGGGGCTCGGGGTCCCCCCCCCCCCCCCATAACGACCCATAACGGGGTCCCCCCCCAAAGATAACGTCCGTGGAGCAGTTCTCCAGTATGAGGAACTTCGCTGGCCGCACTTCGCCATTAATGAGGTACAAACGATCTCCCCGGCCTGGCACTCGGCCCTTGTGTGGGAATTCAACGCTTGGGAGTTCACCCGGCTTGCACGAGAAATCGCCCCTATGGAAAGGGGCGGCTGAAAAAACGCAGAACATTTTTGGGGGGGGCAACTACCTAAAATCTACGATTGTGGACTTCCGCGGGGACACGTTTCTTCAGAAACATAAGATCTGTATAGGCTCTGTTGTCGCACCTCTGTTGATGGACATTTTTCTGGCAAAATTTGATCGCATGTTACGCGACTATTTATACGATGACCGTGTGGTGAAGGTTTTAGATATGTGGATGATTTTTTAGTGCTGCTTCATTTAATATCTCGCACTAGTCTAGAATCTGTGACCACAGATATTGTTAAATGTTTTAGTGCTTGTTCTGCATCCCTTCATTTTACTTATGAATTACCACCGAGCGGAAGCATTAGGTTTTAGAGTTGGAATTGTCGTTCCGTGTCGACATGCATGTGTGCTGGACCTACGCACCGCGGTCTAAAAAAAATCTCCTTCCGTACAGCTCGTGTCACTCGAACAAAAAGGGGCATAGCAATGCTTTGTTTCAAGAACGCGTTGCGAAAGAGCTGCTTTTACACGATTCAGGCGAGTGTAAAGCAACAAGCCAGTAGACTGCAATCGGTAGGGTTTCCAGACCACGTGACGCGAGCGGCAGCCGAGGAGTTCCTGAAAGAGCAAAAAAGGTCGCGCAAGGCATAAGCAGCTACATCGGGGCACAAGGCTAGCTTTGTTGTTATGCCTGATGTGCATAGACTTTCGCACAATGCCAAGAGGGTGGCGAATAAACGCGGCATACGCTTGGTGTTCTCATCCCCGCAAAAGTTGGGAGGTCTGTGCAGTCGCATCGACCGGCATACGCGAAAGAGGGCTACGTGTGGTACTAATCATATTTCGAAATTTGTGCCTTGTGCTACACGTGTGATTTACCACATCCCCTTATCCCCGTGTGGCAAGGCTTACATCGGTCAAACAGGCCGCTGTATTGATGATCGCGTCAGAGAGCACAAGGTTTCCCTTTCCACGAGTGACGGTACTCATCTGCCGAGGCAGTGTAGGCAATGCGGGTGCACACCTGTCTTTGGCAACGCTACCATATTAGGCCGGGGAAGTACAAAAACCCAAAGGGAAATTTTGGAAGCTTTCGATATAATGAAAGGGGGAAACAACTGTGTCAGTGACACGTCATTGCTCCTGTCTAGCAAAGAGATGAAGTTTCTAAACGCTGTGGTTGCTTGATAACATTTCGTTCATGCGACGCATGACTATTCACACATGCGCAATGCTGTTGCCAGAAGGTATTTCTAGGCGTTCAAGTGCCTTTTTCGTTCAGTTGTTAGTACCAGCTTGTCCCGTCATTTTTTCTGTGTCCTGTGTTTACCGCTGTTTTTATTCCATTGAACTTTTTTTTCGTTCGTTATCTTGGTTGTAGAACGCCAAAAGAACCTCTTCATCTTCTAAACGAACCCGACGACGCTTGCCTTCGGCTACTGAGTGTCAGCATGCAGCAGCAACTCTGCAGTGCAGTAGTGGATGATACAGGAACTGAACACTAAAGCCTCCATTTGCCTCCCCTCCCGACTTTCACGACGCTGCTGCTGGTGCTGCGCGCAGCCGCTGCTGCGTTTCTTACACCACCAGATGGCACTGGCCTCCGCCCATCGAAGCCGGTGGCGCTGCCAGGAGTGGTCCAGAGTTCATGGGTATCATTGAGTTTCTTACAATTATTGTACGAAACTCACTACGAAACTATTGTATACGAAACAATTATTGTACAAAACTCTATGCGTGCGTATGGCACGCTCTCTGCGTGTATAACTGGCGTCTATAGCATGCTGGAAATGTCGGGAGAAGGGCACCAAGGACCGAAAGAAGCGTTGGGCGGAACATGAGACCGCAAATGTATGCTGGCTCGAAAAAATGAGGCAAGGCAATGACGCGTGACAGCCATGAAAGGTGACGACATTGTGTGCGCTACGCCCAGAAACGACAAGCGGAACAACTACTGTACAACAAGCTCCCGACAGAACAGGGCGGTCAGCTCGGTAGCATGCAGAAAATCGTCGCCGTACAGGTAGACGTGGACCACATGGTTACGACCATTTCGCACGACGTTTTCTGTGACGTGGCATCTAGGTACACATAAAGAAGACGGAAGTGATAAAGTCAATGTTCAAAGATAAGTGTAAAGCTATCGCTTTACAGCGATTCCTACCAATGCGTAGGATTCGCCAATTTTTTAGCTCTCATGCTTCTCGAACCAAACTCATGCAGATCCGACAAGGTAGAAAACATTGACCACGCATCTGCTTACTTCGCTACAAATGTCGTCGAAGGACGAGCACTCTGGCAGCTCTTCGCGTAAAACTTCTCTCTCGCCTGCCCACATCTTACGCTCTTCCCAGCCGTCTAGCTGCTCTCACTATGTTCGCTCAAGGGGTCGCTCAAGCGAATTCCACTTTCCCGTGGTCCACTGATTGCGCACCCTGTATTGCAGCCTTCTTTTGCAGCGTCATTCTATTTGATGTCGCAAAAATCAAGCAGACAGATGGTTGTAATTAAAATAACACCTCTTATACCAATATGTAATAGGAAGCAGGTTCAAATCGCGGCCGCGGCAGCCGCTTTTCTAATGAATACGAAAAGCGAAAACGCCTGTGTGTTTGAGGTTTCCGCGCACGCTAAAGATCGCCAGGTAGTCAAAATTAATCCAGAGCCCTCCACTACGGCGCGCCTCATCGCCTGTGCAGCGTCGGCGCGTTAAACCCCATAATCGTCCTCCATATATGTATTGATGATTTTCCTTAAATATGCCAAATGTGCAATGGGCTCAACAATGTTGGAAAGCATAAAGGGTGGTAGTACTTGATTTACTGGTTGGTAAAAGATTTGTGCGCATTAACTTCTTGTTCAGGAATTTTCTTAAGATTTTGACCAGGTAGCTGGATCGATGAACAGGCACGCAGGCAGGCAGGCAGGCAGGCGGGCGTGAATTTTCATGCTTAAGTAGCGAGACTATCGTCTTTAAATACTCTTGCATGAGCACTTCGTAGTCGTGACTTCGGTTAAAAATCCTGACTCCATGAACTTTCTCAGCTGTTCTCATGGTTCCTCCGAAGGTGACCCACAAAATCACCGTGGCTCTCGAGGTGGCCGAGGAACTACGTGAGTAGTGGCGGCGTTGTTCATGGTGACGGTGACGAACTGTTCTTCTGTATATCTTTTATTACACTGGTCCGAATCCGGATAGAAGATCTTGCTGTACGCGACTAGAGCGACTTGTGCTTGCTTGGGTGTGCTTGCGATGCATGTACTGCGCACCTCTGCCAGATATAACGTGGGCTGTGCAAGGCTCTCGTAGCAACTAAACTTTAGTAAAGTGAACTTGTCGCCCTAGAAACTTTAATAAGACCCCAAACGGCAGAAAAAACGACGCCCACAGTCGTTAATCGAATGCAGAATACTGCGGCTAATCGAATGCCGCAGTATTCTGCAAGCATGCATATATCTGGAAACGCCGTACTTGGCAAAAAATTAGCCCCATCTTCCAGAAGGGAACGCTGAGTAGATGCGGGGCATCGCTTGGTTCCGTTGTGTTTCCGTTGTGTTCGTAGTCGAATTTGGGGGAAACGCCAACCCACTAACTGACGGGACTGTTGCTTCCATCACACTTCATCGGAAGAACGGAGTGAACTGGAGTCAACCGCAGCAAGCGCTGAACTGAACGCGCGCAGCCCGCTACCCGATTTACATTCAAGGTTGAAGGAGAGGAGACGAGAGGAGGAGAGATGCGCAAGCGCCGAGCATGTGCCGCAAAAGCAGAAGTGAGAACGCGGGCGAAGCGAAAGCGAAGTGCACGCAGCTGGTACGAGAGAAGAAGTGGCAGGAGTATCGCGCAGCTGTGGGAGACAGGGAAGGAGGAGAGTTGCACATGCGCAGTGTGAGTGCGGACGCGACGCGGGACATGCCCAGACTATAAGATGCTCCGCATCTAAAACATGCAATCAAGTCGAGAACATTGCCGATCAAATAAGAACAGTCAAGGCGAGTTACGGACGGCTTACACTCTTTACCGAACGAGACAGTCGCGCGCTGCCTGAGGTCAGAATGAAGAAACAGATGCCCCGTTTTCATTATTGGGACAAAATAAACCTGCGCGGCCGAATGTAAACAAAACATTGCACAAAGCATGTTCAGGGGTGAACAGCTGAATTAGATTTGTGAGCAGTTTTTGGAGCAGCGAAATCTCTATTTTGGAGCAGAAGAACCTTATTTGGAGCAGAAGAACGAAATTTATGATGTCACCAAGGAGCCTAAAAAATCAACTTTTTGGCAACTCAGGTGCGAAAAAGTGCACTTATTAATCGGTTTTAAGCGTACATAACACTTAAACAATCTTTCAACAAGGTGTTTTTACTGCCAGAGTATCATAAGGTACGAACTGCACACATTTTTACAAATCATTTTTAAATTCTTAAGCTCTGTGTATACATAGCGGGAAGCGCCGTTGAGAATACCGAATTGAAAAATTAGGCAATTGTAAGGTATTTTTATTATCATGTGAAGGCCGAAATTATTACGTTTTTAATCCAAGACTGGGCTTTACGCAGAAGTGTAGAGCCACGGCAAAAGTTGCTCAAAGCGAGGTGACAGTCGTCGCACCCCACCAGCTCTCCCATTTCCATCCCCAAGGGGCACGTTAACTACGATAGTAATTTTAGTAACGTTGGTATGTTTAGCTACCTCCCTCTTGGCATCAAACTTCACTTCACAAAGACGAACCATTATAGCTAGAGTGCCCGTCCCGCTATCGGACACTCCTTGAGCATTCTGCGGCGATGTGGGCTGCGCCGCCACTTCTGCAGTGTCGATCGTCCCGTTTCCGCCACTCGCATGCCCGTCTTCAAAGGCAGCAATAACTCAGCGTTTTATAGCACCGCAACAAGTCCGAAATTTCACTTCAAGCACGCGCCGCTCCTCACACTTTAGGTCGAAACACGCCGAATTCGAGGACCCACGTTGTTATTGATGAACTTCTGTCTTTCGAGTCGCGCAACTTCTAAACGACTAAGCGTAAACCCAGCCACCCCCATAACCAAAACCACGATAGAAATCGGCGAGAGCACTCTGACTGAACTGCCAGAAACTAGGCATATTTTTTTTTAGATGCGACGCATCTCTTGCTCGGGGGTATGTCCCTCCATTGTCATTATCGCGCCGTTGTCCGCATGCTCACTGCACATGCGCAAACTCTCCTCCGTTCTTCTCGTCACCAGCTGTGTGCAACGTGCGCTCTCTGTCTCATTATCATAACAGCTGCGCGCGCTTCGCTGACGCTTCTCTCGCATTTTCTCTCGCTGCGCATGTGCAACTCTCCTCCGTTCGTGTCCTCTCCTTCAAGTGCTAAATATAAAGCGGTGAGCGCGCTGCGCCGGTTCAGTGAAGTGCTTTCGCTTGACTGCGCTTGACTTTGCTTGTTCTTCTCTTGACGACGACGACTCCGTTGCTTCTTCCGATGTAGTGCGATGGAAGCAACAGTCCCGTCAGCGAGTGGTTTGACACAATCGAGTACTAGCGTCAATCCAAACGCTGATAGCAACTCTCTCATGTCGCGTATGCATGTGCATGAAAAGTAAATTTACGCCCATCTTCTTGCGTATGAGAACACCCGCATGCGATGGAATGCATCATACGCGTTCACAACACGTTTCACGCGATTTAGGGAATCCACCCAACGGAAACGCCAATTGAACCCCCCGGATGCGTCGCATCACATCAGGGTTCCTTCGCGGGAAGATGGGCGTAATTTTTTGCCTGCTCAGAGAAGCTCTGAGCAGCTCCAAACAGTCCAACGCTGCTCCCGCCATAGACGCTTTATGAGCAAATAAAATACGGAGCTGCTTGGAGCTGCTCAGAGCTGCTTTGAGCAGGCAAAACAAAGAGATCAACTGCTTCGCCCGGTGGCCATGTTTTCCAATATTCACCACACCAAGATGGCGGTGCCCAATGATGCCGTTCCGGAGATACGGCGCTCCGAAAACTGCCGCTTTTTCATCAACTTGCTCAAGTAGTTTGTCACCTCAGTACACAAATGCTTATTTTTTTCTACAGGAATTTGCAATCGTTTTCGATGGGACAACTTTAGAAACTCACAGAATACAGCATTTACAACCCGACATTGTGACTTTCGAAAAAAAAAAACTATCGCGGGGACAATGTAATTTAGGGCGTTTTTTATTGCATGATCAATCAATTACACCTTTACAAACACCGTCACCTTTGGGGGTTGCTGGAAAATTATGGCGTCAGTAAGCATTTTTCCCGAATGACACTGATGGGAGCGTTAAAATCCTTGACTGTCAGGCTGTTTGAACCAGTTTGAGGCAATTTTTGCCATTTTGTTGTGGATCAGCCTGGCACAGGAAAACAAATTTGTATCAGAACTGCGCAATATGCGCAGCTGTCTCACCCCTGCATGGTCCGCGCCGACATTTCGGGGAGGGGGGAAGGTTGCATTAAAGGTGACGTAAGCGCAAATGCAGCCTGGAAGGGCCAACTCACAATAACGTCGAGGGCGTGCAGGAGGAAGGAGTTTCCTTTGCTCTGACTCGTCAGTTCTGCCGTAGCCGCAGACAGGAGAGCGAGCACCGAGATAAACACGCCCGATGACTGAGATGAAGTGTGCTGTACCCACGCGATGAGCTCATCGTCTAGACCGGACCTCTGCGAAGCCGAAAAGTAAAATACGAGTGGTAACTGTCAACGTTAATAGACAGTTTTTTTAACCGGTTAATTCCGTCATGAAGCCAGGAGACGGAAAACACGAGAGCCAAATTTACTTAGCATGAGATGTTCAAGGGCGCCAACATGTAATTAACAATAATGCGGCACTGCGACACATCGGGCTCACTTTCTCAAGCGTAAAAGTTCTGTGCTAGGGAGTACATTCAACCCTGCGATAATTGTGCTTGAAAAAGGGGAAGAACATTTGTGGTCAAGGTTTCTGAACCCGATAGTCATTCTTGGACTACCAGAATGCGGCAATTTGGTCCATCCGACCGCCCGTCCGTCCATCCGTCCGTCTGTCTGTCTGTTTACCAACGTACGCTACCAATGCTTACAATATAACCTCTCAAAGTTGTTAATGAGCTCGGTGTACGGTATGATGCTCCAAAACTACCCGGGGTTGGCCGAGCTAGGAGCAGTTCTCCAAGGCTTTCTGCCGCCGTGTCACTCTGCTCCTACCTCTTTGCGCTTGAAGCAACCTCTCCATCTCGAATTCGTCATTGTGAAACATTCAAAACTTCACATGTGTCGAATATTCTATCACAAAGTTCGTCCCGCACTGCCAAACACAGCCGTGGCGTACACGGAAACTGACTTCCTGTACCTCCACCTCAAAGGTCCCGACCTTGACTCGAAGCTAGCATCCTTTTCCTCTAATCTAGACACCTCGTCCTACCCCAGCGGTAATCAAAAACCATTTATAATCGGGTCAAATGCACGCAGAAATGCGCCACAGGAGAGTTACGTAAGCATTGTACTTCATCTGATTCCCAACAAGCAGCCTCCGATGACTGCTCCGAGACCGCGTCGTCAGGAAAGATATTTTAATTTTTCTGTCTGTTCAAGTAAAACTGCCTTAAATCCAATCAGCAATAAAAAATCCATGCGAGATGACGCTAGGATGTGAATTTGGCTACTATCCTCCCGTCTACACACATCACATATATGAGTGTAGATGTATGCACATATCTGTGCTCGGAAATATTCGGAGCAGCGATCATAGGATGGTTAGATGCAAGGCAAGGCTTAGTCTCAAAATGAGAAAAAGGAAACTCGTTAAGACTAAGAAACCGAGCATGGAGTCAGTCAGAGCGTAGACTCAAAAGTTTAAAATAACTCCAAAACAAATTCGCGCTTCTGCACGAGGGGAACGTGGATAGTGTATACATGCTAATGATAACATAACGGCAATCCCAAAATCAGCAGCAGCTGTGGAAGAAGCAGCATCTAGGGAACAAAGTGGAAAACTAAGAAAACTGGGGAATTAATTGCGAAACGTAAATTTATTGAAATGTCAAGTACGACGTATCAAGTTGAGTTACAAGAGCTTTCAAAATTAACAAAAAAAAAAATCGACCTCCGTGCATATAACATGGCAGTGATGGAAGAGGCTCTGCAAAAAGGAGGAAGCTTAACAGCAACTAAGAGAAAGCTAGCGATCGGAAAGACAGAATTTACACACTCAGAGACGAGATATCAAGGGCAGTCGACCGCTTTTTCACCAGGCTATACGCCAGCGACGTTAGACCAGGGGAAGCTACTGGACATACACGAATATAGCTTGCGATGTCCCCCTACTAACTAAACAGGAAGTAAATAAGGCTCTCAAGGGCATGAAAAGCTGCAGGTGACGACGTTATACCCATAGATCTTTTAAAGGATGGAGGAGATATTGTACTGGAAAAGCTTGCCATACTGTTTTCAGAATGTTTAAATACTAAATAAGTGCCCATAGCGTGAAAAAACACCAACATGCTTCTGATTCATAATAAGGGAGATACCAAAGACCTTAAGAATTAGACTCATCGGCCTACTCTGAGTTGTTTGCAAGCTTTTTACCAAAGTAATAGTGACAGCCTAGATTCCCAACATCGCAGAGGGCAGGCTGGGTTTAGGAAAGGGCACTCAACCATACATCACACCCATGTCGTCAATCAAGTAATAGAAAAATCCGCAGAGTACACTAAACCCCTTCACATGGCGTTTACAGGCCATGAGAAAGCGTTGGACCCAGTACGCATCGCAGCCGTGCTAGCAGTATTTGAAACGGTATGGAACAGAAGAGACCTACACAAGACTTAGACGAAATATATAATCAAATATAGACGAAATGAAATATATAATTTGAACAAAAACATAACATAATATCGGAGTGCCAATTTGGGTTTCGCAATGGTTCCAGTACACAACACGCTTTGCTGACAAAAAGAAAATCTACTCACACAACTTGAGCAAGGAAAGCTTGTTTTAGGAATCTTCATCGACTTGTCAAAGGCATTGGACCACATTAATCACAATCTGTTACTTGAAAAGCTCGCGCGGTATGGTATTCGGGGAAAGGCCGGATCACTGGTGCGATCTTATCTTGAACACCGAAGCCAAATAGTTACTGTGGACGGTTCTTCCTCTGATCCTTTGCCAGTTCTAGCAGGAGTACCCCAGGGCAGCATTTTAGGACCTTTTTTATTTAATATGTTTGTGAATGACATCGTCAGTACCGGGCCGCCTGCTAAATTCGTCATTTACGAAGACAACACCACTATATTCTTAACTGATTTAATTGATTTAATTGATGATGCAAACCTAATTTTACTTAAACTAGATGCATGGACGCAAAAAAAATTGTTTGAAAATAAACATTGCTAAGACTAAAGCTGTACTTTTCCGGGCCAGAAATAAAACCGTAATAATGAACAACACAATATCTTTAAGATCAACCGCTGTGGAAATTGTACCAAGAATTAAGACTTTAGGGGTAATTTTTCACGAAAACCTTTCATGGGATAGTCACGTAACTTCCCTAATCGTGAAGTTATCGCAGGTAGGTGGCTTAATGTACCGCCACCACCACATATTACCACGTAACATTATCTTGTTAGTATATAATACTTTATTTTTATCCAGAATTAATTATTGCCACTTAGTATGGGCATCAACTACGCAAACGAATCTACAGAGTATACACAGATTACAAAAAAAGTTTATTAGAGTTCTCGAAAACCTTCCTACGCGTTCGCCTACGCAACGTTTATTCCCGAAATATAATATAATGCCTATTGCAAAAACGTTCGATTACCTACTGTGTAAAGCTGTAAAGCAGGCTACGCTTAACATTAAACTCCCCCTTTTTTTCTAAATTAGCGAAACTTCAAGAGAGCACCAAAACATACCGAACAAGGCATGTTGAACCGTTCTGTGTCAAAACGTACAAAACTACATATGGACTGCAAACCCTACAAAATAAACTTCCAAGACTATTAAATGAACTAAATCGCCAGGACGTTAGACTCCCCGAAACGAATTTCCTAGAACTTCGAGAGTATTTAAAAAAAAATGTTTAATGGGCTGATTCTTTGTTGCGCATCGGTACACAGGATGTCAAAAAGACTACTCTTTCCTCTAGCGATTGCCTCGTATTGATGTCCCTACAAAAATTGTATTCATTTTTTTCTTTCTTTTTCTCCAGTGTATAGCCCTGTCTTTGACATTGTTATTCTTTGTATAATAAATGATATTATATTTTTTGTATGATGCATGATATTATATTCTTTGTTATTCTTTGTATAGTACATGATAGCATGTGCAGTTTGTGTAATGCCGAAGTACGTGTAGTACCACAGCACGGCTTCTGCGTATTTACTATGTTGGCAGTTAATTTTTGGTCCATTTTCTTTCTTTTTTTTCTCTCAGCCTCTTTTGCTCTTCTTTTCTTTTCAATATACAAGTTGATGTTGCCGTTACGCTGCCCAGTGCTTGGGGGCTTCCAGCTTTGTCAAGCTGTCGATTTCTGACAGCTTTTACTGCTCGCTCCCAGCGTCATGTACGTTGTGCAAGATGCGAATAAAGACAAACAAACAAACAAACAAACAAACAAACAAACAAACAAACAAACAAACAAACTAACAAACAAACAAACAAACAAACAAACAAACAAACAAACAAACAAACAAACATTCACGGGCAGGATAATGCTCCACAAGCAAAGCGAGAAATTATCGATCCAAAATAGAATAAGAAAGGGAGATGCCATCTCGCCCAAACTGTTTGCAGCGTGTCTGGAGGGGATGATACAAAACGGCAAAATCTGTTCTTCAGGGCTTCAGGGTTTCAGGGTTCAGGCGCCGTGCAGAGAGCGACGCTCAGCCGTCCACGGTGATACAAGCGCAGATTTTGAAACTGTGCGCGTTCCTCCCGAAGTATCCCGTGCGTGCAAACGTGCCAATTCATTCTCGGCGCCTCTATCCTCATCCCATTTTGGCGGTAAATTACAAATCCGCAAAAGGGGGCATTCAGAACGCTTGACTGGGAAAACACAGGATGAAGGATAAACGGGGATTAGTTGAGCCACTTAAGGATTGCAGACGACATAGTCTTTTATAAATCTCTACAGTGCGAACCGAAACAAGGACAGAAAGACGACGGGACGTCCGTCGTCTTTCTGGCCTTGTTTCTCTTCGCGCTGTAGCTATTTATAAAATTAACTACCAACTAGCTCAACAGTACACATTGTTAAGACATAGTTTTGCCAAGTGAGACTCCAGAGCGCCTACGAAAATTGCTTGAAGAACTACAACCAGAAAGCGCGGCCGTTGAGCTGAAATTAAGTAGAGATATGTCTGAAGTAATGAGTAAAAACATGACCGAGGTGTACGTTCAGCTGAGGAAACGAAGCGCTATAGAAATACAGGAATATAACTATTTCGGACAGATGGTCAGTGCTGACCCTAACCACGAGAGAAATACGGCACAGAATAGGTATGGGGGTGGAAGCACAAAGCAAGAACTCGTAAATAACGAAACGTACGCCAACTCTATCAATGAAACAAAAAAAAATATTGAACCAATGCGTACTGCTGGTGAGGACATATGGAGCTGAAACTTGGCGCTTACTAAAGAGATGGAAAGCAAACTTCGGTCGGCTCAACAGGCCATGGAGCGAAGGATGATAGGATGAACTCTTAGGGATAGGAAACCAGCCTCCTGTACCAGTAAACAACCAAGAGTTGAAGATATCATAGTTCCAAAAAGAAATGGAAATGTTCCTGGGCTAGCCATGCAGTGAGAAGAAACGACAACGGGTGGACCACCATGATAACAGAGTGGATACAGAGAGAGGGGACTATGAAGGGGAAAGCCACAACCCCAATGGACACACGAAATAACCAAGTTCGGAGGCCGGGAATGTACTTGAGCAGCGCAGGACAGGAACGGATAGAGTTCACTGGGAAAGGCCTTCACCCTCCAGTGGATCTAAATAGGCTGCTGCTGCTGCTGACAGTGATTCTGATCAGTCAGGGAGCGGAAGCGGTTTGAAAAAAATCAGGACCGACTGCTGTCAGTGAGTTTTGAAAGCAGTCCGTTTTGATTTTTACCCAAGAAGACAAGTTGGTATTGCTTACTGGCAAGCAGATATATCGCTGTGTGGGGGAGAGATCGAGTGCAAAAAACGTCTCGGCCTATTACGGCTCAAGTGTAGTGGTACACTTAGAAATAGGCCGTATATTTGCTCACTTAATTTCCTATAAATGTCGCGGAAAGACGCTCTTGCCCTGTCGTCTGGCTCCTCCAACAATAAAACGCGGTGGTCGTTTACTTGAGCCAATTCAATTTTCTCGTGTTCGCACTGCTCACGCGCCTTTCGTTGCTGTTAACCTTGGAATGCCGCCTCGAGGTGCAACCCCTAGCGCAAGCATTTTTTGTATTTTTGATCAAAGCATTGTTTTCAACACGTTTCTTTGATTTGCTACCTCAAAATTCAAGCAGACATCAATTTTGAATAAAGAGCACCGCCACTCTCAATTTCAAATATGCATAATTTTCTGCTTTTTCTCAGCAATGTTTACAATTGTGTAGAGGGTGGTGCCATATTTAGTAGTTTGGTAAAGGTTTTGCCTAGAAGAACTAATTGTTCAAGAATTCCTCTGAAGCGAGGGTCAGACAGACGCATTGACGGAGAGACAGACAGACTCAAATTTGCGGGTGTAAGTAGCCGAAGAAAGACTGCCAGCTTTGAAAATTGCAGAAGTAGACAGCGGGCGAGCTTACCACAAAGAAAGCCGAGTGCACCTCCCCACAGGCGGCGAGTGCAATGCAGCTCCATGGAACGCGTGACTTGGCCGCAGCCCAAGGAAGAATGGGGGGTGACAAGGGTGCCCCAGGCTGTGCGGGCAACGACAGGAGCGACAGCGACAACAGCAGCACCAGCGTGTCTGGCGTCAACGGGCTGCGCAGACAGGAACGTTTCACTTAAGCGCGACGAGTACTCCACCAACAAAAGGGTGACTCTTTTGTATCTGCAAAACGAATGCATAACTCATCCAGTTAGCACATGTAATCGGTAGAGAGCGTGCGACACCTAAATAGGGCACAAATGGGGAAAAAGGCATGAAATTTCTCAAGAGTAAGCACGTTTTTGACGCGTCAGGGTAATGCGATCCCGCACGGAACTGCGTGTATAAGGTCACTGCACCCATCAAAAAAACGTAAACCCCGTAAACAAGGAGTCTTCCGCCGTTCCAGTTCAGGTTTTTGACCACTTTTAGTTAAATTGTAGAGCTGTGTACATGTAAATGGTAGTGCACCTGCTTCAAGCAAGACCAGTCTGGCATTAATAACAGGGCAAAAAGCAAGCGTTAACGCAGGTTGGTTCATTCTTGTCTATTCGTGCACTTATGAATAGGCACATGCTTACCTCAAAAAAGAACGCCTTCATTTTCTGAAGAAATTGAATTAATAAATTGACCGGTTCATTGCAAGGACATTCTGAGGGAGAAAGGTGCTTACAGCGGAAGAAAGAAACTTTGTAATAATTTTGGTAGCAGCTGCGAGCGATGGAAAAACGTGACAGATCCATCGAAAAAATATCCCTGGCGCTGATCTGGCGCCTTAATAATAGAACAACAACAACAAAAAGAAAATTAAAAAAGAGAGCTGGTGGGATAGCAGTACACAATACGTTACAAAATATGAGTACATAAACACGTAGGTGTTGATCATAACGTCGCTCGGTGCAGGAGGTGACAGAAAGTCGCGATGGCTCAAAAAATCTCTGCAGTGCACGAAAAGAGAAGGCGCCATTAAAGGGTCCCTGGAAGGCGTCTTGAGCACACTAAATGAACTAGCGCGATCGTTATATTGGGTTGTCAACGTCACCTGTGCCAAGTATTACTCTTTTATGCACAGCGGAAAGCTCACACATTTGTTGCAAAGTTTGGTCGTTCTTTTCTCACCCTTCCCTACGCGTATTTGGACGCCGCCATCTTCACATGTCTACGTCATCGATTCCCAGGTCTACGTCATGAGGTAGACATCCTGCTACTGGGCGGATTTTTCCCGCATTTCCGGCAACGAGATGTGTCGTCTGCACAGCGTCGGTTCGCCGGCTGATCTGCCAGCGCAGTGCCGGAGTGCTTGGACATTTTACGACTATCCAAACACGTGTAAACAAACGCTTCATCGCTTGTATTGAATGCAACACGGCCATAACACGACATAGATATTATCTTACCTGAGTACGTTCTATGAAGAAAGCGTTGAAACCCCGTGGCACTTCTTTCGTGCAATCGCAGAGAACGCCCTGAGCCGAATGCCCGGGTTTGACGCATACATTTGATTCAACTTCAAAACAATCCAGAGATGCGTTTCGAACGAACACATCGTCACAACATGCGTTGCAAGTCTGAACCGCGATTGACAGATGATCGGTTGCCTCCTCCTGCTCGTCGTAAATTCGGCAATCACCTCGCGCGCGGTTTGCGGAGACGAACAGCAAGTCACACTGGCGCGCAAGCCGAGAAGGCTTTTAGCCACGCACACTTCACATACACGATGCGAGGTTGAGTACGTCGCTCGAGAAAGATAATCCAGACCATGGGAAACACTATCCACCCGCGGAAGCACAACGTCCCATTTCATCGCGAAACAAACATGTCCACACTGTGACACATACACCATCGCCTCCTGTGTTTTTACAATGCCAAACGCATCCCCCGCTTCCCCATGGGAGTGAGTGGTACGCCTTCAGTGCCCACATGTTCCGAGGTGGGGCCCCAAGCAGAACGGAGATCACGCAAACGTAACTAACTTCGAGAGTGGTTTGTGCCTTGTTGCCAAAGCAACCGATGTTTGAGATTGTCAAAGAAATGGCGCTCGCGCCAGCGCTAGAAAGCTCAGAGCCGCGGCGGAGCATGTTTTGCCAGCGTTGCCGCTCTCCACCACGCGTCGCCCCAAGCTGAACTTGGGCCCTATTCTCGACTGCACAAATTGCCGGCAATTCGCCCATGTTTTTTTGCGTGAGCACGACGTAAGCAATCAGTGACGTGCTGCACCTATAGCTATGACGACATGCAGTGTAATTTGACGAGTCACTCATAAAGGTTGCTACCAAGGTATCAAATATTGTGCTAAAAAGATATAAAAACACTTGGCATGTACTATAAAAATTAAGACGGTAGCTGAGGATGAAAAGAAAAGCATATTTCTGGAGGTCAAATTTGGCGTCAACACCACAAGGCGATCGAGTAACGTTGATCCAAAGGCGAGCGAAAGGCGGATGTCGAGCTAAAGAACATCACACAATTTTTTTACCGTATCTATTTATTTCTTTCAATCGCTTTTAGTAACATAGCTGGGCTCTCTGCTTCAATGCAAGCTTTGTTGCGTTATCACCTTCCCTGCCGCCACCGCCGCCACTCCATCGTCTGCTGCTATGTTACAAGTTTATGGCGTGATCACAGAATAAAAATTCCCCCGCATTTCCCCGAGGGGGAGAATGTGAAAGTGCGAATGCACGGTTGTCGGCCCGCTTGCGGCGCTTGCGCTCGGCCCCCGCAGCCCACCGCCTCGTCGCCTTCTCTTCCATCTCTTCCATCGGGTTTGTAGTATCACGTGTACACCACGCAGTTATCAAGCCGCTATAACGCCGCTGAGTCGCCAACGCACGCCGCTGACGACGTAGTTTGAATGCGTTAAAGATATAAGGCGCGTCACTAACACTGATATCAGCGTCGTGTCCGTGGCTTGGTCAGTAGAGCGTCGCGCTGCGGCCGCAAAGTCCTCGGATCGAAACCTGGCGCCGGATGCTGTTTCTTTTTTAAATATAGAGGAGCACTGCGGACGCTGACGCCGCCGCCGCCGGCGGTGGATGGTTTGGGGTCGCTTATGAAGTGCATTCGCACTTAAAACGGCCGCGACCATCGCTCCTATGACACATAAGAGCAGCGAAGCGCTACGCCTGAAAACCGCGGAGCGCGCCGATGTCGCCGATTCGCTCATTTGTTAAACTCGACTTCAATCAGCGCTGTAATGAGCCAAATAGTCACTTTTCTTTGTTATTTTTCTCTTGAGTTCGATCATGTGACCCAACAGCTTACTAGGACGCGTATGGACAAATGCCATGCATTGGGTTCTACCTATTTGTCATGGAGAGGCTTGTACTGCCCTCTTATGTTGTGGTTACGCCAAACAAATAATTTTTATTTTATTGCCAAACATCAAAGCAAAATACTGCACGTTATTTGTATGCTCCATGATCGCTGACTTGGAAGCAGTTGAAACTAATTTGTTTCGGCAGGAAACATGCTTTAAACAGCGCGCATGCGAAACTGTGCCTGCTGCAAATTGCCGCACATTTCGCGGCGTCGTAAGCCGGGGAAATTTTTTGCCCTATTTTGCTTGTATTTTGCGACAAAAACAGCCACCATTTTCAAGCTGTTACGTAGCATTACGTCACTTTTACGCAGGCTGAAGTTGCCAATGCATGACGTAATCGTTCCCGCCAACTGTTTAAATTACGTCACGCCTTCTCAGCCAATCACAGAGGGGGTGTGTATTACAAGCAGTATTGTTGTTGAATAGCAAAGACAGGATACGTTGTCATGTCCGCTGCATTTAGTCTGGTTTTTCATTGCCGGCCAAGAATTATGCGCCTTTAGTGACGAAAAATAAGGCAAACTTTAGAACTGGTGTCCGTAAACGACATGAAACGTCAAAATGACGAGAGCACACACAACCGCTTTGTCAACCGGAAGCACGTGACCAAAATTGAAAGCCAATCAGAAAAGACTTACGGCAAATTGCCTGAATTGCCGGCAATTTGTGCAGTCGAGAATAGGGCCTCTGGTCACATTATTGAGGCGCTGGGAAGGCTACCGATTGGGGGAGAGTGGCTTGGTCAACCGGTACGGGCTGATGCGTTTGGCATTGTAAAAATACAGGAGGCGATGCACACACACATAGCTTCGGTCGCTGGCTTGGCTTAGCTGCAAGTTTCGTTTGGAAAATCAGCGATGTTACGACGATACAGATCTGTGTGAGGGCGAGGTACTAACCACTCGATGTATTTAAAAACACAGGGGCAAACGCTTGGTTCATTGGAAGCAAATTACTGTCCACAGAAGAGCGCAACTGTGGTTGGTTGTCGCACTACTTGCCGCCATGTCAGATACGCAAGGGGCCTCACGTACGCACGCTATTTTGCTGATTTAGCGTCCGCTATTCTTCCGTCCGATAAACGTAGAAGCGTCTTAACGTACGGCGCATGCGCAGTGCGAACGATGCAAAAAATAGCGCTCGCTAACTGTTTGCGTACGGCTGCGTACATTATTCTAAAACTCTCTAATACTACTGTTCACAAGATATGGGTGCAGCTTGTCAGAACACGGGTGCACGCAGCTCGAGTGCGGCGCTGGTTTGCTCTGCTCCTTTCCGTTCATCGCCACTCATAAAGCGATCTGAACCGGCACGTTTTGTGCACGGGTTCTGTATCAGTGTAAAATGTCTTTTTCACACGCCGCCGGTAGGAATTACCACCGCCCTAAAATAAGACCCGGCACCAGCGGGGCCAAATCTGAGACGGGCTTTCTGGATAAACGGTGCGTGGTGTATAAAAGGGGACGAGCGCACGATCCTCCCCGTGCGGCTGCGAGTTCGCCGCCGATAAAAAGTCAAGAGACGCCGATAGGAACTGCAGCAACGTACACCGCGAAAGGGCAAGGCAAGGCCGCACACATGCGGCCAGGTTTTTCGTTTGCTTTTCCAGCCTTGAGCGTAGTGCGGGATCCATAGTGTCAACAAATTTGAAAAGGCCAAAAGAGCTTGCCCGTAGCAGACGGCAGTCTAAGGAGCGCAATAGCAGAAGTACGTCACCGCTGAGGAGCGCAGCATCATTGGAGGGAAGGCTCGCTTGCCGTCAACAGCGCAGAAAAAGTTGAAAGGAGGAGGAAATGCGGCGCGACGATAATACGCGGTTTTCGATTTACGATTTCTTAGCTGATCGCATTAACAAAATTCTTGCGGGAGGAGATTGCTAATACATTGCTTTGTTTGGTTACATGTACATCCATATATCGGTTGAAAGTATTTCAGGATCCCTTTAATGCTCGTTGGCGTGAACAAAGAATCAGAATCAGAAATCACTTATTTTCCACAGAGGAAAAACGCAGCTCAGACAAAAAGCTGCTGATTGAGGAGCTTGACGAGTGTGACAGCGGCAGAACATCAAGTTAATATTCAGTGGCGCAAAAAATCCGAGTGGCCATAGCGAAAACAAACAAAAAATGATATCCCAAAAAGGGTGTGATCAACCAAAGAAAAAAAAATACGTAAGCAGAAACATAAGCGTAACAATATTGTCACGTAGCGAAAGACGACGCAGCGGTCTTGAAAGCAAAACAAGTTTATTGGAGCGAACTTGTGCTCCCCTAACAACTCAAAGAATACGGAGGCAGCGAAGCAGCAGTCAACAAAGTGGCGTGCGCAGGCGAGTGTCGGCGAATCGAATGCCGCGGCGTCTGCTCTGCGGGCATTTATCTTTCGGCGCGGGTGTTTCTCGAACCGTCTAATTACATCGAGAACACCGTAGATAAAAGAAGACTATTCTAGGATAGTGACGTTACGGCGAAACATTGACCGTCTCAAATCAGATAACCCGTGCAACATACGAAAGAAAGAGTGGAACACGCGCTTCAGTTGTGACAGAGATAACACAGCCCGGCTCAGCGGGGCGGTAAAAACAAAACGAATAATATAGTACAAACAAAACGAATAATATAGTACAGTCACACAATATAAGCATATGTACACGACAAACAATTTGTAGAGAAACCGTTATCATGCATACGCTAGCATAAACACCTATACAGACGTAAGGCATGTACAAAGACAACTGCAGTGCACGCATGCATGCCTGCATAAAAAATTCCAGTTTATCACACGTTAACTTCTGAAAATACGACAAAAAAGCTTGGTGCGCATTACACCCGAACAGAACCAAACCTTCCCACAACGCTGTGAACATCGCAAAAAAAAAAAAAAACACCCACACATATATCAAACTCAGAGGGAAATCCGACATGTTCTTTTGGATTAGGAAACTAAAACAATCACGCAGAATGTGAACTCACTGATATCTTGTACCCTTGAGAAACGCTGCATAAAAAGCTTAAAAAGCGTTCAATTAAATCAAGTTTACTTTGGGGCCGCCGAATAAAGTTATATTTATGTTGAGGGTGTAAGGCATCATAGTTTAACATTTGTTGACTGTAGTTCATGCAAATTCTGCTAAGAAGCTACTTGGAGTGTCGAGTATGTGCGGCCGCTTTGCCTCCTTTCAACGCTGACATTTCGATAACGAAGTAGCGCGGGGTGAGGTTTTCGCAGTGAATAATGAAACGATAATGTGTATCATGCCAATGGGTAGACATTTGAAGAGAATGAAGAACGGTTTAGTATGAGTAGAGTATACTCTTCGCCTGCAATGATGCGAATTGCTTCCTTTAGCATGTTTACAATTGTATTCATGTTAGTGCGTGATGCAGTACCACAAACAAGGTGACAACATGTTTTATTTATCTATTGTATTTATTTATTCAATACTGTAGGTCATAGGTGGCCCAAGTATGAGTGGGGGTGTACACAAATCGTTACATTGAGAGTAAAAATACACATCAAGGGTAAACATATAGAACTGCTTTGCCCAAAATGCAAAGGTGAGAAAAAACACAAAAAAGATGGAAGTGTGATTAAACAGGTCAGAAAAAAATAAAAAATAAAAAAGTATGGGTTGGGGTGAAGGATCATTATGCAAATCTAGTGGAAGAGCTAACCTTGTAACCGTTCAATAAAGGAACGCACATTTCTTGACATAAACATTTCGGGAGGCAGCGCATTATTCACTTATAGTACGCGGGAAAAAAGAGTGTTTGAAGTTGTTTGTGCGAGCAAAAAACTGAGTGAATTTAAGAGGGGGATAGTTCCTGGTTGGCCGGGATGAAAGAGGGTGTAAGTACAATGAAGGATCAAGTAGAAATCCGCGGTTCCGGAGTTGGTAGAGAAACTTAGGTATATCTAATTTACAGTGAGCTTGCAGTGTAATTATGTTGTTTATTGTCATTAAATTGGCTGGGGAATCATTACGACAGTAGCGGTTGTAAAAGAAACGTGCAGCAAGTCTTTAAATTCGTTCCAGTTTATTGATGTCTTTTTTAGTGTGAGGATCCCAAAAAATAGCTGCGTATGCTAGAAGGGGTCTTAAAAGTGCTTTAAAAGCAAGCAGTTTGACATGGGACGGTGAATTCTTAATTTTGTGCCTCAAAAGACCGAGTTTACGTCGTGCTGAAGCACAAATGGTATCTATGTGTGTTGACCGCGTAAGGTTGGTAGTAAATGTGACGCCGAGGTACTTGAAACTGCTAGCTTGGGATATTCGGACGCTTCTAATTAAGTACTGGTTTAAAATGGGACATTTTACTGCAAAGCAGTATATGTCTAACCCCCACAGTTTTTATTCCGGTGTCATCGACTTACTCGGCGCCTCTCCAGGCCTCCTGCTTACAACCGCTGACACCTCTTTCACAACTATTTTCCTCCTCGTCTCCACCGATGCCCCTTTGACAAGTTGCGCAGCCGGCAGCTAACGGCGGTATGCGGCTATCAGATGATTGCGACAAATAACCAGAAACACAGATGTGCATAAAAAATGCACTGATGATTACTACCCTTTCTAATATAAAATTTCTGCGCAGCGCGAGCTGCAGTATTCTCGGTCACGGCGCATTTCTTCTGCGTGTCAAGAGGTGTTCTCGTGATCAGCGATGGTACGGAGACGTGCGCTACTCTGCTGATACTTCGCAGTGCGCCGCCGCCGCCGGCCAGTATGTTGCAAATCGTGTTTGAACTTCCCGCGCAAATATCACCTGGTTGGGATTAGCCCCGCACAAGGGAGCAGTGAGCATGTTTTTACATATCGCGTGTTAATCTCCCGCGCAAACTTCACGTGGTTCGGATGAGCGGAGAATGGAACAGCTTCTGGGGAAAGAATCAGGGGGAGAGCGCTCCTTGGTGGCGACAGATGAAACATGTGTGAGGGAAAGGCAGTGAGAGAGATGACGCCGTAGCCGCACGTGTGGTACTCCACTTCACCCTTTGCTAAACGCTCCTCCCAGTTTTCTTTCTTTCGTCGCTGCTGCGTTCGCTCACTCGGTTACGCGGACATACACAGACGCCGCTCCCGCGAAGCCCAGGTAACGGCTTCCAAAGGGCTGCCCATAAACGACCGAAACCCGCGGTCGATCCACTCAAATTAACTTCGCCAAGTAGCAGCGAATCCCTCACGGTAGAAGAGACTTCCCCACTTGGAACACCGGCTTGAGCCCATGTTTCGTTTCCAGTTTGGAAGGCCTTCCGATGGAGATTTGGGCGGTGTCTTTCACGCCTAAGTATGCGCCGTCACCGGTCGCCGGTTTATGCGTGCACGGTTTGTGGGTAGAAAAATCGGGGCATTATATGCACAGCTAGGCATCATGCCGCTACCGATGACATGCCGGTTGTGCTGGTATTTAGATGTGGAAATACATGGTTCAATGCGGTTAGTCGGCTATCCTCCTCAATCGAGTGGTTCGGGTGTGGGTTGATGTGTTACACAGTCATCTTACACGTACAATAAGATGCATACGAAGGGGAAGGAAAACGGACAGCTACATGTTTGTACGCGAGAATAGAGCTCAATGGCTTCCGGGTTTTATAGGATGGATGCATGCCGTTCCTTTGGAGGGAGAAGAGCAAGAATCGAAGCGTTGGCCCGAACACAAGCGCGAGTGGGTGCAAAAACAACGGAAACCTGCTGGCACCGCCGTTGCCGCCTCAAGTTCAGCTCGTGGAGCAGCGGCGAATCCTTCCGGAAGAAAAGCAAATTGCCCGCTTGGAACGCCGGCGTGAGCCAATATCATTTGAGAGGGCTTTCAGGGGATATTTTCGAAGGTGTCTGTCACTTCCAAGCACACGCACATGACTTGTTGCCGGGTTATGCGTGCGCAGGTTCGTAGTGGAGAATAGTGGGAAGGAGGAGGAGAGGCGCGCACGCGTAGCTATAGGTTTCATACCCGTACTGATGGATATCATGTCCGTTGTGGTGGTGCGAGATTTACTCGCCAAAGTTCAACGGCCTATTGAGCCCTTAGTGGTACAGCGGATTGGGTTTGTGTGTTAGGCTATGTGCAGATTACCTACGCAAAACCCGTATCGTGATCTACAGACGTAAAAAAGTGCCATGGCACGCAGTTCGTTTGGCTGAGACGTGAAATGACATCATTTTTTAAAGTTATTACGACAGTTGCGGCAATAGCCTGACCCCGTCCTTACACAAAGAGTAAGATGCTTACGACATGGAAGGGACACAGGCAGTTCCATGTTTATCTGCAAGGACGGAGCTTGGATCCGTTAGTGGTTCATTCAGCTAATTTGCTAGGAAATATGCTCCATCGCAAATTACAATAAACGTGTTTTGTTTCGTACACTCCGTGGACTGCGTCCAGCTTTGCAGGTCATCCTTCTTCACAGAGTGGAAGGGCAGGAATATTTTTTATTAGTTCTACGCATCATTACCGTCTTATCGTGATTGAGCTTCATTTGCCAGGTGTCACACGAGTTATGGCATTGAAGCTGCATATTTAGAGTAGTTTGGTCATTGCTAGAATTTACAGCTGAATATAAAAGACAATCGTCGGCGAATAGACGAATACCAACGCCTTTGTCAACACACGTACTTATGTCATTGATGAATAACAAAACTAACAATGGACCAAGGACGCTTCCTTGAGGTACTCCTGAGTTTACTGGGACGTTTTCTGAAATATGACCGCTTATATCAACAAATTGCTTGCGCATTTCTTGATACGAAGGAATCAAATTAATTAGTTGATGGGGAATTTTGAGTTGATTTAGTTTAAATAGAAGGCCTGAATGTGCAACCCGGTCGAATGCTTTGCAGAATTCCAGGAAAATGACATCAACTTGACCTGACTTATCGATAATTGATGAGAATGTGTGCACGATACTAACAAGCTGGGTAGTTGTTGAAAGACCTTTACGGTAGCCGTGCTGAAATGAAGTTAAAATATTGTGCTGGTTCAAGAAATCAGTGAAGTAGTTCGAAATAATGCGCTCCATAATTTTGCAGCATGAGCTGATAAGTGAAATCGAGGGATAATTTGTATGAACGGCGCGATCACTCTTTTTAAAGACTGGGACGACACCTGAAATCCGCCACACAGTCGGTACAACACCGAAACAGAAAGAAGTGCGGAAGATAATTACCAGAAATTGAGCAAGTGATTCTGCGTAAAGGTAAAGAAAAAAAATTCGAATATTATCTGACCCTGGTGATGAATTTAGCTTTACTGTGATAATAAAATAATGAATGGTATATCTGATTCTAATATTAACTGGAAGGATGTCATGACACCGAGAAAGGACTCCTACAGCTTTTGACAAACTTAAAGCTACCTAACTAGTGTGTTAAATACATCGAAGCTGCTCCTAAAATATAACCAGTCTTTTATGGTGACCAATGACCTCAACAATAATAATATTATCTTTAGTTAATGAATGACTTTTCTCCACGACGTACTTGTTTACCCTATTTTCGCGATTCTAAGCACCCCCCTCCCCTACTTTAAAAAAATTAGGAAAAGTTGGCAATATGAATCTAAGCAACCCCTTTTTTGCGAGGAAGCGCGCCGTGCCCAGGCTTTAGATTTATACGGCCCAAGCCGCGAACCGCGGTTCCTCGCTCTGTGTTTGAGCCTTTCACTGCAATTATGTCATTTAAAAGAAATGTTTGGCGGAACAAAATACAACACGCTCTGGGATACTAAGAGCAGTGGCTCCAGCGATGCTACAGAAAGGAGTGGTATTGAGAGTGACTGAGTATCAGACGTAAACGGTGAGTTCACTGTGTGTGCCTACTTTTTTCCTTGCACCTGTCTTTTCTAGCTACTGCTGCGAAACGTGTGCGTGTATGTGCAAACCAGGATATGAAATGTTCCTCGTCGTGTCGGCAGGCCTGTCGGTTGCGCTTGGCTAGTGTCCCGCAAGGGTCTATCTTGTCACCTCTTCTTTTTAATTTGTATGTTAATGACTTAGCTACTGTTGTTAAAACTTCGAAAATTTATCAATACGCTGATGGCACCCTGCTGGTATCTGGCAACTCTGGTTATTCTTTCGCTCTCTCAAACCTTCAAGACGATGCCAGAAGGGTAGCTGATTGGTTCGAAGCAAATTTAATAACTCTCAACCCTGTAAAAAGTCGGCTAGTTTGTTTCCGAAATCGACAGAAAACAGTGCCGAACGACTGCTTCGTTACAATACACACATCAAAATGTGCATCTTGCTCTTTTGCCCGTATTTTCTGTGTCGAGTCTATTATATACATAGGTGTACATTATGATGGAGATCTTTCGTGGAACACACACATGGCTCACATATGTAAAAAGCTCAGAACTACTGCTTGTGTGCTGTACAACTTAAAAGTGTTTCTGCCTTTCTCTGTTCGAAAAAGATTAGCTCAAACTTAGGGTTATAGTGTTCTTCGTTGTGGCTGCGGTGTTTTTTCAACTGATCCGCTACCTGGAAAAAAAGAGTGAACAGTGTTTTAAAAAACAGAGCCACGAGTGTTCTTTATAAGTCACACGTGCCGGATCCGAACAGTGTATTTAAGGCAAGTGGTTCACCGTCATTCGATACATTGTTTAAGCAAATCGTCGTGCTAAAATATTTCTGGTGTACGAATTACCGAATTCCCAATGTTAAACCTATACAACTGCGGCACATACTCAGATATATGACGCCAAGGATCCGTACCCATTATGGAATGGCTGCGCGGCCATATTATGTTCCTGCTATGTTCAATGAATTGCCTGACGAATCGTTCTCCAAGATAGCGCGCGTAACAGCATTTCAGCAGTAGAAGTGTGTCCAAAGACGCTGTTTCGCTGCATTTTAGGTAGTGTTGTTAACAAACGACCCGGTCGAAATTAACGCCGAGGCCGTAGATGCGGCAATCTGGGCGCCAAATGACAAAGTGAACGACAAAACGGGCGCCGTTGCTGACTGGCGTGCCTCAGTGGCGGTACTCTAATACCTTATCCAGTGGCACTACGCTCGGCTTCTCTAGCGGCGAATGCTGGGTACTTGCCTAGCCTGACGCATGCGCTCGGTGTCTTGGGCAAAGACTGCTCCATTTAGTGGCACCAGCCCTGCCTAGACTTCAAAAACAATGTGGCAGCATAATCTTTACCAGGAACGCATGGTGGGGGCTCCCATTGTCCACAGGCGCCTTATCATCCGTAATGCGGTTTCGACGCTTGTCTTGTGGTTACCTTAAAACCTTAAACGGATTCTGAGCTCCATGCTGCATGCCTGATTAGCCCGACCCATGCGCGAGGCGTATTAGGCTTTGACGCCTGGACGTTTTTGCCCACGGAGGTCGTTTTTGTCCAGGGCGATAAAACTGTTGGGGGGTAGTAGTGTACTACTTTGCTCTAAAAAATAAGGCGTTGCTTCGTGCGGCCGTGGCCCGCAAGAAGGAAGTCGGGTGGAAATTTCCCTGACCTGCTCGGGGAAAGATTCTAGCTCGCCGTAGTGAATCCACCCCGATATTGCTCATTGCCTCGATGATAGATGTAGAGCCCATCACAACGGGAGACTAAATGCTTGCATTGATTATACGGTGCCTTTTATCTTGCGGAAGTCTGAAACTGTACCGTTAACAATATACATAGCATTTCTTTCTTTTTGTCTGTCTATCAGTGTCGGATGTTTTGCACAGCTTCGTTTCGGCACGCTGTCGGAGTACCTTACCGCTTGTACACGTAATTATGGTTCTCCCAACAAATATGGCATACCACTAATATGCTTTCTACTTACGCTGTCTTATTCCGCGGTGTTTGCAAGATATTTATTCTAAGTCAAAAATTACAAAAGCGGAATATATAGCTGCAATAGGAAACAAAAACAATCCCAATATCTAGGCACTCCCTTTTCTTGATGTCTAGCCAGTGTATAAGTATTCAAACATATCATGCGTATGCCATTTCAGTCAAAAGGTACACTACAAGATGATGTAAACACTTTGCGATTTAAACAAAATATTATGATCAAGGAAACAAACCATTTCCTGTTTCATATTAACGGGCGATCTTCGCACAACAAGGAAGATGCCCAATTGCAGGTTTTAGTGGTTTTGAAATTTCGCTTTGATGTAAGTCGTATCAGATAGCAGTGAAGAGGGAGTATTAATATTACCTGGCTATAGGTCCTACTTGCTGAATCGCAAAGGAAGAAATGGGGATGGGATAATGATACTTATGCGTCATTATTGGTATATTTTCGAAAATTACAATTGAATTCAAAATTTTAACCCTGAGGAGCACCTACGTTACTTTTTGTGTTCTTTAGCGTCAACCAAGTTCAAACGGTGAAGAATCTTGACTTTATCTTTCACGAATACATGTCCTAGAGTGCTCAGGTTGACGCCACCTATAGAAAACTCTCTGGTAGTGTTGGCGTGTTCTGCCCCTTGCATTTCTTGTTGCCCTAAAAAACAAAATTAATAATATATATTTCACTTTTCTGCCCACCGTTACGGTATTGTGTTTTTGTATGAAGTAGTGCAACCGTTGCAAATATGAATAAAATCCATAGACTGTAGAAGAAGGCCATTAGGCCATTTGCAAATGTAGCATATGTCGAGCACACAGGCCCCATTTTCAAGAAGCAAAACGTGGTTCCTGTACATGAATTGTACAATTCGGTTTCACTCGCTCGATACAAAATATATATTAAGAAAGACCTATACTGGACGCAGCTCGCTGGATTAACAATCCGTCCCCGTGCCTATATACGATACTCGTTGAGCGCACGCCTGGAGTATTTCCAATACATCCACCAAGCAATGTATATATACCTTACCGACTGCACTAGATTCCTTACTAGCTTGAAAACCTCAAATTTATTATGTAGTCCTGTTTTTATAATTCGTAGACATTTAAAAATTCTGTTTGTCTTAGCGTTGCCGTGCCACCGGTTGCTTTGTTTGTATGTAATTATGCCTGTAATGATTCCGTAAGTATGCTTAGATCAATGTATTACCAAGGCTAAATGTGCCAGAGGAGGAGGAGGAATAAAGTTTATTTTTTTAAGGGAAAAGGGAGGGGCAAAGGAGTGTGGGTGGTGGCCTCAGTCCAGGCCACCTCAGGCCCCCCAGCAGCCCGCGCCCGGGAGGTCAGGTACTCCTGATCCTCCAGCTGGAACCTGGTCAGCCTGTGCTCCCACTGCTCCAATGTAGGTGATGGAATTGGATTGGGATGTTTGCCGCACTCTCATACGAGGTGATAGGTGGTATTTGGTGTATTGAATATTGTGCAGATGTAGAGAAAAACAGTTGCAACATAATTATGCTTTGTAGTTCAGCGTATAAATTATGGCTAAGTGTGCCAGAGAATTGCTCTTGTATAAAAATGTTTCCTCTTATCTTTGAATTCTCTACATGTATGTAAACGTTCATTACAACTGCTGGTTGATCTCTATAAGGGGCACAGGCCTCGTCAAGACCGAGACGGCTTACTGCCTGTGTCCTGAGCATAGCTATTATGTTGGAATAAACATGACTGACATTTGCCGACAGGCTGAGTATCCTCCTTGTAAATGCATGCTTACCACGTAAAAGTGTGAGTACAGAAGTCTTCGTTTCCACTGCAACCGTTCGTCATCGTCGTCATCACCACCGCAGCGCTGTACCAAAAGGCAGCGCTGGGCAAGCAGGAGCAACTCCAAGAATCTTGAACAGAGGCGAGGGAGAACAACGGAGAATTACTGGCGCACTCGGCAAGATCCCGATTGGCGAGACGACCCGGGCAACGGGCGGAGGGCTCTGCCAATCCGAGGAGCACGTGCTTACGTTGGAAGGCAAGCTTCACCTGAGCTTGAAGGCTGTGATCGAGAGCCCTGGATTCGTCGCGACACGTACAGGAGAGCGTAGACTGGGGTTGCAGCCAGGCGAAGGAGCGCCTAAAGGCAACCGGAAACACCAGTCGACGGGCGGAGCAGCTGGGGGTGTTGCTGGGGAGCGGCCGACGGAGGCCGCAGATCTTTGCGGTAGCGAAGCAGGCCGGGAGACATCGGAGACCGCCGTACTGATGTGATGAACAACGCCTCGGAGGATACCTGCCGAATCGGGCGGAGCAGTTGGACGGTCGCACGAGAACGGCGGGGGATGCGGGCAGCCGCATCGGATCGATACCAGGTGAGTACTTTTAGATGCGGAGCATCTCTTGCTCGAGGGGATGTCACTTGTCCGTGCCCCATCCGCAGCGCCTCAGATGATGGTTGTGCCAGTATGCCCCTAGGGATTGGCCAACCAAAAATCCATCACGAGATAGCTTCGCTTTCAACCACCATCCTCATCTTCACGTAGGGGAACCGCTGAAGAAGAAGAAGGAGAAGAAGACAAAAGTGCGAAGAGGAGGGCATGTACGAATTGCTCTCGGCCGGTGCACCAACGTCAACAACCTTTACCTCACCAACGCTTAGATGCGAAGCATCTCTTGCTCGGGGGGATGTCCCGCGTCCATGCCCCGCCCGCAGCGCCACTGATGATGATTGTGGCAGGATGCCCCTAGGGATTGTCCAACCAAAGAATCCATCACGCGATAGCTTCGCGTTCAACCACCGTCGTCATCTTCCCGTAGGGGAACCGCTGAAGAAGAAGACGGAGAAGAAGACAAAGCTGCGAAGATGAGGGCGTGTACGTTGCTAATTCATCACTACATAGCTTCGCGTTCTACCACCGCTGTCATCATCCCGTAGGGGACCCGCTGAAGAAGGAGAAGAAGACAAAGCTGCGAAGAGGAGGGCGTGTACGTTGCTCTCAGCCGGTGCACCAACGTCAACAACTTTACCTCATCAACGCTGACGGAGACTACCGATTCTACCATAGAGACGACAACATCGAAAGAACATGATGAACGAGTTTCGGTGCCTCGAGAACCACTGCCTACTCATCATCACACAACAGTACAGTCGGTAAAACGCTTGTCTATAACAGCGATTTCAACTTCAACCAGCTACATCCGAAAACTGCCGAAACATACTCGTTCCAAACATGCCGGAGGTAAAAGCGAAGGGCTAAGACCTCAGTATTCCGCAGTAGTTTTATTCAAATCCCGCTCCGGCGGGGCAGGATAGGGCTGAGAGTACGAAAGCTGTGTTATAGACAAGCCTTTTACCGGCTGTACTTGCGTGCCTTTGCCACCGGTGTGGACCCGGACGCGAAATACCGTCTGGCGCTACTAAACACCAGATCACTCAACATAATGGCAACACAATGGAACCATACGGAACACCCAGGATGCTGCGCATCCTCATCAGGGTTACCCACGGGAAGATGGTGTAAGTTTTTTTTGTCTTCCACTGGGACGCAATAACGCAAAGTAATGCGTTTACCCATCTGAATCCGGACAAGCGAGGGGAGCCTGTCATGGTTAGTGGGGATGAAATCGTGGAGAGGCGCAGTGCACCCGAGTCAAGGACTTCAGAAGCGCAGACGCAATTGGAAAAGTTGAAAACTGAACTAAAAAATGAATAGGAGTGGCGCCTGGTTCTCGAGCGGTAGATCGGGGCCGATGAACTGAAAGGGAGCCCGAAAATAAAGCGTGAGCAGCTGCTACTCGGGTGAACAGGACACACGCAGCGAACTCCTGAATCTTTCAAAACTCGTGTCGGGGGTAGTGCCAAAATCCTCTTCAGAAACGGAGATGCCGATGTGGTCGGAGTCGGTAGAGAAAACGCTCGAGGCATACGCCGCGCTGAAGGAGTTATGGGGCAAATTTGTTTTTCCGCTTTGTGTAATATCGCGGGGTTCTTAGGGGCGACCTCGCCACTACTCCGGCGTAGGCCACCACGCTAGCTCCCGGCGTGTCAACCACCCGGGCTCCCGTACGTACGGCAGCCCAGCGAGGTTCGCCGATACGAGAACACAGTAGACAGTAGTGCCGAAGCACAGCCGTTTATTGGGACCTCCCAAAACATGCAAGCACAAAGCTCGAGGGCGCTCACGAATCACGCCGTCCTGGTGATGATCGCGAACGGGAGGCAGGCACTCACGGCGCGCGACAAACAACAGTTCCCGCCTGCAGAGATACATGTCCGCCGTCACCGCCGCGCTGTTCCGCCGATCGTACCCAGCCCGGACCTCCGAACTAACTCTGTCTTCCGCGCGCACACCTTCGCGCAGCCAGAGCGCATATCCCGCGCACGGACCGGTGGTGCCATATCTCGGGGGCGCCAACGTACCAGCGTAGCGCCGGACCGGTTTCAGTGCGGCACGTCTCTCCCGCGCGCACCGGCTCGGGATCGCGGGTCGCGGTTCTCCACGATTCCCACAGCTTATGGCGGGAAAAGTTCTCTCGTGCATGTAACCCTCCACGTTGACTAATTGCGCACTACTCTCTAGAAAGCAGTATAGCTGAGCAGTTTATAGCCGTGAGCCTGCTCTCCTCACCCCACGCAGCCTCTCCCGCCTTCTCAAGTAGCCAACCAGCTTCGGTTTGAACTGTCCGTTTTCAAGATATCCCAAGCCATAACCCCCTCCTACTCCCGCTTCCCCCACTTGACCTAGCGTCTTCCTGCTGCCTTAAATGCTATCTGGCTCTCTCTCCCTTTGTGCAACGCGGCTAACGCCATCCCAGCATAGCGAGTATGAGGCGTTCAAAAAGACAGTGCTGGAGGAACTTGTATGGACGCCGGGACACAATGGTTTAGGCGGAAACCAGCGAGCACATGCTGTTTCTCTAGCGTATCCACCGAGCGCCGGATCAGTCAGACTACTCAGACCAACAAGACCCCCCCTACATCAATCCCCTACAGTACCGCGAAATTTGACAGCACTACCGTCTCTCACGCCAAAAGCTCCCACCACCACACAAAAAACTCAGTGTAGAAGGGAGCACCATTTGGCGACGTCTACAGACTAGCACGTACACACACATATGCCTATTACACGCCACCTACACGGTCCAGTTCCCCTCAAACAAATGCCCTCACTGCCCCGACGAATGCGGATCTCTTAACCAGATCACACGGGCCTGCCAGAACCCCCAATCTGTCCCTGCAATTCGCAATCCGTCCCTTGAGCAATGGAACGCTGCGCTGACCAGCTTATGCCGCCCCCAGGAAGCAAACAAACGTTTGCTTTATTACAATAAATGTAACTCCTTGGGGCGGAAAGAAAGCGAGCAAGTGAGGAGTGGATACCATTGACGACGCTACTCCAGAGTCATTCATTTCTACCTGGAGGCCAGAAACGTGAGGTGGCGGACAGTCGAGCCGGATGTCCAGCACGCCATCCCGGAGGTCGGTATCCTAGCCTTCGGCTGGGTTGTCCATGGGGTCACTGAGGGTGTCCGCAGACAGTGAAGCGCCCTGCTCCGAGGGTTGGGGGATCGGACGTCAGGTAAGTGGTCATCTCGCAGCTCCGCATGGCCTACGCGGGATCTGCCACTTGGCGCCGGCTGCAGCGCTGGCTCATGCGGCGGCGAGCATGGTGAAAAGTCGGTGTGCCGATAGGCTAAGCGGCGGGGTTAGGCGGGCGGCGAAAGTAGTCCTAGCACTTGGCATGAAGACCCCGGTGCCAGTTGAAAGCGGAAGTTGCAAGGAGTCGACCGACACCAAAGTCAGGCATTGGTAAAGTTGGTGCCCGTGGTAACGGCTAGGCAAAGATGATCACTGCGTGGCCCTCCGGCGGCTGTCCCAACGTGCCGAGGCCTTGCGAGAGCGGCGCGTCCCGTTTGTTGGCGCAGAGAAATACTTCGAAAAGCACCATGGGATGGGACGAATTCGGAACGGTGTGCAATTAAATTTTCGCTTCGCTTCAATTCCTATTGATGCGTTGGATTCTTCATTTTTGTAACCATTGCAATTAAGCACACCATGGCCGCATTCGCGGTTAGTAAATGCGTGTGTTACGCCAAAGGTAACTACAAGACACTAACACAAAAAACAATCTCTGCGGAGACACTTTAGGGCCCGTTCCGACTTGTTTCCAATCACAGACGTCGTGCGACGGTGCAGCCGGCCCTCTCGGACCCTATTGCCTCGTCGCGTGACGACATCGCAAACTAGTAAGATAATCATGGCCGCGGAGGCCGCTGACGTAGACGGAAACCAAACGTTTGCTTACTCCCGGCATTGATTGATTGATTATGAGGTTTACGCGCCAGCGCTACACAGGCGATGAGGCGCGCGGTTGTGGAGCGCTCCGGTTTTATTTTGACCACCTGGGGATCTTGAACGTGCTCCGAAATCTCCTACACACGGGTGCTTTCGCTTTCCGCTTCCTCAGAAATGCGGCGGCCGCGGCCGGGAATTTGGCCAGGGGGTTCCGCGTACATTTGGTCTATTCAAGGAACAATGTGTGACCCTTTAGTGCGGAGAAACGTGTTTGAAATATGGAAAGGCGCATACCTTGCGGGCCGTGATACGAGGGTTGTGGCGTGAAAGAACACGTGTGCACTTCTTCATGCAATAATGTTGTTACGGCATCACCATACATGATGGCCAATCACCTCAATTCTCTGTTGGCTACGCAGCTACTGCCCGGGTGCGTAGCCACGCTGGACAGGCGAGTCTCCTTGCGACACTAAGTTGGAAATAGTCTGCTTCGGCTCCTACGGCAACCCTCAGTGCTTACGCCACTTTCGATGTTAGTATAATGTGTTTTAGGGTTGTCATCTACCTGTCCTTGTCGGGACAATGTCACATTAGACGTGAAAGAGGGTACCTTTGGGCGAAGAGAAACGTCCACATTGGTTTTGGCATTGCGGCGACAATCACTGCCAGACTTGCGATGGATAGCGTGGCAAGTTCTCTGAATCTGCGCAGAAAATTGGTTAGTGAAACAGAATTTTGGTGGAATCGTAGAAGCTCCGTACTGGACACAAACCTCATCTATACGGCAGCCCCATAGTAACATGCAGTACATGCTGATGCTGAACAAATAGTAGAGAAAGCCTACATAAAAATATGGAATGGGTTTTGGGTGTTGTAAATAGTAAGGAAAGGTTGGAAATACAGCGTAAGTTAGTACGCATGAGAAAGTGCGAATTAAGTGAACAGAATGTTCGCTTTATGCAAGCATCTAAGAATAAAAAAAGCGCTAGTTTACCCGGATCATTCTTGGCCTTCCCCGAAATTAAAATGGGGCTGCCGATTTTCTTGAGATATCTACTATACACAAATTATATGATGGGCTCAGGGTGGCACAAATCGTGAATGACAGGCAGCCAAATTTCCGAAATCATTACGCGCAGTTTCTAGAGCACGCATATTATTCTCCTCACAATATCCTCCTGAGACCCGAGACCCGAGACCCGAGATAAATAACAGGTTTTTATTACGTCCAATGACGTAGTAAAAACCCGTTATTTATTTTTAATAATTGAATTTACTAGAGTACAGAGATATTTCTGAGGTTATTCTTTATTTTCTATGACATGTCGTTGAAAAGTTATCAGATGTGCTATGTATTGCGCACTGGGACTAAGTTGTCAAAAAACCATGGAACATGAAAAAAATCATGGAACAAGAAAATAAAGAAGCCGATTGGCATTGGAAAGTCCGTCGTCTTCTAGACATCATAAGATGCGCTTGCCTCACTCTGCCGTCCTCACCAACATCTGCGTTGCCGAGCAAATTATTCCCTTCGCCGGTAAGAACCCAGTGAAGCCGTTCGTTCCTATGGAGCCCAACCCGACAAGCATGAAGAAATTTATCTTTGCAGGATCAGAAGTCCTTGTCTTATATTTTGAAATCTTTCATGGAAAAGCAAGCTTCATACAAAAGAAACAACATGGAATCGGTGCTACTTGTCTCCATTTGCGCAATCTTCTCAATAATTTCGAGGGCAGAGCATCCGCGGAATCCAAAGAGATTTTTATTATTTATATGCAATCAATACACCCCTGATTTTAATAGAGAGAAAGAGCAAATCAAAATAATAGATGCTGCTCAATGTAGTCACAAAGAGTCAACATTTTCCTGGCGTGCAAATGTTGCACATTGAATTTACAAGTGAAATGAAGAATAAAACAGAAAAGTGAAGGCAGAAATAGCGGTGGTGAATGAGACCTTAGTCTTTCATGAGCTCGTAAAACGATATTCAAGAGCATCAAATCATTTGTAAATGCATGAAGACGATTTCCCTAAGCGGCGTCGATAGAAAACCTCCGGACTGAAAGACGCCATTTTTCTTCGTTAGCTTGAGGGCAGACTTGGACCTACTGTTGTATTAAACACCAACAGATTTCCCCACCAGTCTCTACTGTATAGCTTGGGGAAGACGGTTTTGGTTTCTCTTTCAGTCAGACAAATTTGTTTACGGTGTACCGAAATCTGAATTCGCAACGCGGGGTCTTAGGAGGATATAGGTTCTTGTTAGGTGCTTGCGAAAATGGCAAATTCACATCACTGTCTGCGACAGAAAACTGTTTAGAAAATGGTTTGTGGGGTAATACTACCTTTGCCTACTGGCATGGTATCATCTTATAGCTGATGAAAGACATGTTCACACCCCGCCTTGTAATCTTAAACTATTAGACGAACAAGGAAGGTCTTTGTTTGTTGCTTGTCTTGTATGCCCGAAAGGCATTAGTTTATAAATATAGAGCAACAGAGATCTTGAGAATTGTCTAGCAATGCGTAAGAACTCCTACGCCGCTTCTCGATTTCGTCAACGTCACTTTCTATAATAGAATTTGAGGAACTTGTAAATAACTTGTAAATGCAGGCAGTGTAATTTCAGGTCATGGTATTCCTTGGTTCATTTGGAGAGAAAACGTAATGAAAAGTATTGGCCTCATGTAGAGCGAAACCAGTTATGAAAAAAAAAAAAACTGGCCGTGTACGTATCTGAACACTTTCCTGCAAATGTTGTCGAACTACCTAGGGCAGATAGCCTTCTGCTGCCTTTGCCACCTAAATGCCTGCCACCTCTTAGACACTTCCCCTCTCCTCTTTCTTCTCCCACGATAGACACGACGGAGGTTTGCCCAAGCCAATTAAATTTTCCGCGTTCCACGGCTAGCGCGCTTTTATTGGAACTTTTTGAGACTGTTGGACTTGGAATGCCGCCACAAAGTCCAGGCACGGGCGCGAGCCCTTTTTTCACTGTCAGGAGAAAATGTTTTTTTAACGACCAGAAGTATCACGCACACACATATTTTCAAGTAAAAAACACCGTCAGTAGCAGAAATGTGTTGATGGTTTCCTTCAAATATGTCTTATGTTTTCTTTTGCTCAATGCCTTGTCTGTGTCTACGTGTTGCTTCTGGTCCCCGTAGTTTAGCGCCTCAAATTTATTCAATATCAAAACAAAGTGGAAAGCCCGGCTAGTGCAAAATGGTTCATGACTGGAACTGCGCACAAATAAACTGGACCAAGGGAAGAGAACACACACAACGCAGTTTTCAACTAAATTTATTATCAGGAAAAAACACACATATATATAGGCTGTGTCACATGATTTCTTGGGAGCACACATGCGCACGGGGACTCCGAATACACGTTACACGTGCGTTGCTAACAGGTTAATCTCTTTATCTAGTAAGACCAGCGATGGGTGACTCACACAGTCATCTTTGTGAGAGGTAATGTGGAAGGCTTTTGTCAACTCTCTTGTCACCTGTTTCTTGTGGGAAAATAAAATATCTGTGTTATCAAAACATGGTGTCCAACCACATTCTGCGCAGTGGAGGGCTAAGTGGGTGAAGGGCCGCCCCTGGAGGCTCGACGAATGCTCTCTTAATCTGATATTGACACAACGTCTAGTTTGCCCTACATACACATGACCGCATGTCATCGGGATGAGGTATACGACGTTTTTCTTGCATTCAACAAAACGCCGCGAATGACGCACTGTACATTCTTGTGTGCGTTGGGGCTGTTCAAACTTTTATTTTCCCACAAGAAACAGGTGACAAGAGAGTTGACAAAAGCCTTCCACATTACCTCTCACAAAGATGACTGTGTGAGTCACCCATCGCTGGTCTTACTAGATAAAGAGATTAACCTGTTAGCAACGCACGTGTAACGTGTATTCGGAGTCCCCGTGCGCATGTGTGCCCCCAAGAAATCATGTGACATAGCCTATATATATGCGTGTTTTTTCTGATAATAAATTTAGTTGAAAACTGCGTTGTGTGTGTTCTCTTCCCTTGGTCCACTTTATTTGTGCGCAGGTTATTCAGTATGCTCAACAATGTTGACGGGTATGAGTGATTTTACCACGTTTCACCACGGTTCACCACGTTTCACTACGGTTTTACCACGTTAGCGGTTTTATCACGTTTTACCACGTTCGGCAAAGAGTTTGCCTATATAAACTTCTTCTTGAAGCATTATTTTTAACTTTTGGCAGGGTGGCTGAATACGTGATCGGTAGAGACAAGAGACAAACAAGACTTTTCGGGTTTAAGTGGCCTCAGAAAAACTATCGTTAATTTCTTTACTCAGTCCCGTTTCTTGCGCTGTTTAGTTCTTACTAATTCGGCGTCAAAATTATTCGTGTAAATGCTCGTTGTTTTTACAAAGGAATGAAGTAGCGCACTTACGTCCATCGGCCATGCATAGACAGTCGGTTTTCAAAGACGCCTATAGGCAGCCGGTGTTCCTCTTGCCGGATCTTCGCTCTGCAAAACATGCAGTTCTCATACGCAGGCCTGATAATACCGTACATTTCATGTAAATCAAAACCTGTTTATCACGGCAAAGTTCACGCACGTTGGAGGATGCATTGCAACACGATAGCGTCATTGTTAGGCTTATATTTTGATTTTTCCGTGGGCGCTAGCTGTCCGCTATCAGCCGTGCTCATCATAGAGTTTATGATATATACTAAAGGCGAAACTGTCCCGGGCATCATTGTAAACCGTTGGAGGCGCTATTGTCGTCATAGGAATTATGGGAAGAGTACAGTTTTCCGTTTTACTTTTTATTGGCTTGGGTCGTAACGTTTAAAAAACTGTGGAAATGTATGAAATGCAGTAAAGTTAGCGATAAAATTGTTATGTTCATAGATTTTAAATAAACACGCCGTAGCAGTAAAATATGGCGGTTTTCTTTAGTTGCTGTTTGCTTTTGTAGCTGGCAACTTAGGTCAGGATTATTGTCTGCAATTTTGAGGGAAAAGCCAGCTGTTACAAAGTCCTTTCACAATACCTTAAAAAGCACATTTTATACGTTTCATTATTCTTTCAAAAGAATAAATTATCAGTACTGTCCGTAAATGTTGTATACTTGCGACAAAACATGCTCCGTGGTGAACCATATCGACACAGCTCGTCCAGGAGCGTCGGTCACCTATGGGTTGACTGCGGTGAAATGTTTTGTCGCATTTACGGACTGGTCTCATAATTTATTTTTAAGAGGATAATAAAACGATTAAAATGCGCCTCCGCGAGGTATTGCGAATATTAAAGATATTTTGTAACAACTGGCTTGACCGTCAAAATCGCAGACAATCGCAGGCAATAATGTTCACCTAAACCTTCAGCCACAAAAGCAAACAGAAAACGGAAGACAAGTGGCCTTATTTTACTGCTACGGTGTGTTTTTTTCTATGTAAATAAACAATCTTGTCGTCCATTGTGAAATAACGCTAAAGACAAGGTCAGAAAAAGAGACACCACGGCGCTAATTCGCAACTTCGTTTTCGCACCACACACACACACACACACACACACACACACACACACACACACACACACACGCACACACGAACACACGCACACAGAGACACACAGACACACACACACACACCCACACGCACGCACGCACACACACACACACACACACACGCACGCACGCACGCACGCACACGCACGCACGCACACGCACACGCAGACGCACACACACACACACACGCGCGCGCACACGCACACGCACACACACACACACTATATATACAGGGTGATCAAAGTTAATTCGGAAGGTTTTTTTAAAAATAGGCGCTTAATTTACGCGAAGACCACCTCTGCAGCGAGGTTATGCGCCCAGGGGGACACATAATTAGGAGGTAATTATTGATGTAGGTGGCTTATTTAACTAGGATTGCTTAATTACCTTTTTAGTGGCTACAGTAACCAGGCATGTTTGTATTGTAAATTTAGACGCAATCGTGTTTCTACGCAGTTTCATTTGGCAGAATTCTTCTAGCGCATCCGTACTCCGAGATATTGAACTGCGAATTTTAATTTCCGCTCCCATGATTACGCATGCTAGAAGTCAAGACCGGTGTATAGCTCCTCCCTTTTGTTTTGTGTTTCGATAGCGGTTCCGAGTATGGCAGATTGCGATAACGCCAGCCAAGAATGAATGGGCGCCAGTTATCATTTTTGCCTATGCCTCCACCCCTTTGTCGAAATAAACACCGTACACAGCCGGCACGTTACATAAGGGAGGAGCTTTGCGCCGGTGCAGACTGCCTTGCATGCGTAATCATGCGAACGGCAATTAAACTTCGCCATTTGATATCTCGGAATACGGATGCGCTAGAAGAATTCTGCCAATTTAAACTGCGTAGAAACACGATGACGTCTAGCTTTCCAATACAAACATGCCTGGTTAGTGTATTCACTAAAAAGTTAATTAATACATTTTAGTTAATTAAGCCTCCGAAGTCTACAATTACCGCCTATTTGTGTCCCCCTGGGGGCATAACCTCACTGTAGAGGTGGTCGTCGCTTAAATCTAAGCTCCTATTTAAAAAAAAAAACCTGTCGGCTTAACTTTGGTCACCCGGTATATATATATATATATATATATATATATATAGGAAATGAGGCGCTCGTAGAAATAACACAGAAATAAGGGTTGGCAACCAAGAAAACCTCGCAAAGCAAAGGGGAGGTTGTGGTAGGTCATTGAAACAGATAAAGAATTTGGAAAGAAAGAAAGAAAGCGGAGAAAAAATGACCGCCAGGTGGGATCCGAACCCACGACCTCCAGAATACCGGTCTGGTGCGATAACCACTACGCTACCGGCGGGGCGATTTTCCCCCCCGCTTTCTGGGGTATTTATGTCAATGTAATTTTTTCCTGTGCTTGGGGGTGGTAGCCAGCGCCACTCTGACTTCTCGGGGTGGAGGGGACCTTCTTTTTAATCCCCGCGCCGTGACTCGAGTGTCTACGACATGTCAAGAGTGGTCAACCAGCGTTAAAACCTCTTAAGCTCCCTTTGGCACCAAGACTGCCAGAACAGAGGCCCTCGCTATGCATGTAGCGAATAAGAATAGGAAATGAGGGGCTCGTAGAAATAACACAGAAATAAGGGTTGGCAGCCAAGAAAACCTCGGAAAGCAAAGGGGAGGTTGTGGTAGGTCATTGACACAGATAAAGAATTTGGAAAGAAAGAAAGAAAGAAAGCGGAGAAATATGCCCGCCAGGTGGGAACCGAACCCACGACCTCCCGAATACCGGTCTGGTGCGATAACCACTACGCTACCACTACGCTACCAGCAACGAATATTAGAAAACAAAAAACAACAATATAAATTCTTTGTATTGTTGTTTTCTAATAACGAATATTAGAAAACAAAAAACGAAAATACAAATTCTTTGTATTGTTTTCTAATATTCGTTGCTGACTGCCTCGGCATTCCCTAAACTGGTACCATGCGCCGGCCAGATGCATACTACCTGCTGCCGAGTCATGCGCGCGCACCTACCCGTTTTCTTTCTTTTCATGACTTGTTTTACCTTGTCCTTTTTTTCGCTTTGTATACCAATGTACACTCATTTCCTGTCGAAATTGCCTGTCCTACTGCTTTTGGGCGCGCCCTTGCCTCCCACCAACAGAAGCCAAGTGTCTCATGTTTCAGTGACCTTACCCTGATTCTTAGAACGAGTGTGTATGGGCAGATGTCCGCCCTTTGTGTTCATGGGCATATCTTCTGTGGACCTTCTTCGTTCCGCGTGACTAATTTTTTTGCCCTTGTCAAACACGTGCATAGGTATATCTTGTTTTGACCCCTTTTTCACCCCTGTTGCCACGGGTGAGGGGGGAGTTACCTGGTTAATTTTTTCTCTTTGGTTCTTCTCTCTTTCTTTCCCATGTGCGTACCGCGTGACTGTGTGTTCTTATTATCCTTTTTTATAATTTTTTCCCGCTCTCTCTTCATTTTTTTGCTACCCACCAAGCATGATCCAATTGTACAAACTCTCCCGTCTCTTACCTTGCCCTCACCCTTGCTACGTTTTCTGCATATATATAACTCTGAAACGAACTTATTCTGCACTCTGAAGAAAGGAAGTCCTCTTCCTGAAACGTCAGTAAACTTATCTATTTTCTACGTCTTTCTCGTGTGTCTCTCTCTCTACTAACCTTATATATATATATATATATATAGAAAATAAGGGTTGGCAGCCAAGAAAACCTCAGAAAGCAAAGGGGAGGTTGTGGTGGGTCATAGAAAGAGATGAAGAATTTTTTGAGTCGAAAAGAAAGTGGTGAAAAAATGCCCGCCGGGTGGGATCCGAACCCACGACCTCCAGAATACCGGTCTGGTGCGATAACCACTGCGCTACCAGCGGGGCTGTTTCCCCAGCACTTTCTCGGGTATTTATGTTAGGTATTTTTTGTTTGCTGCACTTGGGGGTGGTAGCCAGCGCCACTCGGACTACTCGGGGTGAAGGGGACCTTCTTTTTAATCCCCGGGTCGTGACTCGAGTGTCTACGACATGTCGAGAGTGGTCGACCAGCGTTGAACCCTCTTAAGCTCCCTTTGGCACCAAGACTGCCAGAACAGAGGCCCTCGCTAAGCATGTAGCGAATCAGAAAATGGGAAATGAGGGGCTCCGTGAAATAAACAGAAAATAAGGGTTTGGCAGCCAAGAAAACCTCAGAAAGCAAAGGGGAGGTTGTGGTGGGTCATAGAAAGAGATGAAGAATTTTTTGAGTCGAAAAGAAAGTGGTGAAAAAATGCCCGCCGGGTGGGATCCGAACCCACGACCTCCAGAATACCGGTCTGGTGCGATAACCACTACGCTACCAGCGGGGCTGTTTCCCCAGCACTTTCTCGGGTATTTATGTTAGGTATTTTTTGTTTGCTGCACTTGGGGGTGGTAGCCAGCGCCACTCGGACTACTCGGGGTGAAGGGGACCTTCTTTTTAATCCCCGGGTCGTGACTCGAGTGTCTACAACATGTCGAGAGTGGTCGACCAGCGTTGAACCCTCTTAAGCTCCCTTTGGCACCAAGACTGCCAGAACAGAGGCCCTCGCTAAGCATGTAGCGAATCAGAAAATGGGAAATGAGGGGCTCCGTGAAATAAACAGAAAATAAGGGTTGGCAGCCAAGAAAACCTCAGAAAGCAAAGGGGAGGTTGTGGTGGGTCATAGAAAGAGATGAAGAATTTTTTGAGTCGAAAAGAAAGTGGTGAAAAAATGCCCGCCGGGTGGGATCCGAACCCACGACCTCCAGAATACCGGTCTGGTGCGATAACCACTACGCTACCAGCGGGGCTGTTTCCCCAGCACTTTCTCGGGTATTTATATTAGGTATTTTTTGTTTGCTGCACTTGGGGGTGGTAGCCAGTGCCACTCGGACTACTCGGGATGAAGGGGACCTTCTTTTTAATCCCCGGGTCGTGAACGAGTGTCTACGACATGTCGAGAGTGGTCGACCAGCGTTGAACCCTCGTAAGCTCCCTTTGGCACCAAGACTGCCAGAACAGAGGCCCTCGCTAAGCATGTAGCGAATCAGAAAATGGGAAATGAGGGGCTCCGTAAAATAAACAGAAAATAAGGGCTGGCAGCCAAGAAAACCTCAGAAAGCAAAGGGGAGGTTGTGGTGGGTCATAGAAAGAGATGAAGAATTTTTTGAGTCGAAAAGAAAGTGGTGAAAAAATGCCCGCCGGGTGGGATCCGAACCCACGACCTCCAGAATACCGGTCTGGTGCGATAACCACTACGCTACCAGCGGGGCTGTTTCCCCAGCACTTTCTCGGGTATTTATGTTAGGTATTTTTTGTTTGCTGCACTTGGGGGTGGTAGCCAGCGCCACTCGGACTACTCGGGGTGAAGGGGACCTTCTTTTTAATCCCCGGGTCGTGACTCGAGTGTCTACGACATGTCGAGAGTGGTCGACCAGCGTTGAACCCTCTTAAGCTCCCTTTGGCACTAAGACTGCCAGAACAGAGGCCCTCGCTAAGCATGTAGCGAATCAGAAAATGGGAAATGAGGGGCTCCGTGAAATAAACAGAAAATAAGGGTTGGCAGCCAAGAAAACCTCAGAAAGCAAAGGGGAGGTTGTGGTGGGTCATAGAAAGAGATGAAGAATTTTTTGAGTCGAAAAGAAAGTAGTGAAAAAATGCCCGCCGGGTGGGATCCGAACCCACGACCTCCAGAATACCGGTCTGGTGCGATAACCACTACGCTACCAGCGGGGCTGTTTCGCTAGCACTTTCTCGAGTATTTATGTTAGGTATTTTTTGTTTGCTGCACTTGGGGGTGGTAGCCAGCGCCACTCGGACTACTCGGGGTGAAGGGGACCTTCTTTTTAATCCCCGGTTCGTGACTCGAGTGCCTACGACAATGTCGTATCGTGACTCGAGTGTCTATGTCGTAGACACTCGAGTCACGACCCGGGGATTAAAAAGAAGGTCCCCTTCACCCCGAGTAGTCCGAGTGGCGCTGGCTACCACCCCCAAGTGCAGCAAACAAAAAATACCTAACATAAATACCCGAGAAAGTGCTGGGGAAACAGCTTCGCTGGTAGCGTAGTGGTTATCGCACCAGACCGGTATTCTGGAGGTCGTGGGTTCGGATCCCACCCTGCGGGCATTTTTTCAACACTTTCTTTTCGACTCAAAAAATTCTTCATCTCTTTCTATGACCCACCACAACCTCCCCTTTGCTTTCTGAGGTTTTCTTGGCTGCCAACCCTTATTTTCTGTTTATTTCACGGAGCCCCTCATTTCCCATTTTCTGATTCGCTATATATATATATATATATATATATATATATATATATATATATCGAAAGGCGTGGGTTCGGTCCCCACTCTGGGTGCGTGTTTTTCTTTCTTTCTTCTGTATATTAAAAAAATGTTTACTTCATTAACCGTAGTGAAAAAGAAAAGAGCCTAACCACACCCCTATGCCTCCTCTGGCGTTGTAGACTGCTGCCCTATTTCTCTGTATTTTCCTCAACGAGCCCCTCATTTGCTTACCATATTATTCTGCGAAAGCCTAGCGAGGGTCTCGGTTCTGGCAGCCTTGATGCCTAGGTAGCATAAGAGGGCTTCCCGCCAGTTACCCTCTCATGACAGGCTGTAGACGCTCGAGTCACGCCCCGGGGGTTGAAAAGAAGGTCCCCTTCTCCCCGTTAGTCAGAGTGGCGCTGGCTACCACCCTCAAGCGTCAGATACACTTCTAGTAAATATAAATAGCCCAGAAAGCGAAGGAGAACACAGTCGCCCAGATAGTCGAATTGGTAAGGCATTCGACATGTAATCGAAAGGCGTGGGTTCGGTCCCCACTCTGGGCGCGTGTTTTTCTTTCTTTCTTTCTTCTGTATATTAAAAAAATGTTTACTTCATTAACCGTAGTGAAAAAGAAAAGAGCCTAACCACACCCCTATGCCTCCTTTGGCGTTGTAGACTGCTGCCCTATCTTTCTGTATCTTCCTCAACGAGCCCCTCATTTCCTTACTATATATATATATATATATATATATATATATATATATATAAGTAAAGAATCGGATACACAGCAAGAACAATAACAAACAATGTTTACTTACGTAGCGGCACCGGGACTTGCCTTCATCAGAGTAAAGTGACAGAGTCTGACATGACATGATCAGAGTAAAGTGACACTCACGCTTTGTCCGCTTCGTCGATCATGGCTTTGAGCACCTTCCAGCCTGCCGAGTACTCGCTGCGGACGGCTTACACCCGAGCTTCGAGGGTGTGGCCTTGCTGGCCGGCCACATTCGTGCACTCTGCTTCATGCAACAGCGCTGCAATCCTCTGGGCTGGCGCGACTTCGTATGCACCGCTGACCCAGTTGCAGCCCCGGCTATATTGCCAAATGACAGCGACTTTCCACCACTGCCTCCAATTCTATCTAGTGTAAGGACCCCGGAGCAGTGTCGTGCCAGCAGCCCACCGCCACCGCCCCCCAGATCCACCACAACCACGGCGCCCCGGGCGAGCGCCAGCGCCCCAACCCCGAAGTCCACGGACGAGCGTCGCGCCAGCGACATGCCAACCCCTACTGGCAAACCTGCAGCGGCCACAACACCCCGAGGGAACGCTCGCGGCTACACTAAGAAGCTCCCTGACCGGCGCCGCACCAACAGCATGCCACGCCCAACCTCCGCATCTTCAGCGACCACCGAGCCCACGAAAACCAACAGCAGCGCGTCCGCCGGACGTTCCGGGGTTCAAAATCCAGCCCTCCGTGCCACATGCCCTTACAACCTTCGAAAGAATCGGCATAGCAGCAACTGACTACAACACAAAAAAACAGGTAACGCGGCCTCCTTCCCCGTTTCAAGACAGTTTTTAAAGCTAAGAAAAATCACCGAAAAGCGCATACGTTCCGAATTGCACGTTTCCGCTCTTGCACAGTACTTGACTGCCGCGGTCGCTCCCAGGGGTCTTAGGATTAGAATAAAACCTGCTACTACCGAACTCTCCCCGTCCAACATGAATAAGTGGAAACAGGTACTCGATATAGCATCCTTACAATTAACTGAAATAATCCTCAATCACTACGAAACTACGGCCCATTCTCTCCGAAAGAAAGAGGAACTACTTAGTCAGGAACTAAGCAAAAGAGAGTTGAACATTTTAAGCAACTACGAATCTAAGACAGCCTCCGCCATATCCCGAACAAAAGACCGAAAGTTTAACCGAGATAAGATTTCTAACACTGGCCACATGCGTAAGAACCTAACAAGCTCCGGCACTAGTAACTGCCACAACTCTGACAATACGGTCGATAATGTCACTACGACTGTAATAAATGCTTCGACTACTGCACCCCAAACAGTTCAGTTAAATCCCTGTACTAATATTTTTCCCTCGCCTGCCGTCACAAAAGAAAACCTTACCGGGAATGTAATGAACCTTTCAAGTATAACCCTCTCCCCAGCTCAGATGAACGTCTTGTCAAAGGGCCTAAACTTTTGCCCGGCTACTGGTGGTTTTGATGAATTTCAACTTTTTAAGGACTTAGATAACTTCTCCAGAAACATGAGACTACGAGAATACTTCTACGATCACCCCGCGATGGAAGAAGCCCGCAGAACCCTACCTAGCTATAAGCACTGGACCCCTCCCACACAGCGTGATAGTTGCCTCGACATGTACATCAAAGCTGTCCAACGCGATGTGCGAAAAGCTTACCAAACACAAATTTCGTTCCACCACAACATGACTACCAACGAAAAGAAAGCCCTAGAGGAACTCGCAAGCTGTCCCGACATAATTATTAAACCTGCCGACAAGGGAGGAGCAATCGTAATCCTTGACAAAACCGACTATGTTAACGAGGCCAATAAGCAACTATCAGTATCGACGTTCTATAAAGCACTACCCAATGATCCCACTCAAGATTATAAGCAAATTGTCAAAGATAAACTTGCTGAGCTTGTTAAAAATAAAACAATAAATGAAACCACGGCTCGTTCCCTGATCCCCTTAAGCCCAGTAGCCGGTAAATTCTATCTTCTCCCAAAGATTCACAAGGTGAACAACCCAGGGCGCCCCATTGTTTCTGGCATTGACACTGTTGCCGAAAACCTCTCGCGCTATGTGGATAATCTCATTTGCGACATTCCGCCCAGCTTTCCCTCCTTCATTAAGGATACCAATGACTTTCTCTCAGACATCTCAAAAATTGAAATTCCTGATAACTGCCTTCTAGTCACCCTTGATGTTGCGTCACTGTATACTAACATCCCCCATGAAGATGGCATCGCCGCTGTATCCCTTGCGTATGAGCAGTCATCGTGCGACAAACCTATCGATTCTTCTGCTCTCCAAACATTCCTTAGGCTTATTCTTGAACTTAACAATTTTGAGTTCGACGGAGTTCATTACGTGCAAGTCAGCGGAACGTCAATGGGAACTCGAATCGGACCTAACTACGCTAATATCTTTATGGCTCACCTCGAATCAAACTTTCTTGACACCCAAAATTTAAAGCCAATGTACTATAAAAGGTACATTGATGACATATTCATGATCTGGCAACACGGTGAGGCGGAGCTCCTCACCTTCATTGAGGCATTTAACCTAGCCCATCCTAGTATTTCCCTTGCTCATTCCTATTCGGAACACAGTGTAAACTTTCTGGACGTCACCGTTACTACCTTCCAAGGTCGGCTTCAAACTAAACTGTATAGAAAACCGACAGACACGCGGCAGTATTTGCACTTCCGAAGCAGCCATGTCAGACACTGCAAGACAGCAATACCTTACAGCCAAGCCCACCGATTTAGGAGAATTTGCTCAAACCAAGCCGACTTTGACTCAAACTGTCGAGAACTCAAGACCGCCCTCCTGAATAAAAAATACCCGGAAAAGTTATCGACGACGCTATTGTGCGAGCCAACCAATTAGACCGTAACGAAATCTGTAAGAAAAAAGCCCCCAACGGGAACCCGCAAACTAACTTAGTTTTAACCCACTCATCCTCCGCTCCAAGAGTGTCAACCGTGCTCAAAAAAACATCATAATATCCTAATGCAAAGTGACCGCTTAAAAAGCATATTCCCCGAACCACCACGCGTTGTCTACCGGCGTAATAAGAATTTAGGTGACTTTCTTACTAACTCTCGTATCAACCGACCGGCAACTACTGGCTGCATGCCCTGCAATAAACCCCGATGTAAAGTATGCCCACACATGACCACTACACAGCGCGCCACCAGCACGGCTTCAGACTACTACGTAAATATAAAAGGTAACTTTAACTGTGACTCCGCTAATGTCGTATATCTTCTAGAGTGCACTGTTTGTAGGCAACAATATATCGGCCAAACTGAAACGCCTTTCCGAATACGGTTCAATAATCACCGCTCTCATGCAAAAAGCTGCCCTTATTTGCCCCTGTCTAGAGATGTGAACAGTCCCGGGCATGTATTTGAACATCTTAAAGCAACGATTTTAGAATCCGCCTTCAAAACGCACCACGACCGCGAGGTTCGGGAATCTTATCTCATTTATAAGTTTGGGTCAGCCACGCTTGGAATTAATGAAAGTTACGGAAAACTAACGTGCTTATCCCTCGATTAAAATTAGCGGCTTCATAATTTTTATAACTATGTTCATTATTCCTACCCTCGAGTTTGCCATCAGAATTCGCAGAAACTCTCCTAATACAGCAGCTTTATTAGCCCAATGCGGCTCAACAATGCCATTTGTCCTGGGGAGGGAGGCCTCGTTCCCACCATCACTTAAGAATGTTTAACTCTTTGTGATCTATTCATGTTTAACCTTTTGTGACCCTACCTATTTCCTGTTCAATTGCTAGCTTCTGTGAAATGCTCTTTTGTGCCCCCTATCTATTCTCTTGACCCGCGGGGGGCACACCCATCTTCGCTTCCCCCCGAACCAGTCTCAGCAGTCACTGAATACCTCAGCGTATTTTCTTCCCTTTCTTTTCAAACCGCGGTTGTCCAGTTTCCCCCATTGTCTGAACTTGCAGCCCACGCGGCATACGTTGACCCGTCATGGTGCAACCTTGAACGCTGCATTGTTAACACGACCCCTTTTTCTCTCGCTCGCTCCCCCCCCCCCTTTTTTATTTTTTATTTTTCTTGTTTGTTTGTTGTTGTTGTAACATAGGCGTAGCCTGACTGTATGCACACTCCCCATTTCCGAAACATTTTCCGCTCTTTCTCACAGTTTTATGCAAACCTATATAAGAAATGTGTTCAAATTGTTTGCGACAGCAAAATCATGTCACTTTACTCTGATGAAGGCAAGTCCCGTTGCCGCTACGTAAGTAAACATTGTTTGTTATTGTTCTTGCTGTGTATCCGACTCTTTACTTATACTATTTCTGCGCGCTTTGTGAGTTTATCTTTCTCTAGATTATATATATATATATATATATATATATATATATATATATATATATATATATATATATATATATATATATATATAGTAAGAAAATGAGGGGCTCCATGAAATAAGACAGAAAATAAGGGTTGGCAGTCAAGAAAACCTCGGAAAGCAAAGGGGAGGTTGTGGTGGGTCATAGCAAGAGATGAAATGAATTTGGGCCTCTGTTCTGGCAGTCTTGATGCCCAAGGGAGCTTAAGAGGGTTCAGCGCTGGTCGACCACTCTCGACATGTCGTAGACACTCGAGTCACGGCCCGAGGGTTAAAAAGAAGGTCCCCTTCACCCCGAGTAGTCCGAGTGGCGCTAGCTACCACCCCCAAGTGCAGGACACAAAAATACCTTAACATAAATACTCGAGAAAGTGCTGGGGAAACAGCCCCGCCGGTAGCGTAGTGGTTATCGCACCAGACCGGTATTCTGGAGGCTGTAGGTTCGGATCCCACACGGCGGGCATTTTTTCACCACTTTCTTTTCGACTAAAAAAATTCTTCATCTCTTTCTATGACCCACCACAACCTCCCCTTTGCTTTCCGAGGTTTTCTTGACTGCCAACCCTGATTTTCTGTCTTATTTCACGGAGCCCCTCATTTCCCATTTTCTGATTCGCTATATATATATATATATATATATATATATATATATATATATATATATATATATATATATATATATATATATATATATATATTTGTATATATATATTGTACTGGAGAAGATAGCAGTCCCCGACAAGACGACATTGGTATGCGCCGGACGATGATGGTGATGGTAGCTCGCAAGGTGCTAGGGCGCGAGAAGACGAAGCACAACCAGTATCGCGTGATTCGGAACGAGATCTCGTCTTTGGTATCCGTCTCTTTTCATACGTCTTGCTGGCCTCCGGCTATAATCCCCCTTATAGTGTGGCAGAGGTCAGTTCCCCTACGCCTTTCCAGCCTGAAACTACGGAGCAAGCGGATAATACGACCACTATCTCAAGAAATCGGTTGTGAAATGGCGCCTCCGCAGCATGAACCTATAATGTGCTTCAGATCCCTTCCTCAACGTGACCCTGCCAAGTTCTCCGGCAGCGACGACCATGACGCAGAAGACTGGCTCTCATCCGTCGAAAGACTGTGCACCCACAACCGCTGGGATGACCCCATGAGGCGTGCTAACGTCGGCTTTAGCCTTACCCTAGTAGCCGAGCTGTGGTTCTGAAACAACGAAGGTGACATGACAACTTGGTCGGCCTTCAAAACTAGATTCTGAGGAGTGTTCGATGGCCCCGCGGTTCGCAAGCTTCGGGCTGAAAAGCGCTTACGTGGCCGCTCACAGCTTGCCGACGAAACGTACACAAGCTACATAGAGGACATCGTCGACCGTTGTAGGCGCGTAAATGCTGCTATGCCCGAGTCTGAGAAGATCAAGCACGTCTTGAAAGGCATCGACGACGACGCGTTCCAGATGTTACTAAACAAGGACCCGCAGGCGATTGGAGACATCGTCAAATAGGGCATATAGGGCTTCGTAAATGGGCGGAGATCTGTGGTGTAATCACTCGACATTAAATTACAACTTAGCAAAATGAAAGAAAACCCAAACCTTTTCCACGCAACTCGGTCCTATCCAAGGATATGTCCAGGGAAGAACAACTGTAAGTCTACGTGTTCCACGCCAGCGGGAGACGTTAGAGGCCGCAGTGACCAGCTTCCCATCTCAAGGTCCGCGTTAGCTGTTCGAGAGCGCAAGGGAAGGAGCTGCTGCCTCCGGAGCGCTAGACTTGGATCTACTATTTTGGGCTCTACCGTTTGCTTATCGTGATCGTTTTTCAAACTCCCACTATATCTTACTTAATAAAGGTATCTCTCTATGTTCCTCTCTTACCAAAACAGCGTAAAAGTGTGGCCACGAGGATATTAACAGTTGGAAACACTAACACTGTCTCCTCCCGGCTCAAACTGACCAACACCCCGCCGCCGCAACCTTTCACGGCCACTTCTTAAGCAACTTAAGCGCAGATGTCCTCTGCGCCTTTTGTGTCGGCGATTGAAAACCGTAGCCCTGCTCTCTTCGCTCAACTTCAATGCATCGAAAGCATGAATGGTAGATGCACCAACTCCGTTCCAAGACGCTTATCCGAATTCGAAGTAACGCAATGGCGCATTACACTATAAGACCTATACGCAGGAGTCACCTGCAACTTTCTTTCTGCTGAGCAGGGTGGCCAGATCTAGCGGCTTCTGCGAGGCAGTGCTGTCTGTGTTCTAGCCAGCTGTCCGAATAGGATTGCTTGTGTGCAGTGTAGGCTCACTTACATCCAATTATATAATTTCTTCCGGACCAGGGAGAACCCCGGGCTTGGAACTAGGCCATAGCCCTTGACAAGCACTGCAGTGCTATATAATGTCACTGCAGTACTACGCAATGTCCTGCAGCGCTATGAATGTCTTGCAGTACTACCTAATGTTCCTTGGTTTTATGGGCGCAGGACACCCTCCCTTCTCCCTTCTATCCATGCCTGGGAATGGCGAGGGATGTACCTGTCACATGGTGCCGGAGTTTGGACAGGTACACTATTTTCATCCTCCATTTTTTTCACAACAGATTGTTAGGTATACTACGACACTACTTCTAACGGACTGAAAAAAAGGAGTAGTTAACAGGAAGCTCAGTATAATACATTCCACTGCGCAATGAACAGGAAGCTCAGTATAATACATTCCACTGCGCAATGAGTACGTAAACTGTGAGACCGCAGGAGCAACGTTATAAACTTGGTAGTATTTTTAATGCGTGTCAGTAGCCAGAATATTGTTTGAATGGTAAGAAAGCACTCTGATCCGACGAGAAAAAGGTCGCATATTCGATCCTCGTACTCAGGAACGCGCTGTATCAATTGAGGAATAAACTGACCCGAACGTTCACTCCTCACCACGCACGTTCCCGTTTTGAGTACACCGTTTGTTTAATACATGGCTCACCGTTCGGCCCGTATTTTCTTTTGTAGGCAGCACAACAAGAATGAGGAGCACAGCAGCAGTGTGGGTAGCGAGTAGACGATGAAGGACAGCCAGTCCAGGACCTGGTACGCCGGGTACTCCCTGCGGTTTCACTTTACTTCCATTAGAGCGTATTGCATTACCGCTCGCCGGAAAGGCAGCGCCCTTCCGCTCTGTGAAGAAGGATGACCAGCCAAGCTGGGCGCAGTGCAAGGAGGACACGAAACAAAACACGCTTGTTTGTAATTTGAGCTTGAGTGTACTCTCTAGATGAATAAAACTCGGAAGGACTACAGTTTTTTTTTCTAGGTGGAAAGCATAGGGCCGTCCGGTTCCCTCCCGAACCGTAGGCATCTTATGGTTTGGGTAACACATCAACCCGAATCGCTTTACTACGGAGGACAGCAGTCTGGACGCATCGGTCCGGGAGACGTCACGTTGGAATCCCCAGGATGGGTACGTCATCGGTGAGCGCTCCTTCCCGCTTCAAATGCACGAATAGAAAGGACACGGGGGAGATAGACAGACTCGGGAAAGAAGCGGCGGCGCTGGGGAGGAGTACAGTCGATCCCGGATATATCGAACTCCAAGGGTATCGCGAAAAAGTTCCATATATCGATAATTCGAAATATAAAATATGTCCATCTTGAGCTTGCCTGAAACCTTCGCACATCACTGAGAGCTTTAAGAGACGGCGACAAGCGGTAGCTTCCCGGTCTGTTCTTCAAAGAACGGAAAATATGAAACACAGCGCGACGACCACCGCACTTTATTCAGCACCAAGAAAGTCCGTGAATTTCGCTTGCTTTACCTTCTCGTCATGAAGTTCACCAAGCTATCTTCGAGCTCACCAACGCCATTTAAATGAGAAAGACTAGCTCGCCGGCGGCAGGCGGTTGGAACGTCGTCAGGGTCGCTATAGTAATGTCCGCTTCTTCCGTAACGGCGATCCTCACCGCGATCGCCTCATCGTCGTGATCCACCACAGCTTGCAGATCGTCGTCAACAGTTACTAACTTACATGCTGTTCCGACACCCGGGATTTCGCATGGGAATGTTGACAGCTCTCTAAGTCACTCTCGAGGCGCTCTAAGCCGTTGTCTTTTTTGCATCTCGTCTGGAGCCGCAACGAAGCCGTTTTGCTGAACCAGCTGGAAGAACACGCACCCGAAACGCTCCAGGACGGCCGTGCTGCGCTGCCTTCGCCTTACGTCAGCTTGCTGTGCAGTTCTGGGCCAAAACGGGCTGCGAAGAATTTCAAATTTCGAATGCCTCTGCAACCGACGACTACTTTTCACTGGCCTCCACCCGTCTAATGATGTCCACCTTCATCGCTAAATCCAAATTCGTATGTTGTTGTCGCGACCTTGTCTCTGGAGACACGCCGCCGAGAACAAAACAAACACGCACCACGCCGCACCAGTCTGCATGCCAGAAGAGCCACCGCTGGGTCACAACATAGAGTTTCTCTGTATGGGTCACAAGCCTACATCCCGTTCCGCTTTCGCATCCCTGCGTTCTCGTTGTCATGAGGGTGTCCCATGCTAGTGTGTCGAGCAGGTGGACCATGGTGTTAAAGGCATAGAGTTACTTTGTAAGTACTGAATGCCCCCAAAGCGACGCAACGCGCGATAAGTCATCGACATCGCCCACACTTCGCGCGATAAGTCATCGACATCGCCCCAACTCCTGCAAGGGCCAAAATACTGGCCTGCAGTATCGTTAAATAAACACAACTCCATCAGGAGAAGCACAGTTGCAGTGGCACTTTCGGCGCGGCATTCGATATATGGAATGTGACGGTGAACGAGAGTTCGATACACGCGTACAAAAGTGCTAAATTTGCATAGGAATTCCAAGGGAACATTTGGACTATTCGATAAATGCAATAATTCGGTATATCCGGGTTCGATATATCCGGGATCGACTGTATAGAGGGGGGCTGTAACCATCCCTCCATAGATGGCTATGCTTCACTGCGGAACACACAATGTGTGAAAGCCAGCTTACTTCGACCAAGCTTACACTAATATTCAAGTCGGTTTCAACTCCTGACAGAAATGCGTTGCGGGACGGCATATTTTTAGGGGCACTATAAGGCGCATATATGGAAGCCGTAGACCGTTTTTCTGGTCGAATCTTGGTCGAGGATCCGCGAGCACACCAGGATGTTTAAACAAACTCTTAAAGAAGCTAAACACAAGTTTCATAGCGTCACTTTGCCGTCGATGCTAGCAAATAATCAAAAAAAATTTTTGGAGCATAGTAAACAAGACCGACAAATCGACAATATCTTTCCATGACTCTGGATTAACTCCTGTGCCGCCCAGTCAATGTGCCGACTTGCTTAACGAAATATTCAGGTAAGCTTTTTCTTCCATCAGTAATGGATGCTTACCAGAATACACTTGCCAAACTATGCTTTCAATGGATCCAATCACTTTTGACTGATGGGATTGTTAAAATAATTGACCGCCTCAAAATCTGTTCTGCTGGACCAGATGATATTAACAGTAAAATATTAAAAAATACTAAAATTTACTCTGCTATTATTTTGTACAAAATATTTCAACAATCCCTGGAGGCTGGAATTCTACCCGAGGACTGGTTGTTAGGTAAGGTTGTTCCACTTCACAAATCTGGCTATAAGCACGTGCAATAAAATTGACAGTTGGGCTAGTTGGTTTTGATTCATCGTAAGTAGCGCTAGAGACGGAGCGCCGTCGTGTGTGTCTCCTCTTCTGTGTCCCGTCTCTAGCGCTACTTACGATGGATAAGCACGTGGCCATTAATTATCGACCAATATCCCTCACCAGTATTCCTTGCAAGATCATGGAGCACATCATAATTTCACACAACGCGTTTCCTGGAATCATCGTCTTTTTTCACACCGGCACAACATGGATTTAGGAAGTTCTTTTCCTGTGAAACGCAGCTATTGACATTTACTGATGATGTATTATCCATTTTAGACAAAGGTTCCGGAGTATATTGCGTTTATTTAGACTTTAGTAAAGCTTTTGATAAAGTGCCGCATAACATGCTTCTAACCAAATTGAAAGCCTTGAATATTGACGCTAACATACTAACATGGATAGAATACTTCCTTACTAATCGCTCCCAGTATGTCTTTGCTAACGATCACTGTTCTTCTTCCATATCTGCTACATCAGGAGTTCCCCAAGGATCAGTATTAGGACCTCTTCGGTTCCTAGTTTATATTAATGATTTACCTAAGTCTATTACCTCCTAAAGTAAACTTTTTGCTGATGACTGCGCAATTTACCGAGAAGTCAAAACTACTAATCATACCGTCTTACTACAGGCTGACCTTGACCACATCTTGGATTGGTGCATTAAATGGAAAATAAGTCTTAATCCAACTTAATGCAAAGTTATGCGGTTTTCGCGTCGAGCTGCGTCAGTTGCTCCCGCCTATAACATTCGCAGCACTACACTATCGGTTGTTACCTGCTACAAATATCTTGGTGTACTCTTAACTTCTAAGATGGAAGGTTTAGCTCAAAAAAGACGAGGACGGTGGCAAACGTGACAGGCGCTTTTTGCGCTAAACCTTCCATTTAAGTATGTACCAACTCGCCCAACAGCACGTTTTCTTAACTTCTAATCTTACCTGGAATAAGCATGTAACGTACATTATATCAAATGCTAACCGCATGTTAGGTTATCTGAAACGAAATTTCAAAGCTGCAACGCCGTCCGTGAAGCTTCTTCTGTATAATTCATTAGTCAGGTTTAAACTTGAGTATGCTGCACCCATTTGGGACCCACACACCAAATTACTAACGGAAGCACTTGAAGCGGTTCAGAACCGTGCAGCTCGCTTTATTTCTGGTAATTGTAACCGTCTAGCTAGTGTCACCGCAATGAAAAATGCATTATCACTACCCAATCTTGCATTGCGCCGCAAGGTGGCACGTCTTTCCCTATTCTTTATAATTTATCATCAGAACACAGACCTAAAAAATACACTCCTAAACGCTCCCACTTACATTTCACGACGCATTGATCCTTCTCGCAAGGTTGGCATTCCGCGTTGTCGCACTGCTGCATATTCCAATTCATTTATTCCCAACACAGCATCAGAGTGGAACCACCTACCAGCATCAATTGCGCTTATCAACGATTTTGATGAATTCAAAAGTTGTTTGGTTTGAATGACCTGTATTCTATCAGCTGAGTTAATTATTTCATTCCATGTACAATGTTTCATATATTCCGATACTGTACTTTGTCTTCTAATTCTTTTTCATGGGTCATCTGTTCACAGTAGCATTTACACTTTGTCATTGTCATGTCGTATTTGTTTTTGGTACGTGTTTCATTACGAGTATGAACAGGCTTACAGATTTTTGGCTGTAATACTATCTTTTTTTCTTTGCCTTGTTCACGCGTTGCCAAGGTGTCTTATGTTTGTGATTTTTTGTTTGTGTTGTACTGCTCATGTACCACTCCCTCAGTAATGCCCCTGGGGCCATGAGGGTATCCTGAATAAATAAATAAATAAATGTTTATGAAGTTTTCCGCACGCTGAACACAAGTTCCCGAATTTTCTTTCCACACCGACGCGAGAAATTAAGGCACTAAGGCCCAACGAAATGGTCGCGAAATCACGCGTCCTTCGCCGGCCCTTCGCGGACACGCAGGAGACGGCGAGTAACCGCCGAGACGTGTGAAGTCACGCGTCACCCTCTGCGTCGTTGTGTATTGGTGGACACGTTTGTATCTCTCTGCCATACTTTTCAAGTTATTTTAATCGTTTATGAGCAGCAATTTTCGAGTTTAAATTCAGTAATCAGGACCCTAGATTTGTCATAAAAATAAACTTGCCTTAATTTATTCATTGCTACGAATGCTTGCTGGCCAATTGTGAAATGCTACAAAATGTATTCCAAGTTGTCACCGTCAAATCTGAACAAAAAATTGGCTGCGTATTTACTCCTTTCGTTGCAAGTATCGACGAAAGACGACACTTGTAAATTAAATGTCTCCCTTCCCTTTTCCGCTCACCTCTCATGTTGTTCCTCTCCCGTCGCGCTCCTCCCAAGGCAAACACGCGAAAGCATTGCTTAAGTCAATTTAAATTTACCGCGTTCCACTGCACCAGGCCGGGTGCCTCGATGCCAGTGCCGCCGTATGGCGGAGACGCGCGTGAATCGAGGCGCACTACTTCGACGGTTATGGAACTACGGCTGCGTTCCAATTCGCGGACAGCTTCGTAGACAGCCTACGAAGCAGTCTAACTAGACGTCTAAAGGAATAAAATTAGAACGATGCATGCCGCGGACCTAAACGGAACAACAATGCAGGCGACAGCCTCGTAGCAGACATGTTGAGTAACGCAAGCCTCAAGCTTCGTAGATAATATTATCGTTATTATTACAAACACTACGGAAGTTAAAAATTAAACAAAGTCATCTTCACCACTAGTATATTATACCAAATATTTCAATAAAACAACAAGTGCTTTTGTTCCAACATTAAAACGCAAAAAGGTGGTGCTGGCGGCCCTTATCAGTTTAGACAGGAAGGTAGCCTGCATCGTTGCTGACTTTGATGCCGTCTCGTCGAAGCTGTCTTCGTTGACTGCTTCGTTCGAATTGGAACGGTGCTAACATGGCGAGCTGTCCGCGAAGACAGCAACGAAGCCGTCTAAAGGGGAAATTGGAACGCACCCTACGCTTCCCTGCTCCCTCGTGCGTTCCAAGTGGGAAGCGGAACTTATCTAGCGGAATATTTCGTAACTGTTGCCATTTGATTTCTTAAAATGCCGCCAGAAGCTATAGTGAAACGGGCAACAGCAGGTGACAGCGTGAATTTGTTTTCGGCAGAGGGTGTAGAATTTGCAAATATCAAGCATCCATGAATTTTTAAAGGAACGCTGCAAATATCACTTATGTATTGATTTTTTGCCGCATATTTGTGTAATGTATTGTTCTTGTTCAACAATAGTGACATGAACACTGCCACGGGAATTAAACGTTTAGATTTGGCTGTGGGCACATAAACCTATTGTGCAGTTTCCGTTTCACTTTGGCCGGCTGGCGCAATCGAGTCGCAGATACACAGACATACATACAGACAGACCAAGATTTCTGCGTTTAAGCAGCCCAAAAACACTATCGTCTTTAATCAGAGAGTTTGATAAAAAAATGCACTTGGCACAATTGATTTCCTTGCAACTTGGTGCCCCACCTTGATACGGACTGTTTCATGAATTCAAAGCGAGAGCAAAACAAATTTAAGCGCTGCCTTGCTACTGAGGTTAGAGTCGAACGTCACATGTAGATTAAAAGGCAAGGCGCTCTCGCGCACTATGTCTATCCTGTAAAGAAATTTATGAAACCCACACCGCAAAAAAAAGCACCGAGGTCTGCGGAGATTTGAACCATGGACTTTCAAAAGAAACGCCCAACACACAACCTTTCTACCACGCCAGAAGACGTTTTGTTTGGTAACAGCAACTTTATTTACAAATATAGATATAGAGCCGCATGGAATGTTTGCAGTGGTTCCCGAGTACAACCGAACATGGTTTCACTTAAACAACAGCAAAACAAAAATGCGTTCGGGTATCATGTGAGGAAAAGGTCAGCATGCTTTGTCAGGTAAGTGAAAGCCAGTCTAGCAGTATTGCCAAAAAAGCCGCACAGCGTTCGTGAAATTCATGATAGAGACATTGGCAAGTGTGGCAGGAGGCGGCAGAAAGGTAGATGGACAGATGAGGTCAAGACGTTTGCGGGGATAAATTGGTCGCAGTTAGCACAGGACTGGGATAATGGAGATTTATGGGAGAGGCCTTTGCCCTGCAGTGGGCGCAGACAGGCTGATGGTGATGATTGACTACAGGGGTAATGTGTCATCGCACGAAGTTTGAAGTGAAGGGGATAGAGGGAAAGAAGGGAAAATTGAGCTATTGAGTAATGCCATTTTGTGGTGGTAATGGGCTCCAGTGTTTCCCGGAACCAGCCCTTGTGATGACCGGGCTGCGGACCAGGCGCACCCAAGCACGGACCTCGGCGCTAATTAGCGCGTTCGTCGGTATCGGCTTGTGCCACCTGTCAATCCGCATTGAATACGGTGGTTCGTCAACCCTGCGTCAACCTCGCCCCTTCACCTCTGAGGGACTTCAGCGGAAACGAACAGGCGTGTCCGGGCACGCGACGTCCTGAGCCATCCCCGCCCGGGCGATTCTGATGAAACAGCAGATACGGCTTTGGAGGTGTGGGCCGTGGAATCGGTCATCGGTGAGGAGCGTGAATCAAGCACCCGGGGCCTCGTTCTTTGAAAAAAGGGTCTTCTCGTACCGCGGCATCATCGCTTCCTCTCCCTCGTGGTCGCCTGTGCAAGAAACCCGAACGGCTTCGCGCGACGGAGGTGCCGATGTGCGTGAGATTGTGGGTCTGTGATTGGACCAGACATTTGGTAGTTGAATTCCCTAGGACGACTCTAGGGACTTTTGCTTGAACAAAAAGGCGGTGTTGCGAGCCGCCGGGTGTTGCTGTCGGGGTTGCTCTTGCAGTTGCTGTTGCTGTTCGAGCACAGCATCCAAACTTGTAATTCATCGTGTAAATACGTGTATAAAGCTTTTATTCTTCACCAGCAAGCATCGGTTTCTAGATGAACGTCTGCGGTCACCAGCCACGCCCCCAAGATGGATTTCTGAACCCAAGAATCGCAGCAACTGGCGTCAGGGGTGGGTTCAAACCACTCAAGTCGCAACACCCTAAAACTGAGTCCCACCTCCCCAATTGCTGTGACTTGAGCTCCATAACAGCTCGCAAGCCCCGCGCCAGTGTGTCGCGTAGCTCGGAGTCTGAATCAGCCCCGTCGAGGGTGACCACTGCCCCATGTGCCTTTCGCACAAAATGCCGCCACACCGTTCAGGGGCATTCAGTACATTCGACCACATCGACTCTCGCGCTCCATAGCGAGTGCAGCATTACATGGACACAGTCGCGGGGAGCGGGCACTCCGAGACCGCATCCAGGAACCTCAAGTTCGTTTAGGTGAGCTTCAGCGCCTCTTGAAGGAGCATTGCAGCTCATCCCAGAAATAGAACGCCTTGTTACAGTCTATGAATAGATGCTCGGAGTCTCCCGTCTTTCACAGAGTAGACAGATGGCCCCAACCGACAGAAGGAAACCCCGCTGCTCCTGTCTTGCCTTGGTAGGCAGTACACATGTGTGAAAGCGGAAGAAAAAACCTTCGAGCCGGTCGTGATAGGGAGCTTACGTACTCGCCGCAGGACTCCCCTTTTCAGCCGACCAAGAGGTGGTAGGGGGCACATGGGCGGTGGGAGAATCTGTTTCACGAGGCCCCAATACAGCTTACTTGATTTCACAGCGGCCAGGTACTCCAAAGAGAAAAGTCCCTGCAAGAGGGCCACCACCCCTGCCACTTATCTGCACGGGCCCCACTACTTTTAGGCTCTGCTGTAGTTGCGAGCCAAGAGGCGAGATGGAACGTGCCTACATTTTCGACGGCTGCTAGGAGGAAGCCGTCTTGATGATCTCGGAAGAACATAGATTGTTCCAGTCAGTTTGAGCTCCATGTTAACGGGCTCAAGCCCCCAGGCTTCACCAGTCTACTAAACGTTGGTGCGGCGGCGCATGGGCTCATACGTGATCGGCAGACAAAAACCGCGAACAACCGGTGTAGCTTAGCCACTGATCCGGCGTCGATGGTCGGGACTCGGGTCACGTGCAAGATGGCCGGCTTTACCACGGCGTTGCAACACGTGTCCTAGAGAAGAGGGCAACATGTCGTGCTGTCCGGGGCTCCAAGTTCCTTCCAGCCGCTTTTGAAGGTAAGTTGGCTTGTTGTGATCACAGAGGCGGACTTTTTCCTGTGTCCATCTCTGTGATCACAATCTCAACTTACCTTCAAAAGCATGTTACACCAACTAGTCCGACACCAATCTTTGCTGAACTTCCAGCAGCTGCCAGTTCGTCTGCCACGGGGGGTCGATGGCTGCGCCATTTTCTAGGTTCACCCTGAGGTAGCGGTTGATGGCCTTTCTCCATCGAACTCCGTAGAGTTTTGGGGTTTGGTGCGCCATTCGCCTAGCCATCCTCCCTCTCTGACTGCAAAAGATTGAGCTGAGCACCCGAGAATTGACAAAAATGCTTCAGCTAGTGCAGCGACCTTTTTTGCCTGCTCTCTCGATAAGCACACAAACCCAACATCGTACGCATAGGCCACAAACTTTAGCTCTTCGTCGCTGAGAACTAACCCTTTGATTGACTTGGACGATATTGCCATCCTGCAAAGGGGTTCTATATACAATGCGAAGAGAAGAAGGGACATAGGGCAGCCCTGCCTGACCGACCTTCCGACGTCGATGGGCGTTCCCACCTCCCCGTTCATCACATTTCCTCCTGGGAGGCCTGGCTTGCCCACCTCGGCAAGACGACCTCTTCGTGGACAACTTTCATTCAGCACCTGCTTACCATCAGGGGGGAGATCGCTTGACCTCTACCTTCTAGAGCGCGGACCAGGACACAGGTTGTATTAATAAACGTTTACTCTCTCTCCCCATTCATGATGATGCCGGTAGTGATCTCGGTGTAGCAGATATTTATCCACTCTACCGTTGCATCACCTATCCCACATTGACCGAGGAGCATGAAGAGAAAGGCGTGGTCTACCTGGTCGAAGACTTTTTTAAGGTCGAGTTGTAGGACAGCTAAGGAATGAACGCCTGATTGCCACCTCATAGACAGTCCGCATGCGGTGCAGGTTGATGTTGATGGAGTGTCCCCTAAACCCGCATGTCTGGTGAGGGTCCACCAAACTGCGGCGGGCTGCCTCGAGACGACGGGCCAGGACGCGGGCTAGGTTTTTGTAGTCAGCGGAAAGTAGACTGATAGGCCTGAAGGCTTCCACGTTGGGTGCCGTGTTATGGGAGGGCCTTTGGCGAGGAGGACCAAGTTACTGCTCCGCAATGAGGGTGGTAGCAGTTTTGTGGTTTTGATGTTTTCGAAGGCTTCGGCCAATACAGGGCTAACCTCTTCACAGAATACCTGATAGGATTCCGGAAAAATGTCGTCAGGTCCCGGTGACTTATTCTTGAGAGTTTCTTAATCGCGCGTGGCGGAGGCCAATAATTTGGTATGCTAACCGAGGCTGCCAACGAATAGTGTCGGATGTGTTTTCGTTTGGCGGTATTTGAGGAATTTGAGCAGTGATAATGCTTGTTGGTTACGCACCGATCTAGGAGGCGAGGCCAATTATGCTATTACTGCAGCGATGTAACCATAGCTCCCTTTTTTGAGTCCATAAAAGCTATCGCACTCCCCCGGCCTCCCTATACGGAAGCCAAGGTAGCCGCGAGTGGAATAGAATGCGGCGCTACAAGTCTGGCGTTGATAACGGTTGCTCGACCCGCACCGATCTTGCAGACAAGCCCCTTCATGCTAATATCAGGGGGATGAAACTTAGCCGTCTTTCTGTCCCGTGACCGCAGGGATCCTAACGTTTCCGGGCTGTACGGCATACGAGCATAAATGAACGTTGTTTTTGCACTTTATATTTATTACCAGGGCACTTATTAACTCCGGAGTTTTTAATATGCAAGGGAGTGTAATAGCTGCAGTTGAAGGTTTCGAAAATACTAGCGCAACCCGGAGTGGAAAACGGGAACCGCGGCTTCCTACCTCGCACCGCTCGCGCAGGTATGCACCGGTCTACGGTGTTCCAAAGGCCGCTTTTACCACCGTGAGGTTTGGTTCATTGAAACAGACGCACGAATGGATTCGCGCCGTCATCACAAATCGTGCTGTGCTGAGTGGCGTCACAATTCTTCAGGCCACGCCGACATAACATTCTTTCGCATCCCGGCGGACCAAAGGTACGACCGCCATGCTGCTCGTTTTGTTTTTCTAGGCTTGCACGATATAGCAGGGCGCGGTTGCAGAAGTAACTTTATCATTTCGTTTAAAATACATGTGCATTTGTTTATTTATTGCTTTCCGATTGCAGTCTTTGCGTCTTGAATTGTACATGGAACGCGCGGCAGAGCATCTGGCAATTAATCCAATGACCACATCAGCTGGACACGTTTGTTTATACGCGCGTTTTTATTTAACTCGGTTCGATGGTGTGTTTCGCATTTTGGCTGAATAAATAAATAAATAAATAAATAAATAAATAAGTAAACAAATAAATAAATAAATAAATAACTTATTTCGCTAGGCACCCTAGCAGACACGACGTGCTTGAATTTCTGTTTTGTTCACTGTGCCTCAGAAGATATTAAATCACAGGAACTTTCCGATGCGAGTTCCTCCAGTACTTCTTCGAGGAATACCACGCGTTTCTACCAGATGTATTTAGAAAAACTGGCCATTTTTTTAGGTAATTTGTTCAAAACTGCTTACTCGTGACTCGACAGGAGGCAAATTTACACCAACAATATTTCGGAAAATGGCATGAACTACTTTTTGAACTTGGAACTTTGGCTGTTTCTCGGCAGTTTGCGCAGCCGACGATTGTACTTGTGCAACCAACCCGCGCGTGTCGTCTTTTCTGTTGCACTGGGGGCACACACTTTTATTTCCTACTTGCATGACAGCCCGAACAGTGAGAACTGCATTCAAGGCTCCTCTGTACTGCCACTTTAGTAACATACAGAAAACTGTTACGTTTGGGGCTTTGTTGAGGTCCCCTTTTTAATTTAGAGGGCCAGGGGTGGGAGGGGGGGCACAAGTGGCAAGGAAAATGTTTTACATGCACTAACTATCAAATTTTAATGCTTAACTTAGCAGTTGGGGGACAAGATGACTAGTACGAGCTCAACCGCAGGTTTTCACATCGGGTCAAAAATAGGATTTTGAACAAATGCAGTACTCTTTTTGTGTGCAGAGCACTTTAGGGGCTCGCCTTGTCGTCGCAGCTCGCTGGGCCCAAGTATAATTACACGTACGGCGTTTCGTCGTCGCGGCGTAACCCAGGTGGTTCGAAAGCCAAGCGGTTAATATAGTCATAAGCGTTCGAAACTCGCGAACCGCTGGCGCTTGTCCTACATCCCCCGTTGTTTAGCGCAAAGAGAATTACAGGTACAATTGAGGCAAAATCCACGTAATTAACCCTTCACCTTCACTGATGTCCCGCATTTTGATTTCGTTTCTGCTTCATTCACGCGATCCTTAGCTCGAAACCTGCAAGTAATGACAAATGGCCAAATATTGTCAACTCCGTTATATTCAGGTTTAACTGTAACCGAAATGTAGCAGCGCGTGATGGACTTGATTTTATTTGATAGATACAGAACTCACCGAAGCCTGGGCGCGTAGGGTGCTCCTTGCTAAAGTTTCGTTAACGTGGAAGCGTTGTTTGTTGTACATGCCTTAAAGTTAGGAATGGCACTGCTGTGCTGCCAACCGAGGATCGCCGAAAGCCAGCTAGCAAGTACTTATGACGTTGAAACACTGCGCACAACCGTGCAAAGTAAGGCGAGCCCATTCAGAGTCTCCGCTCACCACACAAGCTCACTATTTCTTTTTTCGTTCAAACGACAGCCGTTAGCGCAAGGTAATACACCTTTTACGAGCCAGCCAATTTAAGACTGTTTTTGCTGGGTTTATAACAGTTTTATACTTTTGAAACGGTTTCCAAAATGTATAAGGTAAGTTTCCAAGGGCACCTTGACTAGTGTCCCCTTGGTGGAATTACCACAACACTGTACACATTTTCTTTCCCTGCAGCGACCACCTGTAAGTGGGTAGGGGATCGAAACCCGAGCTGCATCACTACGTTTAAGTAACTGATCCGTGCCTATGGTAGCTTACCGCTGCATGAACGTTAGCAGGTCTTCGTAAGCCGGGGAGTAGAGCTGGGCTGTAGACGCTAGCGTTGAACCGTAGATGACGGCAGTAAGGAGGCATCGGCGCAGCCTTTGACGGTATTTTCTGCCCGAGGAAGAACGTGAAAAGAAAAATTGGCTCCAATCCGCGCTATGAAGGTGGTTGGAAAGCAAAGCTTTAAACGACACCCACAACAATTGCCTATGCGACGTTACTTGAATTCACACACGTGGCTCTAGAAAGAGTGAAACGAGAGATTCTGCCAGCCACTACTTCGAATTCGCGGGGGCGGCGTCCCGAACGCAGCAGCGGCGGCCACGGCCGGGATGCGTATTCCCAAACCATATCCCGCAGAGGCCTAGGCCGACACCCCCCCCCCCCCCCCCTCCCCGCCCAAGCAGCGACGCAGCGCCGCGTGACATCACTTCCTCTATGTGCACGACTTCATGCTAAGTGGATTTTTTCTCCCCACCCCCTCGTTTCGGGTGGTTTGCGGGCGGCCGATGGTTTCGCTCTGAGGGCGGGGCTGGCCTGCGGCGCTGGGGAAGCTGACAGACATGTGGTAGAAGTTAACCTATTGTCCCTGAGCCCTTGAGCTGCCCGCGCTCCTGTTGTATCGCGCCTGCAAGTTTACGCTGACCTCCAATCGTGTTCCTAGATAAGAGCTCGGCTCGGTGCTATAAGTGCGCGATCTCGGATGGACGCTTTCACGTACATGTGGCTATTATATACGTTCCGGGAAGCAAACACTCTGATTAAAGTGAAGACAAAAATTTTTTTTGGTCTTTTGTGGTCGCGCTGCTTCGCGGCGGCCCATGGTTTCGTTCCGAGCGTGAGCCTAGCGTAGGCGCTGGGAAGCTGAAGCTCGCTCTCCGCGCTCTCTTGCACGCCTGCAGTCACTCGCCTCATATGCTGTTCCTAGTTAAGCTAGACCTCGGCGCGTTGCTCAAAGTGCGCGCGCGGATGGATGTTTTTGCACGTACATGTAGTTATTGTTTACGTTCCGTAAAGCAAGCACCTGGGAGGTTAAAAAATTTACCTCCTTGGCAAGCACTCCCAATAAAGTGAAGACAAAAATGTTTTTTCTGGTCTTGGGTGCTCCTTTGGACTCCATAGCGAAGCGCAGAACGTTTGCTCTCATTGGATGATGATGATGATGGTTTAAGTCTAATGGTCAAAAAACCCGAACGCGTATAGCCACAGCGTCCCGCGAATGGAGCCATCTGCCAGCAGAAGTTGACGCCACTTCAGAAGCTCCTGAAATGCGCGCAGTCAAATCGCAAACACCGTGCAGTCCACGTACGCTCTCGCCTCCTTACGCACAAGCACACACAGGGGCCGTTCGCAATTTTTGCTTCGTGCACTCGACTGTGCGATCGAGGTTTGGTTGGCGAATATTCCGAGTCACGTTGGCCTCTAGCTGCGGGAGGGTCAAACGTAGTCTGACAGACTTTGCAAACCGAAGATACAGCCCAGGCAGCAGTTCAAAATGTGACGGTTTCGCACTCCCGCGTCTGCGGGGATTTCACCGGTTCTTGCCCAGTGGGGAATTATCTGTAGCTCCAAGTCCCCGCATTTTTGCGCCAGTGCAGTGGGTCGACTGTCACAGAGGCGCTAAATGCAAAAACTCAATTCTCGCGTCTCTTCCCGCTCTACCGACTTCCGGATTCAGTCAGCCACCTTCCTTTGTAGGCAGCCACATTTGTCGGCGTCGCCCTCGGATGAGCCGCTTAGACGCGAGGCACGTGATCGACCGTTCTACGTGATGAGCCAGTCTTTTATTTGAGAGAGAGAGAGAGAGAGCTGTAAAGAATACTAAAGACGTTACCCCGCAAACGTCGGGGCTTGAGATTAGGGTGAACATACAGTGACGCGAAAAAAAAATGATGCACACCTCCGTCTAACGATGGCGATGGTTGAAAGCGAAGCTTTCTATTGAGGAATTCCTTGGTTGTCGTCTGAGTTCCGACTTTGATTCGCAGACGGTCTGGCCTTTTAATCGCAGCGGCTTTGACCTCGATCCTTCCCCATTTGATTACGCAGCGGAAGGCTTCGTGTTCCACCAGACGGAGGGGTGCATGATTTTTCTACCCAATTTTGTACGTCCACGCAGCCTTCTCCGAGTGCATCATGCAGACTGCTTCGACCATGTCGTTATGACGCAATTGGACAGACGTCAGCTTCATAACGCAGGGACCCAGTTTCGATTCCGCCCACTGGGAGCATTTTTTTTCACTTCACCCACGATCATCATCATCGACAGTGAAATTAGTCCTTCCTGCAGTGCGTTTTCGAAGTGACGCGCGCCATCCGCGAGACATGGAAAGGTTTGCTTTAAAAGAATAGGAAAGGGGAAGGAGCACGTAGAAGCAAACAATGAATAATGATGATGGTGGTCTGAGTGTAATGGTGCAAGGCCGACAAGGGCAAAGAGCGCCAAGCACAAAGTTATTTGATGACGAGGGAACACGAATAAAATCAGTTAAAGACTATGAGCATGGCTGGTGTAAAGGGCCAGGGTGAAGACCAAGATTGGTTAAAATATAAAAAAGGTGGCTGGTGTATAGGACTGGGGTAAAACTATGGGTGGTATGAGAGGAGTTGTAAGAAATGAACTTCTGATAGGACCTTAAACGTGCGCTGAATAGAAAACATGACATCGTCTCCTAAGAAGTATGACGGGTGGGGTGGAATATGTCGTGTGTGTAGTTGAGGGAAGTGTTTGCGTCGTGTAATGTCGAGTGCCTTATATTGTATGAGGATGTGGATCACGGATAGGGCCTCTCCGCACCTGCTGCACAGAGGTCTGGGAGATCCAGTGAGAAGGTGCGAGTGTGTTGCATGAGTGTGCCCTATCCGTAATCTAGCCAAGGCGACTTCAGTGTATCTATTGCGTGTGTCGGTGGTGTATGGTTCCAAGTGTGGTTTTATTACGTGTAACTTGTTGTCTGTTTGTTCACTCCAGTGTGTTTGCCATGTTTTGCGAAGTTGTTGTCTGATGTGTGATTTCACGTCGGTGTAAGGTAATGTGGTTATGTCTACTGTATTCAACAGTGTAGCAGCAGCAGCCGTTCGATCCGCTGCTTCGTTCCCGGCTATACCACAGTGGCCAGGGACCCAGCAAAGGACTAGTTCAAATTTGTGGGCATACACAGACATAATGCCCTTGACTATTAGATTTACAACATGATTTTTGAAGACTTCGTTTACGTCAACGCCCGCACAACACTGAGGGAATCTGTATATATAATAGATTGTGGGATGCGTCTTTGAAGGATATGATTAACAACAAGAAGTACATCATAAGCCTCTGCCGTAAAGATATTGGTTTTACTATTAAGAGTTCTAGTGACATTAAGGCCGGGCCCATGCGCCGCGCAGGGCACAGAGGTTTGATTGATTAGATCGATTGTAGAGTTTAACGCGCCGACGCAACGCAGGCGATGAAGCGCGCTGTAGTGGAGGGCTCCGGATTAATTTTGACCACCCGGGGATCTTTAACGTGCGCAGAAATCTCGTACACACGGGTGGTTTTGCTTTTCGCCTCCATCAGAAAAGCGGCCGCCGCGGCCGGGAATCGAACCCACGACCTCATGCTCAGCAGCGCAACGCCTTAGCCACTGAGCCACCGCGGCGGGTGACACAGAGGTGGCAGTTTTAGATGCGTCCGTATAAAATTCAGAACATTGCTACTTCTGCTGCAAATACAAGAAGTGCTGCAGAATCGCACAATGTGGGAGCTCGGTTTTTATCTACATGTGTGAGATGTGTCGCATGATACAGGGCGGAGAAGCCATGGTGCTATAAAACCTATTAGAGAACTTTGGCTGGTGTCTAAAAAGGAGACAGAAAGCTCTGACGCTTCCTCTCTAACTCTGTAAGAGACCTGCGCAGAGAACGATGGTCGATTTAAAAGGAGTTCAGTCAAGGACGTATCATAAAAACTGATTTAAAAGGATGGTGAGGCATGAATGCAATTTCAAAAGCATAAAGCAGATCTGTGCATGCTCGATGACGTTGTACGTTACATTTGTTGCACTCTACATACAGGCTTTCAACAGCACTATTCCGGAAGGCGCCACACGCCAGGCGAAGCCCCAGATGGAGCACTGGGTTCAGCATTCTGAGGGATGTTTTAGTGGCTGATCCATACACAACACTACCATAGTCTAATCGTGAACCTATTAGGCTGGTAAAAACACACAAAAGACGTTGTTTGTCAGCACCAAAAGAAATGTGCGAGAGAACCTTCAGGATAGTCAGTGTTTTAAAGCATTTATGTTTCAGTTGTTTTATGTGTGGGATAAATGTGAGATTTTCGCCAAAGATTATACTTAAAAACTTGTGTTCCTTTTTGAACGGAATAGAGACACCGTGGAGTCGAATGTCTGGATCCGGCCGAATGCCACGCCTATTAGAAAACAGAACACAAGTGCACTTTCCTGGATTAAATTTAAAACCGCTGCTATCTGCCCATCCGGCTAGCTTGTTCACACCAAGCTGCACTTGGCGCTCGCAGATAGACAAGTTACACGATTTGAAGGAGAGTTGAACATCGTCTACATAGATTGAACAGGAGATCGATGGTGGCAGTGCCTTCCGAAGAGAATTCATTTTTACAATAAACAAAGTGCAACTCAAAACCCCACCTTGCGGCACGCTGTTTTCCTGCACGTGAACCCTAGAGAGTGCAGTTCCAACTCTAACGCGAAACGTTCTTTCATACAGGTAACTAACAAGCTTGTTCATCATGTTACCCGACATGCCAAAGGACTTCAAATCGCTCAGGATGCCGTACCGCCAAGCAGCGTCGTACGCCTTTTCAAGATCAAAGTATACTGCCATACAGTACTGCTTGTGGAGGAAAGCATCTTTAATATATGACTCTAACGCAACGAGTTGATCGTTCGTAGATCGCCCCGCCCTAAAGCCTGCCTGGCAGCTCTCGAGAAGACCGTTGTACTCTAAGAAGTACACGAGTCTCCTGTTTATCATCTTTTCGAAGAGCTTACACAGGCAGCTTGTCAAGGCAATGGGACGATAACTGGCGGGAGAGGAAGTGTCCTTCACTTCCTTTAGGAAAGCCACTACTATGGCCTCCTTCCAAGAGCGTGGAATGTGCCCCGAAAGACATATTTTATTGTATAGGTGTAAGAGAGCTGAAGGTTTGCACGTGCTCAGGGCAGCCCTCAACTCATAGAGAGTGAATTCAGAGTTCTAAGAAGTTTTTTATTTGTCTTTGTCGTGTAAGGGCTTTTTTTCTGCAGATGTTTTGTGTTTCATGAAAGTGTTTGTGTAGTGTGCTGAACTGGACATGTGTTCGAAGTGTTGTGCAAGTGTGTTAGCCTGGTCTTCCAGTGTGTCCCCTATTGTGCTAACCTGGGGCAGGCTGTGTGTCTGTTGTCCTTTGAGCTTGCGTATACGTGTCCAGACTTTGTGTGTGCCCGTGTATGAATTAATGGATGTCAAGAAGGTGTGCCAACTCTCGTTTTGCCTCACGGCGCACACGTTTTCCAAACGCCTTGGCCCGTTTGAACAAAATAAGGTTACCCGACGGGGGGTACCGACGAAGGATACCCCACGCCTTGTTCTGGGCCTCTCGCGCCCGCCTACAGTCCTCATTCCACCACGGCCTCCTCTGGTTGCGCGGGGCACCAGAGGCGTGGGGAATGGACTTTTCGGCGGCGTCGAGGATGTGCGCCGTGAGGAGTTTGGTAGCTTCTTCAACCTGTAGGTGTCCTATGGATGTGTGGTGCAGTTTGGATGTCTCTGTAAATGTATTCCAGTTAGCTCTTGCTTTATTACACCTGTTTTGGGAAGATGCACTGCATGGGCCTTTACCTATATATGTTAGTAAGGTGGGGAAATGGTCACTACCGTATAAACCGGATTATAGGTCGAGTGGGAATATAGGTCGACCCCCTACCCTGAGGTGGGAAAAGTTGACAAAAAAAATAATTCGGCACAGAAGCGCACTCACAATGTCTATATTTATTTTCGACGCCCGTCTGTCACTGCCACTCACTATGCCTGCCGAAGTCACTCGTCCGAGCTCTCAGAGTCGTCCAAGGATGACTGCTTCGCAGTCACCTTCCATGCCATCAGACGCGTTGCTGATGAAGCACTTCCTGAACGCTCGTGTAACCATGTCGTCGGGCAGCGACTGCCAAGAGGAGGACACCCAGCTTGACACGGTCGCAACCGGCCCGTATAGGCCTTTTTGTTGTCGCCGGCTATCCACTCATTGTACAGTTCGCGGAGCCGGTCCGCGCATGGCCTCCGGAGCGATCGTGAGCGAAGTTCCCGGACGAAGTCCGCCACTTTGTCCTCCAACTCGGGGTGGACCGCTTGACGTCCACGGAACGATCAGTTTTGGGGGTTGCACGCGCACAGCTTGGCTTTTTGGCTCCGCCAGTACCGCACACTTTTCTCCGAAACGCCTAACTGGCGTTGCGCCGCCATATTCCCATTCTGCTCGGTGACTCAATCGCCGTCAGCTTAAACGCCGCGGTGAACTGGCGTCAACTGCCGCCACTCATCTCGGAACAGAGACGTACAGAAATGTATGCACGCACGCGTAATAGACGACTAAAGACGAAAAACTAGAGAAAAGCGAAATCAAATAAAAGCCTGATAGTGCGAGAGAGCAGTCCGACACGAATGGCAATGGCGAAGGACTGCGCTTGCACATTATTGCCAGACAACGATTGACATTCTGCCAATGACCGCTATATAAGACGAGGGGTGACTTTTGTGCCGATTTTTTTGGAAAATAACTCGACCTATATTCCGGTTTATACGGTACCATATGGGTCCGTGCCCACACATCACTCAAGAGATGAAAAAAGAACTGCGGAGCGAAAAGCCAAATCAAGATATGAGTATGTGTTGTGTCCTATGTTATGGTATGTAGGCTGTTTCTTGTTGAAAAGGCATGCTCCAGAGGATGTTAAAAACTTCTCTATAAGGCGACCTCGGGCATCCGTGCGAGAAGAGCCCCAAAGAAAATTGTGCACATTGAAGTCGCCTGTTAGGATGTATGGTTCAGGCAGCTGGTCGACCAGCGCCTCAAAGTCAGAGCTCAGAAGTGCAAGATCAGGAGAGATGTAGATGGAGCATACCCTTATCAACCTATTAAATATTATTGTGCGGACGGCTACAGCCTCAACGACGGTGTTCATGGTGACAGGGTGGCATGCTAAGGATTTGCGGGCGATTATGGCCACACCGCCAGAAGAGTGTGTACAGCCAACCCTGTCCTTTCTGTATACCAGGTAACTATTCAAGAAATTTGTGTTCTTGGAATTCAGATGTGTTTCCTGGACACACATTAAACTTGGCTGATTGGCATTCAGAATCTCATGCACGTCGTCAAGATTATTCAGAAGGCCTCTGAAGTTCCATTGAACTATGTTTTCTCTTCCCATTATGACGTGTTAGAGCCACTGGAGTGTGACTGTTTATGCAAGGTCTTTCGGGGCTCGCAGTCTCGGAAGAGGTTTTTTAGCCTTCTCTGGAGGTTTCGATGGAGGGACCCGCTCCTTCCGCTGCAAAGCAGACAGGAAAGGTCCCACATCCACCTCATCATCAGATTTGGAAGGGGTAGCCGGCGGACCGGACCCCTTGGACTTGGCACCCTTCCCGGTGCCCTAGGTTGCAGTCGCGACCGCCGAGGGCGTCAGGAGCGCCCCGGGTGGCACAGGCGGTGCGGCGAGGGTGGGAAATACTGCGGTTTCCTCCGTCTCCACCTCCTCCGGGCCCTAGCGTGTGCGTCGGGCCGGTAGAGAGGAGGAAACAGTGGGTGCATCAGCATACCCACCGGACGTGGATGCCACCACAGCCGCTGCTGGCTCAGTGAGCGGTGCGGAGGCGAGTTGGGCTGCAAGAGGCAACCCGGGGGGGGGGTGCTGGGGCAGGACCAAGGTCGACTCTCGGTACTGGGTCCCCGACGAAACAAGACGCCGCTCCGCCCCCGGCGAGCTGCGTCGTCGTACCTCCCCAAGGTGAAAGAGGCGAACCTCTTTCGCGCCTCTGGGAAGGTGATTTTCTCCTTTACTTTCAAGGCAATGAACTGTTTTTCTTGTTTGAATTTTTCGCAGCTCCCAGAATAGGCAGCGTGCGGTCCCTGGCTGTTCGCACAGGTGAAGCTCTCGGATTCGCGTTTGCCGCTTAGGTGGTCGTGTGCTGCACATTTTGCGCACGTCAATTTACCACGGCAAGAGGTTGTGCTGTACCCAAACCGCTGACACTTGAAGGAGCGGCGTGGGTTTGGCACGTAAGGTCGGACCGGACATCTCATGAAGCCTGCGTTGACCGACTCAGGAAGTGTTGAGCGGTCAAACGTCAAGATTATGTGTTTAGTAGCTATTATTTGGTTGTGTCGGCGTATCGTGATTCGCCGCACTGCTGTCACGCCCTGATCGCGAAGGCCGATGAGCAGATCTGCTTCAGTCTCATTTATTAGATCTCTATCGGAGATCACGCCCTGGAAGCTATTGAGGCTGCGATGGGGCGTGATCTTGATGTCAACATCGACCATGCGCGTTTGCTTCAAGAGGTTACAGGATTGTTGTTGGTTTGGGACTTCAATTAGGACTTCTCCGGTTGTGAGCTTCTTAGCCTAGTACGATTTGCCTACAAGGCTTTCAAGAAACTTGGAAATGAGAAAGACAGACTGGGAAGTGACGGGTTTTGATTTTCCAGGGATTCCATTACCAAAAAGCGTCAGAAATTATCGGGCTTTGGAATGGAGATCGAAGACAAAGGAGGAAAGGATACTTCGGTGCGGCCCCTTTTCAGGGACCGATCACGTTTGGGGGGGGGTTATAAAATGCCATATATCATAGTATAGAAGCAGGGGACGGGGGTACTTCCTTCGCTCGGGTTACCCTGATACCGAGAGAGGTCCCGGAGCTCCCTGCCTGGTAAACAGACAGGGAGCCCATCCGCCGGAGCTTGACCTGGGCTCCGATGGCCACCGTTTGAGGTTTCTACCCTTCACCTTAAAACTCGTAGCCACGGTAGATTACAGCAAGAGTATGGGGGCTCGGGGTCCGCGGCATCGCCAGTACCGTCACCATGAATACTCAAGGTGCCCCGTGCGGGGGTTTGCTCTCATTCGGTTGAAAGCCCACGAGTACGTCGGTCGCTCGTCTGCTGCGAACACCAGCGAGCGTGTTATTCGCCATACTAGTCTGTGCCTGCCCATCACAAGGTCCGTTCTCATAATTGTGTGTGCCACGCGTGCCCCCGCGTATTCACGCGATTGTCGCGCAGCTTATAACTTCTGCTTCATGGATGAGCACGAGCAGCCGCTCGAAGTCGTCATAGATGACATAGGGTCAACAGATCATAAGACTGTGTCCCGCGCGAATGTGCATGACGAAGTAGCAGTCAACGCCTTCTTAGACACGTAGAGTGGGTGCACCAACACTGCCTGGATCGTCCAAAAGGTCCAGGAACGGGGCGAAAGGTATGTTTTTCGATACGAAGCGTTGTAGTACGTGAAGCGGCGTTTTGCAACTTGTTTTGTAGTATTCGTATTTTTATTCTTAGTATTTCTTGCTTATACATTTGTATACTTTTTTGCGTGTGTGTCGCTTACAGTAAAGGCGCGAACTGTGACGCAATGCGGGCGCATTAAAAGGCCAGACACCACAGAAATCTGCATGTGGTAGCTAAAAACTGCGTCGCAGGAAACGGACACAAACTGCTCATCTATCCCCATAAGCGGATCTCGAAAAGTGACATTTTTTGCCGCTATTTGGACTCACAGATCACTATTCCAAAAATAGGGCTCCCAGGAGATAAATTTTTTTCCTTATTTTATCTCTGTTGCTACTACAGTAACCTCAAGCTCACGCGCAGCTACTCATTTGTCCAATCGAAAAGCATATACGTATCTTATGCAGCAAAATCTGTGTGTGCATGAAGCACAAATTGTTAAAAATAACTAATCGACATTCGCAACAGTGTGAGTGGTGGCACGCATGATTACTGATATCAAACTCCGCCCTGATGGCTTCAGTGTAGAGACTGTGCATGGTCAATAGCCCTGTACAGAAGACATATATCAAATTCCTCGGGTATACTTCAGAAGCTGCACAATTCAACTATTACTTAACCCTTGGTTTGTCTAAGCTTTTGATATTGTTTCTCTAAATTGTTATGACCAGCAGTGCAAATTATGCAGCATTCATGACCGAGTGTAAAACGAGTACGTTTGTGCTAGTGTCTTTCTTATCAACGTATCACCATTGAAAGAACGATTCAAATCTTCCATTGCTGTTAACAAATATCAATGTTTTCCTTAGTGGCACTGTTCCTGATAAAGAATTAATGCCATCAAGTTTGTTTGATTGTGCGGTTCAACGCGCCTACGCAACGAAGGCAATGAGGTGCGCCGTAGTGGAGGGCTCCGGATTAATTTTGACCAGCTGGGGATGTTTAACGTGCGCCGAAATCTCGTGCACACGGGCGTTTTTGCTTTTCGCCTCCATCAGAAAAGCGGCCGCCAGGGCCAGGAATCGAACCCATGATCTCGGGCTCAGCAGGGCAACGCCTTAGCCACTGAGCCACTGTTAATGTTAACACTGAGTTAATGTTAACAAAATTCAATGTAATAGTGCTTATGAAAGTGCCAAAATGTAGCAGCTCATTCAGCTGTAATATTTCGCAAGGGCCGGACAGTTTCTAAATGTAGTCATGGTTAATTGGCTGCCTTTCTTGTAATCCTTACCTGCAGCACCGAATCGTGTTTTGAGGTGTGTATATAGTGAAAGAGCACCCAACTCAATTGTATACCCTTCTTTGTGGTCTGGAATGGCCTTTCAATGTGAGTGTTTGCCTTCCGGAATGTATATAATAGCCACATATGCGTGAAAGCATCCATCCGCGCGAGCGCACTTAGAGCACCGAGCCGAGCGCTTATCTAGGAACACGATGGGAGGTCCAGCGTCAACTTCCAGGCGCGCAAGAAGAGCGCGGAGAGCTCAGGGGCTTAGGTACTGTTGAATCTCCCAATGGGTATGCGCCACACCATCACCATCATCGTGTAGACCCTGTCATTAAAGTGATCATCCCCGCTGAGGGCAGCCATGGCCCAGGTCTGCCTTGCGTCGTTCTTCCGTAATATTTTCTGGTGCCGTTAAACCCGGAAGGATGACCGCACACGACGAAGGAGACCACCGACGTCACCTCCGGCTTGAGGTACCCAGAACCCCGTTCCGTTGATTGCTCTTTCCGCTGATCACCCCCGCCCTCAGCCGAAGGTCGGCATGGCTGGCCCAAACCATACAGTGACGACGGACAGTAAGTGTCGAATAGATAAGCTGCGCCGGCAGCAACGTATCTTTCGCGTAGCTACTGAAAGACTGCTCAAGGCAGAGAATGAGCTTTTGGAAGCCCCGTCTCCATCTCCGCACGACTTGCAAGCGACCATTGATCTGCTTGAGAGCAAAGATGCCACAGTTTACGAGATAGACCAGAACATTATCGATATTCTTGGCGCGCTTCAAAACGCCCTACGTGGTCAGGAAAAGACAAAGGCAGCGGCGCCTCGCGTCCGCAGAAGAGAAGCGGCTGCCGCTGGAGCTAGATTTCCCAGAACTAAACCCCGAAAGAAAGGCGAGGTCCCCATCCAGGGGGCCCTCGGAATCGAGAGGCAGATCGCCCTCCAGCGGCGGCATTCTACGGAGGCAGAGTCGGAGTCCCAGCGTCAAGCGAAAGGGAAGGTCTCTGTCGAGGGAGCGCGTGAGCTGGGCGGACAAGGCCAAGGGTACAAGGAGGACCGGCGAAAAAGAGCCCAAAAAGCAGCAACAAAAGCAGAGCAAAAAGAACGAAGCCATGGAGACCTTTCGAGAAGAGAACAGGGAACTGCGTAGAATGCTGGAAGAGATGAAAAAGACCATACAGAGCATGACGGAAACCAAGAACCTGGTTGCTACCCCGAACCCCCCCGTCGCGGCGACGGCGGAACCCCCGCCGAAAGCGCAGCCGATGGATATAAGGAGCGACGTCCCGGAACCCAGAGAGCCGGCCATAACGAAGAGAACGATGGAAAAGCGCGCCACCCAGGAGATTAGTAGCATCGACGCCGGCATGGAAGAAAGACTGAGCGGCATCGAGGCGCGCATGGACGACAGATTGAACAAGCTGGAAGCGAAAATGGAGCGGATGTTCGAGACGATAAAGGCGGCCATCGCAGAGAAGAGCAGGCTGGACCACCAGCGGTTTGTAAAAAAAGAGGGGGCCGTCCAACAGCTACAGAGCCACATGCAAGCAGTTATCCAATATCAGGACCCGCGCAGCGCACCGCAGGGAGGCATCGCTAGAATAGAACAAGCATGGGCCCAGAACCAACAGTGATCATCTGGCAGTGGAACTGCCGCGGCCTGGAAAGGAAGTGGGCGGTACTACTGCAGCACGTCGAGAACAGCAAGAAGAAACCGGACGTGATGTTACTGCAGGAAACACTGTCCACGCATCGGCCACTCCACGGCTAGAGAGCTATCTGGTCCGATGAGGAAGACAGCAGGGGACTGTGCATCATGACCAAAAATGAGCCCACTATGCTGGAAATTCAACTAAAAAATGTCGCAGTCCGCCACGTACTGGCCGAGGTGGTAATTGGCAAGACAAGGAAGGAGAGCGTCTACGTCCTCAACGTGTATAGCAACCCGAGCAAGCGCAAACAACACTTCAGGGCACTCCTGCACAGGGCGAGCTCGCAGGCAAACGGCTCCAAGCTGCTGGTCTGTGGCGACTTCAACGCCGCTGACCAGTCCTGGGGGTACGCCAAGAGCAACGCCAAGGGCAGGAACCTGGCGCAAGACGCGATCGACGGTGGATTCATCCTCGTCACAGACCCCGCCAACCCGACGAGAACGGGAAACTCGGTATCCAGGGATACTACTCCCGACCTCACTTTCGTCAAGAACGTTGCAGCGGAAGACGTCGTGTGGAGAAACACCGGGACGGGCTTGGGCAGTGACCACATGATCGTGGAAAGTACGATTCGAATGAAGGGGGTCCAAGCGGCGCAGACGCGAAAACACACGTGGATCGATTGGAAGCGTTCAGGAAGCAGAGAATGGAAAGTGCGGAGGGAGATCAACAGATAGAAGACATCGGGGCCTGGATGGAAAGAATCACCGGTGACGTCAAGGCAGCCACGAGAGAGATCGAAACGGACGACAAGGTAGACGGCATGGACAGCAGACTGGCCCATCTTATCGAAGCTAAGAAGTCCATACCGGTGAGGTGGACGAAGCAGAGGCTACATAGAAGGCTCCGAAAGAAGGTCGCTGAACTTAACCACAAAATGGAGGAGCACTGCCGCACGCTCGGCAGCCAAAAATGGGACGAGATATGCAACGCGGCAGACGGACAACTGCACAACGGCAAGACCTGGAATCTGTTCCGGCATCTTCTGGACGAGGCCAAGACCAAGTCTCACCAGAGGGACAGGCTGGCGAGATCATACACGCGGAAATCAAGGACAAGGGAACGGTGGCGGTGGAAAAGAAGCTTCTGGAGAAGTACATCCCCACCACGCAGACGGTCTTTCACGGAGGCTATCTCGGAATACCCAACGAGAAGCTAGATAGAGACATTAATGTAGAAGAAGTGCGGACTGCCCTGCAAGAACTCAACAGCAGGTCGGCGCCAGGCCCGGACCGCGTACCGAACAGGGCGCTCAAGAACCTTGACGACGCATCTATCGAGGCACTGACTAAATTCTTCAACAAGTGCTGGAGTACGGTAGTCGTGCCGAAGGAGTGGAAGCACTCGAAGATGATCCTCATCCCCAAGCCAGGCAAGCCGTCGAGCACAGACAACCTCCGGCTCATTTCGCTCACGTCGTGCCTGGGCAAAGCATTGGAGCATGTATTGATGGCGCGATGGCAGGACTACCTGGAGGACAACGACCTCTTTCCCGATACCATGTTTGGTTTCTGAAGACACCTGTGCACGCAGGATGCTATGATCCAGCTGAAGCACCTAATCGTTGACAAGGACTCCCGGGACTCCAGGGCCATAATGGGTCTCGATCTGCAGGGAGCATTCGACAACGTCAACCACTCGGCGATTCTAAGTCAAGTATCGAAGCTGAACATGGGAGGAGAACCCATGCGTACATCAGAAGCTTCCTGACGGGTCGGACGGCGGAGAGCACCGCGGGTGACATTGCAACGAAAGTCAAAGAGGTGGGGAGCCGAGGCACCCCGCAAGGGTCGGTGATCTCGCCGCTCCTATTCAACCTAGTTATGATCGAAGTCGCCAACAGACTCGCAGAGGTGGAGAACGTCGGTCACACTATTTATGCTGACGATATCACGCTGTGGGTCGAGCTTGGCAGTGATGCCCGAGTGGAAGAGGCCCTGCAGCAAGTGGTGAGAGTGGTCGAGGACAGCCTGGAGGGCACAGGCCTGAAATGCTCACCGACCAAGTCCGAGCTGTTGTTGTACAGACCCAAGGAAGGCACGCGCGCCGAGAGAATGGAACGAGAAGAAATCGCGGTCTACACCAATGACGGCTCAGCGATCCCCAGGGTATCAGACATCCGCGTCCTGGGCATGCTCCTCAACGAACGCGGAAACAACGGAAGGACGGTGGCACGGGTCGTCGGCAAGGCGGCCAATGTCATCAGTCTAATCAAGAGAGTGTCAAACAAAAAGACGGGGCTACGCGAGGAGAACCTCACAAGACTCGTGCACTCCTTCGTAATGAGCCACATCACGTACGTGGCCGCCTTCCACAGGTGGAAGAATGGCGAGAAAAATAAGTTGGAAGCGACCATCCGAAAGGCATACAAGGCGGCCACCGGGGTACCCGAGTCTACAAGCACCGGGAGACTGCTCAGCCTAGGCATCCACAACACCCTAGATGAAGTCATTGAAGCTCAGAGAACGGCGCAGCTGGAGAGACTGGCAACAACTAAGACTGGAAGGAGAATCCTGGAAAGGCTATAGCTGGGGCTTCGATACCACGAGCAACAGGGAGTCAAGATGCCGATCCCGGACGAGGTCAGGGGCATGATCCGGGTGGACGCGATCCCGCGCAACATGCACCCCGACTACAACGAGGGCAGACGAAAAGCGAGGGCCAAGGCACTGGCGGAACTACACGCCGCAGACGAGGGTGCCCGCTACGTAGGTGCAGCCGATACGAGAACGGAAGCGGTTTCGCCGTAACCGTGGTCGATGCCGAAGGCAACGTCAGGGCGGCGGCCAGTACGAAAAGCAACAAACCAGAAGAAGCTGAGGAAGTGGCCGTAGCACTAGCCCTTAAAGACCTACGGTGCACCACCGTGCTCAGCGACTCAAGGCAAGCGGTCAGAAACTTCGCACGAGGAAGGGTCTCCCGAGCAGCGGAGAAAATCTTGAGAGGGGCGCCAACAATCGCGGAAAAGAAGAAAATCAAGGGGTTCCCGGCACACGCAGGAGAGGTGTCGGACGTCAGTGCGAACCACAACGAAACCGCACACGCCCGGGCGCGCCAACTAACAGGCCGCGCCGGGCAAAGCGGGGAACGCCTGTGGCACAGCACGAGAGACAGAATGACGGGCTACAAGGAAATAACCCAGGCATATCGACTCACGAGAAGAACGCTCCCACCGCCCTGCAAAGGGCTGAGCAGAGAGCAAGCAGTCGTGTACAGGCAGCTCCAGACAAGAACGATCATGAGCCCATCCCTAATGCACAAGATGTACCCGGAGACGCACTTTAAAGCCACCGCGACCCTCGAGCACATCGTCTGGGACTGTCTCAACTGTCATGTATCAAGGGCACCCCCTAAGAGGGATGCATCAAAACCCCCCGAAAAATAGAAGGGAAGAACAAAAGAACGAGAATTTTGAAGTGCGCGCCATGAACGCGCCAATCAGCAAGCGCCAGCGCCGACGCACCAAGGAATCCTGGGAAAAGGTGGCAGCACACTGTTCGGCCAATCAGGGGAGGCCACGCAGGGGACAAGTGGCGAGATGGCCATATAAGGACATAGCAGAGGCGAGAAGCCAATGGGAGTGCGCCACGGGAGAGCCCAGAGGGTATAAAAGCGGGGCGCACTAAGAGAAGGGGGAGGCAAGAAACAGAAGACAACCAGGAGGCGGCCGGAGCACGTGCGCTGCAACGAACGAGCCACGGGGACGCGGCCAGGCCATCGACCACGCCATCTGAGCCTGGGCGGGAGCGGGCCGACTGCGCATCGGCACCGTCATCCTCGGTGCACCACGAACATGTGCCTTCGTGGCCCCAGCGGCATCGGTCGGGCACCAGCGGCCAGCGTCCACGCTCCGTCGACGTTCGTCTCGACGGCCCCGAAAGGCGACGTTCGTGCCAAGCCTACCTGAGACCTCCAGCGGCAGCGGCTACCAGGGGGTAGCCACCGAGGAAGCGCGCCGCCGAAGGGATGACCGCGCGCATCGAACGCTGGCATCAAGGACATCCAGCGGGAGCGGCTACCAGGAAGTAGCCGCAGAGGAACGTCAGGACGCGCGGAGCCCACGCCGTCCACGTAGTGACCGCGCGCATCGAACGCCGGACCTAAGCGAGAGGAGGACGGCTACCACCGGGTCGCGGCCACGCAACGGGTGCGACACGTCAGCGCCGGCGACAGCGGGGTAGGCCAGTCCATTAGGGACATATTCGTAGGATACAACTAGGGAGTTGTAGTGAGAAAGAGATCAAGTAGGACTTGACGTAATGAGTGAATTTAGACTGAAGGTCTAGGACGTTATTGTAGAGACTGTTGAGGTTTGATTTGAATTGTATATTGAGCTGTGAAGTTAGGGGTTTGTATTTGAGTTGTATTTTGGGTTAGTTAGAGATGTGGGTGTTTATCGTTTGTGTGTAATTTATTCATTGAGTGCTTTGCGTGAGGGTTTTTTGTGTGTACATTAAATGTGTGTTATGTCAAACTCACCAACGGCCTCCCCGTGTCCATTGCTCCGAGCTGGTTAAGACCACCCCACCATCCGTTCACGTGACATCAACTTCCCCGAAGAATCCACGACAGGAAGACTGCCACCCGCCTTTGAGGAGGCGAAGCGATCCGAAGACCAAGACCTCCAAATCCAGGCCGTCCAGCGGGTCCTCGTAGCGTTGACCAGGCAGGAGCCCGAGCGACCCGATGACGGGAAGCGAGGCTCGGGCCTGGCGGCGACGGCGAGGGCGACTCCAGCCAAGTCTGAAGTCTTAGTGTAAGGCTTTAACCGCCGGCCCAATAAAAGTTTTTTCCAATCCAATTGACCATGAGAAAGTCGAGCGCGAATACTTCGAGGCCTTGGCGTACCGAGGAGGTATATGCCGTGCCCTCAACCGGCTCCGCAATGCCTTGAAGGTCTCAAGGGCATCCTGCATGATAGGCACCACCAATGCCACTCCTAGCAGGCCACTCCAACGACGTTCACACGGCAACCCGTGGAGGCGACCCCTCTCACGTCCACTTACATACATCAACCTTGCAAGTTGTCAAACCAACGATGCAGGTGAGCTGGCTCAACTGCAAACGCTCGGGAACCATTTCGAGGTGATGTCCCATGGCCACACGGTCTTGTCCGACATGCAGCGGCCAGAGACTTCGACGTTCACGCCCATCACGCGAGGAAAACCTAGCGAGAACCCCCTCTGCCGTTTCCCGTACATGGCGACGTCGGAAATCTCTACTTCTAACAACAGGAGGCGAAGAGCTAGTCCGCAGAACTGCTCCAGTACGGCAGTGCAAAAACCGGTTATGTCCAACGTGACGTGCGACGAGTGGAAGCTCTTTTTGCCCCTGCGAGAACGGGAGAATACGATACAGACCAATACCGTGAGCCTTTCGTCTGCTAGCGCCTCCGAAGTTTCCGTCAAGGGGCAAGCCATAGTAACAGCCGAAGCTTCACTTTTCTGAAATGACGCACTGTCGAGCGTACGAAGAAACGATAAGCCTGGTGAAAATGATAAAGCGCCTGTCGCCGTCAAAGAAGGTTCAACGGAAGGAACCCGAGCAGACGACAGAAAACGTGAAGTCGCGGATGTGAAAGAAAAGGTCGAACGTCAGTGGTATGTGTTCGAATACATCTTTGTTCCCGACTTAATGAAGGATGAATCCTTACCGGACCTTCCTGGAAACCAGCTATCTGCGTTCGTAGAAGTAGTCCAAGAGGGTGCACCTACGCTCCATTATGAGTCCTTCCTTCTTACTGAGCGTGGAAAGTCTAAACCACCCTTGATGACCCTTTCTCGTCCCAGCGAGCAGACGCTCACGCCTGGTCCGAGAGCAGCCGACCCATATGCTTACTTGGTTCTCATTAAGAAAATGTGCTCGCCAGAGTCGGAAACCGATAAAATGCAAACACGGGGCAGGCACAGGACCGACCAGAATCCACCGACCGACTGGTTGCATCTTAGCTGCAGGTACAATGAACGCTTGAGACTTTCACGGCAACAGCTTCAGCGAAATACGTACTCCACTGAACGACTGGAAACGTCTCAGCAGGCTTGGAGTCTTGTTTTGTTGTCGGATGCTGCACCTTGGCGGCGTTTGGCTGTAGTGAAAGCTGCGAAACGATGGATGCACCGCTGGAGACAAAAAAGGGCCCATCTCCCCGCGAGGGGGACTCGAGTAAATGCGTCGCATAGGGGGTGGGTGTATTGCGTTAACGTTTAGTGTTTGGGAAGTTGGTGGTAGTGAATTCGCTGTATCAGCAGCTTCTTGACGTAGTTTGAATGAGTCAAGGATATAAGGCGCGTTCGTAGCCTTTCATTCTGTGTCGGTTTTGTGGCGCAGTAGGAAGAGCACCATGTACCTCGCGTTCCGCCCACAGGTAGTGAATGCGTTTTATCAGCAGCTTCTTGACGTAGTTTGAATGAGTCAAGGATATAAGGCGCGTTCGTAGCCTTCCATTCTGTGTCGGCTTTGTGGCGCAGTGGGTAGAGCACCATGTACCTTGCGTTCCGCCCGCAGGGTCGTGGGGTCGAAACCAGGCGCCGGTAAGTATTATTTTTTTATGTGTAGGGGGAGGGGTGCGGACCTGTTGTTGAGCTCGAGGAGGGTAGCGTGATGCGGCAGAGGAGTGGGGGAGAGGGCGCGCCTGCGTGCTGAGCTGTTGCGGACGCACGGCGGACGCTACATGTGAGTTAAAGAAATGCTCTGCATTTAAAAGGAACAGCATTTACGGGCAGCTTCACCAGGATTGACATTATGAACCGGAAACAAATTGTTAGCATGGTGGATTGCTTGTTCGGCGTCCGTACAGCGTTTCTATTTAAGGCCCGATACGAACGTTGCGGGCGCGGGAGGATGTTGAATCTCCCAATGGGTATGCGCCACACCATCACCATCATCGTGTAGACCCTGTCATTAAACTGATCATCCCCGCTGAGGGCAGCCATGGCCCGGGTCTGCCTTGCGTCGTTCCTCCGCAATAGGAACAATAGGTTAACTTCTACCACAAGTGCGTCAGCTTCCCCAGCGGCGCAGGCCAGCCCCGCGCACGGAGCGAAACCATCGGCAGCCCGCAAAGCAGCCGACACGGTCGGGGGGAGAAAAAATCCACGTCGCATGAGTTCTCGCGCACATAGATGAAGTGACGTCATGGTGCTGCGTCGCTGCTTGGAGGTGTGTGGTCGGCCTGGGCCCCTACGGGATATGGTTTGGGAATACGCGGCCAGGCTAGAGCGGTGGACACAGCCGCCGTATCCCGGCCGTGCGTCGGCGTCTTTCGAAGGGTGAGACAGCGGAACCAACCATTCTGATGTGCTAACTCGGGGCTACACCAACATGCGACACAAGCGTAGACACCGAAACCATTCGATATGTGAGCTTAGTGATTCCCATTTATACCGATTTAAACTAGTTAGTTTAGTAAGTTTGAGAATTGGGAGAAAGCTGAGGGAACTTTTATAATCGCTATTTTTCAGGACCAGTTGCTCCTTCCGCCTTTTGTAATCCCTCTTAAAGGGGTCGTGAAGAGAAAATGCATTGACCTTTGTTTAAGTTTGTCTGCTTATATGACCTTTCAAAAAGGTAAGTCCCAAATATTCTCGCAATTCATTGTTTCTAAAATTTAGGAGACGGCTTAGAAATTCTCATTCTGAGGCGCATCACAAGCGACCATGCGCTCATCGTCGGGCGGCATCACAACTAGCAATGCCGTACCAGTAAGTGCATTCAATTGAGAGTTAAACCAGTTAAATGCTCTTTGTGCGCATTGCTTTGTACAGCTGCAAACCGGATATTTGAAAAGTAATGCAACCTTTATTCGTTGTCGTCGTGACCCGTGTCGCGACCGCTTCAGTTGTCTGGCGACTATTGTAACAGAACTCAGGCTTACTGGCTGTTTGTACGGTTTGTAGCCAGTTTCCTAGCTGAAGTTCACGTTGTTCTGCCGAATTTTCTTCGGAATCTTACCTTTTTTTTATCAAGTAGCACAACATTACTGAAGCAAAAAGAAAAATACCTCTTCAGTGATTTGAACTTCCGGTCGCCGGGCCAGCCTCCATTGCAGTCAGACGCTTTGTCCACTATTATACACTATCCCCGAAAGAACCGCTCAGGACAGAAAACTGAGGCATAAAAGCTTTTTCGCATTTGTAACCCAGCGCTCCGGTGTTTTTTCATAAATTCTAGTCATCCCTCAGCTTTAACTGCCAACTTACTGAATGCCGTAAGCCAATCCGGAGCATACCCAATCAACGAAATAACGCTGACAGCATTGTTTATTTGGGGAAACAGGAAAGCAATCGAACTACGTGATGGTGGGACTCGGCGACTCGGTGCTGTATCACTGCTTCTCGCTAGTTGTTTTTGCGCTAGATGAATAAGCGATGGGTTGGTTTTAAGTTCCGACTACTCGAAGTTCTTTCAATAAATGTGTTTATGTGGTAAAGTTTCATTTTAAGCTTCCGGTCATTTATTTCGTAAGGTCAGATGTTTCACGTTCGCGCAACTCACATTACATGCTACGTGAGACAGACGTCGGCAAGCTTGTTCAAGAATACCGGCAAGAAGAACGACAGTTTAGACTCATGCGAAATAGCCTGAACAGCTTACAAAAACCCAAGTTTACTTCAAATGTGGTTACTTCTGCCTGCGCCACTCGCCCGCGTTGTTGATTGAAAGTTCACCCATGTTGATCAGTCGTATCAGAGAGCAGACATCTCCCGTTCAGTTGCAGGGTGACTATCATCATGGTGCTGGTGTTTAAGCTTTATCTGACCGTTTGCGAGCCCACTCTATGCTGGCATGCTCTGCAGACGAGGGGGAACTGTCATTGGCTGCTTAAATGACGTCATGACTCACTTCACGAGTTGGGGAGACAAGCCTCGGTGTGACCAGCACTGAATTTTTTTTCCTGTCGGCCGATATCGGGCGCCAAACGGGTACGAATTGTTTGTTTATCAAAGTTCCACAGTTATAAGTACCCACACAACACTGTTTGAAAATCTCTTCACGACACCTTAAAAACACAACCGACTTGGTACTCATCAACTGAGAAAGCGGAGTCCCATTCATGGCAAGCACTGCAGTGCGGAAAACGGAGCGTTTCTCTAGCGGACAGATATCAGTATGTGGTCTCTACATTTTATTGTCCCGCCCTTTAAACAAATCCTTAACGTATCTTTGCCGTACGACCACTTAATTCCGTCGGGTCCGGATTACCCAGGAGTTGCTGTCGAACAAGTTAATCAGGCCGTACGAAAGAAGCGCACAATGGACGTGAAACTGCGCCAAAACAGGCCCAAATAACCGTCGCTAAAGCAGACGACAAAGCCGCACCGCCGACGCTCCCAGTGACGACCAGGCACCTCCACGCGGGGAAGGGTGGGTGAATTCGCCGCGCCATTTCCAGTGTGCTCCATGAGTGTACTCCGTCCACCCCTCGATCCGTCCCTCCGTCCGTCCGTCCGTCTGTCTGTGTGTCTGTCTTTCCGTCCACTCCTCCGTCTGTCTGCCTGTCACTCGGATCAGGATTGTTTCACTGGGAATTAATAGGCGAGTGACTAGTGTCAGAAAAAGGAGTATAGCCTTGAAAGAGGGGAGGGGAAGAACTGGAGCAGAGAGAGAGAGAGAGAGAGAGCAAGGCTATCCGAGGGGGAGTAGAAGAGAGGTTGGAAAGAGGATTAGCGGGACGGCGAGGATTCTGAAGGAAATGGTGATGTGGTGAGCAGTCGTTATGTAAGAGTTGGCCAATATGAAGGCAGAAGGAGGAGAGTTGAGCTTACGGGGAACGAATAATGCGATTGAGAGGAGGGCCAGGGGAAGTACAGTACATCGAGAGTGGGACAGTGAGAGAAGTGTAAAATGCCCTGTAAGGAACCATGGTACGAAGAGAAAGGGGGAGGAAGAAAGAAATTTCGAGACGTTTGTGAACTTTCCGTTCCGCATGCGATTTCTGCGGAATTTACGTTCGACAACTGCCCACACCGACGCTCGCATGGTCTGCCACCCCCAGACGGTGACTAGGGCGTTACTCCTCATACATTTATCTAAGAACGACACCCTCTTTTTTCACTAGGAGTCTCTCCGGCGCTCCACGCTTGCCGTTTTACCTCCGCATGGGTCGGACCTTCCTGGCGGTTTAACCCGCCGTAGGAGGTGGGGATTCGGAGAACGCGCATGGGCGCTGCTTTGACTCCGGCGATTAACACCTCACGGAGGACGTAAGTTATCCAAGGAACATGCCCTTTCTGTACAGCTCCTGCCACTGAAGCGAATCTGGACCACCTCTTGGGGACATGGTCGGGTCTTGAGTCCGCATGAGTGCACCACATGAGGACAACCACCACCTGACCTTCGCCGCTGGACGCACGGTCCCCAATACTGGCCTCTCATGAACTTCATTGTTGACACGGATGTCGCGCCATAATTCACTGCAGGAAAGCCAACTTTCTCTGGCGACGATGAAGATTGTGTGTGCAGTGAAAGATGGTTGAAACGCGTAGATTTCTCTCGTCGAAAGCCAATGTGTTCGAAGTTTAATGTTACATTAGTGTAAAAATCCCGCGTCCACCGTATACTGGTATTGTATAGAGATTCTTAGTACTATAATGCAGCACCCAATAATTATTGTACAGCGATTTTACTAACGTAATACAGCCGCTCTGTCCATGGAATTTTTCTTTTCTGTTGCCCACTAGAACCTCCCAGAAGTTTATCGAACAGAGCGTCTGTGACTCATCGCTCAGCCGCTGGCGTGGACCAGAAACGTATCGAATTCATGTACAGTCATGAGCTGAAGTACACGGACCGGGAGCGGCGACCAAAACTAACCGATCCGCCACCTGATTGCGTGACGCTTGCTGTCGATCGAGAACGCGCACAGTGCAGGTGCGGCCTATAGCTGTAGAGCACACGTGCCGCTATCCCTTGCTCCTTCGCGACTGCTTCTTCGATAAATCAGCGGCAAGGGAACCACGCTGCGCAGTTAGGGGAACACTGCCGGGCACCGCCCTATCATTGAAGACGGTGCGACTCACTTGATACGCGGAAATGGTGCTACCCTGTCACATACAGCGTATAGTGGCTGCGTATCACTTCGGTATCACTTCGGTATCACTAGGTCGCAGCGGGAAAGCAGTGCAGTAAATAAATCCGAACAAAAGAGCCAGCAAATGTGCGTACTTTCTCTTAGTTCAAAATTGGTGTACGGGCTATTTTGCATGTTTTGATATATTTGCACCTGCTGCAGGGAAAACTTGTCTCCTAATAAAACAGTCTTCCCATTACATTGCAATAAATCCTATCCTATTCAGTTGGTAGAATCCCCGCGCCCGACACCAAATCCCGTAATTGTTCACATCCCCGAGTTACAAACCGTGCAGGAACAATAAAAGTAAAAACATTAAAAATAAAAACTAAAAATATTCTATGGCACAGTAATATGCACTACTGTTAATATTTCTAGTTTTATTTTTTTACTTTAATTATTGTTATTGTATTTGTCATCCCTAGATTAGTATGTCCCGTGTTTTTTGTCTTTTTATATGTATTGCCTGTTTGCGACAATAAACATCAGTTGTTAGCCAGCGCCGCGTTTGTGTGATCTTCCTATCGTCCTGTTCCTGCGCTGTTTGTACCTCAGTTATGTACCTTATGTACCAACTGGCCCGCCTACAATCCGTGTTCCCATCGCACCTTGTTATAGCACAGAGTTTTGCAAAGGACACCCACAGAATCGAGCATAGCAGCTTATTCGTGACCAGTGTGTCGGTGTGCGTGCGTGCTTGAGGCAGTTCGTATATTTCCCATAAATTGAGCAGCTGAAACAGAAATACGACACGGGTGCTTGGTCAGGTGAAACACGGTATATCTCGCTTCTAGAGCATTTAATAGCTGCTTTGAAATTATCAAAACCAAATGATAAAAATGAAGGCCCACTAATTCATTGATAACATAAATGCATCCCACAAAGCTGATGTATCCACGTTGTGTTATTTCTTAGTTTAATAAACTGAAGTTATTAGGACTCAGGATATATACAAAAACGGCTTACGATTTTTTCCCATTTTACGTAGGTACTAGCCAAATTAGCTCATGAAACTAAACGCAATCATTTCTAGATGGAAATAACCTACTTTTGGGTGATTTATGAAACTTGGAATTATTACAGAATTATCCCTGCAGGCAGAAATGTGGATACTGTAAGGCAAATTTCACAGTGGTTTCGGCGAACCTGGTGAGGCTACTCGAACGGGTTCGGAAGCAGTACGTTTTTTAGATGCGACGCATCTCTTGCTCTGAGGCATGTCCCTCCTCGTCGTCGGCGTCGCGGCGTCCGTCCGCATCTCTCCTCCGTTCTTCTCTCCCACAGCTGTGTGCAACACTCTAACTCCGGCTGATTAGCATACCACAGCTGGCGCGCTTGTTTGGGCGGCTTCGCCGCGTAACGCTGCATTAACAACTGCTCCGGCGCGCGCAAGTGGGCGCATGCGCGACTCTCCTCCATTGTCGCCTCTCCTTCAAGCGCTGTGAATATAAAGCAGGTATCGCGCTGCGGCGGTTCAGTCAAGCGCTCGCTCTCGCACTTTACGTGACCTTGCTTGACTACTTCGTGCTTGACTTGAGTCTTCTGATGAAGACGTGATGGAAGCGACGGTCCCTTCAGTGAGTGGTGTGACACAACAATTACGCCCATCGTCCCGCGTATAGGAACTCCCGCATGTGATGGAAATGCACCATACGCGTTCACAACACGTTTCACGCGATTTAGAGAATCAACCCAACGGAAACACCAATTGAACCCCCCCGATGCGTCGCATTACACCAGGGTTCCCTCGCGGGAAGATGGGCGTAATTTTTTTAGGTGGCGGCAAGGTTTGACAAATAAAAAGGAATTCGGGAGTGTAGCGGAGGGATCCACGGAGTCCGAAGTGTCTTCACGGAGACTTCTTTGTCAGCGGGCCCCCATCTGAGAACAACGGCCCTGTGCAATGTGTTTCAAATAGTACCTGTAAATAAACTAGGCTTTTTTGAAGTATACCGTCGTTTGTTTGCCGCATGCCGGCGACCATAACCTAGTCATCTTTTTTATCGTCAATCATAGACTGACTGATCCCCTTTCGATCAAATCCTTCGATTTCAACTCCTGTCAGAGAAATGCGCAAGAACTGTCAATATTGTTTTGAAGTGCAAATAAATGTAATTTAAGAATGTAGTTTGCTGCTGCATGCGTTTGGATAGTCGCTAGGCATTCAAAGCGGGGTTAAATGGTATTTCATATAGCAATGGAGTTTTTGAACACTAAATATATGTGTGGGTGCCTAGAACTTGAAAAAATTGAGAATCTGTATTTTCCTGAGAAATTTAAAAATAGAACATGTCGCATACGCGAACGAAAATTCATAAAGCAATGCAGTTCTTACCTTAACACAACAGCATTTTTCAAACCTTTAACATGTAAGGTTAACATTATTAATTTTTCAAGTTCGCTCACATTCTGAGGACGCTAAAATTTCGCGACTATACTCAAACCCAGCAAAGATGGTGTTTTGCCCTATTTTCTTCGACTGCACAATAATTTTTTCTGCTTCGTTTTCTTTGTAAAATGCAAAAAACAAAGTTTCAAGCACGCACCAACTCTACCAGCGGAACAGCGTTGCCGCCGATGGCGCCAGCGCGCCGTTTCCACAGAAGGTGTCTTGACCAGCAGGTCGCAAAAGGGCAGAGAGGTTCCCCTGGCGTAAAGCTATCGGAGCGTCAGGCAACCGCGAAGAAGGTGCCGCGCAACCAAACCGCGCAGCGATTAGTTTTGGCCACCGCTCCCGTGGTCCGTAAACTTCAGCGCGCAAAGTAGATAGCAAAAATATAAACGGCAAAGCTTCGTGACCATGACAGGCGGCGTAGTGTTGCCAGCATCGAACCACGTCGAACCTTCCCGAAGAAAAATATCCCCGCCGACGTCGCTTCGCATGTTGTTTTTTTTTCTCAGCGTTAGCGCGATTATAAAAGAGCGTCCGCGCCGAAATGAAATGAGTTACGTTCGGTGCCCAAGATGTAACAACGGCTTCTGCCCGTGTGTACGTCACCATCGGCGACCCGCGCCCTGGTGAACTCCAACGCATTCCCGGGTCTTGAATCACCGCGTCTGCCATCGGTCGAAGTATCGTTTCAATGGTAGCCAACATCGCGCTGCGGACAGCGGTGAATCTTCCTGCCCGGTCGGGGCATATTGTGGGACTTTACCTCTCATAAGCGTGCATCGGACTGTTTCCCTTAGTTAACTTCGCTATTTTGTAATATTCATCGTTACACTCCCTGTTGTACCCTTCCTCGCCTTTGTACTGTCTTTAGTTACCTCGTGACTGTACAGTTAGTCGCCTGGTAAAATCGAAGTTTTTGTTGTTGTTCTACTAAATGCTCTGTCTCGTTTTTTTCGTTCTTGCCGGCGAAAGCCGCACATCAGACGGCCACCCCTCGTCATCGGTGCCCTGTAGTTCGGTGGGGTTGTTCGCTCGCCCGAGTTGGCTCCCCATATCTAACAGCGCACTCTTTTGAAGGGGCCATGCAGACAAAACAAAAGTTTGGTTCATTCGAAAGATTGTCTAGTTAGAATGATACTGACCCTACTTTTAACGCAAACTTCGCTCAAATAAGCTATATAATTAGGAAAAAAGGGAATGGCCATGCTCACTAGCTCATTTCAGCAACAGAACCTATGATGTCGTGTGTTCCCAGCTGTGCGATTGGCGAGGCCGGCAAAAGTAAACGAAAATTAGGCAGGGCTTATGGGCTGCTTCAGGAGCTATTTGCGCTTAAATGTTCATCTTACAGCAGTAAGAATGGTGGGGTGAACAGTGGTAGTTACGAAAATACACGTAAAAATAGAAGTACCGACGCGCATAGCTGTTGGTACTGGGCGTACTAGGCTTTTTTTAGCTGCACAGCATGCCGCCGCTTTCGTGTTGTCTTCTACGACACTGGTAGATTGGCGCAAGCGACGTTGTCTTACGTGAGCCTGTTTGGCGAGCGTACCCCATGTTTCCCGAAATGATTACTTTCTACCGTAACACAAACAAGCCAGGACTAAACACAATCAAAAACAAAGCAACGGTGGACAACGGGGGCGGCTGACTATGGTAGCGCCATCTGGGAGGACTGACGGTAAGCAAGGTTGCAGTCTAACGATGCACTGGAAGTTCGTTTGAATATCTGCCCTCATGACATCAGGGCCGACGTCATGAAATACACGATTTGGCGGGAGAAGGAAAATTTTAACATAAATTGATTAATTTCTCAGTGACTAGTTGCGGCATCGTTTGCTGCCCGACAAATGCTGGGGGCACCCTAAAACACCAAATCTTTCGAATAAAACAAACATGTACTTTGTCTGCATGACCCCTTTACGGAAGCTGTGATAATCACATCAATTACGAAAGCTGTGGTAATCACATCGCGCGCCTCCAGAAAAAACGCTTCCGTGGTTGGAAACAAACCCGAGAGAGCCAACTTCCTCTGACGACGATGATGATGATCGTGAGTAAATGGATTGAAACACAAAGAGAGAGAGAGAGAGAGAGAGAGAGCAACTTTATTTAGTCGCCTGCAGAGCGGTTTCGGACGACCCTCTCACGAAAGGTTTATCCTAGCCGTGACGCGGCCTTGACGTCGTCCCGGCTTGACCCTAGGACCTGCGCCCTTGCTTCCCCGCTCGGGTCGGAGAGAGCCACCGCTCCCCCTCCTCTCTGTGGGGTCGCTCAGTCGCTGCAAACCTAGGGCCACCGAGACCTGCTGGACTGGCTGGAGTTGCACGTCGTAGTCATAAGTCCACTTCGCCGCCTCTAAGGGCAGAGTAAGCATCGTTTCTTCTGCTGCCTTCGTCGCCCTGATTCTGCAGTCCCACATGATATGGGTCAGCGTGGCCCGCTCACACTCACAGAGTTTGCACACATCACTGTCGTACACCATTGGGCACATGTACTTCGCGAGCACCGGGGTGATCACGGAGTTTGTCTGTAATTGTCTGTATAATACGGCCTCCTCCCGAGTCAACCTCGGGTAGGGAGCCGGCATCGTTCGTCGACACAGTCTGTACCACCGCACAACGTCGTTGTAGCTGGTCATCGTATCCTTGGTTCCGTCGTAGTCTTCGGCGCCTGCGTCCACGTCGTCCGAGGCGGCCTGGTCGCTGTTCGTCGCGCGGCGTGCAAGTCCTCACGCGAATGCGTTGGCCGTCTCGTTGTGGTTCGCGTTGCCCACCTGGCCCGCCACGGTTCTACCCATGTGGGCCGGGAACCACTTGAGCACCACACTGCCTCTACTGAAGCAGCCGTTGGCTTCGGCCTTGCGCAGAATGCGCGCGGCCTCACCGCGCACACTGTTCTTGGCATAGTTGCGGATCGCTGTTTTCGAGTCGCAAAGGACCGTCGTGCACCCGGGGTCTGCTAGGGCGAGTGCCACCGCTACCTCCTCGGCCTGATGTGTTTTCTTGGCGTGAATGCTCGCCGCCGTCTTCGTGTCTCCCGTCATGGCTGTCACCACCACCGCCGCGTAGACGTCTTCCTCTTGGTGTCTCGCAGCATCCACGTACACTGCCCCGTTGTCGCTTGCGTGTAGGTCTACCAGGGCCTTGGCCCGAGCGGTCCTTCGTTCCTTGTTATGTTCTGGGTTCATATTGCGAGGGATGGGACAGACGACGAGCCGTGCCCGCGTTCCCTCGGGCAGCGGTTCCCCTGCTGGTTGTCCTCCCTCCTTGGGCACGTACCCCACGCGTCGGAGGATGTACCGTCCCGTTCTGGTGCCCGACAGCTAGGCGCTCAAACTGCGCCGTCTTCTGTGCTTCCGCGATTTCGTCGAGGGTGTTGTGCACCCCCAACGCCGCGAGCTTGTCAGTGTTCGTACTTCTGATGAGGCCGAGAGCCGTCTTGTACGCCTTACGTATGGTCACCTCGATCTTGGCTTTCTCGCACGCCCTCCAGTTGTGAAACGCGGCGACGTACGCGACGTGGCTTATGACAAAGGACTGGACAAGCCTCATTAGGTTCTCCTCCTTCATGCATCCCCTTCTGTTGGAGACTCGGCGGACAAGGCGCATGGCCGCGTCGGCTTTCGTGGTCAGCTTGGTTACTGTGGCGCCGTTGACCCTCGTTCGTTCGAGAAGCATGCCCAGCACCCTGATTTGGTCGACCTCTGGGATGACCTGTCTGTTTGCCGTGTGTAAGACGATGCTTGACCGGTCGTCTCTTTTGCGTTTCCTAACGCCCTTCGGTGGGAGTAGCAGCAACTCCGACTTGGTCGGAGAGTAGACGAGGCCCGATCCGTCGAGCTGTTCTTCGATTGCGTCTATAGCTTCTTGCAAAGTGGTCTCGATATGTCCGTCGCTGCCTCCCGGCACCCACAGCTTGACGTCGTCGGCGTAGATGGTGTGGCGGACGGCCGCCACCCTTTACAACCGATTTGCCACGCCGATCATCACCAGGTTGAACAGCAGCGGGGAAATGACTGAACCTGCTGCGTGCCGACGCTGCCAAGCTTCTTTTCGGGCAGCTGCAGGTCTCCCGCGCAGATGTTGTTCGTCAAAAAATCTCTGATGTAGTAGTACGTCCGTCCTCCCATGTTGAGTTTAGAGACTTGTCCTAGGATTGCCGAGTGTCGGACCTTGTCGAACGCACTCTGCAGATCCAGGCCAAGCACCGCTCTATTGTCTCTGGTCATTGTGTCGTCGTCCAGGATCTCGTGTTTTAGCAGGATCATGGCGTCCTGCGTTCTCAGCTTATTTCTGAATCCTATGAGGGAGTTGGGGTAGAGCTCTGCGTCTTCTAGGTAGCGTTGCCACCGGTTCATGAGGACGTGCTCCAGCACCTTCCCCACGCACGACGTGAGTGAAATTGGTCGAGGGTTCTCTATGCTCGGGGGCCTGCCGGGTTTTGGGATTAGGATCGTTTTTGCCGCCTTCCACTGCTTGGGAGTTGGCCTGCGCGCCAGCACTTGTTAAAGCAGCGCGTCAGCGCCTCCACTGCCGCGTCGTTTAGGTTCCTGAGCGCCTTGTTGGTGACCGTCAGGTCCCGCCGCCGATCTTCTGTTGAGATTCTGCAGCGCGTCGCGCACTTCCCATGGTTCTATGTCCTTGTCTAGCTCCGCGTTCTCCTCTCCGAGGTAACCCGTTTGGTCCTCGGTGGGGGTGGTCGGGAGGTACTTGGCGTCCAGTTTTTTTTTGACCTCGTCCTCTCCCAGTTCCGTGATGGCCCTATGGAGCGTACGGGCAAGGTTGTTGTGTTGGGTACTCTTGGTTGTGGTCTCGTCCACGAGGTGTCGTAGCATTTTCCACGTCTTTCCCTTGTGCATCATGCCGTCCGCCTCGTTACATGCCTGGTTCCATTGCTGGGCGCACAGCACCCTGCAGTGCTTTTTGATCTGTTTGTTGCGTTCGGCCATCCATTTCCTCAGCCGACGGTTGGTGCGTTGTTTTAGCCAGCGCGCCTTCAGTGAGCTCTTGGCTTCCAGAAGGGGCGCCAAGCGGCTGTCCATCTTGTCGATGTCCTCGTCCGTTTCTATTTCTTGAGTAGCGTCGTCCACCGTCTTCATGACGGTGGTGGTCCACTCTTCTATGTCTTCTATGTCGTCGTGCGTTTCGGGTAGCGCCCGGCGAAACGCCTCACAGTCCGTGAGCTTGTGCGTTTTCTTGCCGTAGTTGCTGCGGCCGGCGAGTCGGATTCTGACCTCCACTATCATGTGGTCGCTGCCAAGGTCTGCTCCCGTGTTGCGCCATTGCTCTTCCCGCGAGCACGCCGTCCCCATCTTGACGAACGTCAGGTCCGGGGTGGTATCCCTCGCCACCGACGTACCGGTTCTTGTGGGTTGCGACGGGTCCGTCACCAGGTTCAAGACCGCGTCTATGGCATCCTGTAGAATTTCTCTTCCCTTGACCGTCGTTCTGGCGTGTCCCCAAGCCTGGTTCGGGACGTTGAAGTCGCCGCATACTACTACAGTGTTCCCGCCGGCCAGCCAGGCCGCCTTGTGCATGAGGGCCTTGAAGCGCTGCTGGTGGTGGAGCGGGTTACTGTATACGTTCACCACGAATGCGCTTTCCTTCTTCCTTTTACCCGTAACGAGCTCGACCATGCAGTGAGCCGCCGTGCTGTTGGTCAGAAGCGTGTGCGCGACGAAGGTGATCCCCCTCCGAACCAGAATGCACGTACCTCTGTGTCTGCGCCGTTTGCCGTTGAGCACCACGCTGTGTCTCGTAGTTGGTTCTGCGTGGGTACGGTACCCCTGTAATCTCGGCGGGGGACCTTCGCAGTGGGTTTCTTGCAGTAGTATTGCGTCGGGCTTGCGCTTGAGCTGCGTGTTGTTGTAGCCCCGCTTTTCGTCGTGAGAACCCATTGCAGTTCTAGTGCCAGACCAAGAGGTCCTTTATTGGCACTGGGGCTGCGACTGCGGAAGTTGCTGTGCTACGGCGGGTTGTCCCATCCATAGTTGCTGCAGTTTGGCAATGATCTCATTCTCCAGTCCCTGTATCTGGGATTGAATTTGTGCTTGTAATTGCGTGAACGCGTTCTGTAGTCCCTGCACTGCATGCTCGAGGGCCGTGAGGCGCTCATTCATTGCGTGAGTCGTTTTCTCGAGGGCCGTGAGTCGCTCGTTGGTGATCTTTGCATTGGCTTCTAGGCGATCCAGCCGCTCGTCTTGCTTGTCTAGTCTCGCGTTGATCCTGCGGTCTCTGGCGCTCTCCACCACCCGTCCTTTGGGGTTCGGCTCCGACGGGCGGGCCGCCCTAGGGTCAGTTTCCGGCTCTGGTTCGTCTTCGTTCATTATTTCTTGGTGTCGCTCTAGCGTCGGCTGGGGTTGTGGTTGCGGCGTTGTTGGCTGCACGGCCTGCTGCTGCTGCTGTTGGTGCATCGAGATCAGCATGGCGAGCTTCTCGTTGATCTCCTTGATGGTGGCGTCTTGCTCGATGATCTTTTGCTTAAGCTTCTCGTTTTCTGCGCGCAGAGCCGTAACGGCACCGCTTTCCTCCTGGGTCTTGGTCTTAGCGTGTTGCCTCTGGGACTGGAGTCTCGTCGTGGGCGCCATCTTGACCGCGTCGGCCCACGTGACCTTCTCCCGGGGCTGGGACGGCGATCGTCTCCGACGGCTGGCGCTCCTTCCCCGCCTCGCGCTGTTGCTCCTGTCTCGCCGGCGGCTGGCGCTTCGTTGACGCGACTCTCGCCTCGGTGCGAGTGGCGGGAAACTTGCCGGTTCTGGTACCCGTCCCTGTCGCTGTTGCTGCAGAGTCTCGATCTTGCGTTCCCACTGTCTCTTGGTTACCACAAACGGCTTCTTATATCTGTTCTTGCATTCCCGTTCGCCCGTCGGGTGTTGCCCACCGCAGAGCTTGCAGTGGGGCTTGCACTCCTCCTCGTGGTCGGCGCCAGGGTTGGCGGCTGCACACGCAAAACATATTCTGGTGTTAGGATATGGGCACACGTCGATCCTGTGTCCCACTTTGCCGCACTTTCTGCAGACTTCGAAGTGCTTGCGGTATAAGCCGCATCGCACTAGCATGGAACCGTACTTCACGTAGTTGGGTACCTTCTGCCCTGCAAAGAGTACTATCACGGTCGTCGTGTTGCCAATCCGGTGCGCCTCCACCGCTAGCGGGTTGTACTGGTTAACAATGTTGTCGTTGATTTCCTCTGGGGTGTCTTCGATCGCCACGCCGCGAATGACTCCCTTGACCGTGCCTTCGGGCGCCGTGCGGTGCGCGTTGATCTTGTAAGTGGACCCTCCAATGTTAAGGGCCCTGATCTTGGAGTATACGTCGGCGCGCGGCGCTCGTCGGGCGTGCTGACCACGATGATGTTCTGCGCCGCATTCGTGCATATGGTGTCTTCCTTAGCTTCCTCCCTCGTTACTCGGGCCGCCGCCATGATGACCGACATGATGATCGAGGCTCCGGTTCTGGCCACGTTGAGGCCGCCGCGCGGTCGCACCCCTATCTTGATTTCCTCCCTCGGCATGACTGCCGGCATGCGTGCTGCCTTCGTGATCGTCGCGGCCACTCGCTTTGCGAAGTTAGCCCTTTCTCTAGGCCTAGGTTGTCGGTCCGACGCGGCGCGGGGCTCGTCGAGACGCTCACCTGGCGTAGTGATTTGCTTGAGTCTCTTGCCGGCCGCCGTCCAGCCGCTCGTTTCTTCGGGTGCAATGTCGTGGCCGTTGACCTCGACGCTGGTTCTTCCTCTGTGACTGCCGACGAACAGCGCCGGCGTTGCACTGGGCTGCTGTGGCGCGCACACTTCCATCGTTGCGGTTGCCGCCGCCATCTTGGTCATACCCGTCGGGTTAGGCCTAGCGGCCGGGCCCGGCGCCCCCGGGGGCCGTACTCGTGCGAAGCCTAGGGTTAGGCTTCGCTGCACGCCCGCCCCGCGCAACTTCCAGAATCCGAAAAATTTGGGAGAATCACGTACCGCTTTGGCGAAACTGGTATCGGTCGATGCCCCATACCTTCACGAACAGTCTGGTACTAATTATACCACGGTAACTAATGATTGCGGCGCATTAATTGTGAAAATTATGGGAGCTGTGGTAAGGAACGTTCGCTCACTTTGGCGACCGCAGCGCCACCAACCTAAAACACAATGGAAAAGTTTGTAAACCCATTTAATCAGTGGATCTCGTCCGTCCTGGATTCCAACATGGACTTGCCGGTGATCCTCGACCACAGCACGTGCGCTAGTTACGTGGTCGAATACTTGAACAAGGCCGACCGCGGTGCGTCCAACGTGCACAAGGCCGTCGCCGTGATTGTCACCAGAAGCCTGGCATGAACTACGCGCAGGTGCGGTGGGTCCTCGGCGCGAACATGCTAAATGCAGTCGAGATGTCCTCCTAGGAGGCGGCCTGTCAAGCAGCCCATGTCGGGGAAGAGTCGCGATGTGGAATACGTACCCACACGTCTCCCCGATGAGAGAACTACAGGGTGAGCAAGGCAAGTGAGCAGATGATCGTCGAAAACCTGGACGCGTCGTCGACGGGCGTCCGGAAGCACAACGTGGTGCAGAACTGCGAAAGCTTCGCGTATCAACAATTTTACTTCAGAAAGGGGAGTTTAGTTCTTTAAAGACGAGAGTCTTTCTTGGGCTACTTAAACGCAGAAATTTTGGTCTGTCTGTCTGTCTGTCTGTCTTTCTCCCTGTATGTCTGTCTGTCTGTCTGTCTGCGTGACTCGATTCAGCCACGCGGCCAAAGTGAAACAGAAACTCAGCAATAGTCTTTTATACCCACAGCCAACTCTAAATGTCGAGGTCCAGTGCTAATGTTCATACTTGTCAACATTGTTGAGCAAGAGCAAGACATCACGCAAAAATAAAGCATAAAGTCAATACATGAGTGATATTTGCAGTGTTCCTTTATTAAAAAATTAATAGATCCTTGGTTTTTGCGATATCAAATGAAATACACATCAACTACAGAAAACTGTCGCCTGCTATTGCCCGCACTGCATGGGGCCTTTAAAAATCAAACGGGAACAGCAACGAAAGCTTCCATGAGGTAGGTTTCACGTTCCGCTTAGAAAGCTCGTGGAGTACAGCGACGTGGTTCTATAAACGTTGTAGTAAGGTGCTTCGATTTACGCGCGTATCCGCGGTCGCGCAGGCATCGAGGCATCGAGGCACCCAACCTGGAGCAGTGGAACGCGGTAAATTTAAATTGATTTGAGCAAACATCTAGCGTGTTATCTTAGGAGGAACGATACAGGAGAGGTGACCAGAAAGAGAAGGGAGGCATTTACTTGCCAGGGGCACATACTATCGTCTTTCATTCGACATTTGCAACGAAAGGAGCAGATACGCGGCCATTTTTTATTCTCGCCGGTGCACCATCACATGCCTGCGCTCGCTAAAGATTACATTATGATTTGATTAACAACTTTGTGCCCGTGCAAAAGGCACATCATTTTCCTTTTAGTGACAGCACCCATTGACCGTAATGGTTTTTCCACAGATTCCCGTCATTTGGCCAGCAGAACACATTTTTCTTCAACGGTAATAAAACTGACACTGAAGAGGATTGATTACTCACAGGATGTGCGTGCTTGCGTCAGGCATCAGAAGGAACGCGCGCATGCGCTTTCGGAACGCGTTCCTCTGTCCTTCGGGCAGTTGCGTGTCGTCCGCTGTGACGTAAATAGAGCTCGTCCGTTCGCCCACACCTACTCGCGTGCGACGCGATGCTCCTGGCGGAGTAGCTTTGCTACCACCAACGGGGTCTGAGTTGTCCGGAGATACCTGTGACCGATGTAATAGAAATGAAACATGTAAAAGCAATAACACGTGTCGAAGGCGAATTAGGCTTTTTCGGGAACTACTCGAAGCAGATACTTACCCACTCCGCTGCATACGAAATTTCCCATCCCCATCCCGCGCACAGACTATGCAAAGCAATAGTTGCGATATAACCTACCAAGCTTCCTCCAGTTGCATATCGGAGGAGGGCCCGAATCTCCGAACGCTTGCTAGAATATTGTTACGGGCAGCAGGGAACGATGATTTGTTCTTAAGGGGATATGCGTTCTTTCAATACGGAAAACTGCAAGCCCGAAAAATCTCTTCTTTCTCTGCCTCCCCCAGATAGCTTCCTGAAGCACTAATACCTCAATTCGTTCCTCGATCCACGAGACCATGATCTTGTGCACCGTACGTAGGCAGTGTAAAGTGCCACCGGCGGAGACGCAGCCTTCCGCGCGGGCCAAGTCACGTCTGGAAAATGACAGGGTTTGAGGCAGGCTACGTGAACCGTTAGAGTAATTCTGCTCCAGCTGCCGTTTGCAAGGAGCCGTGAGATGACGTTATTCACATTAACTATGGGATCCGGAACCGGCAAAGCTCCTATGTAGTGCGCTTCTCACACAACCCGAGTGTCGCAGCGGCGCCCGCCGCTATCAGTCCGTGATCAGCGAAAGAAAGTAGGCGACGGCTGTCCAGGTGATAGGCAAGCAAGAAAAAGCTCTGACGTTTATTTCGCAGCGGTTTAAGTAGCAACTGTGACGTCAGAGACACATGGTTCCATACAGGCGCCAGGCACGGTAGATCGGCGCGTCGTGCAGGAGCGCACTTTCAGCGGCACGGGAAACATTCCAGCACACCCCCCCTTTTGCAAAATAGAAGAGCGTTTTTTCAGATGCGACGCTCAGAGCATCTCTTGTCGGCGGCCCTGTCCTTCCTGCGTGCGTCCGTTGTTGTCCGCGTGCGTCCGTTGTCCGCAGCCACTCTCCCCCTCTCCTCCCGATAGCGAACACTCTCGCGAGGGGCATTGGATTGGATTCGATTGGATTGGCTTGGCTTGGCTTGGATTGGATTGGATTGGATTTGGATTGGATTAGATTAAAGTGAATTGTGTTGGATTGTGTTGGATTGTGTTGCGTCATAGCCGCGGCAGACGCACTGGCTCCGGCGCGTGCCCAGGTGAGAGCGTGTGCGGCCCAGCGCGCTCTTACTCCGCCGTTGGGCGGCGCTGCGCGCGGTGCTGCGTATGTGCAGTACTCTCTCTCTCCGCGGTCTCCTCTCCTTCGGGCGCGCTGCGCATATAACCGGTGTGCCGCTCTCCGGCGGCCTTTCGGTCGACGGTTGCTCTCCGCTTGCGCTTGAACCCACCTCAGCGTCGCATCACACCAGGGTTCCCGCAAAGGGAGGTGGGCGTAATTTTTTGACCAGCCCAACTTCTTCGAACTTCTACAGGAAGATTGGAGGTAGCGAAGATGTCCCTTCCTTGCCGCCCCATGGTGTAGAGCAGAGTGCAAACTTGCGCCTCCTCCTAGCGCTCATTCAGGCCCGACGCATATCGATAGTCATCGAAGTGCTGTATCCATGCCGGCCACTCCGAGGTAGTGTAAAAGTCCAGCGGTGGTGGCTGCTGAAGTGCTGGCGGGGGTGGCGGTGGTGCGGGGGGGCTGTGGGGGTGGCGGTTGCCACTGCAGTCACTTTTTGTGCCGACGTCTCGATGGCTCTTCTTTTTTCGGATGGCCTTAAAGGTGGACGGATCACATAACTTCTGACACCATGTCGTAGAGGTGCCCGCCGCTATCAGTCCGTGATCGGCGAAAGAAAGGAGGCGACGGCAGACCAGGTGATAGGCAAGCAAGAAAAAGCCCCGCCGTTTATTTCGCAGCGGTTTAAGTAGCAACTGTGACGTCAGAGACACGTGGTTCCATACAGGCGCCAGGCACGGTAGATCGGCGTGTCATGCAGGAGCGCACTTTCAGCGGCACGGGAAACATTCCAGCACACCGTGTTTGAGCTAGGGGGGGAAAGCCGGACAGAATCGCCTGCTTCCCACTTTAAGTCTCTGTGGTTGCTGCTGTAACGCAACTTCTACCGGCTTCTTGAGGCGGCGAGTATACGCAATCGAGTGAGTCGGCGGGCTAACTTCAGCCAGACAAATATTTGCGGAGCCGGGATTACCTTACAGAGAAAAAGAAAAGAAGACGGTGTCGCGACGAGGGCCGCGCATATAGAAGTTGGAAAGGTCTGTATATTCTCACACTAAACTTTTTTACACCCTTTTGGGCCGAAAAGGGTGTAAAAATCTTGTCCCATGGCTAACACCCTTAAAAGGTGTTTTGGCAAAAAAAGGGTGTATGGATGAAAAAAGGGTGATGAGCTCAACACCTTTAAAAAAGGGTGTTGAGGATGCTCAACACCCTAAAAAAAGGGTGTGGAGTCTCACACCCTTTCTTTGAGGTGATGGCATGCGCAGAGGCAATGTCAAACGGCGGAGCGCGCAGCATTCAACACAAACAGCCAATACGTACAAGTTACAGTTGGAACACGGGATGCAAGCGGTACAGGGAGTGCATACTTACTTAGCAATACATGTGCTGTTCTTGCTTTTATACCCAGCAGAGGAAAGCCCCCAGATGGAGTCGGTGGGCTTGTCGCAAAAAACTGATATTTTAGCGCTAATTTTGGAAGTATGGATTTTACTACGAGAATATACAAATCAACACGTGGATTTGCAAAAACTTTTTAATTACGCAGTAGTTTTTCTGATCCGTAAGTTAAAGAATTTTATTAAATATCATACAAATCTTCCCTGCCACCTCAACACCCTTCAAAAAGGGTGTTCATTATTTCAACACCCTTTTTCCCAGAAGGGTGTAAAGCTACAAATTAGGGTGTTCGAAACTAAGAAACAGGGCGTAAAGAAAAAAAGGGCGTGAGAAAAGACCGCCAACGAAGAAAAAAGGTGGAGAGACCTCCAATTTTGGAGGCATTTTGTACCTGTTACACGGGTGGACTGAACATTCTCTACAAGCGGGCGGGGGGGGGGGGGTTGTGCCTCACGATGTTTACAGCAATATGAATTGGCATAATTTATTACCAGTGAAGCTCTTTAAGCTTCAGGAGGTAGTTTCGGCAACATTAGCAAAAACATACAAAGAAAAAACTGGGGCGCCTGTAAAGGGTGCACCACCGCAGATAGGGTATTATGACAGTGAAGTCGGCTTTCGAGCTTGTTAGAGTGTGAGCACAAGGGGCGTATGCGTATCCGCACCTCTTACTGTACCATTTCAAAGGTACTAGTCTTTTTTGGATTCTAAAAGGTAAAAAAAATTCGGGCAGCTTGCAATAGTGGTGCAAGACTGGAGAAACAGCAACGCTGGGGCCGACCTACCTTGTTTCCCTCTTGGATCTCCTGGAAATGGGGAGGGGGTGGGGAGGCGGGCACACTGGAACAGCCTTGTAAAATCTGGTTAAATTTGGCCTCATCCCTGAGCGGTCATCCTGGCTTAGCAAGAACATTGTAAACCTTAGCAAACATAACAAAACCTAGCAACACCGGAAGAAACTAGGTCGACCCCCAGCTCCGCTGTTCTTTTTTTGCAACTCAACACCTATTTCACACCGTTTCAACAACCTACAGAAAGCCAAGCGTGTTGCAGTTCGTAAACATCCTTTTCGCCACACGACTACAGTCTTCTTAATTTTGAAGGTTCAAATTGGTGTTTCACGTGCCAAAGCTAAACTTGGGGCATGAGGTGCACCCAATAAGGAAACGAGCGATCATTGCATAAGAGCAATTATTTTTTTTGTTGCGTTTGGAACTTTCTTGCGAGTAGAGGAGTATATGAGGGGATGTCTTCTTCTTTACAGTGCTATTATCCATCCGAACATGGCCTTATTCAATGAACAGCTGAACACCTTTTCCACACCCTTTCAACACCCTAAGAAAAACCAAGGGTGTTGAAGTTGATCAACACCCTTATTTTCAAACAAAAAGGGCGTAGAGCTAGAAAAAGGGTGTTGAGACTCAAGAAAAAGGGTGTAAAGGCCTCCCAACACCCTTTTTCCACCTATGCTACGCCCTTTTTGGCTAAAAGGGTGTAAAAAAGTTTAGTGTGTGTGGTCTCGTGTCGGGTGGTAATATATGCGTACGTAACGAACGGCAACATTGCGCCCCAGGTTTGTGGTTCCAGTTAACGTTAAGGAGTGATAATTTTCGTGGGTGTACTGCAGTTGCGCTCAGTGAGGCCATTCGCTTGTGGGTGATAGATAAGGGGCTGAATCGGCGCCGACGGTCACTAATGACGACGCGGGGCGAAGCGGCGAGAGGCGGAATACAGTGCAGTAGTAAGTTGGGGAGGGTCCTCAGTGGCAGTGCCACGTATGATAGCAGCTGTCTTCGTATAGCAGGAAAAGTAGCCTACGCAAATGATTACCCACCAGTTACCATTCACGGATCGTAAAAGAAAACCGGACCATCTCCCCTAACGCCAAACCTGGGAAAAGCCGAAGCATGCAGTGTATAAGTGTATTCCTGGCGCCTTGTCGTTTTTGCCCACGGAGATAAAAACGTTGGCTCGTCTCGTCTCTTTGAAGCACCAAGCTTTCTAGCGCGAGGCGATGGAGAACTGGTGTCCCGATGTTTTAGCACCGTGACTACTTGAGACGACGACGACGACAGGAAACACCAACTGCCCGAGCCACTATGGGGCTTCACTCCTAAAACGGGCCGAGCAGGGCGACACTGATTTTCTCAAATAAAGAGTACGACGGTTCACCGCGTGGAGTTGGCCAAGTTAGACTGGACGTAGGAGTCTTTTACTGGTGACAGTGGGGGCAACTGGAGACGTATCGCTCTGCCCCTTGATGCACTTTCGGTCAGTAAAAGCGTCGGCGCTGGCGCATGCGGGGAGCGTCTGAGCAAATATTGCGTAGCATCTGCTCAGACGTGGCATCTGCCCATGTGGCATCTGCCTAGGAAAAGCAAATGACACGTGGCATCAACGTGCACGGCATGAAGAAGCGAAGAGCGCAAATTTTCTGGATCCACCAGAAGGAACCGGCAACCGGTTGGCGAGTAGACCTTTTTGTAGAGTAAGCAGTCGCGCATACGGACTGAGCTGTGCGTCAGAAAGCTACGTGAGGAATCGAACACTGGTGTTAGGTTTTGATCTTGCCATTGTTCAGCCGTGAACGTACTGAGGTTGGGGAATTCGGTGGTTACAGTGGGCAGATACTCGTCCAGTTTACCACAATAGCCGCCCGTTGTTTACATTAAGAGTCGAGAAAATAGTCTGCTTGCGAATGTTTGCGTCCGCTTTCGTGGGTGACAACAACGTTGCATTCTTGTAGCCGCAGGCACACCGTGCATGGCAGGCGTAAGGGTGGCGAAAATTCACGAGCCAGCGCAGTAATGCTTCTCAACCAGAATGAAACGAAAGCTTGGCGAGGCGAGATGACTGCTAGGTTCTCTTCTTCTATAACGGTGTAGTTACGTTCTGCTGTGCTTTGCTAAGACTTGCATGAGCAGCAACTTGGTCTACCAGAAAAACAGGCAAGCAGCCAGGCAAGCGTCAGTTTGTTAGCTGTTGCCTCGATTTCACACCATTATGCCATGGTGTCTATGGTCATCGAAACCTACCACTTCGTTTTTCAGCTTTCCAACTTTTTTTTAGAACCGGCGCTTCAGCAATTACCTCCTAAAGCTGAAGCCGAAGCTCCTACCTGCATGACTTTCGCTTCAGTGGAGCTGAGTCGTTTTTGCTCGTAGTCATAACAAACCCTAACAAACCCCAACCCTAACACTGTAAGCATGTCGGCTAGGTAAATCGTCGGTCACTGGTTTTGATGGCGGTAATGCTAATTTATTTGCAAAAAAAAATCTACATCCCTTCCTACATCTACGTCCATTGTTCGCCCGCACAAACACTCATAAATATTCATTTTTCCTGCGAGCAATACCTGACTGGGACAGTCTGCCTGCCACTGTGTTCACTTCGCCAAATCTGCATGCATCAATTGATCAGCTTTTTCACATGTAGAAATTTTTTGTCGTTGCCATTCTTTGTTGGTGTTTCTAATATGGAGATTGTATACTTACATTTGCCTGATATGCTATGTTTTTATCTTTCCACTCCTGGTTGGGCCTAATTCTGGCCAGCAGTATTGTCGTCCAAGTTAGAAGATAAACAAAAAAATAAATAAATAAATAAATAAATAAATAAATAAATAAATAAATAAATAAATAAATAAATAAAAAATAAAAAAAATAAAAAAATAAATAAATAAACAAAAAAAGGTGCGAGATCGTGAGAGCATTCTAATCTAACATAAAAACTGCGTGAAGGAGTACGTCAGAAGTTTCGCTAAAAGGGCGTCCAACATTCGGTGAAAGTGCGCCCTACCGATCATCAAACATTCAAAGGCACAGATCGCAAAAGAAGAACAAACCCATGCGACGATTTTTTTTTCGCACTACGTAATTTATTTATTTATTTATTTGAAGTGCTCACCAACAGCACAGGGCCTTCTCGGGTGATGCACCGCATACATAGGTACAAAGAATACGAACAGGCAACATACATAGATGCATGGATACAAGGAATACAAACAGTACAATTATGGGCAGCGTATCAATCAAAAATTGGTAAATGTGGAAGTGCAGATAGATATATGCAAAAGTGTAGTGTTATCGAAGGAGACACAAACATTTTTGAACGGTAAAGGCTCGGAGGACGTGTCTGGAGTATGCACAGGAGTACACGTACGAACATGGGCAAGGTAGCGCTGTATGTGAGGAAACACGAGAGCAGGGAGAGAAGTGCAGGAGTGACCTCTCCACAGCATGCGTATTCAAAATATCATACATTTCAGAGAGCGCTTAAACAGTACCAAATCGCTGCAAAAAACGTCTATAGGAGATAGAAACAGACTGTTATAGGTGAGCTGGCACCGGCTGGCTGGTGCCAAACTCATTGATCTGTCTACATCAAAGCATCCATGCGGCCGTAGTGGTCTGCTTGGCACTCGCAGATGGACAGAGCTTACGAGGCAAGGGCAGTCGAACTTCGAGTGAATACAATTAAACAGAAAAGCCAGGTCGCGCCTGGAGCGCCTCGCTGATAGCTCATCTAAATTCAAGATCTTCAGAAGCCCACCGTGCTCATATCGGCTCATAGGTGAGTGGCGAGAAAATACGGTTCTAGTAAAGCGCTTCTGAATCCTTTCTAGTCGAAGGGAGGACGAAGGGCTTAAACAATTCCAAATTGCACTAGCAAAGTCGAGCTTGGGCAAAATGAGAGCGCAATACAGTGAAACAAAGCTTGATCGTCGCATCTACCAACGATCTAATGTACATCAATACGCGGTTTAGAAGGTAGAGGTACACTATTGTACTCCTCCTTCGTGCTGGATGCGTGTGCTATCTCATCTAGAACCGCTCCCTTTTAGCCTTTTTTTCAAGTAACCGTTTTGACACAATGGAAACCAGTTTCCCGCACCCGCGGTGTGTCCAGAGATCTTATTAGAGTTTTTCGGTCAAAAAGCCGATCTATGGGAAAATGCATTAGTTCTTTGACAGGACGTCATCGGTACAACTAAAAAAGATTTCGTTTAAAAAAGAAACGTCATCGCGTGTTGCGGTCAGGAAGTTTGGTGGCATACCCAGCGGAGATCTGGGAACACGGCGATCTTTCGATATGCCCACTGGTCCGCGACTTTGGCTAGTTTCGGTTTCCGAAATTGTGGCGGTCCTAGCGGCACGGTGCTGCGGCGTGGCCCTTCCCTTTCCCTCAGCGTTTCTTTCTTTCCACACCGTCAACGCTTCCGCGCCTCCTCACGCATGCGCAACAGCTCACCGGCGAAATATTTTTTTTCTTTCTCTCGGCGCGCTCGGCGGGCCAGTTCGGTGCGTGTGTGAGCGAGCCAGCGTGCGAAGGGTTGTGCGGGTTGCTTAAACACCTCCACGGGCTGAATGTTTCGCTGCATTATAAAATACATTCGAATGTATTCTAAACATGGGGTAGCGGAGGAAGGAGCGTTGCCACTCCTGCGCAACTCTGTGGTGCAGCAACACAGGGCGGTACAGTTCGGCCACGTTTCTCGCCTTCTCCAAAGACGACACGTAAGCAAATTAGCTTTGTACAAGTTATAGTGAATTCCTTAAAAGCCGACCGATTGCACTCTTCTGTTTTCAAAATAATTCGCGCATGTAACATGAAGTTAATGAGACATGTCACTCGTCTTGGAGTGGAAACTAATGTGCAAATATATCCCAGCTGTGCACGTACGCAAAGTTTTAGTAGAAGTAAACGCGTCGTTGGCACGCACACTCTTGCTCGCAAGATCACTTTTTGGTGGCATTGGCATTTTTGGTTGCCTTAGTAACTGCTGGAACGTCGATTCAGTAAACTTATCAAGATATTTTAGATGCGACGCTGAGACCATTTCTTGTCGGCGGCCCTGTCCTTCCTGCGTGCGTCCGTTGTTGTCCGCGTGCGTCGGTTGTTGTTGTCCGCAGCCACTCTCCCCCTCTCTTCTCCGATAGCGAACACTCTCTCGCGAGGGGCATTGGATGGGATTCAATTGGATTGGCTTGACTTGGCTTGACTTGGCTTGACTTGACTTGGATTTGGATTGGATTGGATTAAAGTGGATTGTGTTGGATTGTGTTGCGTCATAGCCGCGGCACTCTCTCTCTCCGCGTTCTCCTCTTCTTCGGGCGCGCTGCGCATATACCGTAATTACCCGATTCTAATGCACCCCCGATTCTAACGCGCACCCGATTTTCCCGGCAAAAAAACCCAACAAACTTTCACCTCCGATTGTAACGCACACGGAACTTTGTGAGCAAGAAAAACGAATGCGAGAGAAACGGGCGATTTATTTCTCGAAGTAATGTCACTCATCTCACTCCTCGTCGCTCTCCGCTGACCACAACATCTCGTCCGTGGTGGCGTCAAGCGCGTTCGCGATGCCACACTTCATAACCTACGTTCAACCATGGTCGATGGGATCGTAGCCCACGCCTCGCACGCCCATCCTGCGAGCTTCTCCAGAGGCGCACGCTTCAGTCGACCGCTCGTTTTGAACGCGTGAGAGCCGCTGCTGCCACTGCTGTTATCGATCGCGCAAGTGGAACGATTTGACGGTTTGTGTGAACGCCGATAGAAAAGCTTAGGCGCCTATGCTTCCTGCGTCCGAAAAATCGTTGCTAAAAGCTTTGGCGCCATCTAGAGATGGCGATGGCGATGGGCGGGACGAAATTTCCGTTGTTTTGGCAGTTTCGGTTTCGTATTTGATTCTAACGCGCATGCGATTTTTCGACCTGTTCTTCCGGAAAAAAAGTGCGCGTTAGAATCAGGTAATTACGGTAACCTGTGTGCCGCTTTCCGGCGGCCTTTCGGTCGACGGTTGCTCTCCGCTTGCGCTTGAACCCCACTCAGCGTCGCATCACACCAGGGTTCCCGCGAGGGGAGGTGGGCGTAATTTTTTGTTGTTATTTCGTGCAGCAGGTATGAGTCTAGGTTTGGGCCCCAAGTCGAGGACGGTTTGCGACTTCATTGGACGTTTCCTCCGGTGACTCTCCTCGATCCATCCAATGTCATCACGACGCACTTGCTCACAAAGAAGGCAAGCTCAACTGTACGCGTTTCTTGCCTTTCACGGCGTACCTACTACCACAGCGATTGGTGGCGTGGAGGTGCTGCGCCCTAAGCATTTTTTGCTCCGCCGTCTTGCTCCAAAACGTATATTTGCGGCGAAATTACTGCCAAGCGTTGCTTCAGTGCTCCGAAAAATCTGACTTAACACCCCGGTGTTCAATGCAAGTCGATTTTCACATGAAGCAGTGGAAGGCCAAACGAAATACATGCGTTGTCTGCAGCCGCCATTACAAGCGTTTCGCTCAAGAAAAAATAAAAACAAGTAGCATTGCCGGCTTTGCTCTTCAATCTAAACTGCGCGTCCGCGCCTTGTCGTCTTATCGCGAGTGGGTTTGTTGTTCCACAGTTCTGAAGTTAGAACGGTCATGCCGTATCGAACAGGATGAGGTAACAGGCTAGCCAGACACGAGCTAGAGGGTAGCTTGTAACAACCTGGCCGATATCTGGGTGTCTTCTCCTCCCCCTTCCCGCCTTCCCTCCCACCCCCGGTAAGCAGACTGTTTATTCCCCCGCCATTAAAAGAAAAGACGGGTGCGTTCGATTTGTGTTCTGTGTTGTACAACGTGCACATGGTTGCGTATTGTTTTTGTACGTAGATATAATCCAGCAAGGAATGTCTATAATGTGGTCATTGTGTTGCAACCGTTTTTTATGGCTGCATTTTGTTGGTGTGAACATGATTTCTCGGAAGTGCATGCAGGTTAATGGGCGGGTCAATGCTTTCTTTCAGAGTTTGCGTTAACTCGCCCGAAAGGCAGGGCTTGAAGCATACGTGTGCGTGCTTTCTTTTAACATATAGATTCCCAATTATTGTGTCTCTGAACTGAAACATTTTTTTTAAATATCTAAGGAACATTCCTGTCTCGGGGTGAGCCAAAGAAATAAGTATACATTGAGTGGAACTTTCAAGTTCTTTTCTTCTCCCGCCGAGGTGTGCGCGAAAAAAAATATGTGTAGGGACTAGAACTTTCGAAGTTCATATTTCGTAATGAAGTATTGTGTACCTAAATGTGTATTCATGGCTGTAGCTTTTGCGCAACTTTAGACGGAGACAGATACAAAAAGGGACACGAAGACCTGTATTTGTCTCCGTCTAAAGTTGCGCAAAATTTACAGCCATGAATTCAGAATACCACTAGCCCGCCTAACCGTGGTATTGTAAATGTGTATGTAGCACGTTTTTTTCCTATTGTACAATATTGTATGCCTAAATTTGCATATGTCATATTTTTAGATTCGACGCATCTCTTGCTCTGGGGTATGTCCCTCCTGCGTCGTCGGCGTCCGCACACCACCTGCGCATGTGCAACTCTCCCCCGTTGTTTTCTCCGACAGCTGGCGCAACACTCTCACTCCGTCTCATTACCATAAACAACAACAGCTGCGCTCCCGCGCGCTTCGCTCCGCTCGCGTCTGCTCCGGCGCGCAAGTGCGCGCATGCGCGACTCTCCTCCGCTGTCTTCTCTTCTTCAGGCGCTGTGAATATAAAGCGGGTAGCGCGCTGCGGCGGTTCAGTCAGCGCTCGGTCTCGTTCGACTCCGCGTGACTTTGCTTGACGACTCCGTGCTTGACATGATTCTTCCGATGAAGACGTGATGGAAGCGACGGTCCCTTCAGCGAATGCATGCTACGCGTTCACAACACTTTTCACGCGATTTAGAGAATCAACCCAATAGAAACACCAAATGAACCCCCCCCCCCGATGCGTCGCATCACATCTGGGTTCCCCTCGCGGGAAGATGGGCGTAATTTTTTTGCTTAGTCCAATACTGTGCACATAAAATGTATGTGCAATATGTGAGTGTAGTACATGTGTTTTCATGACTTCGAATCAAAGACGTCCTCATATGAATTTTGAATAAATGCAAAGCAAAAAGAATGTTTGTGTAACACTCCAATTAATATCGCCACAAAGACAACAATTCGACACCAGAAAACATACTGTTACCTACATGTTTTCTTCGTTCAATTATTAAGCACGTTACTGCACACATAACAAACGACGGGCGGCGGCCATTTGGAGTCATCGCCGCCGCTCGTCCAACTTTCGCGCCTGGTGCCATTGCCGACCGGCCCATGAGGCAGCGACCGGTGGCAGGCGCGAAAGTTGGGCGAGCGTCGGTTTCAGGGGCCGGAGCACGGCGGCCCGGCCTGCATGCCACAGGAAAAATGACGTCAGGAGCGTCCGCGACGTCACCAACCTCCTTTCTCTCCTCGCCACTCGTTGCCATGACGATAAGTGCAACGTTTTTCAGACGCCACGTACCACTAGGGGAGGATTTGGCGCTGTTGCGAATTACGCGGGACCACGGTGGATGCTACAGAGGCCGCCCCGTGATAGGCCGCTCTGTTTAGTCAAGGGCCTTGGAAGCGCCGGCCCGCAACGGTTGCAGTTGGAAATCACCCGTGCGCACATGTTTCACTAGTTATCATTGCTGCGATGACCAAACAGGGTGCATTTTGCTGCGGTCCGTCCGGCAACCGACGCCGCGCCGAGCCGAAGCAGCCCCACACAGAGAAGCCCCACTCAGGGTTAGCATGTTGCTGTCAGGAATCAAGAGGACGTTCCCACTAGTGAAGTGTAAAGGTGGCGGTATCCATTGAATTGCCCTAGGAACGATGACTGCCACAGATTTAGAAGTACGCTCACATGCGCATGTTTGTTAGTTATTGCTGCTGTTGTGACTGAATGCGGTAAATGTTACTGTGGACTTGCTTTGGATATCGCACCGAGCAGTAGGAGATGTACCAGAAACAGAAACGAAATTTAGTGTTTTGCTTACAGGAAGCCAGACAGCCAGGATAAACATGCTACATTTTCACAGACTAACAGTTTACTATGCCAGGAACTTTTAAACGGAGAGTGAAGGAGTGAAAACTCTAGGAATCACAGAAACGCGAGGCAAGTATATAAGCCACCTTCGCATGGATAACTATTACACGAGCTCGCGATTACGAATCAGGGGACCTTTTCGAGTTCAAGGAGTCTCATGGGAAATTGTAGCCAATTTACACGTCGCTAAAAAGCGAACGGCAAAGGTAACAAACAAACTTTCATTCAAAACAGTAACAAAATTACTTAAATATTAGAAGTTATTTAAAAGAGACAAATCAGTTAGAAAGAAGCCCCAAAAGTTACAAATTCAGGAAAACATCGTGATCTATTTTCTCTGTAGGCCCTTACCCAACCCACCTGCTGTGATGGGGCCTGAATGTCTGCTGGCCAGTTATTATCTTCATCGTGCTGCAAGTAGAGGGCGTTCGGCCTGGTCTCAGTCGTTGCCTTTTTGGTGAGCAGCACGTCGGGCGTCTCACCGGGTACCTCGGGAACAGCTGCAAATAAAGGAGTTTTCGGGCCATTGTATATTAAGTTATGAGCCCTGCGATTCCACGGCCATGCGCCCGTGTGCCAGTTCCTCTTTTTACGCGAATGAAAGCTTCAGTACTTCAGAGACAAGCGTTCAGAGACAAAGCTTCAGAGACAAGAAAATGGAAACGGTGCGACAAAGCCCCTGAACACGTCAATTTAATGCGCTTTCACGGTCCGTTTCTTCCAATAGTTACTCTTTCAATTGTCACGGTCAAACTATTGGCCGCGCATCTGCTCACTTCGTTGCAAATGTCGATTAAGATGATAGTCCGTCTGCCGCCCCTGCCACGCCAATCCATTCAGTTTTACCGCGTTCCACTCCTTCCCGCAAAGGCCTTTCTCAACGCGCGCTGCACGTGCCACCAGCGCACAATGTATGCAGTATTGCGCAACTGAGTACGACTTGAGTACAACACGAACTGCGAAACACACAGGTGAAGACTGGCAACTCTGCTGTCACCACCTGGCACTTGCCGTGGGAAACACATGACCTTGTGTACACAAGGCCACTGCCAGTTGGAGCCACCAGTACCACAGGGGTGCATTGAGCATTCACTATTAGATGCAAAGCATCTCTTTCTCTCGCCCCCATCTTCCGTCGTCCATCCATCCGCCGGCCAAGGAAGACACCGGCAACACTGCCGCTCCAGGAGCCCTTTAAGAGGAAGCGTGCTCGTCTCGTGCCGGCCCAGGAAGACACCGACAACACTGTCGCTCCAGAATCTCATGGTCGGGGCTATGTCCCTCCCTTGTTGTGGCGCCTTGCACACCACCAGTGCGTGTGCTCGGCTCATCTCGGGCCGGCCCAGGAAGACACCGGTTACACTGTCACTCCAGGAGCCATTAGAGGGTAGGACACCACCGGGCGTTCAGCAAGCCGAGCATGCGCAGTGGGGGTGTGGACGGCGCAACAATGACAAGGGGGGGACATAGCCCGGTCGCATCTAATGAAATTACACCATCTTCCCGTAGAGGAACCCTGAGTAGTTTGCGAAGCAGCTACAGGCTCCACACAATTTCTCATTTCGTAGTTCCGGTAAGTGAAAAGTGTGGTAGTTACCATGGAAACCAAACTAAATATAACGGTAGCTACGTACCTCAACCTAACGGAAACGACGAACTGAAAACTAATGGGCACTTGAATCGGCCCCATGGCTGCTTTGCATACTACTCAGGGCTCCCCTACGGGAAGATGGTGTAATTTTTTTTCGTGCAGGAAATTCCATGGACGATTTTTTAAAGAACAACTGTAGAGTTTCATTTGCTATCGCAAAATCAAACATCCATGTAATTTCCCATAAAGGAATACTGCAAACGTCACTTATGTATTGATGCTTTGCCTTAGTGGCAATGGGTTGTTTTTTCTTTATAATTTTGACAATTCTGACAAGTATGAACGCTGCCACCAGATTTTGAACTTTAGAAATGGCGTTGCGTAATAAACGTCTGGTTCAGCATTTGCGTGAACTTTTCCCGGCGGCTGAACTGAGGGACTGACAGACAGACCGAAACCACATTTCAGCGTCAAAGTAGCCCGAGAAAGACTATCGCCGAGAAAAAAATTTGCCGCGTACCTCACTGCCGCGGCACGTACTTATTTCCTGTGTATGCAAATAGAAATTTTGACCTGCTGCACTTTACGCATTTTCACACTCGCTAGAACGTTACAAGCCGAGCCAAACACGAAGAAAAGCGGAAAACGTTCCCCTTCCCATAACACCGTAACACGGATGGCCCCCAGCAATTTGCATTGACGCTGCATACATATACACGTGTGACCCATCAGTGAGTGCAATAATATCCACGGGGCGCATTTTCCTTCCCATTTCCTTCTGCATCAATAAACAACAAACTGACGCTGGCACAAGTTTTCCCTCAGGTATATGTGGGGAACTGTGCTGTCTATTTCCTGCGTATGCGAAGGAGAACCAGGGATTTATCCAGAATTTCGATTTTGGGGGGTGTTACCAAAACGCGGAGGGGTGTGGACTGCGTACGTGATTACGATCTCTCTCTCTCTATATATATATATATATATATATATATATATCTATATATATATATTGTAACGAGGGTAATGACCAAATGCAATAGACGCAACATGCCATCCAGACATCGGGGTATGTGCCCCACCAGCATAACCCATATCAGATTATGCCAAATCCCCACACGGGGATATGCTCCAAAGAGGTGTCAGGGAAGACGATGAACCCCAGGACGTGCATGCGCCAGAAACGCGCTTGGTGATCGCAACGCTCAGACCTGGGTTATCCATCGGCTTCTCTTCTGCAATTAAACAACCTCAACCGGCTACCGGCGTCTCGGCTGTCTTCTTGACAAGTGGTGGAGGTCAGGAGTTTCGATCCCGCCCTGGAGCTTCGTTTTCGGACGCTACCACCCCCAATGTCCAGAGCAACCAGTCAGCCTGTGATCTCCCGCGGCTCCATGCGCGAGCGGGACCCGGCCAAGTTCAGCGGTACAGACGACAGCGACGCGGAGGACTGGCTTGCTTCCTTCGAACGCGTGAGTGCGTATAATAAGTGGGACGACAATGCCAAGCTTAGTAACGTCGCCTTCTCTCTAACGAAAGTCGCGGAAACATGGTACAACAATAATGAATCCGATCTCCGGCCGTGGTCTCATTTCTGTAGTGAATTTATTAGAATTTTCGGCCGCCATGCTGTACGAAAACTTCGGGCCGAACAGTGCTTACGTACACGCGGACAGAAGGCTGGCGAGACGTTCACCAGCTATATCGAAGACGTCATTGACCTATGCAAACGTGTCGACCCCTCCATGACGGAAGCTGACAAGGTCTGGAACATCTTAAAAGGCATTGACGACGACGCTTTCCAGATGCTCTTGGCTAGAGACCCCGAAACTGTTGCGGATGTCGTCCGCTTGTGTAAGAGTTTTGACGACCTACGCAAGCAGCGAGCTCCGACTCGACAAGCCTGTGCTCGGGGGGAGTCCGTGGCGAGCGTGGCGGCTACGTATGAAGAGGATTCCGCTCTGTTTTCCCGCATCAAAGATTTTATCCGAGAAGAGGTGGCCCGCCACGTTTCCCTGCTCCCCTGCACCGCAGAGCCGCCTTCTCCACTGGCGCCTACACTCCGGAATATGATACGGGACCAGGTAGCTAACGCATTGCCACCAGCCGAACACACCGCACCAGTAGCTGCCCCTACGCCCCTCTCCCCTCTCACCTACGCCCCTCTCACCTACGCTGGAGCGACAGCCAGGCCGCCACGACTGCCTGCTCCATTCTTCCAGTCCCCAGCGCCGCAACCAGCCGTGTCGTTCCAGCCGGCGGTGCGCATTGCGCCGACTCACGTACCATCACGACCACTTCCAAGCCCTATCACCATCCTTACGATGCCAATGCGTGGCGCACACCGGACAATCGACCCATCTGTTTCGCGTGTCGGACACCCGGACATGTCGCCCGCTACTGTCGTCGTCGTGTGGTGCCGGCCGCCAACATTTTTCAAGCACCTTATTACGCTAGCCCCCACATCCCATCTTATGTTCCGCCGCAAACTCCACAGAATTTGCCCACCGAGTCTTCTGAACAGCCGCCGTTCACCAGCCGCCGATCATCCTCCCCACGTCGCCGCTCAGTTTCTCCCATGCGTCGCCGCCCGACCAGTCACGGGGAGGAAAGCTAACAGCCGCAGTTCCTGAGGCAAGAGCTGCGTCACCGTCGAACTGTACAAGCCCTCAATTTCCACCAAAAAATGTTATTGACGTAATTGTAGAAGGTGCCCCTACCGTCGCGCTAATCGATACAGGAGCCGCTGTTTCTGTTATCCATGCCCGTCTCTGCCGCTCTCTACGAAAAGTGATGACGCCCCTTTCTGGACTTTCATTACGAGCCGCCAATTCGCAACCCATTAAGCCGCTTGCTGCCTGCACTGCCCGGGTCGGCATCAAGAACATCTCGTACATCATTGAGTTCATCGTCCTGCCATCCTGCTCCCATGACGTCATCCTGGGTTGGGATTTTCTTTCCCGCCACGACGCTATTATTGACTGTGCTCGGGCTGAAGTTGAATTTTCCACTGATGTCTTAGAGGATTCCGATGATGCCCCTACTACCAAGCTACTAATTGCTGAAGACACTGACGTTCCGCCAGGCTCCTCTGTCGTCGTTTCATTGTGTTGAACCACTGTCCCGGACGCAACTGTTCTCTTTACGCCCTCAGCCATTTTCCTACGTCGGAAATGTATTCCTTTGCCGTGTGCCATTTTAACAACTCGTGATAGCGCAAGCACTATGTTAGTCACGAATCCGTCGGCGACTCCATGTTCCCTTATTAGCGGAGAAACACTTGGGTTTATCGAGATTGTTGATGCCCGGCTAGTCGTCGACGTACCTGACCATTTGCACCATCTTCAGATTGACGGACTCAGCGTTAGTTCCGGCGTACCAGAGCAATTGCCATCTGCTGCTTTCGACCAGTGCGTGGAAGCAGACCTGGACGCAACCCAACGAGCACGACTTGCTGCATTGCTTCGGAAGTTCTGTTCGTCGTTTGATCACGCGCAAAGCTCGCTGGGTCGCATGTCCGTTGTCAGGCACTCCATTGATACTGGTTCGCATGCCCCGCTTCGACAGCGCCCATATCGTGTGTCACCGACTGAGCGCCAAACCATTGAAGACAACGTGACGGATAAGCTTAAGCGAGGTGTCGTTCGCCCTTCCAAGAGTCCATGGGCTTCGCCTGTGGTACTTGTTCGGAAGAAAGACGCCTCCATTAGGTTCTGCGTAGATTATCGACGCTTGAACACCATTACACGTAAAGACGTCTACCCACTCCCTCGCATCGATGATGCGCTTGATTGTTTGCAGGGAGCCGAATTTTTCTCATCCCTCGACTTACGATCCGGGTACTGGCAGGTCCCAATGGCGGAGGCTGATCGCGCAAAGACGGCATTCGTCTCCCCTGATGGCCTCTACGAATTTAACGTTATGCCATTCGGGCTATGCAATGCCCCAGCCACGTTCGAAAGAATGATGGACAGTCTTTTGCGCGGCCTCAAATGGAAGACGTGCCTTTGTTACTTGGACGATGTAGTCGTTTTCACTCCAGATTTTGAGACGCACCTGGTTCGCCTAGAGCAAGTTTTGACGTGCATCGCCGCGGCTGGCCTGCAGCTCAATCTGAAGAAGTGTCACTTTGCCGCGCGCAAACTGACCATCCTGGGTCATGTTGTTTGCAAGGAGGGCGTTCGTCCAGACGAAGCCAAGCTTCGTGCCGTCGCGGAGTTTCCGAAACCGACATTCTAAAGGCACTTAGGAGCTTTATCGGGCTGTGTTCGTATTTTCGGCGGTTAAATTCGCAACTTTGCGTCCATCATTTCACCACTAACAAAGCTTCTCAGCAGCGACAACGGAATTTCGGCTTGGTCAGCGTCCTGTGACGAGGCGTTTGCGACACTCCGCCGTCTGCTCACATCGCCGCCTATACTTCGACATTTTGACCCGTCTGCTCCAACAGAAGTCCACACAGATGCTAGTGGTATTGGCCTTGGTGCCGTGCTCGCGCAGCGAAAATCTGGCTTTGCGGAGCACGTTGTTGCATACGCGAGCCGGACGCTGACAAAGGCTGAGTCCAACTACTCAGTCACTGAAAAAGAGTGTTTGGCCATATTATGGGCATTGGGAAAGTTTCGTCCATACTTGTACGGCCGCCGATTTGATGTCGTCACCGACCACCACGCACTGTGCTGGCGGGCCTCCGTCAGAGATCCTTGTGGTCGCCTTGGTCGGTGGGCTCTTCGGCTCCAAGAGTACGATATCAACATCGCCTACCGTTCAGGCCGGAAGCACTCAGACGCGGATGCCCTCTCGCGCTCTCCGCTGCCGGCTGACGTGTCTCACCTAGCCACTACCGACTGCAGCTTGTCGTCTCTTAGTGCTACTGACCTCCAGAATACCGGTCTGGTGCGATACCAGACCGCACCAGACCGGTATTCTGGAGGTCGTGGGTTCGGATCCCACCTGGCGGGCATTTTTTCTTCACTTTCTTTCTTTCTTTCCAAATTCTTAATCTGTTTCAATGATCTACCACATCCTCCCCTTTGCTTTCCGAGGTTTTCTCGACTGCCAACCCTTATTTCTGTGTTATTTTCAACGAGCCCCTCATTTCCTATTCTGATTCGCTATATATATATATATATATATATATATATATATATATATATATATATATATATATATATATATATATATATATATTTATATATACCAGTGCAGGGCTTGGCAGCTGAATAGTATATTAAATTAGAGTCACCACAAAAAACATAAGAATATTTAATACGTCGTTTCGGCTGTGAACCAGCCTTTTTCAAGTGAAGTACAAAGGTCGAATACAGGGTATATGTAAGCTCGCAGGTAGCGCTGTGAGCACGTGGACACATTCTTTCAAAAGTGTACAAGAAGGAAGTACAGCAAGAAACAAGTGGAAAGAAACGTATTGCACGACTGGGCGCGCAGGTACATACAACGTGGCGAAAAGCAAAAGCGAGGCACTTAGGAAGCGTGTTTCCTTCAGCCACCGCCCACCCACGCACAGCAATATTAAGAAAAGTAAACAAATAAGGAAGGGGTACTGGCCATCTCACTCCAAAGGAGCGGAAACAACCTGCCGCATAAGGCGGAACCGTAGAATCGACAATTAGTCATCCAGACACTGGGGAACGCAAAATGGCAGAAGGCGACGTTGAAGTTCAAGAATGCAGGCGGGAGGATTAGCGAGGGGGCCGCGTCCTCAAAGGAAAATGCCGCCGCCTCCCGAGGAGACCAGATAATAGCCACAAATGGCTTATCCGCGGCCCGCGTCCTGGGCACAAGGCGGACAATGACGACCCCTCGAAGGGTGCCGACACCGACAGAGGTGTGTGTGAGCCACCCAAGAAGAGCGCAGGTTGTGCGAGGATTTTGAGAAATGACACACAAGGCAGGAAATAAACAAAGAAACAGCACACAGAAAAAAGCAGTTGAACGAGCCCCCGGCTCATGACATGAAATGGATAGATACAACAAATTGTTAGCTTACATTTGATATTTTTGCAAGTAACAAGGGTTTGCACATTATGAAAAAAGTAAAATAAAGATGTGACGCACGTACGACAACAAATCTCCAGTGATCTAGAAAAAAAAAGACACTTCGTAGCTAGTCAACAATGGCAGTATAAATTCGCACACAGCATTCTTTAAACAAACTGACAAACGAAAGAATACAGAGAATATACGTGTACAAATCGTAGAACATGGGGAACCATAGCAGTGAACAAAAATAGCTTACAAAGTGACATTTCGGGCAAAAGAGCAATGAAGCATACGGAGAAAATAAGTTATTCAGAACACTAGACGGAATAGTGCTTGGAAAGTGTAATGATGGGATACAGCAAGATTTCGTGCATTAGAAGCATTAAAGCATACGGAAAAGTAACCTGCTGACAACGATGAACCATCCAACGGTTGAGAAGTGGTAACGTGTGATACGTGCAGCTACAAGGTCTAGGTTTGAAGGCACGACAGCCTTCCCTGAGACTCATTGATACCTCTTGTGCGAGTGTTATATTTGTGGATCAGATAAGATTCGCAGGCTTCCCTGTCGAAATGGGTTTTAAATCCTGATTGGAGCACTGTGGCCTTAAATTGGTCGAACGGGTGTTTCAAAGAGTTGATATGTTTTGAAAGGGGGAGATAAGGTTTTGTTTTTGCATGGGATCTGTGATTATTGATGCGAGTTCTAAAAGAATTTTCAGTCTGTCCAATATATTGCACACCACAATCACCACATTCTAGGAGGTAAACTATACTTGCAGTGTCACAATTAAAGGTACCCCTGATCTGCATGGAAAAGTCAGATTCCCTGCTCTGAGCGCTTGTTGTTGGTGTCATTATTAGACACAATTTGCACCGGGGTTTTCCACATGGTGTGGAACCTGTGAAACTAGTTTCTCTTGATCGAGATGATGTTACAATGTCTCTTATGTTTCTTGCCCGGCGATTCACCCCGCGTGGTGGGTCTGGATCACTGGAGATTTGTTCTCGTACGTGCGTCACATCTTTATTTTACTTTTTTCATAATGTGCAAACCCTTGTCACTTGCAAAAATATCAAATGTAAGCTAACAATTTGTTGTATCTATCCATTTCATGTCATGGGCCGGGGGCTCGTTCAACTGCTTTTTTCTGTGTGCTGTGTCTTTGTTTATTTCCTGCCTTGTGTGTCATTTCTCAAAATCCTCGCACAACCTGCACTCTTCTTGGGTGGCTCAAGCACACCTCTGTCGGCATTGGCACGCTTCGAGGGGTCGTCATTGTCCGCCTTGTGCCCGGGACGCGGGCCGCGGATAAGCCATTTGTTGCTATTATCTGGTCTCATCGGGAGGCGGCGGCATTTTCCTTTGAGGACGCGGCCCCCTCGCTAATCCTCCCGCCGGCATTCTTGAACTTCAACGTCGCCTTCTGCCATTTTGCGTTCCCCAGTGTCTCGATGACTAATTGTCGATTCTACGCTTCCGCCTTATGCGGCAGGTTGTTTCCGCTCCTTTGGAGTGAGATGCCCAGTACCCCTTCCTTATTTGTTTACTTTTCTTAATATTGATGTGCGTGGGTGGGCGGTGGCTGAAGGAAACACGCTTCCTAAGTGCCTCGCTTTTGCTTTTCGCCGCGTTGTATGTACCTGCGCGCCCAGTCGTGCAGTACGTTTCTTCCCACTTGTTTCTTGCGGTACTTCCTTCTTGAACACTTTTGAAATAATGTGTCCACGTGCTCGCAGCGCTCCCTGCGAGCCTACATATACCCTGTATTCGATCTTTGTACTTCACTTGAAAAAGGCTGGTTTCCAGCCGAAACGTCGTATTAAATATTGTTATGTTTTTCGTGGTGACTCTAATTTAATATATATATATATATATTATAGTGGGGTTTATTGGCAGGAAGGCAAAGCAAGGCCTGACTATCGCGGAGTCCAAACGCGTCCAAGCGAGCTCTCGGGTCGGGGTACCAGTCTCGCGCACAGCGCTCTCGATGGGGCTGTCTAGCCCAGATTCAAGCACATACCCACTTGTGGTGGATTGTCCAATATCCAAGTACATACATCGTCTGACGCGAGACGTGCACGGCACACACCCATTTAAGGAAGTGGCCATGATATCTTCATTACAATGACCCCCCGGCAAAGAGAGGAGCCATCCTGGCGATTCAAGGGGATGCGACTACGAGGGGGTCATAGTAGGGCTTCATACGCTGGACGTGCACTGTTTCGCGCCCTCGGCGACGAAGATCGGTCGTGGCAGCGATCGGCTCAACTACGTAATTGACGGGGGACGTTTTCTCAAGAACCCTGTAGGGTCCATGGTAGTTAGCTTGGAGTTTCCGCGAACGACTGGGCGTCTTGGACGGTATTCACAGCCACACGAGAGATCCGGTGGCATAGGTAGGCGAGGTGGCTGAAGCGTCATGACGAGATTTTTGGCGCCCTTGATCCGCAGCGGTAAAGGATCGAGCGAGTTGACGGCACTCTTCGGCATGCTTAGCTATCTCGGAAATGGGCCTGCACTCGGAGGCGTCGGGTCGGTAGGGCAGTATGGTGTCTAGGGTGCCGGAAGGCTCACGCCCATAAAGTAGAAAGAAGGGCGAGAAGCCCGTCGTCGTCTGTGTCGCCGTATTATACGCATACGTGACAAATGGCAGAACTAAGTCCCAGTTTGAATGATCCGAAGAAACATACATTGAAAGCATGTCGCCAAGCGTGCGGTTAAATCTTTCAGTCAACCCATTGGTTTGCGGGTGATACGCTGTAGTTTTTCGGTGAACAACTTGGCATTGGGTCAGCAGGGCTTGTATTACGCCCGACAAAAAGACGCGTCCTCTGCCGCTCAAAAGCTCCCTGGGCGCACCGTGGCGTAAAACAAACCTCTGAAGGAGGAATTGTGACACGTCATGGGCTGTAACGGTGGGGAGTGCGGCTGTTTCCGCATACCTAGTCAGGTGATCCACTGCAACAATAATCGAACGGTTGCCTGTAGTTGTGGTGGGGAGGGGCCCGTAGATGTCGATTCCAACGCGATCGAAAGGGCGCGCGGGGCTTGGTAGTGGCTGCAGAGGTTCTGTAGGATGTTGCGGCGGAGACTTGCGGCGCTGGCATTCGGGACACGAGCGGATGTACTTCGTAACAAACGTGTACATCCCGCGCCAATAGTAACGGATGCGCAGCCGCTGATATGTTTTTAGGACGCCAGCATGGGCGCATTGCGCATCAGCGTGGTAGGACGAACAGATGGCAGAACGCAAATGACGGGGAATAACTAGCAGCCATTCGCGGCCCTCGGCGATATAGTTGCGCCGATACAGGAGGTCGTCACGAACAACACAGTGTGAGGCCTGGCGACGCAGTGCACGGGACGCCGAAACGGTGGACGGACTCGACAGGTAGTGCAGTATGGACGTGACCCAGGGGTCTTTTCGCTGCTCTGCGGCCATGTCGTGTATGTCAAGTGACGCCAGGGCACAGTCCGTCGAGGAAATGCAGTCATTTTCCGACTCGACGGGACATCGAGAAAGGGCATCAGCGTCCGTGTGTCTGCGGCCGGACCGATACACAACGCGAATGACGTACTCTTGGATGCGAAGAGCCCAACGACCAAGTCTGCCGGACGGGTCTTTCAGTGACGAAAGCCAACACAGCGCGTGTGCATCATCATCATCATCATTATTTATTTCCTTAAAGACCCCACAAGGGGGTATTACATAAGGGGTGGATATACAGAGTATGAAAAAAACATTTGCCACATAAGGGGTTGGTATACAGGATATAACAAACTTTTGCTACACGAGGGGCGTATACAAGGTATAAAACATTGTTACATAGGGGTGGATATATACATTGCCATAAGGACTTACTGGCAGAGATGAGTCGTTACATTTTTAGTGAAAGTTAAAGGGCAGGTGATTGCGACGACGTGGTTTGGGAGGTCGTTCCAGTCCTTCACAGCACGCGGAAAGAAGGACGCGGAGAAGGTAGCAGTCCTAGTGCGGTAACGGGAAACTTGGAGGGGGTGGCTGGTACGGTGCGAAATGTACGTCGGGGGGATGACGTATGGAGGATGGTTGAGGGGCGAATGAAACAGCTTGTGAAACAGGGAAAGAGTGGCTATGCGGCGTCGAAGGGAAAGCGGTTGTAATCCAGATTGGGCTTTTAAGGATGAAACACTAATGTCATAAGAATATGACGAATGTATGAATCGGGCTGAGCGATTTTGAATTGATTCAAGGTTATTGATTAGGTAATTTTGTGGCGGACTCCATATAGCTGAGGCGTATTCCAGTTTCGGCCTGATGAGGGATGTGTATGCGAGCAGTTTTACGTGCTGAGGAGCGCAACGCAGATGACGTTTCACGAATCCCAATATTTTGTTTGTAGATGCGATAATGTTTGTGAGATGCGCATTCCAAGTTAGATCGGCGGACAGTGGCACCTAGATATTTGAAACTCTGTACTATTTCTAGAGGGGCGTTAGTGATTTGGTATGGGAATAGAAATGGGTTTTGGCTGCGAGTGAATGAGACAACCTTACACTTGCTGGGGTTAAGTTTGAGAAGCCAATTGTCACACCATTCTTGAATGTTGTTCAGATCATGTTGTAGGGTTGGTTGATCGGAAGCATTAGTTATCGTATGGTAAATCACGCAATCGTCGGCGAACATGCGCATTTTGCAAGACACAGTTAGGGGTAGGTCGTTTATGTAGATGAGAAATAGCAGGGGGCCAAGGACGCACCCTTGCGGTACTCCTGACGTTACTTCGAGAGGTTCAGAGGATTCACTATTTATATGCACGAATTGAGAACGATTAGCTAAAAAAGATTTAATCCATCTTAACACGTTAGGGTCGAGATTTAGCCCGGGTAACTTCTGTATTAGTTTGTTGTGTGGAACTGTATCAAATGCTTTTGCGTAGTCAAGGAAAATGGCGTCAGTCTGAAAGTTTGTGTCAAGATTTGTATGTATATCGTGAAGAAAGAGTGGTAATTGTGCTTCACAGGAAAAGCCTTTGCGGAAGCCATGCTGACAGGGGTGAAAGAAACTATTGGAATTGAGGAAGTTGATAACATGAGAATATATGACGTGTTCCATGATTTTGCATGGGATGCTTGTTAGTGAAATGGGACGATAATAGAGTGGGGAGTTACTGTCACCTGCTTTGTAGACTGGAACGACCTTACCAATTTTCCAGTCATCCGGAAGGTTGCCTGTGGTGAGCGACTGTGAGAATATGAGGTACAAGTATGGTACAATTGTGTTGGTGATGTTCTTTAAAAGTTTTGAATTAATTTCGTCAATGCCACATGACGAGGAAAGTTTAATGTTTTTTATTAGAGAAGAAATGCCGTCTGTGGAAAATGCTAGCGCAGGCATGCTGGAGGCTATCAGAATGGTTGTGGGAACGCAAGGCATACTACGATCTTTGGTGAACACCGACGAAAATGCAATGTTAAAAATATTAGCACACTCGGCATTTGTGGTAACTTCACCCGATTCGTTAGTGAGGGTGATAGTGCAGGATGGTTTTGGATTGACGATCTGCGGAAGTTTTTTTACGTTATCACTCAGCATTTTGGGTAGGTCTGTGTTAAAAAATGCGTGCTTGGCGTTGCGAATTGCTGTAAGATAGTCATTTTCGGCGGAGTAGTATTTATCCCATGCGCATGGCGTTCCTTTAGATTTTGCCTGGCGGAAAAGGCGTTTTTTGTTGTTGCTTAGTCGGTTTAACGTTTTAGTATACCAGGGCTTTTGCTGCGTGGCACGAAGTGTGGTCTTCGGAATAAACTTATTTTTTAGTTCACTAAGCTTTTGTTTAAAAACTACCCAATTTTCATTAACGGATCGGTTACGGAAGTTGGCTTCAAAATCTGGGAGGAAGCTACTGAGTTGGATATTAATTTCTTCATAGTTACCTTTATCATATAAACATATTGTTTTGTTTAGCATTTCGCGTCGTTCTGGGGAAAATAAGAAATCTGCATGAATAACTTTATGGTCGCTAATTTCTTCGAGATAGGTAATCGACGATAAGCTAGAAGGATGGGTGGTTAGAATGAGATCAAGGATGTTTGCGGAATTGGCGGCAACACGTGTTGGCTCTGATACAAGTTGTGATAAGTTTAAGTTGAAACAGGCACCTATAAATTCTCTCGAGTCTTTCTGGTTTCCTTGTGTGGTTGTTCCGGTTTTCCAGTTAATATTAGGAAGGTTAAAGTCGCCAAACAGCAAAATATGGGCATTCGGGTGGGCTGTGGTGAGCGCATTTAGCATGTCATTAAGTTTTTTTGCGAAGTCTGGATTTGCATTTGGTGGTCTGTAGCAGACACCAAGCAGTATCGTTTGGGGTGAAGCCCGGCAATGAAGCCATAGGATTTCTATGTCAGATGCTATGTTGATGGCGGAACATGATAATTCCGGGTCGACAGCGACGGCGATGGTCCGTGACAACGTTAAACGGGCGTCCATAAACGTAGGGGCGGAATTTGTGAATCGTCCAAATGATCGCCAAACATTCTTTTTTCGTCACTGAGTAATTTCTCTCCGCCTTTGTGAGAGTACGGCTGGCATAAGCAATTACGTACTCCTGGGCGCCTTCTCTGCGTTGTGCGAGCACAGCGCCGAGACCGACACCACTGGCATCAGTGTGTACCTCAGTTGGCAGGAGGGGGTCGAAATGTCGCAGTATTGGGGGCGATGTAAGCAAACGCCGTAAAGATACGAAAGCTTCTTCACAGGCAGGCGACCAGTCGACAGGTTCTTTACTGGATCCACTGAGGAGTTTCGTCAAAGGTTCGATGATGGTGGCAAAGTTCCGTACGAAACGCCGGAAATAGGAACATAATCCGACGAAACTTCGGAGGTCTTTAATCGTGGTTGGTTTCGGAAATTGGGCGACTGCGCGAAGCTTCTCCGAGTCGGGAAGGATGCCATCTTTTGATACGACATGACCCAAAATGGTCAGTTTGCGAGCAGCAAAGCGGCACTTTTTCAAGTTGAGCAGTTACCCAGCAGACGTGAGGCATGTCAAGACCTGTTCTAGGCGCTCCAGGTGAGTGGTGAAATTGGGCGAAAACACGACAATGTCGTCTAAGTAACAAAGGCATGTTTTCCACTTGAGGCCTCGTAGAACACCGTCCATCATTCTCTCAAATGTTGCGGGCGCGTTGCAAAGTCCGAAAGGCATGACGTTAAATTCGTAAAGTCCATCAGGTGTCACGAAGGCAGTTTTTGAGCGATCAGATTTGGCCATGGGGACTTGCCAGTAACCTGAGCGTAGATCGAGAGAAGAGAAAAATCCAGCGCCTGGCAAGAAATCAAGAGCGTCATCGATACGAGGTAGTGGGTAGACGTCTTTGCGGGTGATTTTGTTCAGACGCCTGTAATCGACGCAGAACCGGATGGACCCATCTTTCTTTGTGACAAGCACAACGGGCGAAGCCCAGGGGCTTGAAGAGGGTCTAATTACGTTGCGCGTGAGCATGTCAGCGACGTGTTCGTCAATCACGCGTCGTTCGGAAGGTGACACTCGATAAGGTCGCTGCCGCAGAGGGGCGTGCGATCCGGTATCTATTTCGTGGGCAACAGTCGACGTGCGGCCCAAGGCGGTCTGATGACTGTCGAAAGATTCACGGAAGCGATCGAGAACGGCAAGAAGTTGGTCGCGTTGTGCTGGGGTGAGATCTCCATCGATGGATCGTAGAAAAACATCGGGAGTTGGCTTGCTGGGATGAGGGCTCAGGACATTCACCGAAAACGCGGATGATTCCTCCGGGACGGCCATGACCAGAATGGGGTCGAGAGCTTCCACGTACCCGAGACATTCTCCACGATATAATGTTGAAGGGCAAGACGACGGCTTGCCGACAAGCATCACACTGGACCCACATTGGACGTCGAGGACAGCAGCGGGCAAAGGCAGGCATTTCCGAGACGAAAAGACACTCGATGGCGTGAAAACAACAGTTGAATCAGGCTTGACGTCACAAGAAACAGGCACAATCACGGAGGAATTGGGCGGAAGGGACGTGTCGTCCGTCACAATTAACCTGACGGACAGGTCATTCGATGGCGGTTCGCATGACGGAAATAGTTCGACCTGAGCACGAGCATAATCAATGATGGCGTGATGACGTGATAAGACGTCCCATCCGAGGATGATGTCGTGAGAACACGAGGGAAGGACAATGAACTCGATGATGTACGTGATGTTTTGGATAGTTACACGAGCGGTGCACATGGCCAATGGTTTCACCTCTTGCGCGCTTGCGGTTCGGAGAGTAAGGTCGGAGAGTGGCGTCGTCACTTTTCGCAATGAGCGGCAGAGGCGTTCACTTAAGACGGACACAGCGGCACCAGTATCGACAAGCGCTAATGCGGCTACACCTTCAACAGTCAGTTCATTAACATTGGCGGGTGAGGAACGAGGACTTCGGCATTTAGACGTCGTTGCAGTTCTTGCCTCGGGAACTGCAGCCGTCAGTTTCCCTCGGCGGGTGGATTCTGGCGAGGGCGCACAGGGGAAAGGGAACGGGTACGCGGGGACGAGGAGCGGCGGCGTGAAAAGGGCGGTTCGTCCGCAGGGTATGAACTCGGTGTCGCGCCCGTGTCAACTCGAGAGAAGTACTGCTGGGGTCCATAGTTCGGCGCTCGATGTGGGACGTCGTTAGAAAACGATGGCCGCCGGCGGCACAACCGGGCCACGTGTCCTGGAGTGCAACATGCGTAGCAAATGGGGCGGTTGTCGGGAGTGCGCCAGGGGTTCGGTGTTTGAGGTGGCAGTCGGTTATACGCCATTGTCCGCAGATCTGTCGTGCGGTAGTAAGGCTGGAAAACGCCTGGTTGCAGCTGTCGGACGATTGCAGCATTACGTAACGGTATCGTCTAAGGAGAGGCAAGAGGTGAGGCCACCGGTGGCGCAAGGGGCACTGCCACCTGGGGTTCGAGTGATGCCGCTACGGATGGCGCGAAGGACACCGTGGAAGGCGTAGCAAACGGGGCTGCTGCGGCGGAAGTCACAGGCGCGGGCACAGGCGTCGGTTGGCCGATTGAAGAGAGCGTCTCAGCAACCTGCTCTCGGACTAGGAGGCGCACATTCGCAGGCAAAGGACACGCAGGCTCAGAAGCACTGGGGAGCAGGGACAGCTGCCGCGTAACTTCTTCGCGTACGAACTGCTCAATGTGAGGCAAAAGGCACGAAAGGTCAGGAGGCCAGGTTAAAGACGATAGCGACCCTCCAGATAAGTCATCATTCGGCGACGGGCGCTGGCGTGTGAAAACGCGCTGTTTTCGCAGTTCGTCGTAGCTGAGGCACAAATTTGTAACCTCGCTCACAGTCTGCGGGTTCTTTCCCAGCAGCTTCTGGAAGGCATAGTCCTCAATGCCCTTTAAAATGTGCTTGATTTTATCGCATTCGGGCATCTCAGGATTAACTCGCCTGCACAGGTCCACGACGTCTTCTATATAGCTTGTGTATGTCTCGTTTTCTTGCTGGGCTCGCGTGCGTAGGCGTTGCTCAGCGTGAAGCTTGCGGACAGCGGGTCGAGCGAACGCCGCCAAGAATCGGGCCTTGAAATCCGACCAAGTTCGCGCATCGGTTGTATGGTTATGGAACCACATTCGGGCTAATTCGTCCAGATACAAGTCGACGTTGTTGAGCTTCATGGCGTCATCCCATTTATTATGAACGCTCACCCTTTCGTAGGAGGACAACCAGTCCTCTGCGTCGGTATCATCCTTGCCGCTGAAGTGGGGAGGTTCGCGTTGGGGCAGAACACCGGAGCACATGATGGGCGCGGGCTGCGGCGACGCCATTTCCTGGTCGATTCGTCCAGCTGCGGGTGTAAGCACTCGCTTGCTGCGTAATTCCAGGTTGGGGACCTTATAAGGTGTACGACCTCCACCAAAATATAGTGGGGTTTATTGGCAGGAAGGCAAAGCAAGGCCTGACTATCACGGAGTCCAAACGCGTCCAAGCGAGCTCTCGGGTCGGGGCACCAGTCTCGCGCACAGCGCTCTCGATGGGGCTGTCTGGCCCAGATTCAAGCACATACCCACTTGTGGTGGATTGTCCCATATCCAAGTACATACATCGTCTGACGCGAGACGTGCACGGCACACACCCATTTAAGGAAGTGGCCATGATATCTTCATTACAATATATATATATATATATATATATATAGAAAGATAAGTCGGCAGTCTACAACGCCAAAGGAGGCATAGGGGTGTGGTTAGGCTCTTTTTTTTAGTACGGTTAATGAAGTTCCTATTTTTTTTAAATATACGGAAGAAAGAAAGAAACACACGCGCCCAGAGTGGGACCCGAAGTGGTGGCAGGCGGCAACCCGACGGCGTTTTATAGAGTCTAGTGTATTGATTTGTCAAGTGCGCCTCATGCAGCTCCTTGAATGTGTTCACCCTTCCCAGGCCTAGAAGGCGCTGATTGGAGGTGTGGAGCAAAAGGTCGAGAGCGCGCTTGTAGATTTTACGGAGAATGACCTCGAGTACATTTTTGTCAAACCTGCGCAAGTGGAGGTATGGAGCCGAGTACAGGACTCGGCTGGTTACGAATGCATGCGCCAGCCGCAAGGCATCTTTGCATCGTAACACCGCGTGCTTATTGGAAACCCGGCTGATCATCCGGCCCACCTGGTCCCCCACTTTACGCAATTTGGCCAATGTTGTGTCTGCTCTGCGATGTTTGTGAATGAAGAGCCCCAGTACTCTGATCTCATCGCGTTCGGGTATGGGTCCGCTGTGAAGGGACAGGTTGATTTTGGTGGGGCACTTTGGTGAGGGGCGTATGTGCACGAATTCCGATTTGGACGGGGAGCACTGATGGCCACAGCGTCCGCCGCTGCCTGCAGGTTTGCCTCCATGTCTCCTGACGAACCGTGTGACGCCCAGATGGTGATGTCGTCGGCATACACCGCAGGCCGGATGCCTTCGACTTTCGCCAGCTGAGCAGAGAGCCTTATCATTGCCAGATTGAATAGGAGGGGCGAGGGGACCGCTCCCTGCGGGGTCCCTCGCGTGCCTAATTGGTAAGGGCCGGGATCCTCGGCAGGTCACCTCAGGTTTGTCTTCTCTGCTATGTGTGCGTATATTGAAAAATAATTGGCGATTGTAAATGAAACCGCAAATAAACTCATATTTACTGCAAAACAATCTGAAACAACTTCCCCAGAAAGTCCAATAAAACTTATTTTTCAACATCGCAACAAGCTTTGCTCGTGGCAGACCTAATTCGGTCTGCAAACAATGTGTTTCTGAAGTGCGAAAATCGCGATATTCGCAGCCCATGTAGACGACATTTCGAGGCGTTGCGAACTTCGCAAGTGGAAATGTTCGTTACACCGAATTCGCAGGCGAAAAACGTACCATGTAGAACGGGCTTAAGGCATTACGCTGCTCAGCACGAGGTCGCGGGTTCGATTCCTGACCGCAGCACCCGCTTTTCTGATGGAGGCGAAAAGCAAAAACGACCGTGGGCACGAGATTTAGGCTCACGTTAAAGATCCCCAGGTGGTCAAGACGATGATGATGATGATGGTTGGAGTTTTTTGGCGCAAGGCCAGCTGGGGCAAAGAGCGCCAAAGTATCTAGAAGAAAATAGTGGCTACAAAAGCCAGAATAACAATAAAATCAATTAACGGCAATGGTGATGGCTGGTGTATAGGGCCAGGTTTGATTACGTATGATAGGGAATGAGGTTTAAAAAGTTAACATCAGACAAATATTTAAAAACGCGTTGCACAGAGACCATGGCGTTGTCACCCAAAAACAAGGAAGGGTGCAGCAGAATGTGTTGTCTGTATAATTCCTTGAAGTGTCTGTGTCTTGTGTCGAGTGCCTTGCATGTGATTAAGATGTGGACTACGGATAGGCCCTCCCCACACCTGCTACACATGGGTCTTGGAGAGCCAGTGAGCAGGTGTGAGTGTGTTACATGTGTGTGGCCTATCCGCAACCTAGCTAAGGTAACTTCAATGTGTCTGTTGTGCGAGTCAGTTGTGTAACGTCCCAATTGTGGTTTTATTACGTGTAGTTTGTTGCCTGTCTGTTCGCTCCAGTCTGCTTGCCAAGTTTTACGGAGTTGCGGTCTTACATGTAGCTTAAGATCTGTGTAAGGTAGTATTGTTATGTTTACTGTGTTTCGGAGTCCAGCATTGGCGGCCATTTCATCCGCCAGTTTATTTCCGCCGATGCCAGAGTGGCCTGGCACCCAACACACAGTCACCTCAAGGTTTGAAGAATACGCCAGCAAAATTGATTTCAAGACAAGGTTAAGTACATGGTTCTTCGAGGACTTTCCGGATGACAATGTACTGACGACACGCAGCGAATCTGTATAAATGATAGATTTACGAATGTGGTGTTCAACTATGTGACTTACAACCAGAAAAATGCCATCTGCTTCTGCCGTAAAAATAGTTGTCTTTAGATTCATTGTTCTATATGCTTCAAAATTGAGACCATGCGCAGCACAAGACATTGCAGTGAACGTTTTAGATGCATCCCTGAAAAACTCTGCAGCCCTGTATTTATCCTGCACATACATGAAATGCTGCAAAATCCAACTTCTTGGTGTCCTGTTCTATTGTACTTTAAGAAAGACAAGTCACATGCAACAGGACGAAGATGCCATGGTGCTACAAGATCAGTGTGAGATGATTTGAATGTGTCTAAAAAGGAGACCTCATGAATAGTGACCTCGTCCCTCAGTCTCTGCGAGAAGCGAACAGGAAGGGATTGGTGATTTAAAAAGAGCTGTGATGTGGATGTATCATTAAAAACCGGTTTAAAAGGATGGTTGTCCCATGATAAAATTTTAGAGGCATATAACAAGTCAACATAGGTTCGCTGGTGTGATAAGCACCATTTGTCACACTCTGCGTAGAGACTGCAGAGGGCTCGTTCGGAATGCACCACAAGAGAGGTGAAGCCCCAAGTGAAGCACTGGGTCGAGCATTTTAAGTGCTGTTTTCGCGGCTAACCCATACCAGAGTCCTTCAATGCTTTACTGGTCAAGAAACTTCGGCTCTCGGTTCATATAGGGACTGCGCGCGCCGCTACAGGCGCCACCTCCGCACGAAGGTCATCCAGCCGCCGCGCGTGCGGCGTATTGGCCAACTCTTGGCGTGCAAACGCTCGCTGCTGTTGGTGTCTGCGCGCTGATTAACTGCGTTTTTTTTCGTAGTAGTTAGCGATGAATAGTCCGGTTATTGTATTAATCACGTTCCTTCAATGGGGGTTTTATTTTTCGAAGTAAGTTACCGTAAACTTCGGCCGCGAACGGCAACGGCTTCTGTGTGCTCTGGCACAAGCACTGCGCCGTCGTGTTTACGGATTTTAAATCTATATTGCTTCTTTTCTTAAAGCAAAGTTGTAAATACCACACATACGGTAGCTGTGTAGTCACGGGCTGCTGCGGGCCTATCGATAATACAATAAAAAAACTGAAAGAAACCAAGTACGCGTCGTTCAGACTACGCTTAATGTATCCGTTGATTGCTCTGGAATGCGCAGAACGCTAAAAGAGATAGCCCAATAGTATTGTCGTTTCGATGAGTGTGTACATACTTGAAAACATCTAAAAACGCTGCAGAAACGCGAATGATCAAAACACGAAGAGATACAAGGTGTTTCAGCGAACACTTTCAAAAATTCTTAAAAATGGGCTCTTCGAGAAAAAAAGAAACCCTCTTCAGAAGGAGATTGCTAGCTGCGGCGGGCGCCAGATAGTATCAAGGGTGTGCACATTAGTTAGGTGGGTAATTAAACTCTACTAATGAACTTCTTACTTAGTGGAGTTTGGTGGTTGTTGTCAATGGTGATTTTGTGGCCCCAGAGAAGGCGATTTCATATCAGTTTTTAAAACAACAAAAAAGTCGGTGTTTAAAGCCCTGTAGCGTGAGGAAACCTGCCGTTGTTTTCCGCTCAAAAACGAAACTCGGCGCTGAAGGAGCGCTAAAAGTCTTGAGCGAACGCAACGTCGGCTGGTGACGTGTTTCAATGAATGTGGCGGCCAATTCGAAATGTAAGTGCAATTTTCCCTAGCTAGGAAGCCTCAGCAAGCAGCCACAGCCGCGAAAGCCCTCCTCGCCCAGAAAACAAACCTTTCCTTTGTCTGATGCGCTTTCTAACACGCAGCGATTATAAACGAACAGCAAATAAACCTAACGAAAAAAAAAGGAACGGATGGTGACGTTTCACATCTTGCACGTCTGGTAGCCGCGTCAGATGTGGTTGAGACAATAAAAAAAGAAAAGCAAAACTGTCGCCAACGCCCACTAGGACTCCCGAAACGGGCGACCGTGTTGTGGGCAATGGCTAGCCTCTTTCTTGCGCCTACCAACGAAACAAAAGATAACGCTAGCCGTGGTATAAGGTGAGCGTTGATCATTGAAAAAATACAAGAGGCGATGGAGTTGATATCAGCTGATTCCCTAGCGTGGGGAATCACCAGAGCCTTTTTGAATTGGGCGACACAGTCACCGCAACACGTCATCGGCGGATGTTGCGTTTGCACTAGACTTCTGGCGCACCATGTGCGCTGCGTTTCGGTTTCATGGGGGAAAAAAACTTGATTTTTGCGGGCTGCAGGGCTCTACAGAGTGCATTTTTTTTGCTTTAAAAACTGGTCCGTTATCGTCGTCTCCGTGGCTACAAACTCGCCACTGGCAATAACCGCCAAACTCCGCAAATTAAAAAGCTCATTACAGAGTTTTAGTTAATTAACTATGTAATTCGAATGTTTCTCATAACTGCTGACGTCCGCCGAACCTGATAGCTTGTTCCTTAAGAGAATTCCTATTTTTCTTGAAAAGCCTACCTTCAGGAATTTTTTAAAGTGTTCACTGAAACACCCTGTATATGTTGCACCGTGTGTCCTTCCGCTTGCACGGTTTGCAATCCTTGCAAAAACAGAAAGCGAAAAAAGAACAATGAAAATGATTTTATCACACGCAAGAAAAAATTACAATGTTACGAAGGGAAACAAAAGAGCGTGGTCCAGCGTACAAAAATTTATTTTTTCGCGCTGCGATGTGCAGCACATGGAGGAAACAGAATATTGCCACGTAGCCAAGAACGACGCAAAGCTTTTCTGAACGCAGCGAACTAGCGATCTCCTGCACTACAAAAGACTAGAATGAAACACAAACGTCGAAGAAGCAGTCCGCAGTGTGACGTGAACAGATGAACGTCGATAAAGTGAGTTGCGTGGCGTTTGCTATGCATGCATTACTCTTGGAACGTTATTAATTTCAGATCCATGGAAATGGGATCGAGTACATTGTCGGAGAAACAAAAAATCAAGTTAGCGACAAGGTGGCACCCTTTCCATATCAAACAATATTGCCTGACGGGACGTACGACAAAAAGAGCAAACGGGCGCTCTGGTTGAAACTGCAGATAAGAAACCGGAATCGGCCACGCGCGGTTACAAAACAAACAAAACGAACCCTCGGGGATAATTCGCGGAAATATGAAAAGTAAAACCACAAGGACGTCCCAAAGCTTTTTTACACGCGAGCCTGGGCGCAATGTAATACAAGTTTGCAAACAGGCAATGAAGCACCGCTACAACCTGACTGATATGACACAACTCCGGCTTTAAGTTAGCCTTGTACAATTCTAGGTCCACGATGCTCTCGAAAGGGTACATTCTTTTTTCATTCTCACACACAGTGCATTTCCAGACACTGTCGCACACTTATAATCGAATCTGAAATCTCCGGTTGCTTGCCTTGGAATGGCGCCCCTCCATTTGCCACACAGCTGCCCGTCGCTCGGTCAAAAGAACAAGGAAACATTTTCTGTGGTATCGTTGTACAAGGAACGACACCCCGGGACGCAACTCATGTTCGACATCGTCGTTGCACTACTTAAGTCACATCACAAGAGCGCGATATGCACGTTACATTTTTTCCCGCACTCGTCGCGGCTCCGCCGTACGAGCCAGCGCAACGCCGCCCGAGGAGTGACCTCAGTGAGAGGGTGGCGCCACCGCGCGGCGGCCAAACGCAGCATATGAAGCTCTCCCATTGAGTTACGGAGCAGTTTCGTGACCAGTAAAGCATTGAAGGACTCTGCCCATACACAACACTTCCATAGTCCAATCTAGACCCCACTAAGCTTGTGAAAATACGTAACAGGAGTTGATTGTCCGTTCCATAGGACTGGTGGGACAAGATTTTAGGAATGTTGAGAGTGTTTACACATTTATGTTTCAATTGTTTAATGTGAGGGATGAACGTAAGGTTTTCATCCAACACCACACCTAAAAACCTGTGTTCCTTCCTCACAGGGATCGATACGCCATTAAGGGTAATGTCTAGGTCCGGATGGATCCCACGCTTCCTGGAGAAGGCAACACAGGTGCTTTTTTCTGGGTTAAGTTTAAAACTGTTCTTGTCTGCCAGGCTGGCAACTTTTTTGACAGCGAGCTGGATTTGACGCTCACAGATGGACATATTACATGATTTAAAAGATACCTGGGCGTCGTCTACATACATTGAATAAGAAATTGTAGGTGGCAATGCCTTTTAAAGTAAGTTCATCTTAAACATGAACAGAGTGCAGCTTAGAACTCCACCTTGCAGAACTCCCTTTTCTTGCACATGAACTCTTGAGAGTGCGCTACCTACTCTCACGCGAAACGTTCTTTCTGACAAATAACTAGCAAGGGTGTTGAGCATAAGGCCCGAACCACCGAAAGACTTCAGGTCACTGAGGATCCCGTAGCGCCAGGCGGTGTCATAGGCCTTTTCAAGGTCAAAAAACACCGTTCTGCAAAACTGATTGTGAATGAAAGCGTCCTTTATGTATAATTCAAGGGCGACAAGTTGGTCATTTGTAGATCGCCCCGCCCTGAAGCCTGCCTGGCAGCCCTCCAGAAGACCGTTGCACTCAAGAAAGTACACAAGTCTCCTGTTTATCATCTTCTCGAGGAGCTTGCACAGGCAGCTTGTAAGGGCGATGCGCCGATAGCTGGCGGGAGAAGAAGGGTCCTTCCCTTCCTTCTGGAAAGCCACTACTATGGCCTCCCTCTAAGAGCGAGGATTGTGCCCCGAAAGCTATATGTGAGGTCCACTTACGAGATTAGCGGCCGGACGCCCGGGCTGCGCGTGAGAACCCGCCGCTCTGTCTAGCGACGTACCACTGCCAACACTGCGCTGCAACCGCCACCAGTTCATCACGGCGTGCACGCGAGACGGATTGTCTGGCCCACCGCATACCACAAGAATAATCCCCCATTGATAAAACAGACAGCGCCGCCGGAGTCCGGGAACGTCTGCTGGACGAGCGGAGGTGGAGGGATTACCGGCGTCGGGACGAGCGCGCGCCGTGCAAGAAACTATTGTTAAAGCGCCCCCGCCGGCGCAGTGCACTGCGCCAGCGTCTTACGCGCTCATCCCTCGTGGTCGTACGCGCCTCCTGGCCCGCGAGCGGTCCGTTGACCCGAGATGGCGGCGACTCATTAAATATTCCGTGGCGTGCTGAGTGACAGCTGTCTACGGGAATTTTGGCACTCCCATACGCGTGCATGAACGCTACAGGGGCGTTTCCGAGAGAGGGTGATCTTGAGGTTTTATAAGACCGAACTTGGCCGTTGGAAATCGTTCTTGTCTGAGCGCTGAGCTGGCAGTTCCCGGCGGTCGGGACAAGGAGTCTCGACCGTTAAAGCTAGGTTGGGATTTGTGAGCCCCCTAGTCGAGGTTAAGATCGCGTCGGAGGTTTAGGGTGCAGCGCCGTACCGCGCAACTAGACGGATCTTGCGGCGAGACAGAGTTTCAGCCGTGGTTTCTCGAGCGGTTTGTGTACGCTCCGAGAATAGGAGAGTTAGACGAAGCTGAGGAGCTCGAGTGATTGCGCACTCGGAGCTAGCGTCTAGCTGAAGTTTGCAGTTTTTCTTTTTATTTCTCATGTACCCAGTTTCCTACTGTAAATAGCTGTATATAAACTCTTCGTTTCATTTAATCAACCCCAACGCCTTGAGTTCGTCAGTTCGACCGCCATCTCTAAGAACTTCAACACCATCGCCCTGCCAGCCTCCTGCCAAATCAACTGGAGCCCGGGCGATTGGGTTCCTGATCGACACCGGACTTCGGGGAAACGATCTTTACTGCCATATGTTATTGTATAGATGTAGAAGTGTTTCCAGGGTGTCTGAGTGTAGGTGTTGAATCATGGTGTATGTCATTTTGTCTGCACCTGGAGCTGAAGGCTTACATATGGTCAGCGCTGCCTTAAGCTCATGAATTGAAAAAGGAGAATTGTAAGTGTGCGACTTGTTGTTATCACGCAGGGACTTCTTTTCTACAGATGTTTTGTGTTTCATGAAAGTGTTTGTGTAGTGCGCTGAACTGGACACGTGTTGGAAGTGTTGTGCGAGTGTGTTAGCCTGGTCTTTCAGTGTGTCCCCTGTTGTACTAACCAGGGGCAGGCTGTGTGGTGTCGTCCTTTTAGTTTGCGTATTCGTGTCCAGACTTTGTGTGTGTCTGCGTATGAGTTGATGGAAGTGAGGAAGGTGCGCCAACTCTCCCTTTTCGCCTCACGACGCACTCGCTCCCAAAAGCCTTTGCCCGTTTAAAAGAAATGAGGTTATCTGACGTGGGGTACCGGCGAAGGACACCCCACGCCTTGTTCTGGGCCTCTCACGCCCGCCTGCAGTCCTCGTTCCACCAGGGCCTCCTTGGGGTGCGGGACGCACTGGAGGCCTGGGGAATGGACTTTTCGGCGGCGTCAAGGATGTGCGCCGCGATGAGTTGGGCGGCTTCCTCCACGTGTAGGTGTTTTATGGATGTGTGGTGTAGTTGAGATGTTTGTGTGAATGTGCTCCAGTTTGCTTTTGATTCATTAAAATTTTATGGGAAGATGGACTGCTCGGGCCTGTACCTATATACGTTAATGAAGTGGGGAAATGGTCACTACCATACGGGTCTGTGCCTACACCCCATTCAAGACATGGAAAGAGAACTGCGGAACCAATAGCCAAGTCAAGGTGCGAGTATGTATTGTGTCCTAAGTTATGGTATGTAGGCTGTTTTTTGTTGAAAAGGCATGCTCCGGAGGATGTAAGAAACTTCTCTATCAGGGGACCTCGGGCATCCGTTCTGGAGGAGCCCCGAAGTGAGTTGTGCGCGTTAAGGTCGCCTGTTAGTGTGTATGGTTCGGGCAGCTGGTCAACCAGTGCCTCGAAATCAGAGCTCAGAAGTGCAAAATCAGGAGCGATGTAAATGGACCATGCCGTTATCAACCTATTAAATATTATTGTACGGATCGCTACAGCCTCGAGGACAGTGTTTAAAGAGAGAGGGTGGCATGCTAATGATTTCCGGGCGATAATGGCCACACCTCCTGACGAGTGGGTGTAGCCAACCCTGTCCTTTCTGAATACCATTTACCTATTCAAGAAATTTGTTTCTTTAGAATTGAGGTGGGTTTCCCGGAGACACATGATACTTCGCTGACTGGCATGCAGAATCTCATACACATCGTCAAGATTTTTAAGGAGGCCTCTGCAGTTCCATTGGATGATGTTTTCTGTTCCCATTATTTAAATTTAAGAATGATTGCAGTGTGTGTGTTCGTGTGTGTTCATGTGTCGTCTTTCGGGGCTGTTACTCTTTGATTGGGCTTTTTAGGCCTTCCTGCTGGCTTGGCCGTCGGAGGCCGCTCCTTGCGGTGCGTTGCAGGCAAGAACGGCGTGACGTCCATCTCGTCCTCAGATGTCCGGGGGGTGCCCGTCGAACCGGGCCCCCCGGACTTGGCCCCCTTTCGGGAGCACTTCGTTTGAGGCGCCACCGTCGGGGGCGCCAGAAGTGGCACGGGCGGTGCGGTGGCAGTGGGAGCCAATGCGGGGCCCGTGGTGTGCATCCCCTCGGCACCCTCCAACGCACTGGAGGATGGGGAGGCAGAAGCGGGACCGGCACCGGTCCCAAAAGAAGTGGTTTGCACCACAGCCGCTGCTGCCTCAGCAAGTGGCGTGGTGCCGGGTTGGGCTGCGTGATGCAACCCAGCGTGGGGCGGGGCGGGACCAGGTCAGACTCGCTGAACTGGGTCCCTGTGGACACCAGACGCCGCTCCGCCCCCCGGCGAGCTGCGTCAGCGTACTTCCCCAGGGGGAAAGAGGCGAACCTCTTTCGCGCCTCCGGGAAGGTGATGTTCTCAGTTACCTTAATGTTGATTATCTTTTTTTCTAGTTGGAATTTTTCACACTTGCGGGAGTACGCTGCATATGGCCAGCCGCAGTTCACACATGACAGGGTATCGGATGGACAATTGTCGCTCGGATGATCATGCGCCGCGCATTTCGCACACGTCGTTCGGCCACGGCCACGGCAAGAGTTTGTACCATGCCTGAACCATTGGCACTTAAAACAGCGCCGCGGGTTCGGGATTTACGGACGGATGGAGCAACGGATAAAACCTGCATTTATGTGTTGTGGAAGAACTGCGCGATCAAAAGTCAAGATAATGTGCTTGGTGGGAATATCCTTGTCGTCTCTGCGGATAGTGATGCGTCTCACGGCAGTGCCACCCTGATCCTTCAAGCCAGCAAGGAGATCCGCATCCGTTTCGTTCAGGAGATCTGTCTCGGATATGACACCCTGCGAGCTGTTGAGGCTCCGATGCGGTGTGACCCTGATGTCGAGATCAGCCAGTCTAGTCTGAGCTAGAAGCTTTGCAGACTGCTGCTTGTCATTTATTTGGAATTGGAGTTCACCAGACCTTTGTTTTTTGCACCTATACGATTTTCCTATTATGGCTTCAAGATACTTGGCGATCAAGAAGACTGACTGAGATGCAAGAGGGGGGGGTTGGATTTAGGGACTCCATGACAAGAAATCGAGAGTAATGATCTCGTTCAGGAAATGTCAAAGAGCATGGCAATGGGGGAAACGATACTTCGGTGCGGCCCCTTTTAGGGGGCCGATCACGGTTGGGGGGGGCGGGGGGTTGAAAATAACATACGGCATTGTATAAAAGCAGGGAGACGGGGGTATACTTTCTCCTTTGACCTTAACCTGGTAGTCAAAAAGGTCCCGGAGCTCCCTGCCTGGTAGACAGGCAGGGAGGCCATCGGCCGGAGCTTGACCAAGGCTCCGACGGCCACCGTTTACGGCTTCTACCCTTCACCTTTAAACACCTCGCCACGGTTGAACGCCGCTTATGTATGGGAGCTCGGGGTGCGCAGTGTCGCTGCTCACCGTCACAATGAATACTCAAGGTGCCCCGTGCGGGGCAGGTGGTCACGATGAATCCCCAGCCTTCCACTACGGCGTGCCTCATCGCCTGCATTGCGTCGGTGCGATAAACCCTACAATCAATCAATCAGGTGATATTCGCAAGACACCAGATGAACTTTCTAACAGTTTTCTCAACTTTTCAGCAGCTCCACCACCATAGACTGTGCATTTAACGGAAGAATTTTATGGCATACACACGATGCACGAACGCAGACGAATGAAGGACGCAGACGCGAAACATGTGTACTGGCTATTTGGGTGCATTGGTTGGACACAACAGAAAAAAATTACCCCATCTTCCCGAAGGGAACCCTGAGTAGGATGCGCAGCATCGCGGGGTTCACCTACATTTCCCCCAAACCCAACTACTAACACAACGGAACGCAACGGAACCTCCGATGGAAATATAGACGTTGTTGACGTTTACAAACGGCTTCCCGTTCTCGAAGGTTCAGTTCCGCCGCTCGCTTCGTGCGTTTACGTTCCACTTCACGTTGTCGAAGTTCCGGTACCGCCGCTGGACGTTCTGGAACCGACGCTGCTTGACGTTGCCGAAGCTCAGGATCCGCTGCTCGACGTTGACGCTTCGAAGCTGCTTTGCGCTGACGAAGTTCAGGGTCCGCCGCTCGCTTCAAGCGTTTGCGTTCAGCGTCGCGTGCCCTTCGCTTCGCAGCTTTGTCTTGATTGGACGTAACGTTGCTATTAGTGTTTCGGCTGGTGCTACGCGTGCTTGCGTCAGCCCACTCACTGACGGGACTGTTGCTTCCATCACACTTCATCGGAAGCATCAACGGAGTCAACCGAAGCAAGCGCTGCACTGAACGCGCGTAGCGCTCTACCCGCTTTATATTCACACTTGAAGGAGAGGAGACTAGAGGAGGAGAGTAGCGCATGCACCGCGAGAACGCAGGAGAAGCGCAAGCAGGTGGTAGGAGAGAAGTGGAGAGAGTAACGCGCAGCTGTTGGAGAGCGGGAAAGAGGAGAGTTGCGCATGCGTAGTGTGAGTGCGGACGCCGACACCGCGGGACATACCGCCAAGCAACAGATGCTCCGCATCTAAAAACTACGTAGCTGCAACGACAGATATGTAAGACGTGATTCACCCAGCACTCGCGTGTGTGATAAATTGCTTGCCCATGCCCTCTCCTCGCCAATGCAGACATTCAGTTCAAGTGCTAGGTATGAATGCTAGCACAGCAATTTTCACGGAAAAGAGTGATTTAAAATGAAGCACTCACAATCTCCAACCAGGTACTGAAAAGCATGCAGTACACATTAGAACAGTTTTCGTTCGTCCGCAGCGTCCACAAGGTCAATTGGCACCTCTGCACCTAGCCTAGCTAGGACTTCGTGCTGTGGAAAGCAAAGATTGGCTCGCTTTCACACCATGCCTGTTCGTTTAGACCAATAAAAATTAAAGCACGCAGTTGCAAGCAAGCATCAGCAAAGACCAGGGCCATAGCCAGTAATTTTTTTTCGGAAGGGGTTATGGGCTATCGGAAGGCAGGAGTTTTGCCCAAGGGAACACCAATTCTTGCTTACGCGCAGCCCGGAAAATTTTCGGAGTTCCGGGCAAAGACAGCACCCAAGGTCTGATGAATCTACCACACAGGAATGCTCGAGTTCACCGCCCTGCCGCGATACTTTTGTTTGTTTGTTTTGGCGCAGTACGACATCGGCCATCCAAACTTTTTATGGGCCCGGTACTGGTATTACAGCGGAGTCTGGTGTATGGTACAGCGTATAGTCTGGTCTGGTGTATGGTGTATGGTGTATGGTACAGCGGAATATGGTGGAGTCAGTGACTGCCGAACAGGCAACACGAGCAACACGCTTACAGCAGATACGCGATAAGTTCTTCAACCAACAGGTCGACGCTGCACTTGACAATCGTGTAAGCAACTGTCCACGACAACGTATAGCGCGGGTAGCGGCTACTTTGACAGAAACTCGGACATCAAAAAAACGCCAAAGCGAACCTACTGCTGCAGAAGGGCGTACTTGCGCAATAGTGATAAAAAACCACCTTACCGCAGTGCACAGCTTCTTGATGCTATGCGCAGTGCCTTCGTGATAAAAGCAATAAAAGTAAAAATGGAAAGCACGCGGACCAGGAAGTGACGACAATGTCTTTATCACTTGATGTTTGGCAGTGACGTGTACTGGCTATTTGGGTGCACTGGTTGGACACAACAGAAAAAATTACCCCATCTTCCCGAGTGCACAGGGGTAAACATATCTGAAGTTTTTTGTCCAAAACAACTTTCCTTTCCTAAAAAAAATGTCGGCTCGGGTAACAGACATATTGAGCGGCTCGCGGAAAATTTGAAACTTCTACCACTGCAAAACAAAAACTAATACAGCTCGTGCCCTAGTTATTTTTATATGAAGACTTTTATCACTTTTTATCTCATGGTTGTGTGAACAAAATTGGCTTAACATTGTTCAGGGCTCCACTCACTTAAATGGTAAGAACCTCCAGGGTGCATCTAGGTTTGCATAAACCGTACAGAAAATTTCTGCGTTTGTGTGCGCGGATCAGGCCGTGAGGCAAAAAATTTGGTGTTGAAAATTTCCAGCCACACGACCAGGGTTTGAAGACTGCGTACCTTGAACGGCTGGCTCGATCAGCACGAGCGCTAGCTCGTCGCAGACGCTGTCCACCACTGCCATGAGGAGCACCACAGTGAGAAGCGAGTCGAACAGTAGGCACAGCGACACGCTGCTCACCACGGTGAACGCCACGAGGCTGCAAAAGGAGAGAGGCATCTATGCATCACCCTCGACTTATCGGGTAACTGAAGGCCGTCTTGTGAATTGTATTACATGCGCGAAGTACTTCTGCAAGGATTCTGGAGGGAAGGTCTTACCACGGACACTCAGAAGAACACGTGGGGCGCCGACTTGGAAGATCGTACGCACGCAAGTCCTACACAGGGGAAGGAAAACCGTAGCACCTTCTGGAGACCATCGTCTTTTGCAGTATTTGTGGGGTTTTCAAAAGGAATTCCGGAACTGACCAGCGCATATGCTCGCATGGCAAGTGAGAAACTCCCCTAGTTCTTAATAAGCACACAATACATAATATTAGCATGAAGCTGCGGAATTACCACTCGAGCGGCGAACTAATTTGTGTGCTTGCAGTTGCCTGCGTATGATATAATAATACTTCTTGCTCATACACCTACGCGCGAGCACATAAGGTCCAGCTGGACCAGTGGGGTTCATACCTATGCAGGGATTAATTTCCAAACTCCGCTATTTTTTATTTGTGGTCACTGCTCTGCTTGCATAATCTGCTGGCGCTACGTGGAAGAATTTCACCGACGAGGGGCCGCGCCTAGAGCTCTGATAAAAGGCAGAGCGAGTGACCTGCGGGGTCATTGTGCCTAAGCCCTGCCAGTGGCTTTTGTGTCCTCACTGCCACGCTTTATGTTCGCGGGCAAGGTCACCCTAGTTTTACAATGACATGTCAATTGCTGCAATCAAACTACTGCGAACGCAGTACGACGAAGAAAATGCAAAAAAAACTACACGTAAGCTGAGAATGCTTTGGCCAATGAATCAGATGGAAGCCGATTCTGTTCGCGAGTAGTTTTTAAAAAAAAGGTTTTAGACGTCTCTCTCTCACATGTGAAATCCTTCATATTTTATGAGTGATGTAACCGTGTAACCACTTAGTTACCAGGTCGATAAATTTATTATTGTCTATTCCAAGCTTATTGTGGTAAAGTGAATACAAAAACTTCAGCAGAATCACGTTGACATCTATTTTACAATGTACCCAGTTCTGATTTCTAAAAACCGACGTTGCAGATACTCGCCAGCAATCTGATGGCTTTTCTTTGAACGATTTCTAGTTTATCAATATTGGTCTTGTGTACAGGTCTTAGATAATCGACGCGTATTCTAGGAAGGGCCTAATGAAAGATTTGAAGTAAACGAATGTGGAGCGTCCGATTTGGGTATTGCCGCAATTTTACCGTATTTAGTTTTCCGGAATCTCGGATGGTGATAAAGATTTATTAAATATGAGATGAAATTATTGCGAGCTCCATGTAGCATACCTCACCAAAACGTTTTTATCAATAAAGCCTATTCCGGACGTTTTCCTAGCGTTGATTTAAAGCAAATGGGAAAGGACACCCTCCTGGATATCGAGATCTCCTGGGATATCGAGATGCAGCTAATTGGAGGAATGCTCTCATGTTGATTGACTGGGGGCACACGTGTCATCGTTAGTGACTACTGAACCGAAGTAATTAAAAGACGATGCAATAATTAGCAAGTCAGTGACGCTGTCGCCGTTGTCTACATTACTAGAAATTCACTTCTTTTTGATGAGAAATAACGCCGAAATTTTTCTGGGGACGAAAGAAAATTTTTCATGGTTACTTCGTGGTAAAACGCTTTGGCTTTGTAATGCTTTCTTGAAGGCGTTTGTGCATTGCCACAAGTTTTCCGCAACTATACCTGCTGATGGAAAATGTAGATGTTTTCTTTCGTTTTTGTCTCTCGTCCCATGCACAATAATTCCCTATTTATCCATGGATTAGCCCAATGGCTGACAGTTTCTCTGAAAGGCACAAACCGTTCAATGCACGAGAAAACAAGTGTTAAAAAGCCACATGTCGTCCAGAGTACTCGTTTGACTCGTAAGGAAAAGTGAACGCAGAAAACGACACTTTCAGAGCGTCAATAATGTCCACGTTTGAGCACCTGAGAAAACTGGAACCAACTGTCTGTTTCTTGCGGTTTTGGTGATACAATTTCCAGGGGTAGACAACAGAACCATTTTATCATCTGAAATTTCTTCCATTACTTGTATGTCGATGTCTCGACGTGCAATACTTTGGCTAACAAGAAAGTGATCCAGGACCGAACGCTGGTCTTTCTGGAGGCGAGTGGACTGTTTAATTAACTGCTTTACATTGTAAAAAAGCATAAGGCCCACAATCAGTTCCACCTCGCCGCAGGGACTGGGGGCTCCAGAAAATCACCAGACCAGTCAATAAACGCAACACTAAAGTCTCCAGGCTAAAAAAAAAGCTAAAAAAGCTCGTGTCGCATTTTCTGGGAGAGAACTCAGAAAGGTTTTAAACAATGTGTTATCGCTGTTCGGAGGACACATACAGTCACACTTAGCTCGTGTAAATGCGGTTTTATAACCCATTCAACGCTCGGCCCCGTATATTGGTTTGCCTGATCACGTGCAATGATTCCTGAACCATAATGGCGACGGCCCACCACGCGTGTCTATATCTTCTCAATAAATTTCGTAGCCTGGTGGTTAATATTTCGCCATTCTGGGATTTTTAGGATATGGGGAGGTGTGCAATTACCAGATTTTCTAAATCTTCCAATTTGTTCATGACGCTACGAGCATTTACGTTCACGCATACGACAGGTTTACGAGATTCACGGTTATTTCATTCCTTGCGTACATGACTACCGGCGCCCTTTTTCATGGAAATTCTTTGTTTGGACGTCCTTCCATTCGAACAGCTATTTCAGTAACCACTCCTCCGGCGCTTCTAATTTTAGAGGTGGTGTTCTAGTTTTTTTATTTCTAGTTTTTTGCTTATGGCTATGGGAGAATATTTGGAAACTGATATATTAGTATTTGTTGACTTAAAGCAGTTTTTCTGCGCTTCCGCTTTTACGTGGTGATCAAGCAATCTTAACATGACTGGATGTTGTTTATTAGCTAAATTGCGCCCAAGCCTGTGCATTCTTTCCGCCGAGCTCAGCTGCACGTCCAGCATTTTTTAAAACACATCTTAAACAATAGCGTTAGAAGGCGTATCCGCTGTTTCTTTCTCTTCCTCAAGTAAAACGATAATCTTGCGCTTAGTGCGGTCTTCGAAATCTACAACTTTGTTTCCAATATTACGTACAATTTTTATCTGGCTTTACACTTTCACATTTACTCCTTTAATAACCGATGCGAAAGCTTATACCTGCTTTAGGTCTGTTTCTATGCGTCGAGCCTTTCTTCAATGTTCTTTTGGCCTACTAGTAGTTCAGCAAGATGTTCCTCAACAGTGGGGCTCGGGTTGGGCTCAAGTCCCCACATAGCATTAAAAACGTTACATAAAATATTAGAGTGACCAAACAAGCCCAAAAGACACTTTGTAGGCATGTCAGCTGAATCAAGCAACGATTACTGGTTTCGACAGTGGAATACTTGTTACTGAACTCCACAAAAGAAAAAACCGAATTTCGGATTTTGCTCCCAGACGAGCCGACGTGCCATCTGAGGCAGTAGGATGTGGACGGTCTTATATGCTGCCATGTTTATTTGTTAATGTTAAAGTTTTCCAAGAAGTCGTGTCTAGAGAGAATAATGTGTTTTGGTTCTGTGTTTTTTGATGGCTGGAGGCAGGGAAAAAATTAAATCCGTTCCACTCAACGGGAAAGATGTCGAAGTGCACAGCAGTGATTCGCCATAATGGGTTGTGGCCCCGTTATCCGTTCACTGCTACCACCCATCACGCTCTTCGCCTGCCTGTCGCACTCCTCTCTTGATGAAGTGAACAGAGGTTTGTCCAAAGCAATGCAAATTTCCCGCCTTCGCAGTGCTCGCGCGCCCCCTGCCTGGAACAGCGTGAGCGGGATCTCGAACGTGCCGGCGCCTTACTGGAACGCGTTGTTTTTGGCAGCCACTTTTCTCGCTTACTATCTTAAAAACAAATCTAACGGACGTTCCTATATGGACGCAGGGGCTGCCGGTTATATACACAGGTTTTGCCTCAAATGTAGCTGCAGTTTTCTTTACGCTAAACAACGGGGAGATGTAGGACAAGCGCGAGCGGTTCAGGAGTTTCGAACGGTTTTGAACCGCTGGCTTTTCGAAGCCTCTGTTTGGGTCCGTTACGCCGTAACGCCGTGGGGCTCAATTTGGGTCCGTTATCTCGCTGCGCCGCCTGATTCCGGCAGCCGCTTCAAATTGTGACAGCGAAGGAGCTACGACGATACGGAGGGTCACTAAAGTGTTCTGCACTTAAGATAGCAGAGTTTCTCCGGGTCGGATATTGGAGTGCCTTGAATTAAACAAACATATCCGCTGCGGCAAAAGGATGCTCCGGAGTGGACATGTCGCACACGACAGTTAAGCTGTCAAGCTTGAACTTCTCAAGCTTCGGTGATGTCGTAAAAGCCCGCAAGTGGACCAGTTCTGAGTCCTAGCGCTGAAACTTCAAGTGGCTGATCGGACGGCCGTGACATCGACATGGTAAAAAGCGTGTCACCAACTAGCCCACATTTCTCGGTTGGGTAGTGACACGGCCGCGTCGATGCGACGCAAAGCTTCCGCGAGGTGTCAGAGGCGCCGCTGACGTGCCGAATGATCGTTGTGAACTCCGACACAAAATGCAAGCTGCCGTGCCTCGCGAGGCGTATAAAGAGAGTGATTACGTTCCAAGGGATAAACTGAGGGCTTGTGTTCCGTGAAGATTGCAGAAGGCTGGCCTTCGACGAGATGGCCACGAGAGAGCGCGCAGCGAGACAGATGGCGAGCGGGAAAGGGCGACACATCAGACGTTACACACAGGCTTTCTCGTTGGGTCCACGCTTAGTGTGAGGGCCCTAACACCTGCTATACATACAGTTCTCTTGTTGACGAAAGTGTGCTACATCAAGCATTAAAAACGCATGGACAGTTTTCCGTGATGGTGCAATAGAAATGTCTCAGCGCATAAAAATGGCGCCTATTTCGCAGCAATTCACTTTAGGAAGGGAGGGCAGAGTACGCAGCCTGCTGTACAACCATTCAAAAGGACCTGAAAGCAAGTGCGTTCATTTGCTCATCGCAACAGAGGCTAAACAATCGACACCCTTTACTGTAGTCAGAAGTGCAGCAGCGAACACATACCTCTTACCACTGGGGCCTATCCAGGTAAGTACGTGCAGTCCAGCGCGTGTTGCCAGCAATGACTCGTACATGGCCGCCGAGATTGCCATTGCCGATATGAAATAAAGCTGCCTCGGCTGCGCCAGATAAAAGTAAACGGGTAAATATCAGAAAACATGGCAATCGTAGGAAGCATAATTTCTGTATTTACAAATATTCAGTAACTACAGGAGCTTTCTCACTATAAAAAGCGCGCGAGAAACTAGTCAGCATGCACCGAATAACGGCTAATTCGCACAAATAATTATGCATACTTTCGAGGACGGCTAAGAAATTCTGCTGATGTAGTTATCGCGAAAACGTTAGTGTCCGATTGCCGGACGTGTCGCCTCATTATTTCATCTTCCTTGCGCGTGTTTTTCTAGTGAATACCATGACTTGGCGCATACCTGCGTTATCATCGCAGGTATGCGCCAAGAATTCTATCGGGGACGAGTAGGCGCGGTACTCTAGAAACATAAGCAAGAAAGCAGCAAAGCAGCAAGAAAGCAGCACAAAAATAATAAACTGGATTTTATAAAGCCACGAAAGGGCAGTATTACCTGAGACCAAAAACAATTAACACAGCGAATAGGCCACACACACGTACGCCACGGGCGTACGCAGGAGGGGGGCGAGAGGCTTTCCCTCCCTACCCCCGAAATTTTCTTTCTGGGGCGGCGGAAGTTGAAAATAACTGCCGGTGAACAAATACCGTTCTTTGTTTCTGTGGGGATAAGCTACGCACCAACCACCTCAATTGTGCAAGTTGCCACCATTTTGCAAGTTCAGTAGGAAAAAGGAACAAAACAATCTGAAAGTTATGTGGAGTAAGACTTCATCTTAAAACTTCGCATCTTGTATCTTGATTTCTGTTTCTTTTACATCTTCGTCCTCTCACGCTGCTCCTTCGCACTTTTTTAGGAGACTGCCTCCGAAATGAAATCCTATGGACGCCAGTGCACACGCAGCACACCTTTTAATGGTGCAATATCCCCAGTTTGTGACAAATTTGTTTCAGTAGACCACGTGTTAGTTGAGTGCACCTCGTGTGACAATGCCAGACGGCGACACTTCCCTGATATATACTTTGCAAAATTTTGCTGCTTCCAAGCGAAACCGACGAAAGGTTACCGCCCCAACAAAGGGGCACGCGAAGCCGGCCGAAGGGAGTAGCGAGGCCGGAGCCAAAGTAGAGGGACAAGAAGTCGAGAAGACGTCACGGCCGCGTCGCGGAAAGGCCCACGCGCGAGGGGATCTAACCGAGCTGCAGGCACTTTAATAAAGTTGTTCTCTCTCTCTCTCTCTGCTTCCATCTAGTGCATGAGCATTCCTTATGATGTAGTTAACGCGGAGGCGTTAGTTTTTAATTGTGGAAAGGACATTCCTGTATTGTGTGCGCTACCTTGTTGACCGGCGCGTTTTAGAGTCCATTGCTGCACACAGCCCAACAATGCACAATGAGCAAATGTCGTCTCAGGAAAGCAGCGCGTCTGCCGTGTGACCATCATCATCGCCCTTTTCAAAGATTCAAGGGAGTCTACTGGCTTAACAGCCATACAGCTGCGGGCCTGAGGCATCCAAAAGACAGGCATACAAAGTGCCAGCTGCCTTCACAGCTGTAAGGTTACAGTTATATATACAGGACACGTGACAATAAAACATAAATATTAACAGGTGACGTGGGTTAATAAATGGGACATAAGATAATGAGAAGATATATACAGGTGAAGTGGGATTATCTGCAAAGTGCACTGCAGCTGGTCACACATCTGTATGGCACCACGTCTTTGAATTCGGCAACATTATGGGCTCTCCTTTCATCGAGAGAGAGAGATAGAGAGAGTAAACCAGAGAATGGTAGGACGTCTGGCCTTAGGCGCGCATGGAAAACAACTAACGAAGCAGTTCAGGGAGATATGGGCTGGGCGTCATTTGAAGTTAGAGAAGGTCAGAGTAAAATATGCTTTGAGATGAGGTTGAGGGCAATGGATCAACGAAGGTGGGCAGCTAAGGTTTTTAGGTATCTATACTTGAAAAGCGTGGACACGCAGTGGTTAAGAAAGACCAGAAGGCTAACGATGAAATACGGAAAGAACAGGGGAGAATCCAAAACAGCCAAGGTAACCAAAAAAGAGGCAAGGCAGATTGAAACGAATAAATGGAGCGAAAAAAAAATCGCGCCAATCCACCCCGTGAATGTGGTTGTAAAGCAAAGCTGTACGGCGCCCACAATGATTACCAAGCGACGTCACTCAAATTCACTCACGTCGCTCTACAAATAGTGAAACCAGATATAAGTGAAATGCACCTAACCACACCATTTATAACTTGAAAGAGATAATCTTGGTAAGGTTAAATCAATGCATGATGCATGAACGGTGGTTCGTTGAGTTGTATTGGTGTAGCACATTAGTGGAAACGTTTTTGATGAAATTAAAGGAAGCTCAAACCCGGTGTTACACAATCTGACTTCTACGTCTCTGCCCCGCGGACGGAGGCTACGAGATTTGCGGCAGAGATGAAGGAGGAGGAGGAGGAGGAGGAGGAGGAGGAGGAGGAAATACTTCTACTCAGATTTCTGAACGGCCCAGAGTGCGTCCCAAGGCGGTGGTTCCTTCTCTGGATCCCATATGCAGTCCGCGCCGCCTGTGCTCTGTCCACCCGCTGAAGCTGGGTAGGCAGAGAGGGGCTGGGCAGCAGCATCTCCCATTGATCTTTTTGAGCAGTTGACGGAAGGAGAGGAGGGTGCTCAGGGCTAAAGTCGCACACCCCGATTATGTGGCGGAGTGTTCCTGCTTCTGAGCAAAATTTACATTCAGCGTCGTAGCGATTCGGGTGCATTAAGTGAAGACGCGTTGGGTGTGGGCAGAAGCCGGATTTTATGAGCCGTAGGGTAGATTGTTGCTCTCTGGAAAGGTCTGGGTAAGGCGACGGTAGGGTCTGTCACTGAAGGCGATAATTAATGCTGGGTTATCTCCCTGAACGTGACAAGCGGGTGATTGTCCTCGTGCAGCACCTTAGCACGGGAGGTAAAAGCGCAGGCTTGTTGGTGCGCGTATTCGTTGCCCTCCATGGAAGCTTGAGCGGGTGTTCAGATGAGCTGAATGGAGCCGTTCGGGAAGTGTTTTTTTGGCACGCGCAGTGCAGGTCGGGACACCAAACGAGACTGGTAATTCCAGTAGGCTTGCTGGGAATCGTTGACTACCCTCCGAACCCCTGGTTGAGTGAGAGCCAAGGTGATGGCTGCCTCTACCGCTACCGTCATTTCTTGGGTCTTGAGTGAAGTACACGAAAGGAGGTTGGTTCTGGAGGTAGCCACAATGATGGCGTATTGATGTTGGGAGGCGTCTGTGTAGATAACTGCATGATCCCCACCGGCGGTGGTGTTGAGCTCTTGAGCCCATGCTTTTCAGTGACCCTCGTCGTGCGAGGGATTCATATTTCTAAGCAAAGGGAGCATCTTTAGTTTTAGTCGCCAAGAGTCCGGGAGTACATCAAGCGGAGTGACATTCTGGGCTGCCCAGCCAATATGGTGAAGCCTGCGGCAACCCACCGCAGTTCTAAGTCGGAGCTTCTGGTTAGAAAGATAGCCTTCTATCAGCTCTTCGACCGTGTTGTGGAGCTACGTGCTAAGTAGCCTCTGTGTGGACGCACTCATGGGAAGACCAATGGTCTGCTCAACCGCCTTTCTAATCACAATATAAAGCACCTCTATGTCCCCCTTGTCGAGAAAGAAGACAGGGGTTGACGTAAGTGACTCTCGAGAGGACAAAAGCTTGAATTAATCGAAAGGTATCCGATTTCTTGAGGCCTCTCTTCTTGGTGGCAACTGGTCTGATCATGTTTAGGATTTGATTAATACTGTGTTTGAGGTGCTGCAAGTATACGTCACTCTTGATGTTGGCCTGGAGATGTAGGCCCTGGATCTTTATGCTGGGGCTTGGAGTGATGGCCTGGCCATCAAGGAGAATTTGAATGTGTTCCTTGATGTGGTGTGATGGCGGACGACAAGGAGCTGTGATTTTTTACGTGAACACTGGAGGCAACAGGCTTTAACACACTGGCGTACTAGAAGGGAGATGTCATGCATTGGTGTGAGCTTCCTTTAATTTTTGTAACTCTTAACCCATGCGCAAGGCGCGCACAGGGCCGCTAGACGTGTCGTGGGCGGGCAGCACAGCTGCGCGAGTTGTCGCATGACGCTCTCACGTGGCATTCAGCGAGAACTCAGGGGGTAAACCCCTTGATCTGCTTAGAGGGTACACCACCTGTCTTTCCTGTCTTCGCGTTGGCTCGTAGCTAAATCGGTAAGACAACGGGCTCTCGCTTCGTTAGTCTGTTAGTTCCAGGTTCGATTCCTGGCGGTGCCAGTGAATTCTTTTATTTGTTCGCTGGAGTTTTCTGGTGACACCAACGGTCGCGAAAGAACCCTTGGGGGGTAGAGGTAAAAAGCTTTGCTTTAAAATGGAAACTAAAACGTCGTTAGAGATGTGCAGGGCTGAGAAATTGAACATCAGAAAGGAAAATTTCTACGATAATTCCCAGGAGGTTGCCTGCGAACTAAGAGTTTTGTGGGGAAGTATTCACAAAATGATGGGGTATGCGTATCCATCCATCCAAATCTGAGGGTATCCATCCAAATCTACATGAAGGGAATATTGGGCTTCCAGAAGCCCTAGGCTTTAAGGGTATCAGAGAGGAAGTTAACTTCAAGGCTGTCGAGGGGACGAAAAGAAGATTAGAATGCTGGTGGACGAAAACAGAGAGGGGAATATTGCCTAGGACAGTTACCACCTGTAACAGGGAAAAAAAGTATTTCGGGCCTAATAAGCTTTAGTGCCTGCCTAAGCAGCGCTAGTATTAAACCAAGAGTGTAAAACATTGTTATATAGTCCTTTCTGGTAAGCTGACATGTCATCACCCCGCTTCAAACGGGAAACCAATAGCAATCATCATCATCATCATCAGAGAGAGAGAGAGAGAGAGGAGAGAGGGGAGAGATAGAAAGCACTTTATTAGAGAAGAAAGCCGGGATGTTTGCCAGAATCTCAACGCCAATATTCTACTACGGGGGGTTGGGTAGGGGAGGATAGAGTAGGCCTTATAGGTAACAGGGCAGAAAAAAGAGGAGAAAAGAAGTAAAAAAAGAACAGGTATCATGCAGTTTGTGTGAACAGTTCAATGAACATCATGATCACTGAAGTATTTTCAATCATTTCATTGACGCCGATCTCTTCCAGGTATTCAAATAACACCACTAGTGCTTTGCGTTGAGCTTAAGGGGAGGGTCCTGGACCTTAAACTCACTGGCCCTGGGTGTAGGTGCTCGATCTCCTGCACCAAACGGCACCTTGCAAGCATATAAGGGGGCACTCTAACAGTACGTGTTCCACGGTTTCGCGGCGATCCGCAGTTATCACACTAAGAATTGATTGATTGTAGGGTTTAACGCGCCGACGCAACGCAGGCGATGAAGCGCCGTATTGGATGATTGATTGATTGATTGTGGGGTTTAACGCGCCGACGCAACGCAGGCGATGAGGCGCGCCGTAGTGGAGGGCTCCGGATTAATTTTGACCACCTGGGGATCTTTATCGTGCGCCGAAATCTCGTACACACGGGCGTTTTTGCTTTTCGCCTCCATCAGAAAAGCGGCCGCCGCGGCCGGGAATCGAACCCGCGACCTTGTGCTCAGCAGCGCAACGCCTTAGCCACTGAGCCACCGCGGCGGGTCCGTATTGGATGGCTCCAGATTAATTTCGACTACCTGGGGATCTTTAACGTGCGCCGAAATCTCGTACAGACGGGCGTTTTTGCTTTTCGCCTCCATCAGAAAAGCGGGCGCCGCGGCCGGGGTTCGAACCCGAGTCCTCGTGCTCAGCAGCACAACGCCTCAGCCACTACACAGTAAGAATTCTTGAAGGCGGCAGAAGAGTCAGCGAAGTCAATATAGGTACTAAGGAAAGAAAATCAACTGATATTTTTACCGTACAGCGTAAAGCTAGGGTGCGGGGAGCACTTTTTTGCGCTGGGCGAACAAGCACAGCGGTCAGCACCACGACTACGCATCTGCGGACGCTTTTCCGTCTACGAAATGCAATTGCTAGACGTGAGCTATTGTGGAAACTCGGGCGACGCTTACTGCACGAGCGCAATACAACAAATAGTCACCTAAGCTGCTTGAAATGCCAAAACTAAATAAAAGTGTAAATTGGTTGTACAATATATACCCGATATTACCAATGTCAGCGAGCCCGCCCCGTGGCCGAGTGGTCTGGGGCGCTAGGTATATCACCGCAAGTATTTTGCAAGTCATGAGTTCGAATCCCCGCGGGTACGTGCTTTTTTTTTAGGGGCGAAGCTCCTAAAGCCATGGGTCTGTCCATCCCTTGTGTCTCGTGGTACGTGACCGCCGCATGCTTTCGGAGATGTCACAAAGTGGGCCGCGTTGCACGCGCAAGAACCGGCTGCAACCGGCAGCGCAAACTCGGCCCCGGGAGCGCGAGCTTGTCTGTGTTCGCCAACGGAGGCGCGAGCGCACGTGCACTGCGAGGGGGTGATCACGCAAGAGATCACGCCACGAACGCAGGCAGTCGTTCTCGGAGATCGAACGAGACGCAAGGACCTTTGCTCGTTTCCTCTCGTCTTGTTCGGGCACAAGTTCGCCCTAAATAAAAGTTCTTTCTTCAAATACGCACTCAGATGTATCCATATGAACCCTACCACGATCCGAGGAACGTGTATAGACTTAGTGTTTGCAAACTTCCCATTGCAGCCAGTACAAGAACCTCTCTCGCTTCATTTCACAGATCATAAAGCCGTCGTAATGAAGGGACCTCGCAATCCCGTCATGACAACGACGAAATGAAAAGAACAAACGAAGAAACGAAACAACAAACGAACAAGAACAAAATAAAAGAACAAAATAAAAGTTCATTTGTACAATGTACGCACACAGTCTTACGTCTTTCTTAAATGTAATGGGCGAACTTTCACGGGAGAGTTACGGTTACCGATGATCTCCCCCTCTCGAGCTTCGCCCCACTTATCTCATTCATTCCGTGGATATGGCGTGATTTTTTTTTTGTAAGTTAACTTTTTTTGTTTTCCGCCGATGTTTTCTATATTAAGTTCACCTTTTTTTTGGCCGCAACGTTCATGGCTCCACGAACTAGTTCACAAAACGCGCGCAGGCTGGCACTGGCGCGCTAGCGAGTTCTCGTTGGCGTGCTGTTGCCATAAGCACCGACTGCTTGCAGGCAGTGGGCACAGGCCAGAATGAACAGACCCTTGGCCTGGTGCGAACACGTTTTTTACAATACAGGCATGGGGGAGGCAAGCTCCGAATATGGGGGAAAAGCGCATGACATTTGGGCGTCTGCGGGTACGCGGAGGGCTTTCATGCACTGCGTAGGTCTCGGCTAGTGAATGCTACGATTCCAAGCCGTCCTGCGAGGCTTATCTTTATGCATTTTTACAGCTGACAACATGGCAGAAGCGCGGTACGATGATTACTGAGTTATTGAGAATGCCCATCCAACAACGCCACCGGTTGTGTTTTACAGAACCGAAACCGAAACCGAAACTTGTTTGATTGCTCACCTCGGGTATCGTCCAATCACGGTGCCCGCTCCTCCCAACGTCACAGCTTTAGTTGGTGCGGCCGCCGCAAACCGCGCATGGTAGTTTTTCTTCTTTCTAGCTTTGTAAAATAATTACCGATTTGTCAACCGGATAAATGATGAAAAGTGTGCTAATTTGAGCAAGTCTACGCAGTGCAAGCAAAAACGGGAGCTTGACAAATTCACTTCAGTGTCCCTTTAATGTATTGTTATTCGCGGGCAGTCGATGTCGCAGATGTTCCGCGCGGGTTCTTCGAGCCTAATCCCGTCCAATTGCAGACAGCTAGCCTCAACGGCAGTGCCCAAGCACGACGACCCCCTGGGAAGTCCGAGGCAGATACAAAGGCAATTGTTTCTTGCCGCATATACCCGTTTTCTGCTTGTGGGCGACAGTTTTTGAAGGACAGGCAGACTGTAGCACAGTACGCCGTAGACATAGGCTTTACAGAGCGGTATCACGGAACGACAATCACTGCCCCATCGACTGCCGGCAAGATACCCGACGATCTTTGACATCGCAGATATGCGCGTACAGAGCCTTTTAACCTCCCGAGCCCACGAAAGATTACGGTCTATTAAAGGAGTACTGACACCAAATTTTGATATCTAAAAAATGATATAATTGGCTTCAGTAGTTTGTACAGATGCCTCACAGAACTTTTTGCAGCGATCCGAGGCCGGAATCACATCTAAAATCGATTTTGATTGTCCAGGCCGCGAGCTTCCACAAATCGGCAGCACTAGCGCAATCGCTTTCGGCGTGACGAAACATTGGCCTACGTGTCTGGCCGGTTCAGGGTGACGTCATATAGTCGTTTTCAGAACCGGAAACGGTATCCTGCGCTGCTGTTGTCGGTGGTATTCGTTTGGGCAGGAGACGTGGGCGTAGCTGTGTGAGCAATGCTTGTAAACGTTGCGTGTTCGACGTCTTTGCTCTTCAGTTCGTTGCCGGCGCATGGTGTTCGGCACTGGTGCCGAAAACGGCGTGGTGCGCGATGTCGATGGGCACCGCGGCGACGCGGCGGTGCGCGTCGCCGAGCTCGCCCAAGTTGTGCTATGGCAAGCTCGCGGTATGCGAAGTACTGCTCGTGGAAGCCTGCCCGAGCAAATCGACGACGACGCCAAGATGCATTATTTTCCACGCGACGACATGCAGCGCTAAACGTGGACTTCGTGGAGTTCGTGCACGCCGGCGGCCGCAAGAACTGTCGCCCAAGCCAGCGTGCTCGGGGTTGCACGGGTCACCTTGGGTGTTGGGAACTTAGTATCGTGGCGACTATTTGATCGCTGGTATCTGTACAACTGCGAATGACCATCCCTTACACAACTTTTCACCACACTATCATCCCCTTTTTCGCATACGAAGCTTTATTTTGGCAATAATTTCCGTTTCTGCGATCGGTGACCAAGACATCTGCCGCGGCCTGTTTCGATTCTAGCGCGCAGGTGGCGCCATCTTTCGGCCGCTCGCCGCACCGTGGTGCCGAGAGTGCTGGGTCGGAGCGCCGAACCCCCGCGTCCGGTCAGCGTAGGCTTACCATTGCGGCAAATATCTGAACGCCACTTTTAAATTCAGCGCTGATAATAACTCCTAGCACAATTTTCAACACACTAACATCTAGTTTCTCGCATGTAGAGCTTCTTTTTCGTGATCAGATTGGTTAGAAGAGTGGCGACAAGCTGTTGCTATCACGGTCTGCGCCGGTTCGAGCCGCAGTGATATTAAAAAACGGACGACGGCAAAGACATCGCCGGCCTAATCGCCTGGCCAAATAAGGTTGTTCTGTCTGTCGAGTGGCAGTGACTCATCCGAGTCTGAAAATTCAGACGACATGTCGACTGCACGGGCGAGTCGCGGACCATGTGCAATCGTAGCAGACGATGCGGCGAACGCATGGAGGAAAGAAAAACGTCCCTGACGTCACGGGTGAGACCATGACGTAAGGCTTCCCGCTTGCAGGCTGGCCTTCGAACGGCCATTTTCCCGCGCGGCGAACAAATTTGAAATTGGTTGCAATAAACGTGCTATAATTATTTCTGTGTTGGCGGCTGACGGCTTTCGGTTCGATTTTCGTAATTACTAGGCCAATAGGTATTCTTTACAGCATAAAAACTGAAAGCGAGAAATTTCGTGTCAGTACTCCTTTAAGATTCCTAGGAATCTGAGTACGGCCTCCGAGGACAGATGAATAGTGCTTCATGTTCTTGCGAGTAAAAGCCATCTAAACACTTTTCTGGGAGACAGATGCAGTCCTATGAATGAAAGGTGTGCAGATGTTTTCGCGATAGCTTTCTGTAGTCTTTGTTGGATGGTGCGACGGGATCGCGCCGAACTCCAAATGCAGATGTCGTTGGCATACAGTGTGACGTACACCCGGCGGGAGGACTTGCTTTAAGTGGATGCGCGTGAAGTTGAACAGGAGAGGGCTCAAGACAGCCCCTTGATGTACTCCTTTTTGTATGGCGTCGTAGGAAGTTGAGCTTTCTGGAGTGCACATGAACAGTTCTCGCCCCTGTAGGTAGCTTGATATCCACGCGTAAAGTTTTTTTTCCCAAACACAAGAGCAGCAAGGGATGCTTGGATTGCATCATGGAAAAATCAATCGAATGCCTATTTGATGTCCAAGAATATTGCAATGGGGATATATCTTTTATGCAATTAATCTTCTATAGACGAAACCAGTAAAATTACGTTGTCGATGACTGCTACATTCTCGCGAAAACCATTCATCTTAGGTGGATAAAGTTTTTTGCTCTCTAGGTACCAGGTCATCCTCCTGAATATCATTTTGTTTCGTAATTTTACCGACACAGCTTAGCAAAGCCATTGGTCAGAAATAATCCTGCATTGTAGGTAATTTTTTAGGCTTCAGGATGGTCATGAGCTTTGCTAGTTTCCATTAAGAACGTACGGTGCCAGCGAGCCATATTGAATTATAGTATTCTAGGAGATGTAAATGAGAGTGGTGGGGCAGGTGAGAAATGGCTTCAGGGGATTTCGTCTTGACCAGACGAAGAACGTTTGTTTGCACGGGAAATGGCTGCGTTGAGTTCTTGCACGGAAAAGGGAAGGTCGATGGCGGAAAAAGTAGCTGGCGGTACATCGGAGGAGCCACTTCTAGGGCATGTCGGAGGTACTGATCTTGTGGACAGGCGCCTACAATACTCTTCAGCCGCATTTTTCGGGGAAATGCCGTCGTGCAAGGCTTCGCTCTAGATGGGTATATCGCCTGAACTTGTTGCGCATTCCCTTAACAACGTTCCAAATACTCGACAGATGTTTGCGGATATCTAGCTTCGAGCAGAAATCCCGCCGCCGCTGCCTCATCAACTTTTCCAAGTGACGTCTCACCTGCTGCCGTGCTCTTCGAGCCCCTCGTACGTCTTGTAATGCCAAAGTGCCTCGTGCCTTTCGTTCTTCCTGCCTGCGAACTGCTCGTAATCTTTCGTAGTCGTGGTCGGTCTTCACATTGAGCCATTTAGTCATGATTCGGGAGGATTCCTGAAGGCAGTTGGTTAAAGTCGGTATAAGGTCTTCGTCCGAAGTTTATACTGTGATTCTAAGGCCTGCAGACGCCCTGTAGTCTTCCCAGTCAGTGCACTTGACCCTCATTTCACGTCGCAACATAGAAGCACTAGGAGAGGATATAAGAATGGGGTAGTGATCAGTCCGTATTGTTTCGAAGCAAATTTTCTGATGAAATGGCTTTACACGGACGAAATATCAATGCAGCTGGTCACTTTTGGGTTTTATATTGCAGAGTTCTTTATGGGCTCACCTTGTCGTCGTACCTCGCTAACGGTCAATGTCAAGCGACTGGCGGAATCAGTGGCGCAGCGAGATAACCGACCCAAGTAGAGCATGGCGTACCGTCATCAGGGGGGTCACGCTAAGGGTTCGAAAACCATGCAGTTTAAATAGTCATAACAGGTAGAACCTCGTGAACCACTGGCGCTTGTCATACATATCCCCGATGTTTAGCGCAGAGAAAACTGCAGGTACATTTCAGGCAACATCTGTGTATACAGTAGAATCTCGATAAACAGAAATCGCTTAAACGGAATTGCCGCTTAAACGGAACAGTAGCCTCTAGGTTAGTTGGTTTTGTATTCAGATAACATAAGAAAACTCTCGGTGATCCGAACTACAATTTCCTCGTCCCCGTGTAAACGGAACAGAAATGGAACTTCTTGTGAAACCCATTGGCATAAGAATCAGCTTTTTACGGTTATGGCGGTTTCGGTTTTGTTTTTTATCTTCCTCCATGTTTTTTTTTTCCGTTGGCTTCGTACGCCTTGTCTCGCAATTGGTCGGCCGTGTTAGCGCAACCAATGCAACATTGTAGTTCTTGTTCCAGTCGTTCTGTTTCGATTCAAGGCTCCGAGATCACAGGACTCAGCTCCTGCCACCTTGTTTATGCCATGTGGTGATATTCGCGCTTCATTGCCACCTCGCCGTCTTCTAAATTCGGCGGCTCGTAAGCACTCGCGAAGTTGAGGCCTCTAGTCTCCATGAAGATGCAGTTGCAAGGACTGCAACAAAAATTTACACCATCTTCCCGCGAGGGGAACCATGGGGTAGATGCGACGCATCGGGGGTTGCCGTTGCGTTTCCGTTATGTTAGCGATGTCAGCGTGTGGATTGCTGTTGTTGTGTATTCTATTTACGCAGCATGTTCACCCCCGATGCGTCGCATCTACCCCATGGTTCCCCTCGCGGGAAGATGGTGTAAATTTTTAACCGAGCGCAAGCTGCGCGGTAACGCACAGCTGGCACGGCGACGGGAGCGAGCGCAGCCGAGCGCAAGCTGCGCGCTGACCGCGCTGACGCACAGATGGCGCTGCGGTGAGAGCGGCGGAGCGCGCAGCTGCCGTGGCGAGGAGAATGGGGGAGGGATGCAGACTACGCCGCGACAACGACGCGGGACAAGGCGAGTTAAAGAGATGCGTTGCACCTAATAATTGATGAATTTTGTAGTGCACAGCGACATATTGTTGCCAACTCAACTTTGCGAATGCTGCGCTTAAACCTTATGTAGTTTTCTTGCTTTCTGAAAAACTATCAGCTACATTCACCTTCTAGTGCTTAGAGTTACATGAAATGGTATTACGAGTACGCTACATACACCTTCTAGTCTAGTGCTCAGAGTTCCATGAAATGGTATTAAGAGTGTGTACGCTGTTGCGTGCGGGACTCTGGGGGGACCTCTGCGGCCATTAACTCTGGCGCGCCTGCGCATCCCTGTCGAGTCGGAAAGACATTGGGAGGGGAGCCAAGGCCGAACAGAAGCAAGTGATTTAGACCGCCGGCTGTGTGTCCGGTCGGTAAAATAGGAACACGTGTGCGCCCCGGCGGAATCGGTGGGACAGCCGGTCGCGGCTTCAGAGAAGACCGAAGGCCGGCTTTTCGGAACCGCTTGGCCGTGGCGGTGCGCGTGACTCGAGACCTCCGGTGGAGAGAGAAACGGGGAGTCGTCTTTGGGCAGCGGTAGAGAACGGCTGTCCACGGAACGCTCGTCTGAACGACGAAAGGCCTGGGGCCTCCTTCGTTAGGATCACTGTGTAAGATATACTTTTAGGTGTGGACACAGCAGCCCAAAAATCTGTCAAATAGAGTTGGTGGCACCGTGGCGCCACGCATGGATTTTTGATTGAAAGGACATCTGGTGGCAGAACTCTGAACTAAGCTTCGAAGCGACCGAGGCTTCAAGTGAATTGAACAACGACTGTGCGAAGCCAGGTGGTTTGCAGGCACCAGCGGATGCGTGTAAAACAACATTGTTTAAGCTCACCGTGTGAGCTCACACAACGCGATCTTAACGCGTAATTTATTGCATTGTTTAAACAGCTGCGAGATTTCGGACGTCCTAAGTTCATTAGGACGCGCTCGCAACTCCTCAGAACATTGGGCACCGGCAGTGAGTTTTACAACATCGATTCGTCTCCGCTGCTTCGTGCATTGACTTACCCCAGTTGTGCAACGTCATTTACGACGAAGACGTATCAGCGTACGCGCCGCCAGTTTAATCCATTTCACAATCTCCCTACTTTCCTTTTATGTCGAGGCGTTGTTCCGGCAGCGGACGCTTTCTTTTGCCGCTGCTTGTACGGAGTAGCTTGGGGGGCTGTAACCAATGGGCTGTAGCCGACGGTAAAGTCGACGAAACTGCATCGTTTGCGAGCGCGCACCTCTTCGACATTCAGTAGTACATCCCCTCAAAGCACCAAAAAGAACCCTTTCGCGGAACCGCACTCCCCGAAAAATGCTGACCGAAAGTAGCATCATTTTCTGCTGTGGATGGCTGCAGCGCACGCATTCATTCGTTTAGGATCGCAGGTAATGTTAATTACTGTCACGTTTTCTTGCCATCCGTTGCAGTACGTACGCAATAAAACATTTGCACCCCATTTTTTTGCGCAAGCATAAAAAAAATCGCGCCAATCCACACCGTGAATGTGGTTGTAAAGCAAAGCTGTACGGCGCCCACAATGATTACCAAGCGACGTCACTCAAATTCACTCACGTCGCTCTACAAATAGTGTAACCAGATATAAGTGAAATGCACCTAACCACACCATTTATAACTTGAAAGAGATAATCTTGGTAAGGTTAAATCAATGCATGATGCATGAACGGTGGTTCGTTGAGTTGTATTGGTGTAGCACATTAGTGGAAACGTTTTTGATGAAATTAAAGGAAGCTCAAACCCGGTGTTACACAATCTGACTTCTACGTCTCTGCCCCGCGGACGGAGGCTACGAGATTTGCGGCAGAGACGAAGGAGGAGGAGGAGGAGGAGGAGGAGCAGGAGGAGGAGGAGGAAATACTTCTACTCAGATTTCTGAACGGCCCAGAGTGCGTCCCAAGGCGGTGGTTCCTTCTCTGGATCCCATATGCAGTCCGCGCCACCTGTGCTCTGTCCACCCGCTGAAGCTGGGTAGGCAGAGAGGGGGTGGGCAGCAGCATCTCCCATTGATCTTTTTGAACAGTTGACGGAAGGAGAGGAGGGTGCTCAGGGCTAAAGTCGCACACCCCGATTATGTGGCGGAGTGTTCCTGCTTCTGAGCAAAATTTACATTCAGCGTCGTAGCGATTCGGGTGCATTAAGTGAAGACGCGTTGGGTGTGGGCAGAAGCCGGATTTTATGAGCCGTAGGGTAGATTGTTGCTCTCTGGAAAGGTCGGGGTAAGGCGACGGTAGGGTCTGTCACTGAAGGCGATAATTAATGCTGGGTTATCTCCCTCAACGTGACAAGCGGGTGATTGTCCTCGTGCAGCACCTTAGCACGGGAGGTAAAAGCGCAGGCTTGTTGGTGCGCGTATTCGTTGCCCTCCATGGAAGCTTGAGCGGGTGTTCAGATGAGCTGAATGGAGCCGTTTGGGAAGTGTTTTTTTGGCACGCGCAGTGCAGGTCGGGACACCAAACGAGACTGGTAATTCCAGTAGGCTTGCTGGGAATCGTTGACTACCCTCCGAACCCCTGGTTGAGTGAGAGCCAAGGTGATGGCTGCCTCTACCGCTGCCGTCATTTCTTGGGTCTTGAGTGAGGTACACGAAAGGAGGTTGGTTCTGGAGGTAGCCACAATGATGGCGTATTGATGTTGGGAGGCGCTGTGTAGATAACTGCATGATCCCCACCGGCGGTGGTGTTGAGCTCTTGAGCCCATGCTTTTCAGTGACCCTCGTCGTGCGAGGGATTCATATTTCTAAGCAAAGGGAGCATCTTTAGTTTTAGTCGCCAAGAGTCTGGGAGTACATCAAGCGGAGTGACATTCTGGGCTGCCCAGCCAATATGGTGAAGCCTGCGGCAACCCACCGCAGTTCTAAGTCGGAGCTTCTGGTTAGAAAGATAGCCTTCTATCAGCTCTTCGACCGTTTTTATTCGTTATTCGACATCTTTATTCGACATCAGACTTGTTACAGATGTCCAGAGCACAGACAAAAAGCCTCAAAGGATTGGGCTTGACGAGGGTCTGTGCCCCTTCGTCGGATGTTTGTTTATAGTCAAACAAACAAGGATGCTTAGCAGCGGGAGTAGCACAGAACTTATAAATTATTATAAAGAACATGAAATGAGAGCAAGGTGTACATCAAAAGGAAAAAGCAAAAAAAAAAAGTACAGCAAGAATTGTTTTTTTTTCCGAATCATAACATACTGTATGTAATGCGCAGTGTACGTGCGACAAAGACCAAAGAATTGAACAAAGCACTGGCAGTCACAAGGTAACAAAGTATTCACATGCAGATCAAGGGTAAAATAAAGCAAAAATAAAGCAAGGATGCCAGAAACCAGGGTAACAAAAAATAAAAAACATGCAGATCCCGGGTAAAAAAAAGTGCAAAAATAAAGCAAGGATGCCAGAAACCAGGGTAACAAAAAATAAAAGAAAAATAAAATAAAAAAGAAACAAAAAAGAAACACCTGAGCGTGATGGCAATGTCCAATCTCTACTATTTGAAAGGCATGTACGATTATTCATTTGTGTGATTATTGTGCAACTGTGTTTAGAAGAGTTGGTAGCGTATGCTGTAACATCTGAAAACCATAGTTAGTGCGTGCGCTTGGAACATGCCATTTTTCAGAACGTCTTGTGTTGTAGTGGTTCGTATTTAACGTTAAGGTGGAGAGTTGTTCGTAAGGGTTTCTATGCTGTCTAACTGCTGCCCTGTAACGTTTTAGTAAAATGGTTTTGTAGATACACTGCACTGTTGCAATGTTCAGCTGCTTGAAAAGTGGGCTAGTGTGGGAATCATATCTAGAATTAGTAATCGCGCGTACGGCCTTTTTCTGAAGTAAGAATAGTTTGTTCAAGTTTGATGTAGTGGTAAGTCCCCAAACTAGGTGGCAGTACTGTAAATGCGACAAAAACAGGGAATTATAGATCAGCAACTTAATGTGAGTAGGCAAGACGGAACGGAGTTTTGTAAGAATGCCAGCAACAGGAGAAATTTTGCTCGAAACTGAGTTAACATGGTTATCCCAACACAAAGTTTCATCAAAAATTACTCCCAGATTTTTGACGGTAGGAACTATTTCAATAGGAGTGCTACCAATTATTAATCTATCATTTATCTCAATTATCTTGTTTCTAGCTCTGAAAATGATAGCTTTTGTTTTTGTTACGTTAATGGCTAAAGAATTGGCTAGGCTCCAGTTATGAAGTTCACTTAGAACATGATTGGCTCTGGATATTAAATTAAAAGTATTAGCTGCAGTAAAAAATACACTTGTATCATCCGCGTAAATTATAAATTCTGCTGAATCGGTAGTATTGACAACGTCATTTATGTAGAGGTTAAAAAGCAGGGGTCCAAGAATGCTACCTTGGGGTACAGCACATTTTATTTGTTGAGTGCAGGATTCCTTATTATTAATTGTAACATACTGTTTTCGATGCTGCAAGTAGCTTGTGATTAAGTCCAAAAATATTCCGCGGAAACCATAAATTTCGAGCTTTTTTATTAAGGTGTCATGATTAATGCGATCGAATGCCTTAGAAAAGTCTATAAAGATGCCAAGTGTGAGTAATTTGCTTTTAATTGCATCCAAAATTAATTCTTTCTGTGTTAGCAATGCCAATTCTGCTGATCGACCCTTTCTGAAACCGAATTGACTTGTCGATATGATGTCGTTCTTGTCACAGAAACTGGTCATCCTTTCGTTTATAAGCTTTTCGATGCATTTTGAGAAGACTGGGATAATTGAAATGGGTCTGTAGTTAGAAAAATTATTTTTATCTCCGCCTCTGAAAAGGACCGTGTTGTGGCGCTACGTGCTAAGTAGCCTCTGTGTGGACGCACTCATGGGAAGACCAATGGTCTGCTCAACCGCCTTTCTAATCACAATATAAAGCACCTCTATGTCCCCCTTGTCGAGAAAGAAGACAGGGGTTGACGTAAGTGACTCTCGAGAGGACAAAAGCTTGAATTAATCGAAAGGTATCCGATTTCTTGAGGCCTCTCTTCTTGGTGGCAACTGGTCTGATCATGTTTAGGATTTGATTAATACTGTGTTTGAGGTGCTGCAAGTATACGTCACTCTTGATGTTGGCCTGGAGATGTAGGCCCTGGATCTTTATGCTGGGGCTTGGAGTGATGGCCTGGCCATCAAGGAGTATTTGAATGTGTTCGTTGATGTGGTGTGATGGCGGACGACAAGGAGCTGTGATTTTTTACGTGAACACTGGAGGCAACAGGCTTTAACACACTGGCGTACTAGAAGGGAGATGTCATGCATTGGTGTGATTTTCCTTTAATTTTTGTAACTCTTAACCCATGCGCAAGGCGCGCACAGGGCCGCTAGACGTGTCGTGGGCGGGCAGCACAGCTGCGCGAGTTGTCGCATGACGCTCTCACGTGGCATTCAGCGAGAACTCAGGGGGTAAACCCCTTGATCTGCTTAGAGAGTACACCACCTGTCTTTCCCGTCTTCGCGTTGGCTCGTAGCTAAATCGGTAAGACAACGGGCTCTCGCTTCGTTGGTCTGTTAGTTCCAGGTTCGATTCCTGGCGGTGCCAGTGAATTCTTTTATTTGTTCGCTGGAGTTTTCTGGTGACACCAACGGTCGCGAAAGAACCCTTGGGGGGTAGAGGTAAAAAGCTTTGCTTTAAAACCGGAGCATAAACCTCATTTGTGTGAGCGCTCAACGGCTACCGCGGCACACATTCCCTTCGGTTTAGTGTTTTATACCTTCTTTTGATTGCTATCGACTCAAAACACATGCTTAGAACACGTTGAAACACTGGGGCGAGCGCAAAAGCTTTCGCACGGCTTTCTTCAAATTATCGTCTGCAGCCCCGGCCGGCGGAACCAGCCAGGCTGCGGCGAGCAGAAATCGAGCAGACGACCGGTTACGGAAGCTGCCGAGAAGGCCCGACAAGGAGCCGAAGGGATCCGAACACCTCCGAGTGGGCGGCACTCGGGCAGCTTCTTTTCTCTGCCGCTCGAGAGCGCTGCAATCAACGGTCTCAGCGGCGCCAGTTTGGCGACTTTATCAAAACGAAGAGCATAAGTTCGTTTTGTAAGCTGTGTCCTCACCTAATAATATATCTTACAACGTGGTTAGGATGTAGCAAAGAATAAACGTCCCTTTCATAGTCACCGGTCCGCAGTCTGGCCTACCTCGCAACAACGCACATAAGTGTGCACTTTCACACATCTACATCAGTAAACGGAACTCCTGTTAAAAGTAACTATTTTTTGGGGTCCCTAGAAGTTCCGTTTATCGAGAGTCTTCTGTATAACCGGCAGCCCCCGCGTTCATTTAGTTAGGAATGCTCATTGGGTTGGTTTTTACTACGCGAGAAAAGCGCCTGCGCAAGAAAAAATGGCGCGTCCGAAATGCCGCAGAGAGACTCCAGCCGCGCAAGAAAAAATGGCGCGTTCGAATTTCCGCAGAAAGGCTCCAGCCACGAAAGAAAAAATGGTACGTTCGAAATGACGCAAAACAGCTCCAACATACGATATTAAAGCAAGCGCAAAAAGAACAAAACTCCCGCTGGCACAGTTTCAGGCAGGGGCCACGCGCACTGCGAAGGCGGGAAATTTCTATTGATATTCACCAAGACAGGAGTGAGACGGCGGCGAAGAGCGTGATGGGTGGTACAGTGAGCGGATAACGGCGCCACCACCCATTATGGCGAATCACTGCTATGCACTTCGGGCTGCTGTCGCACTAACTGCAACGGCTTTCATTATTTAAGAACGATACACTGCCCTAATTCAGCTGTTCAATATAATATTTTACCATCATCTCGGCGAGTCTTGCTCCGCGAGAATTCGTAGAAGCACTCCATCAAATATCGTTGTGTGCGTTAAAATCACCGCGGATTATGTGAGGCGTGGGCGTTCTGACGACGACACTTTCGTATCCGGAAGCATAAAATGCAGTCCCTGGCTCTAGGTAGGCACCAATGAGTGTAATTGGTTGTGTTCCAATTCGTCCTAGCGCAGGCGTATTCTTCGGTGTGATGAGGTTGAACGGCCACTGCTGCAGCCGACACGTCGTTGCGGAAGCCTATAAACAGCCGGCTTACGCCAACGTTCCGAATGGGAGATGTGATAATTTTTGAAACGAAAGAGATTTCTAACACGGGATTCAGATATCACTATGAATGGGAACTGATATAAATGTACAAGTTCACGAAATTCTGCAAGTTCGAACGCAAGCCACGGCCGTTGTATTGAAAAATGGTACATTCCCTGAGATGGGCGTTTAGAGACAGTTTCGGAGACGTCGATGGTGGCTGAGTTATCACTGTTGTGATCGCCCGGCACGCCGTTGCGCCGTAAAGATAGATGCTATGAGTGGCTCCAAGGCTAGAAGTGCCTCAACTTAAAAGAGCCATGAAGACAAAATTGGTTCATTCAAAAGATTGCCTCGTTAGAATCATACTGCACACCACTTTTAACGTAAACTTCGCTCAAATAAGCTGTATAATTAGCAAAAAAGGGAAAGGCCATGCGACCCACTCGCTCATTTCCCGCAACACAACCTATTATGTCATACCAGCCAGCTCTGCGATTGGCGGAGGCCGGCAAAAGCAAACTCAAATTAGGCAGAGCTTACAAGCTTGCCGAACGAGCTATTTTCGCTGATATTTAGGCTACATTTTTTAAAGGAGTAAGAATGGTGAGACCGACAGTGGAAGTTACAAAAGCACGCGTAAACATAGAGAAGTACTGATGCCTACTGCTGTTGGTATTGAGCGAACTGTGCTTGGTTTAGCTGGACAGGACCGCGGGTCTTTGGGGTAGTTTTAGACGGCACTGGCCGATTTGCGCAGGCAACGGTGTCTTACGTCACATTATTGGTGGAGCGAGCACTCTATTTCATGAAACGATTATTTCCTCCCTGAACAATAAGCCAGGTTCAAATACGATCATAAACAAACCAGAGGCAAACAATGGCTTGCGACGGTGTGGTGGCGCATCTAGGTTCATGTCACTAACGGTAAACAAAGGCTTTCCGATCGCCTGCAGAGCGGTCACTTCATGGATCGGTCGCTTCCTGTGATGTCATTTCAGACCACAAAAACACACGATTTAGCGGAAAAATAAAAATTTTAACCTAAATTGATTAATTTCTCAGTGAATAAAACATCGTTTGCATTCGGACAAGCGCTGGGGACACTATAAAACACGAAATCTTTCGAATAAAACAAACTTGCATTTTGTCTCCATGGCTGCTTAAGGGAAGCGCTGAGAGGAGGGGTTGGTACGTGGCAGTGCCTTGATGGGCGCAAAGAGCGTCAGATTAAGCATATTAACAATGTCTGTCTGGGCGGTCTGACTTTCTGACTCATCATGGACCTGATGAGAGGGCCGTTTCAAGGGGGAGGATGCGTCCTTGAATGAGCATCAGGAGGGACTTTTGAATTTTTGGTCGACAAAGAGTCCCATAGCGCAGGGGCTTGGATAAAGAGTGAGAGGAGGCACTAATGGTGCGTGCGAGGCACCGCTCAGGTCTCAGTGGGTCCCACCGTGACCACCACAGGTAACCCGCAGGGGTGGTCACGGCGGGACGCACTGAAACCATTTCTCCCTTTCCCGTTTTTTTTATTCATTTACTCTAAAGGCCCTTACGGGCGTTACATAGGGGTCGCAATGAAAAAAAAACACATTGTAACATTAAAAACTGCAACACCCATAAAAATGCGAATACAAAAACATTCATGTCGAAATGCATAGTTTCAAAAAAAGGGTACACAAAAGGCGCGCAACAGTTATCCACTTCCTACAATGCGAGGGTTAAAAAATGACCCAGGTTCAAAATAACACAAACATCGAAGATTGAACCAATCTAAAAGGTTCAAAAATGACACAAACACTGAAAAATGATTTATACATTGAGGAATGACTGTAACTCTTTGATAAATGAGTCGTGATTACTGAGGGTGACGATGTTACCTGGGAGCTGATTCCAGTGACGAATAGCAAGTACGAGTGGCGAGAAGAAAAATAGGTTGGTACGCACGATTATTGGTTGAACTTTGAATACATGATCTAAACGGGAAAAAACGCGACCAGCGGGTCTTATGTGCGAGGCAGCGAAAGAAGACTGGCTGGGGTATAGCCTATGAGAAACCGATAAAAGTCTATAACGCCGGCGTTGTTGTAGAGGTTTGTTCAGGGATTGTTTCATTTATGTTATACTTGATGTTCGTGAGTAGTTCCTGAGAATGAATCGGGCAGCTTTATTTTGGAGTGCCTCAAGTTTATTACGAGATACGAGATATGGGGGTTCCAGATTAGCGCTGCATATTCAATCTTTGATCGAACAAGTGTTTGGTAGGCCAGAAGCTTTGTGGATGTGTTAGCTGAATGCAGATTGCGCCGAATGAATCCGAGTGATTTAGAAGCTTTGCTAGTTATTGTATCGATATCGTGAATCCAGGTTAGATCAGACGTTATGTGGACTCCCAAGTATTTTACCATGGTTACGGTTTGTACAGGCATAGTATTGAGAAAATAGTGACGGGGCTCAGACGCGCTAGTTTTGGTAAATGTTATGGCGTTAGTTTTGGGCACATTTACTTCCATCTGCCAATTCCTACACCATTTCATCAGTTGATTAAGGTCTGCTTGCAAGGATAAGAAATCTTGGGGGTTTTTAATTTGCTTATAAATGACGCAGTCATTCGCAAATAATCGGATAGTAGAAGAGATATTAGTGTTAATGTCATTGATATATATCAAAAATAAGATAGGACCCAAGACTGAGGCCTGTGGAACACCGGAAGTTAGTTGAGCCAAAGAGGAGGAATTATCATTAAAGGTTACTGACTGAAATCGATGGGTTAGGAAATTCTTAATCCACCTGTTAACCTTAGTGGTGATATTAAGAGCAGAAAGTTTTTCCATTAGACGGATGTGAGGGACCTTATCGAAGGCCTTGGCGATATCTATGACTATAGCATCTATTTGGAGGGCGAATGTACTGCATTATGGAGATCAGTCAATAATTCGAATAACTGAGTTTCACAAGAACTGCCTCTCAAAAAACAATGTTGATTAGAAAAAAAGAAGCTCTGTTTTGTTAGGTAGCTCATTACGGCAGATGATATTATGTGTTCTAGAAGTTTGCAAACTATGCTGGTTAAGGAAATCGGTCTGTAGTTAAGAGGCACAGATGGGTCGCCTGACTTGAAGATGGGGATAACACAGGCAATTCTCCAAGCAAACGGTACGCATCCTGTGTCTATCGATTGCTGAAATAAAGCAGCTAAGATCGGGGATATGACCACTTTAGTAATTTTTAGTAGTTTGGTGCATATTTCATCGGGGCCTGGTGCAGAGTTGGTCGGGAGTCTATCAATGGCTGCAGCAATACCCTCCTGAGTGATAAGCAAGTCATTCATTGCTGAATCTAACGACTGAGTGGCTGGTAATGGGTTTTAATTTGTAAACACAGAACAAAAAACAGAATTGAATTCCTCTGCAGCCTCTGATGAGGAAAGGTCCGTACCATTTTTAGACAATGATATGGACGATGATGATGAGTACTTTGGATTTATCACTTTTCAAAATTTTCTGGTGGTCTGCAGTAGGTTTGTTATATCGTTGTTGAAAAATTTTTCCTTGGCTGCCTCGATTTCTGCTTTGCACAGTTTAGAGTGTTCTTTCTACCTCTTCCAGTCATCGGCTGAATCAGATCGTCTGGCCTTGGAATAAAGTCGCTTTTTTCTTATTGATGCAGCGTTTAACGCCAGTCGTAAACCACGCGCTTTGAGTCGATGACGTGATACTGATTCTTGGAACGTATTTTTCTTTCAGTTCCAGAAGCTTATCGCGAACAATTTGCTAGTTTTCATTTACATTTCTTAGAGCAAAGGAAGTGAAGAACTGCGCGGAAAATGATAACAATTCGGTTTCTATCATGGCGCGGTTCATGCGGCTGTAATCAAAAATTGTTTTCTTTTTATTCTCGATTTTGGAGCTTTCTAATGTTACCTCACAATGCACTACGTTGTAATCGCTGATGTTATCTAAAACATGTACGAGCATATTGCTTGGTTCTGTGGTCAGCACAAGATCTAAAATTCTGTCGACACGCGTAGGCAATCTCACCATTCGACTCTAAACTAACTTTGACTCTAAACTAAAGGCAGACAACACATCGAGAAATTCTTGACATTCATGCCTTTTTGTGCTGCCATGTGGTATGCCTGACCGCCAATTAATCCCTGGGTAATTGAAGTCTCCAGCAAGAATTATTGGGTATTCTGGGTCCCTGTTTTGTATAAAGCACAGCGATTCGTTTAGGTGCTCAATAAATTCGGGGGAAGAATCTGGCGGACGGTAGCAGACCCCGACAGCTCAACGCACAGAGGCAGATACGCGTACTATCACCCATAGGATCTCTATACATGAAATTGTATCGACAAAATGGCTTGCAAATTCTTTTAACGGCCAGAATAACACCACCACCGCGAGACGCTGTTCTTTCTTTCCTAAAGGCAGAAAAGTGTTTAGCCAATGACAACTCGCAATCACTAACATCAGAGGAAAGCCACGTTTCAGTTCCAAGCACAATATCCGCCGAACATGATTCAGTGAACGAGCATAGGAGGTCCTGTTTATTAAATAGGCTGCGAAAATTTGCCAGGAGGATTGACAGCTTTGAAGACGAACGATTTTTCAGTCACTCTTCTTTAGCAGCCGTGGCGCTTGACTCCTCTAAAAGTGTCTCACCTTGTTCCGTAGCAGGGGTTCCGCGCCCCGGCAAGGGCACGACATTATTAGTTACCGGGTCGAGGTGGTAAAGTCGGCCATTCAGGAGAAGTTTATCAGAAGGTACCTTGTATTTTTCACCTGGTTGCTTCGTTGCGTGGGCAAAGTCTCTCTGCTGTTTTCTGATTAATTGCATTCTTGGAGAAAAGTCTTCCTCGATCCATAGACGTGGCGACAATACGTCTTTCAGCTTCGGTGCATTCTTTGGATGTTATGTTTGTCTTTAAAGTTGAGAAATTTGACAACTAAAGGGGGGACAGTTCCTTCTTTCCATTCACCTATTCTGTGTGCCCACTCGATCTCACCGACGTGTATGTCTAAGTTTTCGTTAACAAACTTGGTAATCGTTTCTTCAGTCTCTGCCCACTTTTCCGGACTGGTCTCAGAAAGGCCCTTAAAAATAAGGTTATTACGCCGTATGCGGTTGTCTAGGTCATCAATAACATGGCTCGATCGCTGAGTTTGCTTTAAGTCTATGTTCCTAAGCTGGTCGCATGATTCCTTTAGAAGGGAGCTGACACTATTGACGTCTACACGGAGGTCCCTGACAGAATCAGATTGCTCGAGCTCAGAGAGGCGTCTTTTGATATCCCACTGAGCTGGAGGTCTTTCAATATGCCAGATACCTCCTCCTGAAATTTGTCGTTTGATGTTATCAATTCCTTAACAAGTGTCAACACCTGATCTAATTTATTCAGCCCGGGGTTTGTTTCCACGTCGCCAGCACAGACAAGCAAGTGGGCAAGACAAAACAAGACCAGCGAGAACCTTGCCCCAGTACTCAGATGTCGAGTAAGACTTTCGGCTTGAAGCCACACCGGACAATCATTACGCGTAGAGCAACCGGCGCAAACAAAGCAGCCCACTCTAATACGGTACGTGCACAGATCAACGCCCATCGCGAAGCCTTCGGCGGTCAATCGTCTCCCTTTGAGCCACAATCGCACTCTCAGTGTCAGGCGTGGTGAGTTGAAAACCACGCGTCCACCACTGGCACCAGAAAACACAGACCACAAAATACGTCTGTAGTGGGCACTCCCCTCGAAAGCGGGCAGACGCAGCTTGCTAGAGAGACGGCGAGCACCGAGCTGCGAGGTGTCACGCTACGTCCCAGCGGAAAAGAACGGTATCGGGGGCATCGAGTGGCTTCGGAGGGGGCATCGAGTAGCTTCGGAGGCTCGAAGATCGCACCCGCTCGGGAAGGAGGCGCTGCTGATGGCGTTGTTGGGTCGCGGTAGAGGCCTCGCCAGTAGTACGCGGCACGCGTAGACGACGGGCGCCGCGGCGGGGACGAACCGAGGCTGCGGGCGCTGGCGGGGCGTTGTCGCTGGCGGAGATTTTGCTTCGCCACGCGGTGTCTGGTGGTGTGTACGCAGCCACTTCTCAGTACCAGCACTACGGCAGAAATGCTCAGGGAGGCGGGTGAAGATGAGAGCGGCGGCGGCTGCACCCGTATCGGATCCGTTAGGCATACTGAGCTTCGAGACTTTTATAGGGTCTGACAAGTCTGCGGTACTCACGGTGCGGCAATAAATTTGAAAGCAACGGGTGCCGCTTACCTTGTCCGCGCGTGGAAAAGGAACTACTTGACGCACACGTCACGTATCCGGCACATATGAGGGAATATCGTGGAGCGACGCGAACAAGCGCCCGCGCACAGTGGCGACGGTGGCGCCACGCCAATGGACCAAGTTTGCAGCCCTGCGTGTATACGCCTCGAGCGCGGCCTGTAGGGGCGCCACTGAAATCCCCCTAGCGGCCCGTTTCGAAAGCAGGCGCGGGAGTCTCCGTCCCGCTCCCCACTGCCACCGCTGCTTTTGCGGCATGTTCACGACTGAGATTTAGCGTTTGTGGGCGTTGGAAATCCATGGTTAAGTGTAGCAGTCACTCTGTTCGCAACTGGAGTGTGTTTACGAGAGCGTAAATGTTTCTGACGCGATCTTTGTGTGGTATATTCGGTCTGTATAAGCGCCAGGCGTGTGTCACAGGCCAGCGTCGCGGAACCGGCGTATCATGGACCCGGTTGTAGTTACACTACCCTGAATTTACTAGCAGTGTCTCCGTAACCACCGGTTCCTCATATGTTCATGCTACGGGTATACACTACGATGTAAATCAGTTTTGTGCGCTTACATATTCAGTGGAACACTCATACCTGAAAGCACGCCAGTTACTTTTGCCAATAATATACCTCAGATATTGATCACCACCATTTACAAGCCAGTCTGGGTAAATTTCGGGAATATGCAACGAAAATACGATGGATAATGCAGAATTATACTCGGGGATCAGCACACAACAAACGTGAGGTGAGGTGAGGTGAGCGCCCGTGAGGTGAGGTGAGCGCCCGTGAGGTGAGGTGAGCGCCCGTAAACATTGAACTGCTACACATATCCTTCGCGAGCAGCGCGGAGACGGGCTTAGAATATAATTCGCGTACGCGAGTAAACAACACCGTCATATGGCACAGGGAGCCTGCAGAATAAAGGAGAAACTGAAATCAGAGGGCCTTATCACATACCACACTCTTCCAACGACTCCTGTCGTCGCTTCTGAACTGCCTACCCTATATACTTCCAAAAATGCGTCCGCCGAACGATCAGCTGTTCGTTGAAGTCGGAAAACAGAACGACAGTGAACGCGAAATTTGTGTGTGTGATTACTAAAACGTTCAGCTTGATTCCGCTCCGCGTTTGTACACAGCGTCCCCCTCCTCTACCCCCCCCCCACTCCTATGTCTCTCGAAATAGCAGTGCATTTCGCGTATAGTAGGTCTGGTAAGCCCTACCAGGCTCAAGTTTCGAGGAACGTCTTTAGCGTGTCAGAAGCTGCACTGTCTTTTTTTTTTTTTTTTTCATTTCCCTTAGAGCTATTATTTTCTTCCGCACTTGCACAGCATTTATTTTTCTGTGGTTTCATTAACTTGCCTTGGTTCTTGCTATATGGCGTGTGTGGACACATATTTAACGATGTACAGGCTTGGAATATACTTAACATTTTCTCATAGTTTATATTCTTAAGTTATTGTCCGGGATTGGGTAATCACATCCCCGAAACATATTTTTCTGCGGCGTATATATTCGAAACGAAGCCGCATTCATTGTCCACGCTGCAAAATGAAGCCAACCTCTCATTGTGCCAGTGTCAGGTCTAAATTAGGCGACAGTAGAATTCATTTGTGCCTGACGTATTTGGAGGTGACAGGGGTGATATGCTGCTACCGTCGCCGACGCCCGGAAGAGCGGCGACGATGCGCGCAGAACCGCGTCCCCGGGTAGCTCTTGCAGGCGATCGCGTGCTCTACGAAGACGCAGCTGCTTTTTAAGTGACATAAACGCACTCTTTGCTTATAGACGTCACCATAACAAGTTTTGTTTAGGGCGCGGAAAGGCGAAAAGAAGCGAAACAGAACCAAAACACTGCACGAGCTCCTATCAGCCACGCAGCGCACATCCCGTCAACGCCGCGGAGAAGCGGCGGCAGGCGGCGCAGCGATCGCGAAGCTCGAGGCGTATACCCTATTAGCGGGTACCTGCTTTGCTGCTCACCTCATTGCCACTTCCGTAATTCCCTTGCTCAAAATTTCTCCTTTAGTAGTGGGTACACGCGTAAAACACAGGTTTTCTAAATCGAAGGCCACAGCTGTAGCCAGCAATTTCCGTGCGGTCACGATAGCAGACTTTCGTGCTCGTCTTGCATTCCAGAGGCCCCGCCTGGAATCTCATCCAGCGCAAGGTATTGCTTGAGATCTTATTTTTAACAGCAAAGATGCTTAGGCCGACACAACTCCGCCCGGCAGAGACCGAAAACCCCAAGTGCATGTGAGCGCGTGCCTCAAGGTTGCACATTTTTACGCTTTACCAACTTTGTCTGCGCTGATGGGCAAGCTTTCTGCGAGTGCGCAGTGTAGGTAAAGAAGAAGCAGCGGTGCTTTTTAATTTTTAGACAAAAGCTACATCTGCAGGATGACTACCTGTGCTTTGCCTACAGTGTTCACTTGCAAAAAAGGCTTGCTTGCTTACACAACGGCGCGTGCAAAGCTGCAGGTGAAGTGCGGAAAAGCAAAAGGAGCCTTGAGGAATTCCCCTAGGCGCTTCCGCTGAAATGAGGTCCAGTCAATCTTCAGCATTCAAGTGCGGCGACTGGTTGCCACTGGCTTCTCCAGGGAAGTCTTGAATGCCTAACCAATTCAGCTATCTGGGCAACTCTTCTCCAGGGAAGTCATGCACAGCCTGGCCGAGAGCCTTATAGAAGAGTCAAGCTCAAGGAAGGAAAAAACAGCTCAAAAAGATAAAAGCCTCCAAGAGCGCAGTCATTGAAGGGGTCACTTACAAAATGCTGCCATATGTGAATGATCGCGTTTTTGGGAAACACTAATTCCCTGCGATCATTCACGGGCAGCGACCTGGCCATCTCATTGTTTACTCCATCTGGAAATGTGCACTATTCTGAAACGTTGCACCCTTTGAAATTCGCAATGTGCTTCTTGAGTCAGCAGTCCATCATTAGCACTTTTTGCGTAAAATGATCGGGGGAGTATTTGAACAGTCCAACAGTCATTGTATTCTTTTAATGTTGAATTCCAATGGCAGATACGGAGCACTTTCGGAGCAACTTTTCTGCTCTGTCTGGAGCAGGCGCATTCCAATGGCAGATCGGGAGCAACAAAATCCTGTTCCAGTGGCAGATCGGGAGCGCCGTCACAGCCGAGGTCGCTCTGTGGAGCAAAAAAAGTTGCTCCGCCGAAATTGGCGGAGTCAGCCGGAACTCCCTCGGGCGCTTACGTTTGCCGCGTGACGTCGCCAACGTCGCAGCCGTCTGCGCTCCCGGTCAGTGCTCGCCTTCTCCGCCTCCTCCAGCCGCGCAGCGCGAGATGAACGCGCCCGCGGGAACCAGACGATTTCGGGGAAGGCGCCACGCAAAGGAAGCTGGAGATTTCCTGTTCCCGTCCCGGCTCGGCACTTTGCTCCGGCGGGAGCGGCTGCGTTCCAAAGGCAGCTTCGGAGTACCTGTTCTTCGCGGAGTCGGCGTGCTCCGCGGTGGAGCACGGTGACCGCTCCGGATCTGCCATTGGAATTCAACAAAAGCGTTGGCGCACTCCCCCGAAAGTTACGGGGTGTTGGAAGCAATGTTCGCTCCCCATGAGGACGGAGAGAAAAACTGACCGCGTACTCTTCTCGTGTGGGGCGGAGTGCAGCCCCAGTTCCGCTCCCGCACCAGTCAAGAGTAAACTTGCGCATCGTCTCCCTCTCTCCAGTACGAAAAGTAAATTTGCGATTTCATTCTTGTCCAGTCCGGGAGCAAGCATGGAGATGCATTCCTACCATTTACGCACACCAATTCATGAGTGACTGCATCATATATTCTATGACGCAGTCGTGTGAAAAACGCCCGATTACTTCCTCTGTGCATTCTAAACGTGCAAGAATATGAATTTGTGTAAAGATTGCTCGCAGCGTTCAGTGACATAAATGGAGCAAGCTTAAAAAAACTAAAAAAATTCATGTCTCGATTTGGTGTTGTTTTTTTGTTTTGTTTTTCCTCTGTCATGGCTTCGTTAACGACATTTAAAAAGCGCACCACGCTGCCCGCCAATTTCAGCGGAGCTGCCGGTAATTTCGACTCACCTTGCGCGCGGCACCGTACATGCCAAATATGCATGCGTGCGTAAAGGCCAGAATACATGGAACAAGTATGCGACGAAAATATGACGATCAAATCCCGGCCGCTTGCACCCGACGCCCGGAGGCGAGAAAACCGTCGTCCGCCGCCGATCTAGCTGGGCCAAAAGAGTTCGTCGGCGGCGGAAAGGCGGCGAGCGGCAAACCGAAGGAACTAATCTACGGGACGCTGCAGACGGCCGCTTTGGAAGAGTTTGATAGACGTACGCTTGTCCCGCGACTCGTGGAGCTAAAAAACGCATTGTAAATTTGAGATCGATTGAGGAAAATGGCGTTGTAAGCAGTGAAGTCCGCGTTGTTCTGAAAGCTCAAGCCGCAAGAACAACACGTTCCTGACCCAACTACCGCGGCTTGTGTCGCGGACATAGGCATGCACGATAGCTTTTATTAGGTTAGATGGAGGAAATCCGGCTACATAACTTGTATTAACAGCAACATGGGGCCCGTCTGCAAGATCGGCGTGTAAGGAACAGGCGATATCACTGTGAGGGCACCTCAAATACAGCAAAATAGAAGCAGCCAGTCGTATGTATTCGGAGTGCAGGCTTGACATTCCTATTTTGCAATAAAGCGCCCTCTAGCGAGGTAGAGTGGAGATGGAACACCGAATTTCCGGCAGTCGCTGATTCGAATCTGCCCGAGGCGCTCGTTTTTTAAATTTATTTACTGTCTTTACCGCTTTTGAGAACTGAAAACGCATATTTCAGGAGAAGAAACGCCCCCGAGTCGCGCAGAATCGTCTAACGACTTACAACCCATGCGGGAAGCTCCTCCACTGGGTCTGTTTACTGAACACCGACGTTGATTACGGGCATGGAGTTAGCCACACAGAGCATCCCCAGCGGCGGTGCGGCGCTGGAGGCCGTATCTTCGTAGTTCAGCCCGACCATGGAGGAAAGAAAAGCTGAGCCCTACGAACATACGGCGTCCTGCCAGGGCGGATTTTCTGCCGCGCGAACTTGGTCGTGAAAGTTCGCTGCATGTATTCTGGCCTTAAGACGTCGGCGGCGATCGCGACGATCTCTTGCGTCTACGGTGAAAACCGACACAAGACGTGTACCCGCCAAGACCGGGCGGGTGACTGACTGATCGCGCCAGACCGTGATGTCCCGCCAGCGCGGAATGCAGGGCTGCGCTTTGTAAACAATGTGCTGCGCACGAAGTGGACTTTCAAACAGACGCTTAATACAACATGCGGAGTTGGACCTGCCCTTATCGTCATACTTGCTTCGACACAGTACGACGCGTGCTCGCTAATGCATGCCTGTGCGTGAGATCACGAATACGGGGGCAAGCCGTTTATTCGTTCGTTCGTGCGTGCGTGCGTGTGTGGAACTAGTTTTTTTCTTTTGGGACGAACATCACAGCGGCGGCGGCGCAGAGGCCGATACCGGAACTATGCGCACTGTAGCGATGCGCGCGCGATAGACCGATCTCACCGCGAGTTTCACTACGCCAATGCTGCCGCAATGCATGATGGTAACTGGACTTTTCTGTGAACGCTTGGAGTATTGAGCTACGCAGTTGCTGCATCGGTGGACTGCAATAACCAGCCTTAGTTGCCTTATTTGGATGAACCACGATGGTTGGATTCACGTGCTGCGTGCCGGGATGTTATAACAACAGCGTCAAACACAAGGGCATCGGATTTCCCGTGTTCCCGAAGGATCAGAAGCTCTGAGAGGAATGGGTGCAGAAGATCAACCGAGTCGGACAGAGTGGCAAGTAAGGCACACTTTCTTGTTCAAAGTGTTTGTGAATTTTGTGTGTTTAATGCGGTACACTTTGACAGCGTTCAATACCGCGTCACAAAAGGCTTGCCACACTAATGATGTGCCGATCAGCGACCGCAAAACTTCGCAGCTTGAGCTCGATCCCCTTCCCGGGGCTATTGCCGACATCGGCGACACATTGGGGACAAGTTGTTTTCCTTGCAAAATGTAGGAAGCCTAAAATGACATCTGACGAAAAGTTATGACGACTATCAGGCGTCTAACGCGAACGATACGCCTGATACAGGGCCAGCTTAACTGTACTTCCGAGCTCGCGCCATTGCACTGCGATAGCTCAGCCCTGCCGGCGACGGCATCGAAGCCAACGAGATAGCCGTTGTCTCACCGCTCCTTTCGATATGTGATAACTCGAGCGGGAGGTAAAGCAGCATCAACGAAAACAAAGCTTAGTGTCTTACGCCTGCCTTACCGCTGCAGTTTCGAAGCGGTGAATGGCTATCGACGACGAACGATACGCCTGATACAGGGCCAGCTTAACTGTACTTCCGAGCTCGCGCCATTGCACTGCGATAGCTCAGCCCTGCCGGCGACGGCATCGAAGCCAACGAGATAGCCGTTGTCTCACCGCTCCTTTCGATATGTGATAACTCGAGCGGGAGGTAAAGCAGCATCAACGAAAACAAAGTTTAATGTCTTACGCCTGCCTTACCGCTGCAGTTTCGAAGCGGTGAATGCCTATCGACGATATCGGCGCCGAGCAATCTGCTGCGAGGCCGCGGGCAAAACAGAGCGAGCGGCAGCCGCGCATGTCACTCACGGAATCATACATTTTTTTTTTTGCGGCGAATGTTTATCTTCATTCCCGCCTTGTCATATCATCGAAGCCCTGCATTGACAGCACATCTTCCATGTGAAGTTTTGCTTTCGCGAAACGGCAACGCTGGGAGGTTTTAATTTCTTTTTTCTCATTCACTCTTCCCGGCCCCCCTTTTTTTCACCATTATGCCCTATTGTCGCCACCTCTGCACAGCCCGAGTGATTGTCTCGCTGCTAGTGCTGATGGTGGTTATGTGTTACGCGTCTCATTTAGCTGAGAGTGCGCCTGTTTGTCATGCTATATTAGAAATGTGTTATGAATGTGCTGAAATTTTGTCAGGCCTCATTCAGTTGCAGTTCTGGCAGTCTTACTATTTGTTGCAGCAAGAGACTTGCAATGCGGAGCAGTGTAAATGGCATTCAAGGAATCTTTCGGTCAAATCAGTGCTCTTTTGACGTGTGTGACATTCTAACCGAGCAGTAAAGACAAGCTGTCACTGGTGCATGATATGTCATTCAAACTAACTGTTGTGTCTTAAATGATGATCGGCATTCCATTTGTGCGTCTATGTGTGTGTTTATAATGCGTGTATTTTTGTTCATTAAGGTTCTCGAAGTTGGTCCCTACGACCGGCCACAAAGTGTGTGGTGAGCATTTTGAAGGAGGCCGAAAGTCGTACATGGTTCGGGTGCCTACAATCTTCCCCCTCAAACAGAGGAAGATTGTCAAGAGGCGTACTTTGATACTAAAGAAGGTATGTGGCGAAAACATAATACATTCCTGTAGTGAGCAAGCGATTCTAACAAGAAAACATTTTAATAAGCACCTTACTGCACCCTGTCACGTTTCAAAATTGTAGTCCTTGACTTTTTTATTCTTCCCATGTGGTAGCCCCCTCAATGTAATGATGAGGATCAAGTGCAAGTGCCAAATTCCCCTGGAGCCTCCTCAACTGTGACACTAGCTTTGATAGCACTGGAGGAAGACGTGTTGGAGAAGACGTTGACTTACTTGCAGAACACTCCTATTCATATGACAAAGGAAATGAACATGCAGTTGTGAACAGGCTGAAGGAGGCAGTTACACAGCTCGAAGAGGAGCTGGCAGAGGCCAACAACACGATTGCGTCACTTACGCAGCAGCTGGAAGACCGCAAGAACGCTCATGGGGAAGCCGTGAAGTCGTGCAACAGTTTGCAACAAAAGATGAGGTGCCTGACTTTAGAGCTATCATACACCTGTATTCAGCTCAAAGAGGCTCGTAGCAAAAAATAAAGCGAGTTTCATTATGACAATATTGTTCAAGATTAAAAAAGGCTGAAATATTACACTGGATTTAAGACACGGAAGTTGCTGGAGGCATTTTGGTCAATGCTGGAAGAAGACGTCAACAGTCTTCAATTTTGGAAAATGAAGGGAACAACGAATGAAGACAGAAAGTTCGTGCCTAATATGAAGACGCAGTTGATCCTGGTGTTAATGCGCCTTCGATTGGACCTCGACGGTACAGACCTTGCCTTTAGGTAAAATACCTCTCTTACCTACAAGCATATGAGAGAGAAAGACGGCACCGACCAAGTAACGAAAAAGAAAAACTTAAAAGACGTTCCAGCTCCCGCACGGGAGCGTTACTTGGTCGGGGCCATCTTTCTTTCTCAAATGTACCCTCCCGACCAGACGGTTGTCCGTCAAACCCTTGACTTCACCTACAAACATATTGGTAAACGTTACACGAGACAACACTCAATCTATTGCTTTCAATACGCAGGTTTTGGGTGTCAGAAAGCACGGTGTCGCGTATTTGGATCACCTGGCTTGACTTCCTGAACAACAGGATCATCCAGGTATGTGCATACTTTTCGCATTTAGTGTGACATCCAGCTTCTGAAACCTTTGTCCATGCGACCATTCCACGACTTGTGTTGTGAGAATAATACATGGACAGTTTTTATGAGACCAAATGAAATAATTTATGTGCTACCTTATTGCGTATCTATCTCTTGCACCTTCGTTGCTGTTCTTGGTTCGTTTTGAAACTCAATATCCCTCCATGCCATCCTCCCAGTACTTCGCCAAACAGGCCCCGAAGCCACAATGCTGCAAATATTTCTGAAAGTGTCTGTGCACGACTGTATCACCTGCGCAACACTGGCTCAATGGAGATATTGTGATAACATTGTCATACAACTGCATTTTGATGACGGCAGCATGACAAGGGCGGTGTGATGGTGAATAAGTGGCCTCTTGTGGTCACTGTCATCACATTCAAATGCACTTCGCTAATGTCTTAATTATTATATAGTGGGTGACTCGAGTACTTGAATTGTAATCTTTTTGTCGCACAAACATTAACATCACTGCGCGACAAATTCTACGAAACTGCAATTGCTTTGAATGTGCCTCTAAAAGGACAGCTATACAAAATAGCCATTGACAACATAAAAAATTCTTCACTGATTTAGCTTCATATCAGCTGGTTAAAGCCACTGACAAAGCTAAATGACATTATACTTGGATGCGGTTGTTTCTGCTACGGCTTACAAGACTGACTGCTATGGAAGGGTCATACTACAAAAAGAGACATCTGTTGAAAAGGTCAGTTGATCCCAAAATAATCAGCCAATTTAGCTTGAGGGTCCCTCTTTCTGGCTGAAAAGGGACTATGCGAATCGGATGCAATGGTATGCACAAGGGCCAAAAACTTCAATTCATTCCTATGACTGTTCTTTTTTTGTGATTGTTTTCCAGGAAAAGACTTCCAAAGTGTGCAAACTTCTTTTCTTTGGCGCAGGTACCAACATCGATGCCACCCCAGCTGTGCGACAAGTACCGTCCACAGGCGTTCCTCACCAGACACTGTCAATGGAATGCTGAACTGTACGGAGATTTACATAGAAACACCGTCGTCATTTCGTGTCCAAAGTGAGACATTTTCACAGTATAAGAAGCACAACCCTGCGAAAGGCCTCATAGTCTGCAGCCTTAACGGCTTCGTCGTATTTGTGTCTGACCTTGCACCTGGTCGTCTATCAGACAAAGCTCTCACTAACTCTTCCAATGTTTTAGACAAGTTTTTCCCAGGACGCAGCATTATGGCAGACAGGGGCTTCACTATTCAGGACGAATGCAAGGCGTGGTCACTGCATTTGAACATTCCCTCTTTCATGGACGGGACGCCTCAACTTTCCCAAGAAGATGGGGAGCAAACCAGAAAGATTGCCAGTGTGCGGATACATGTTGAGAGAGTTATTCGAAGAGTGAAAACGTTTAAAATTCTGTCCCATGTATTTCCCAACAGCATGGCAGATCAACTAAACAAGATATGGCACATATGTGCTCGCTTGACTAACTTTGTGAATGTGCCTTTGCTATGAAGTTTGAAAGCCTCATTTATAAGCAGTTCTTAATCCCACAATGCCCCAGCTTAAGTAAAGCAACAAGCTTGTCAATTAATAACAGATTTATTGAAGCAATAAATTAACATTGCACATTTTCCATGAAACATGTATTACATAGCATTCAGCGTACATATACAATTTCTCCAATGTTGTGAAGCAAACTCTCACACTTCTATGCTTTCTGTGAACAGTTGTTTACGTTGTCTTAATTTTTATATGAGCTTTTTTGTATTTCTTTCATAATTGCAATTGGACTTACTGAGTTTTCGTTTTGTTTCCATAAAAAAACATGCCCTGCTATATCCCTTGTAACTTGGGCAAGTCTTTTTCGTGTTTTGTTTGAGCTGCCTTCATTTTTTACTAGGAATTTGAATAAAAATTGAATTGATTGAAAATTTGGAAATCTTGCCTGAGCATACAACTTTACCATTGAATTTCTGAAGGGTCCTACTGAACTGCACCCTAAAATGGCACAGGCTCAACAATCCTTCCTACTACAAGGAAAGAATGGCATTCTGCATTCTTGACCTCATTGGCTCTAGCACAAAAAGCACCGCTCTGCGCATCTCTTGCAAGATACCTAAACATCCCCAGCGTCTTCTGGAAATCTTATTGACTCGCCCACAGCTTCAAGCTAACATACATGTGTGGTTTACGGAGTCATACAAAGCAGGTTTCTCCGTGGCCCCGGACGGCAGTGTATTCTCACGACAGTAGCTAAACCCTCCTGCTCTCCTGCTAGCCACTGTAGTCCCGCCTCTCGCACAGCTGGTTGGACCGCCGGCCAGTGCAGAGAGAGAACTCAGCAAATCTACATCACGAGGCCGTTGAAGGCGGGCGGTTTGAGTAGTACGGCATGCCGACCACTAAAATATGAGTTTTGCTCAAACTAGACGTTTTCATGGCACAAAACAGTATGGCGTTTCTTAAATGACATTTCAACAGTTCACGTCGACTTAATATTTTCCTTTATCGTCCCTTTAATAATGCCTAAACACACTGCAAGTTAGAAGTTTAACTGTTAAGAAATGAAGGCAGTAAGAACTTTTCATAAAAATGTTTACAGCGCCCTACGAGTTCGCTGAAAAAATCTATCAAAATGCACAGAAACCTGCATGCATTTCTGTTCACTGTATACAAAAAGGATGCACGATTGCAAGCCGCATACGCCCATTTGCATTTGCACTTAAGTATGTGCTGCTTGTTTTGAGACACCCACTACACAACTCAGTTCTACAAAAGGTGTCGACATTCAAGGGACTTATCATTTCTAGAACCCTGGGTTCACAGCACTGGCATTTCACAATGACATCGGGGCTAGCCCACAGGAAAGGATGGCTTTGACACAAAAACAGACCGCACTGCTCGACGTGAATATCCAAGTGTCCAATGTTTTGCTGTATGAACTCCTTTCTTGCACTCTCCTCACACAAAAGCCCTCTCTTCATTGCGTAAGTGGCTCGGCACTTCTTTCCCATTAAAGCACTCAGTAGAGACCGAGCATCGTGAGGTCCCATTTTTGTCTGCCATGTTTTTACCCATGTGTGCACTCTATGTACTGTTGAGGCAGTTATCAACCCCTGTCTGTAATGATGCCAAAGGCGCGAACCACTGTGAAGCCTTGTTGCACACTCGACAGCAGCAATAACTTCAGCCGAATATTCTAGTGCTTTTGACTTTTTGATGACGTCAAGACACCACAGAGGCAGACTTTGAGGCACTTCATCACCTCTTGTTGGTTTAGTGCTTCTTACTGGCAAAAATTCATTGACCTCCAGAACGTCAGCGAAGCACTGCAGTCCACTTTCTTTTAGTTTTTTGTGCAAGCTAATTAGGCTTCGTGTGGCCATGGCCTCCCTTTCTGGCTTCAGGGACGTATATCTCATCCGTTTGTTGTGATGTTCTGGAGTGGTGCTTAGTCCCTCCCAGGTGTCCTTGGAGAAGACCAGCTCACCGAAATTATTGGGCCCTTTTTTGGGGTCTCTAGGCCTGTACCACTGTCTCTCGGTCTCAGTGCATGACAGAGAATCTGGCACAGTTTTGAGGTCATGCTGAACGAGGTACATAGCCTGTGGCAGCGCTCCAGCGGCGATGGCGCTGGGGCTGAGCGACAACCAATGACAGTGGGTCACGCGTCGCCGGTGCGCAAGCAGCCACGAACGCCACGAGCGTGGAACAAAACGGGGTCCCAGTTTTTGGGTGCACGGCAAAGCGTTCAGACGTGTCTCGGCTCGTCTCTCTGTCGCGTTCGCGACATTGGTGACCCGGACGCTGCAGCGGAGTCAAGGAGCCAGAATGGACCCTCCTCGCGACACCGACGGCAATTCTGCGTCCTCCGCTGCCTCTTCACACGGCATCTCCGCCATCGCCTGCCGTTTGCATACCTTCAGCGCCGAGCACCCCGACATGTGGTTCCTTCAAGCCGAGGCAAGTTTCCGACTGAGCCACATCACGTCGCAAGAGAGCCGCTTCAACCATCTCCAACAGTCACTACCTATTGAAATCGCAGTCCAGGTTCGCGACATCCTCGCAAACCCACCTTCCACGAACCATTACGACGCATTCAAGGCTGCCATCATGAGCCGCTCGATGCCTTTGAATGGCAGCGTTTCCAGCGGCTGCTTTCTGCGGAGGAGTTGTGTGATCGTCGACCTTCTCAGCTCCTTCGCGAACTACAAATCCTGCTCGGCGACAACACCTTCCGCCACGGACTCCCGTTCGCTGAAATACCTTTTCATATAACGGCTTCCCTAGTCTGTGCGAATGATCCTCGCGACGGCTTGTGACCTTCCCTTGCCACAATTGGCCCCGCACGCCGACAAGATAATAGAAGTCGCCACATTACCTTCGTCTCCATCCACGGTGGCATTCGCTAGATCTCCCGAACATACCACCGTGGGGGCTACCACCTCGCTCTCACCGGCATCCAACGACGTCACCGCTCTACAAGAGCGCATGCAAACCCTAGAGGAGCTTGTCGCGTCTGCTGGCTACCGCTCGTCGCAAGGGTGCAACACTCGTCGGTTTCACCGTTCTCCCCGTCCCTCGTCGACGCACGTTTACCGTCAGGAGTACACAACGCGCCAGCAGCCCCGTCACACTGATTCCTTGTGCTGGTACCATCGCCGCTTCGGTGCAGCAGCGCAACGTTGCACCCGTCCTTGTGGCTGGTCGGGAAACGCGACGAGGGATCGTTAGCGGCGGCGACCGATTCCCCAGCCAGCGACAGCCGCCTCTTCTACATCACAGATGCAACGACTGGTCAGCGTTTTCTAGTTGACACTGGGGCTGAAGTGAGTGTCGCCACGCTAATTCATATGACCGCACTCAACCACCACTGTGCCATCTCCAAGCTATTAACAAGTCCACCATCCCCGTGTACAGGACAAAATCCCTGATTGTAAACATCGGCCTACGCGGTGCGTTCCGCTGGATTTTCCTCATGGCCAACGTGAGTCACGCCATTCTAGGAGCCGATTTTCTTTCGAACTTTGGCCTCCCCGTTGACATGGCCCGAAAAAGAATCCTGGACGCCGCAACCAACCTTTCTGTCACAGGCCGATCGTCTACCGTTTTCCCATTCGCCTTTACGCTTCTTTGCGACCTACCTTCTCCGTACCGGTAGTTGCTGAATGGGTTTCCTTCCTTGACTGCACCTCCCGACTGCACAAAGCCAGTGAAGCATGACGTCGTTCATCAGATCATTACAACCGGTCCCCCTACGCATGCCGTGGCGCGTCGCCTTGCTCCGGAGAAACATAAAATCGCGGAGCAAGAATTTCATCACATGGTTGAGATTGGCATTGCTCGCCCGTCCTCGAGCTCATCGTTACACATGGTCCCGAAGAAATCTGGTGACTGGAGACCCTGCGGTGATTACCGCTCCTTGGACGTGGCCACTGTACCCGACAGGTACCCCCTACCTAATATACAGGACTTCACCAATAACCTCAGCGGATGTACCATATTTTCAAGGCTTGACCTCCGGAAAGCCTACCACCAAATCCCTGTAGCCCCGGATGACGTCAAGAAAACTGCCATCATTACACCGTTTGGCCTTTTCGAAATCACCCGAATGCCTTTCGGATTGCGCAACGCAGCTCAGGCTTTTCAACGCTTCATAGATGTCGTCCTCCGTGGCCTGGCTTGCCTTTTGTTTTCGCCTACATAGATGACGTTCTTGTCGCCAGTTCGTCGTTATCTGAGCATCTGCACCATCTGCGGATAGTTTTCGAACGCCTAGCAGAGCATGTCCTCATCCTTAACAGCGAAAAGTGTGCATTCGGATTGCCGTCATTGGAGTTTCTCGGTCACCTCGTCGACCGCAATAGAATTCACCCTCTACCAGACAAAGTGAAGGCCATAATCGACTTCCCTCGACCTGAGTCCTTACGCCAACTGCACCGTTTCCTAGGACTGGTGAATTATTACCGACGGTTCATCCCAAACTGTGCGGCCATTGTGCACCCTCTCGAAATTTCCCTTCAAGCTTCCAAGTCTACCGAGTGCAGGCTTGAATGGCCTGAAACTGCCGATCGCGCATACACTACCATCAAGGAACGCCTGGCTTCTGCTACCCTTCTTGTGCACTCGCGCCACAACGCTCCCACGAGCCTGATGGTAGACGCATCCAACTGTGCGGTTGGAGGTGTACTTCAGCAACACATCCGTGGCACCTGGCACCCTCTCGGTTTCTTTTAGAAGAAGCTTTCTCCAACTGAGCAACGCTACAGCACCTTCGGGCGGGAGCGCCTGGCGGCATATCTCGCTGTTAAGTATTTCTGTTTTTTCCTTGAGGGCCGCAGCTTTGTGATCTTCACCGATCACAAGGCCCTTACGAACGCCTTCAAGTCATCGAAGTCTACATATTCTCCCCGAGAGACGGGACACTTGGCGTATCTTGCCGCAGAGTTCACGACGGACATTCAGCATGTCAAGGGAGTTAACAACATCCAAGCCGACGCCCTTAGCCGTATTTTGGCCATACAACGCTCCGGTTTCAGTACTCACGAGTTCGCTCAAGGCCAGCGAGATGACGAGGAGCTCCGAACTCTGCGTTCTTCAAACAGTTCCTTTCTGCAACTCCAGGACATTATCTGCCTTGATTTGGGACTCAGCATCGTTTGCGACATTGATCCGATTTCAGGCTGCAGACGACCGCGCCATCCTGCTTCTCTCAGGCGCATTGCTTTCAACTTTATTCACCGTCTCTCTCATCCTGGAGTTCGTGCCTCACGGCGTTTGGTCGCCGAGAAATACGTCTGGCCTGGCATGAATTCTGACGTACGCGCATGGGCTCGTTCCTGCCTCGCCTGCCAGCAATGCAAGGTCTCTCGGCATACCACATCACCTCTGGCCCATTTTCCCTTGCCGGACTCTAGGTTCTCCACAATTCACGTCGGCCTCGTTGGCCTGCTACCACCATCTAAGGGCTACCGTTACATCTTGACAGTGATCGACCGTTTTACTCGCTGGCCGGAGGCGGTTCCAATCGACGATATAACGGCTGAGACTGTTGCTTCCACACTTATGTCCACGCGGATCGCCCGTTTTGGCGTGCCGTCGGAGATTATAACAGACCGTGGCCGCCAATTTGAGTCTACGCTCTTTCACCGCTGGACATGCCTACTCGGTGTAAGGCACATAAAAACAACGGCCTACCATCCTCAAGTCAACGGCATGGCCGAGAGGTTTCATCGTCAGCTAAAGGCCTCATTGATGGCTCACGAATCACCTGAACAGTGGACAGCTCACCTTCCTATTGTGCTGCTATGATTACGCACTGTCATCAAAGAAGGTCTTGGTTGTGTCGCCTCTCAAATGGTGTATGGCACGTCTTTGCGCTTACCGGCAGAGTTCCTGGTTCCTTCCAAGCCACAAGACAACCTTTCGTCCACTGGACTGTCCTACGTAAACGATTTAACCGTTTTTCAGCTCTATCCGTCCCCAACCACCACGGTCGTGTTCCACCAAGCACACTTTTATCCATCCAAACCTTTCTGACAGCCAGTAGGTTTTCATCCGTGTCGACAGTACCCGCCGGCCACTTCAACCGCCACACACCGGCCCTTATGTCGTCATTTCACGCTCTGACAAGACGTTTACAGTTCGCGTCAACGGCCGCGACACCGTCGTTTCCATCGATCGCCTCAAGCCCGCATTCACCGAAGCTGCCCTGCCTGCGTTCCACTCCACCACCCACCATTCCACCCTGAACACCACCAGTCTCCCTTCCCTTCGCACCACCATCCATGAACTTCGCAACGCAAAGACTGTGCGTTTTGCTGTACCACTCTCTAGACGGACTCCTCCTCCAGACTCCATCTCAAGGGGAGACGGCTATGTGGCTGTGCTCCAGCGGCGATGGCGCTGGGGCTGAGCGACAACCAATAAGAGCGGGCCACGCGTCGCCGGTGCGCAAGCAGCCACGAACGCCACGAGCGTGGAATAAAACGAGGCGCCAGTTTTTGAGTGCACGGCATAGCGTTCAGACGTGTCTCGGCTCGTCTCTCTGTCGCATTCGCGACAAGCCCATACAAAACACAGCACAGGTGTTTGCATGTGGATCCTTTGCCTGCAACACAGGCGGAGGTGCCTGCAACAATCTCACCATCGCTTCTTAACAGCCTAGCTGACACCTTATATATAGTTCTTGTTGCCATCGATGCCAGCACATCTGTACGTGCAATAGTCTCGTGGCTCTCTGTTGAAGAAAACTGCAGCTTCTGCAAATGACCAGAGGTGAACAAACGCAAACCGGCATCTCTGTGCTTTTGTGCACCCTTGCTTTCTATGTACCTGCACTGGAAGAACACAGTACATGAACATTTTTGAAAACATATTGTGTGAATGAAAGTGTGAATTGTGTGAACTATTTACAACACTGCTATTTGCCTGATAGTCGAATTCAATGAGAACTCATAGCCATGCTTCCATTTTCACTTACATCTTGAAAATCTACAGAAATCTCCCTTAAAAATTATCACTTGATACTAAAGCTTCCGGTTACGCTGCTACCACTGGAAATTTTGCACCAATTCCTTCAGTAAATTTTTTTTTAAGTAAAGAGACTATTTGCTCCCAAACTTTGTAGTGCACACTTGCAGGCTTTGCTGCATACCAGCACACTTTGCTTTTTATTGTTAAGTAGTATAGACCACCCTAATATGGCAATATTTTTTTTGTCGGCATTGTATCCGATATGCCAACAGAATATGCACAAGCTGCACTCTCAATGAGTTGCACTCTCTCATGAGGCATGTTATGCCACTTGGGTGCTTTGTACAAAACGTACTGCTAAGCATCTGTGGCTGCATTTAACTATAGGTGAATGACCAGTAATGTGTTGCAAGATGCTCTGCTTCCACACTGCTTACTTATAAATGTGCTCCTTTCGAAAGAATGGGTTCAAAGACCTTGTTTCATTCATCCATTCTTCCTTGTTAATATTGCTTGGAACTAACGCCATGATGACAAAATGGCGAAGGGTCCTACAAAAATAAGCTGTGTTAGCAAGTGGCTACGTGGCCTTTTTTTCAGAAATTTTCGTTCAGCACTTTCTGCAGTCACGAAAAAAGCCTGCTAGGACACAAAAAGCTGTCGACTAACAACATTATTAGGTTCTTGCCTTAAGTAACTATAGGTAGTGCAAGAATAAACTAAAATATTCGCAAAAACTTGGTTTCACAGTTTAAAGGTATGCCTCATAACACAACGTGTGCTAGCAACCAAAATTTGACTAATCCGTTACAATTAAAATGAACGTAATGCTATTGCACATCAATGTATTGTTGTCTTTTTTATTACAACACAGCTCAACAAATCAATTAAACTGAGCCCTCAAGGATAGCTAGACTGCCTTGGAACCTTAACAAGTCACTGCTGTTGTGGTAGGGAAAAAAGTAATGCTGCGTTCTAGATTACTAAGACCACGTTCTAAAACACAATGGAACATCTTTTACATAAACCTAGATACAGCGGATGGCAACACTACAATCACACGAAACCTTTAACTGGTGCACGCAGCCTACCAAACCGAGTAGGAAACGCGTGCGTTAACTAAGCGAACGCGCAGCAGCTCGGCACAATCGTAACGTCGCAAGGCATATTACAGAATCCTTTCGCCCTAACTTCGTCGGTGCATGAGACCCACGCTAGAGAAGCACGGCGGGTAATACACACAGACAATGTTATCGTAACGAAACCAATGACAAAGGCGGCCTCAGCAGTGTTTTACAAATATTAAACGAACGCGAGGTTTCAAAACTTCACTACTGACTGACTGCAGGCCACACACATTGCAGCCCATCAGTTCAGCGCCTGGTTCGCTTCATTCCTCCGTAAATGCGTGCGAGTATTCCTAGAAAACAAAAACCAACACCGCCGATTACGTTTCTTCCCGTTCGTTGCGCAGCGTCGCAAGATGTGGAGAGCTCAGGGTCAGTTTGGCCAAGTTGCTTTCCGCATATCATAGCTTTGCGCTTGCGTGCGCTTGCTCACTGAAACAAATTTTGCTCTTACGACGACAGAAACATTATTTCGCCTTGTAAAAAATTGATAATGATTGAGCAAATATGAGTAAAAACAATGCGAAGCGACGCAAGTGCACCAGCTAACGACGACGCGATGCGGTCGCGTTTTTGCACAACCGGCCGTTATTTTTTCTTTACCAACGCTAAAATTCCGGGCAAACACAAATGCAATACTTACTTTGGAGCTCCGAACACAGCTTTCCACCGTTTTCAGCCGTCGAAAACAGCGAGGATTTGCGCAAAACGTTGGCACATAGCAACACATGCAGGTAGCAAACGGGCCGCGCCGAACCAGAAACGCACAGAGTACTCCAATGGAGATGGCGGCAGCGCCGCTTCCGGAAATTGGCGCATGCGCCGATCGCGTGGTGAGATCGGTCTATTGGCCGGAGTGCATTCGCGGCTTTCGCAGGCTTGGCGCCTTAAGCTTGGGATCTTTCGCTGCTATGAAGACCTTGGATTTATCTACCGGACGAAGAAACGCTGGCGAGAAGTATAGAGGTAAGCCATAAGTTAACCGCAGTTAGATTTCGCCTCTCCATCTTCTTGGTGAATGATGAAGACGAAATAATAAGGTTGTTTTGATGCTCGAGCCGAGAGGACAATCTCGACTCCCTACTATGACCGAGGTCCGATGCTTGAAGCAGGTGAGCGATGAGGACGGCTTTTCTTGCTGAATATTAGGTTTATTTACACTATTTACATTACTCCAAGTATTTACATCAGGACAGAATGACGGTTACTTTGTCACTCTGCGCGCAACATCCTGTTCGGCCATGACTTACACTGAACTAGATCCCCTCGACCGACCCACCGACCCTGGACAAAACCCGACACTATGGTTTTGATCCCAAAAACCACGCGTCCAAAGGGGGCGTTCAAGAAAGAGCGAAAACCCTTTTCAACGTGATTCATTAGGAGCACAGATTGGCCACAAGAACCAACCAATCCTAAACAAGTCCCCACTAGCGGTCACGTGACCCAACACTCTCTCTCATGCAAATACTAGTACATTTCCCGCATACGTTATTGCAACCGACATGCAAAAACAAGACATCTGCTACCTGAAGTCACTGACCGCGCGGAGTGGTCGAACCATTACGTTAAGCGGGTGGCACCTGCTCAAAGCCAAAGCCGAACGCTTAGAGCGGTCTTCGCGCGGCTAGCATCTTACATTATCCTCGCCTTGCCGCCTTGCATTTTTCCCTGCGCACGCTGGCACAATGAGGGAGTCGTGGGCTAATCTCTTTCCCAGACTAAGGGACGCCGCTGCCCGCCGCGTGACTGGCGGGAAGAGCTGCTCCAAACCTAGGCGAGCATTCTCGAGGCGAATGACCCATGAACGAACAGCCCGTACGCCGGCTTCGCAAATCCTCAAAAGCTATACCGCGCTCCTTTTCGACACTAAAGCCCCTGATACATGGACCCAACGAGGGAGGGTCGAGTCGACTGGCGAGTTCAGCTACCTCGAACCCTCCATTCAATGAGTCGAGGCGAGGGGGCCGACGGATTGCCGGAGAAGGAGCTACCGTAGTTTTACGAATCCAACGCGCAGCTTCTTTTGCTAAAAGCTAGCCTTAAAATTTGTGTGCGCGTTACAATCGGGCTCAAAACCGAAACAGGTTTTAGATCGGCCAGCAACATTGCCATAGGCATGACGTTCTCCCAAACTCCAACTCAATCCAATAAAAAAATCCGTCCATATCACATGAGTGAATTTCGGCGTGCTCATTACTGAATGACATACCATGGTCAGCTTTGGCACATTTTTCTACTATTGCAATTAGCCCGTCACACGTAGAATTATGAAGGTCAAGACACTTGAAATCGCAAACAGCCAGCTTCAATGTTTCCCCACAAGAGTTTTATTCCCTGCAGGAGCTGGATAAGCAAGTTTACGAATCACAATTTATTTTTGTCTGCCACAGTTGCACGTACAAAATAAAATCTTCTTCTTCCAGGTAAGTAGTGTCATGTATTTTACACCCGCGCGGTAAAGCCGGCGTTCAATTTTTTTTTTTTTCAGATTTTCCTGCGTGAACCTACCCGCGCGGGACAATCGGTGGCGCGTTATAATCGCGCAAATACGGTATTCAGCTCCCTACTGCCCGCCGACTGAGCCCGACGAGCGCGTCAACCCAACCCCTGCCAGCGAGCCGAACGGACTCGCCCCGACGGCTTTTCAACTCACCGCGTCCGTCCAAAAGATGGCGCCACCAGTCCATGGCGCGCGCGCCGCTCGTGGGACCTTGTTCTCGGCGGTTGTACTCGATCTTTGCAAGAGGTAGCGTCAACATCCCCCTCGCGAGGGGCACGATCAAATGCAGAGCATTTCCGGGGCGCACGACGTTAAGTAGTTTGCGTTACGTTAATGTTGTTGCACTTGTGGCAACTGCTGACGAGAGAGCGTTCGTCAGCAGTAATTTGAATGAGTCAAGGATATAAGGCGTGTCCGTAGCCTTCCATTCTGTGTCGGCTTTGTGGGGCAGTGGGTAGAGCGTTGCGTACATTGCGTCCCGCCCGCAGGGTCGAGGGATCGAAACCTGGCGACGGATTGTAATTTTTTTTTATATAGTAGGCACAACGACGGCGCGGACTACGGACGCCAACGCGGGTGACATCGTGAGTTACTGAAATGCTCTGCATTTAAAAACCTGTCTATTTCAACTCAATGCGCCATCGTCGGGCCAATGTAAACGGGGCTTAAGAGACGACATCTTTAGCTTCCCGTCAACTCGTCAACCTTGAGGAACGACCGAGCCACTTCCCATTGCCGGCAAGCCATAAAAATTGGCCGCGTATCTGCTCCTTTCGTTGCAAATGACGTCAAAAGACGATAGTCTTTATCGGCTTTTGCGAAGTAAATGCCTCCCTTCGCTTTACCGCTCACCTCTCATGGTGTTCCTCTTGCGTCGCGCTCATCCCGAGGTAAAGACGCCAAATGTTTGCTTAAATCATTTTAAATTTTGCGCGTTCCACTGCTCCAAACCGGGTGTCTCGATGCGAACGCTGCCGTACGGCGAAGACGCGCGTTAATCGAGGCACCCTACTTCAACGTTTATAGAACCGCGTTTTCCTACTCCACGTGCGTTGCAAGCAGAATGTGGAAACTATCTAGTGGAACCTTGCGTAACTGTTGCTGGTTGATTTCTTAAAATGGCGCCAGAAGCTATAGTAGCGCGGGCGACAGCAGGCGACGGCGGAGTGAATTCTTTTTCTGCAGTTGATGAAGTATTTAATTTCGCAAAAGTCAAGCATGTTTGAATTTGTATAAAGGAACACTGCAAATATCACTTCTGTATTGATTTGTTGTCTCATATTTGCGTAATGTCTTGTTCTTCTTCAACAATGTTGACAACTATGAAGATTACACCGGACCAAGACGGGTAGATTTAGCTGTGGCTATATAAGACTATTGCGCAGGCATTGTTTTGCTTTGGCCGGGTGGTTATTTTTGTGTTGTAAGTGTGTGTTGATGACTGGTAATAAAGAAAAAAAAAAACTTTGGCCGGGTGGCTGAATCGAGTCACAGACATGTAGACAGACGGACAGACAGACAGACATACAGACATACAGGCAGATCAAAATTTCTGGGTTTAAGTAGCCCAAGAAAGACTATAGTCTTTAATAGCGACGTGCCCGCTGTCCGAGAGGGAACCCCGCGCCGGAACTGTTATCACCCATCCTCCATTTACTGAGACCGCCCGGTCGAGCTGACCGCATACCAACGCAACAGAGGTACTCGGGCTAAGCACCCCCCTTTTTTGCCACATAAAAGGAAGGAATACAAAGCATGCTCTCAGTGGCCCCACACTTGGCGTCCCTGCGGTTGCATAAAAGGAACGCAGCATGACAGCAACAAGCGGAGGGCCGATACATAAGCCACCGGCGGCTTTTAATAATTAAATGAGGAGGCCGAACTCAACAACCTCGCCTTCTTGTCTTATGTATTTAACGAAGCAGAATTGCTCTCTAACTTCGGCCCGCGGAAGTGGTTATCCCTAACGTTTTCGTGACTCATTTTGACCGTTGCGTAGATTTTAAGGGCGGATTTTGTACCCGTGTGCAAACAGCATCAATTCTTGCACTATTTCAATCCCTTTGTTTCGTGAAGTGTTTGTACTTTAGCGGGATGTTTTCGCTTGCTGAAGGTTTTCCCAGGTAAGAAGCATGGTCGCGCGAATAGTGGCAGCGCCATCCTGTGCTTTTGGCTCAGCGGCTAGGTTTAGAGTGGCTGCCGTGCAGTGGCTGTGGCTACCTGTACGGCCCCAAAGAATTACGTACACTAGGCTGAGAGATAGGAGCGCGTGTAGCGCGTGGTAATCACTAAAATGACAATAATTGTAGTGACCGCCGCGCGTACAGCGGCACACCGAAATGCAGTCCAGAAGGTTATTTGCGTTTTGATTGAGGGCACGATGGACGGACACGGGACTTTTCGGGGCGTATGCCCCGCACTGTTAAGGGGTAACTACATGCGTCTACGGCAATAAGCGACGCGAGAAACCTCACTTAATGGGTACAGCAAACAGGTACTGTGGGCGACACAGAAAAGCGAAAATTTTTTACCCAGGCCGCCGGTGGCTGCGACTGCGGCAGGCGACGGGCCGTCGCCGTCGCGGGCTTTTTCCCGACCAGAAGCAGCCCACAAGCGAGCGGCAGCGACGACGATGGAGGGCATTGGCAGCAATGCATTATTTTTTTTTTCGCTTTTCGCTTGTCGCTGTCGCCCACACTGTTTGTTGTACCCGTTACGTTACGGTTTTCGCGTCACTTGTCGCCGTGGCTGCATGTCGTTACCCCTTTAATGTTCGAGTGTTCTGATCGTTCAATAACGAGCCTGTTGGTTCTCATCAAATGTTGCGATCTGCAGCGTGTATGCAACGAAGCGTACTCGAGAATGAAGAAAACAGTAGCTATGTGACCCACTAGCAACTTTTCCGCATTGAACTTGTGAACCTATAATGGGCCGTACGTTGGAGTCGGCTGAGGACGACAAAATTCAATGCAAATTATCACGGATTATAACCTTACACAAAGAGTTATCTGTACTTAAATTTTGTGCAATGTTTTTATACCGTGAACGATAGCGGGGTAAACAATAGAAGCTACGGACACGTAAACGTAAAAGCACTAACGAGTGGTTTTGGGCGTAGGCAGACAGAGCTGTCGGGCGCGCTGTCTGATATGAAATTGACCAACTGGAACAAGGAGGGTGGCTGCATCCAAGGTCACCGCACATTCGCATCTGGACTGGTTTTCGCTGGGTGCTCTCGGCGCAAAAACTAAGCTATCATCCAATAAACTTCATTTAACGTTGTTCAACCTCGTCAATTTTTTTTTCATTGTGGAGCTCATCTTTGCTGCCGATGTAGGAACCAGGGGAAGGCGCTACTTGCCCCCAGAAGATCTTTTTTTAGAGAGAGAGAGAGAGAGAGAGAGAGAGAGAGAGAGAGAGAGAGAGAGAGAGAGAGAGAGAGAGAGAGAGAGAGAGAGAGAGAGGGCCCTATGCGTCAGCAGGAGTGGTCGTGGCATTCGAGACACTCTCCTCGCACCCTTGGACATCACGGATGGGTTCCCAGTACTGCTGTCTGTGTTTTGGGTGTTCAGTGTGTAATACGCTTCAAAGGCAATGCGCACTTTGCTTTTGGAGACGTTACTTCGGCTCAAGCCCAGTGCCCTGTTCAGTACAGTTCTGAACACCGCCACAAACATTATAAAGCAGTCAGCTCGAACGTGTTTGTTTTTAAGACCAAGTTATGCTTTTTTAATCTTACTAGCGCATCCTCATTTTAAAAACACCCCTATTAAAAACCTAGTGGCAATGTTTCCTACGGTTTCCTATCGTTCCACCAACATATATCTGTTGCAGAGTTTCTGTGTCAATGACTTTTTATCTTTGTGTTCATGGAATCTTGTAATGCGTTAATAGTAATCCAAGCTGAATTGTTTTAGTCCCGGACTTTTGTTTAGAAAAATTTATTTGTAAGTGTTTTTAATGTGTCCTAAATAAGAGCTGGCTTTCCAGTCCGTGTGAAGCACTCACTGATGTACTAAGGCCATTTTGCTTTATTTTAATACTATTGTCCCACTGCTGTATTTCGACTGATGCTTTTCGTGCTAATGCCAGTACATTTTATTTGCGGGTGTTAATGTCATTTTATTGCCTTAATTTGATGTTTGTAGTTTCAGTGTTTTGAGTTGCTTTGCTGCATTTTTCTTTAAGAATTTTTCTTGAATGTGTCCTAAATGGGAGCTACGTCTCCTTCTCTGTGGATGTAGAGTAGGAACCGTCTTTTATTCTGTGATATTTTAATTCCAAATAAATTGCGTTTTGTGTGAAATTGCAGAATATAACCGATGGTTGTGTTATTGTCTTGGAAAATAAAGTCTGAGCTCGTTTTTTTCTTTTTCGAGTTTCAAAATAGCTTGTTCTTTTCTGTGTGCTTGTTGTTACAAAGAAACGACGCAATCGAGACCTGGGCCATGGCTTCCCTTAGCGGGGATGACAACTCTACTCGCACGGGAAAAACTACATGATGATGCTGATGAATACTGACGCATACCCACCGGGAGATTCAACACACTCCCGCGCGCAACGTTCACGTCTGCTATTAAGGGGTACAAGCAGCGTCCTTCAATGTTCTGGCACAAGCGTTGCAGCGTGAACCGATTCTTTACTGCATCCTGAAACACGTTCCTTATGGACGATGCTTGCGCAAAGAGCCCCGTTGAGTGACACCTTGAACTCCTCGTTCCGTTGCGAGCTCATGCACCGCTCCTGGTTCGTTTTTAACTCGCCTACGCTGATTCGCCGTCCAGCCTTGAACGAAGATTGTTTACTCTTCGGTTGGAACCACGCGGGTCAGTTCTTCCTGAGCCTCGTGACAGGGCTGCTTTTCTTTGCGACCCGTGGCCTCCGCTCAGGCGTCCTTTTCAAGGGCTTGTCGCATCTCTCTCCCGCCCGCGAGAAAATCGCTGCGAGGATGAATAAGGCCACAATCCTAAAAGGTTGGCTTCCGGTCTATAAGGTCAATCCTGAAAGAGCTGTGGGGAGATGTTGTCCTCTTTTGTCTCCAGCGGAGCATGCGCCATCGTGCAGCCTTGAGCACAGCCTGGCGTCACCAGAGCGAAGGGGATGTACACAAAACTCTGTACCCAGCCTTTTGAATGGTTAGATATTCCATGGTATTTCAGCCATTTCCCGAAAGGCGTTGTCCCGCAACTGTCAGTGTCTTGTTGGTGCGGTGGCTCGTGCGAAGACAGCCGAGCAGTGTTCTTAGAAAAGTCTTGTAACTTCTTCGGATGAATCTTTCGGTAGTTTCTTCTGTTGACGAACTCGTTTTCGTGCTCGTCGGCTCACTGTATGGTTCTCGTTGTTCTCGACCCGTCCTCTGGGTCTCCTCGCAGTTCAGAGAAGTAAACACAAGTGGTGCAGATTTTCTTTCTCTGGGAATACGGAAGCACTCATATCTGTGTTTGGGTGAAACCTCCCGGTGTACTGAGATTGGTGCTAGTCGGCCTTTATGAAGGTCCGGTAACGATTCACACTTTATGAAGTCGGATTCAAAGACGTACTCGAACTCAAAATGAAACCATAGCGGCTCTATCCTTTTGTTCACGTCCTTAAATTCAAGTGTTTCGTCGTCTACTTGAACGGGACCTACTAAGTCGTCCTTGTCTGCGGCCCGCGTGGCCTCGCGATCGCCACGCTTAGTTTTCTCCGGGACACTCGAAGCTAACTCGGTGCTGGCTCCCACCTGCATGTCTACGCTGAGGATCATCTTTGGCATGTTCGAACCTTGAATCGTGCATTGCAACGATGGCTTGTTCCTGAACGGCTATATTGTGAGACGTTTCCGGACAAATTAGTCTTGACTATCTTCTCTTGTTGTCTTTGGGGCAATAACCTATTATCCGCGTCCCGCGTCGCCTTAAACGAAACTGGTTCTTGCATCACCATCGTGGAGCAGTTGAACTCCGACGGACCTGCTGGCCTCACGCTATTCTGAGTCGATGTTGCGGACGTCATGGTGAGCGCAAAGCGATCGCATCTGCTTTTGTTTCGTTCGATCCTCGTCAGAGACGTGAACGTCAAGACATCTGTCTGCTGCGCCGGCAAGCTGAGCTCCACACGGTTTACAGTGCTCACGCTGCCGGTATCGGGAAGGTTCGGGTGACTGCCGGCCGTCGGCTTGGACCCGCGTGGCTCACCGTGAAACGCAGAAACTTGTAGCCTAGACAAGACAACGGCCGAGGTTGATTTGCGTGAGCCGCGTTGAGGACGGTCATCTCGATGGGCGAAATAGCTGTCGGTCTTATTTATGAGGCCGGCAGCCTTCGTAGACTTGAAGGCGGACCGCAGCTTGTTGAGGGCACGACATATTTGTCCTCGGTACGCCAATGCGTCGACGTAGGCACTTTCCACATCCTCAGGGTCAAGAAGATTGATGATTCCCTGCTCCACCTCATAAAGCGCGCTGTCCTTACTTTGGAGAAGGGAAACAGCCTCTTGAAGGTCGTGAGGAGTCGCTGAGACGGCTTCGAGATCGTTTGCTGCCTTGAGCAGTCTGGTACTTGCGTCGCGGAGGATACGTCGCTTTCGGTGCAACTTATCCATCGCACGCATACGGTTGATCGTCAGTACGAAATCAGGGCCAGACATGCTGACGTCCGGCTGAGGGCGGGGCTGATCAGCGGAACAACAGTAGAAATCGCGGGGTTCTAGGAACCTCAAGCCGGAGGGGACGTAGGTGGTCTCGTTCGTCGTCGCATGCGGTCATCCTCCCGGGTTTAATGGCACCAGAAAATGTTATGGAATAACGACGCAATCGAGACCTGGGCCATGGTTGCCCTTAGCGGGGATGACAACTCTACTCGCACGGGAAAATCTACATGATGATGCTGATGATTACTGACGCATACACATCGGGAGATTCAACACTTGTAACTGTCTATAGTGCCATACTGGAGAGGGGGTGGGGTAGTAGGAGGCGGAGCGAAAACACGCTGCTTCCGGGGAATAGCAGAACGCTCTTGGGGTGTAACGGGATGCTTTCCAAGAGAGAGTAGTAGTACCCTTCTGCAGTATCGAGTAACGCCGCAGCCAATAGAGCTTATTCACGCCTAAAGGGAATGACGGAACGCTGCCTTGGAGATGGAATTGCAATTCCCATACAGAGTTCAAGTACTCCGCCTCGAAAGCAGCAACCGTTTGTTCGGCTCGGCAGCACGCACGCGATGCGCCGCTCTTACAAGTTCCCGCTACTTTTCACGCAGGTAAATAATCGCTTTGCCTTACTTGCACCGCGCACTTGCTACCATGCTTTGTTAGTGCAGCCGAGCCCATGCTGCTGTGTTGCTATTGTTTGTGACTGTTGCCGCGTTATATCAGAGTTATTTTTGTTGTTGTCGGGAGATATTGAACTGAACCCTGGCCCTAACACTCGCGCTGCCACTGCAGAGGATTCCTCTGAAATTTTGAAACTTCTTCAGCAACTCGTCTGGTCAAGCGTCTCTTCTCGCTGAAGTTGATTCAAGCTAAGCTCTCCGAAACAGATCTCATGTTTACTGAAATTAAGGAGAGACTAAGACTGAAGACGACTGTTCCTCTTTAAAGGGCGTAAAAAGTGAAGTTCAAACCGTCCGAACCCTAGCAGAGGGTAATGCGTCAGAGATTGCCAGGTTAGTGTCTAGGATGGACGATTCTGAAGATAGGGCACGGCGATCTAACCTCTTGTTCTTTGGTGGCACAGATAGCTTCAACGAAACTTGGGCACAGTCAGAAAGTTCTGTAATTAATCTTTGCAGTACGAACCTGCAAATTGATGTGGCACCTATAGATATTGAGATTGTCAAGTTCTCCCACTTTAAAGTTAAAAACGCCATCCTCTCCAACGCCAAGAACCTGAAAGATACGGACTTTAGTATTTCCGAAGACTATTTGCCAAACACTCACTTAGCCCGTAAAAATTTGCTGCAGTTTGCTAACTCTCAAAAGAAATCTTTTAAACTTCGTTACGACAAGCTTACGATCGGAGACACAACTTATGTATTTGACCACAGCTCTAACAGTGTTCCGCGCCATGTATAGACAAGAATTTGCACTGTGCACTGGGCGCCGCCATTTTTTGACGACCGGTGCGCCATCTGGTGGGCATTTCTTGGGGACTGCGTCGCGATCAGACGTCGCCGCAGTCACACGCTGTTGTTCCGTGCCGTGTGCATATCAGACGTCCCAGCGGCATCATAAATCGGTAAGTGTCATTTATTCGGTATGTCAGCAGCGCGAAGTTTAACAGTGCTGTGAGGAGAACGTTAAAAACGTCCAAGAGCGCTCAGGTTTGCCCATAAATTCCGTTCTCAACCCGCTAAGGCGGCGTGCCACCCTACGCACCCTTTGTCCTCACGGGGTTTGCCTGTGAGGCTACGTTTCGATGCGCCAGTAGGACGCCCGACTTTTTATCCCCAAAGATGTTTATTTTCTTAATTCTGGGAAGGTTGCCGTCATTGCCTTTGCTTTCGATGTAAAGAATCTACTCGTCCGGGCGTCACTACGCCGTTGTTGGCTGCAACAACAATCAGCACAAGCGCAAAGTGCTCAATCAAGAAACGTGCGAAGTGCACCACGACAAAAGAAGTGTCTGCATGTGCGGAGTCTATTCGCTGCACAAATTTCCTGCGTCCCTTGAGTGCCACCGCGAATGAGTCGTCACGCTGAATCGGAAAGATTTCGAACCTAGCAAATTTGCGAGGGCAAGTACGGTCGTACGCTGATTTTGGATGTGCTGTTTCTTGACCCTCATGCTCAATCCTTACCGCACATTTTTGCGCTCTGGAGGCATCCTCTTAATTTTATTGACGGGAAGCCAACAAAAATCAACCCGACGCATATATGCTGAAGCACTGGTACGTGAAAAAGGCCTGCCGAAAGCGAAATGCAAATAAAACGCAAATAAAACGCAAAGATAAGTTTATAATTTCCGCCGCTTCTCATGACAGCGATTTTTTATAGCCAGATGTGGCCTATGTATCCAGATACATAGGGCAACTTTATTTTTATACATATTTTTTGTATTTTATAGTTTTCATCTGTTTCTTTTTGACATTGATGTACACTTGCGCTATTATAACGATTAAATGTGTTAGTCCGCCAAATACGATTACTTTCAAACTCAGGGTGTTTTTGCGATTTTTTAGTTCTGCTTCCGCGGCGCTTTTCTGGGCTTTTTGATTTTATAATTTTTTGGTTTGTTAATTTAAAAGGCTTTTTTGTTAATTTAAAAGATTTGTTTATTAATTTGTTAATTGTTAATGTTTTGTGTGGCTTTGTTAATTTAAAAGATTTGTTAATTGGTATAACGAATTGTAACCAAATGTCGTCGTCTCTAGATTCAAAAAGTGAAGCCCAGGTTTGAAAAGCAGTCAAGAACTCTGGATGTACTGAGCATGCTATCGCAGCGGCTGTGAACAAACGGAAATAAATGAAAAACAATATGAAAATATTTTTTATAACGTTTCCTAAACTGGGTACGTTGTTCTGGGAACAGGCTAAATAAGAAAATACGAAACGGGAAGGATCTTTCGCCCCGGGTTGAAATGGAATGGAACAAACGGGAAGGTTGAAATGGGAACGGGTTCAAACGGGAACGGGCCAAGTGAGAAAGGGCGAAACGGGAAGGTCGTTTTGCGCCGGGTTGAAACGGGACGGAACAAGCGGGAAGGGTGAAATGGGATTGGGTTCAAACGGGAACCACCCGATATAAGAGGCCCTGCCAGACTTCTTTTCCGTGACAAAACCTCAGGTGTTTGGATCACGCTGCTATGCTGCGCCAAATGCCCCATGTCACGGCTATAAACTAGCAGACAGCCTGACGCCAGGAATAAAATAAAAAAACGGGGGCAATCGTGAAGTTCCGAGTGATATGTGTGGCTTGCAGCGCATGCGCGCCGCAAGCCACACATCGCCCTCACACAATCGCCGGCGAGCTTCTTTTGCGGAGGCCGACGACGCGTGTCCGACGAGCAGGCGAAAGCCGAAATCATTCAAAAATATCTCGCGCGCACATGCGCAGTTGGAGTGGAAAAATGTTCGCGTGCGGCGAGTTGTGGTATGGTGATTTCTCTCTATCGCGCTCGTGCGAGGAATTTCACCACGGAGCAAGTTGGGGTCCCGCGCTTTGACTCTTCCTCTGTGTAGTTCATACTTGGTTTCGAGCGTTCACACTTTCTTGACCACATTCGCTTCCGCTGACATCAAATGTGTGCTTCGAGGTCGCTGTAACAGTGGAAACAACTGCAAATGCGATGGGTTTAATAGGGCCACCAGTCACGCAAGCCAAGCAGCGGCGCCATGTCAAGCCGGCTGGTGTGTGTATTGCGGGCATAGCCCGGTTGTACACGAAAGGATAGGTAATTCCCTGGATTTCTTGTTTTTTTTTCGAGGGGTGGGGGGCGCAGACTGTAAGAATTAGTGTTTGCAGACAACTAGTAAGGACCATAAAATTATGCCTTTTTCGTCGTCGTAAGAAGCCCGCGCCAAACCGTTCTCCGATACCCGGGGCCGCACGGTAAATTTGACGGGCTTTATAGAGGGGATTTCGGTTTCCCTTTGCGGCGGCCGTTTTGGGATCCAGGCGAAAAATGACAACGCTTGCAAATGTGAGGTACAGTCGGCAAAAGGCTTGTCTATAACGCTCGAGCAGCGTGCTCCGGAGTGCGCGGGAGACACCTAGTGATAACGCCTGGTGTGAGATAGGTAGAATGCGAGAATGCGCGGCCCGTATCAGCGCGATGGCTGTGTCCCTCCTCGCTGTGCCCGTCGCCTTGGCTTCCACGCCTTCTTTGACCGTGATAAGCGCTGCATGCCTGCTCTGCCAGACCGGGAAACAAAGCGGAGATTACTCCCCATAGCGAGCGCTGTGCGAGTTTTTCGTCTGCAGTAGCTTTGGCGCACAGCTGTTCATTGCATCATCGTTCTGCCAATACGCTGCGTGAACCGCGTGCACCACTTTCCTGTTTCTGCGCTCGGCTTTGCACGTCACTGTTGACGGGCTAACACCACAATACTGAATGCATTGAGCAAGCGATCAGGGCCCGATATCTAGTGACTCTGGAACACCGGGAGCGATGCGTTTTCGGGGACTGTTCTTCGCTTTCTCGCATACAGAAAAAAAACGTCGTGTCCAAATTGCGTAGGGCGCCTCGAAAATTAAGCGTTGCACGTGATTAAACGAAGCCAACGCTGTACTAACAGTCCCTACTCTCCACTATTGTTTCCCGACCCGGCAGCGCAGGCAGCGCTTCTCACGGCAAAAGAAAGTACGGAAGCCAAGATGACGGGCACAGTGACAAGGGAAACAGCCATCGTGCTGATGCGGGTCGCGCGTGCTTACATTCTACCGGTCTCTAACCAGGCATTATCACTAGCTGTCTCCCCCGCAGTCCGGAGCACGCCGCTCGCGTGTTATAGACAAGCGTTTTGCCGACTGTACTTCCGTTGCCGTAATGAGTACCGTGGTCACTGCTCGGCGACTCTGGCTAGTTTCGGTTTCCGAAATTGTGGCGATCCTAGCGGCACGGTGCTGCGGCGTGGCCCTTCCCTTTCCCTCAGCGCTTCTTTCTTTCCACACGGTCAACGCTTCCGCGCCTCCTCACGCATGCGCAACAGCTCACCGACGCCAATATTTTTTTTTTCTTTCTCTGGGCGTGCACGGCGGGCCAGTTCGGTACGTGTGGGAGCGAGCCGGCGTGCTAAGGGTGGCGCTGGTTGCCTAAACGCCTCCACGGGCTGAAAGTTTTCCTGCATTATAAAATACATTCGAATGTATTCTAAATATGGGGCAGCGGAGGAAGGAGCGTTACCACTCCTGCGCAGCTCTGTGTTGCAGCAACACAGGGCGGTACAGTTTGGCCAAGTTTCTCGCCTTCTCCGAAGACGACAGGTAAGCAAATTAGCTTTGTACAAGTTATAGTGAATTCCTTAAAAGCCGACCGATTTCACTCTTCTGTTTTCGCGTATGTAATATTTCGCGCATGTAACATGAAGTTAACGAGACATGCCACTCGTCTTGGAGTGGAAACTAAGTGCAAAAATATCACAGCTGTGCAGGTACGCGAAGTTTTAGTAGAAGTAACCGCGTCTTTATCACGCACACTCTTGCTCGCAAGATCAATTTGTGGTGGCATTGCCGTTTTTTGATTGCCTTAGTAACTGCTTGCATGCCGATTTAGTATACTTATCAAGGTATTTTTTGTTGTTTCATCCAGCGCGTATTCCGAAACCATATCCCGTAGGGGCCCAGGCCGACCACACCCCCTAAGCAGGGGCGCAGCCAATGAGGTTAAAAAATTGCAATTTTTTAACCTCCTTGGGCGCAGCACCGTGACATCTCTATCTATATGTGCGCGACTTCATGCGAGGTGGATTTTTTAAAGCAAAGCTTTTTACCTCTACCCCCCAAGGGTTCTTTCGCGACCGTTGGTGTCACCAGAAAACTCCAGCGAACAAATAAAAGAATTCACTGGCACCGCCAGGAATCGAACATGGAATTAACAGACTAACGAAGCGAGAGCCCGTTGTCTTACCGATTTAGCTACGAGCCAACGCGAAGACGGGAAAGACAGGTGGTGTACTCTCTAAGCAGATCAAGGGGTTTACCCCCTGAGTTCTCGCTGAATGCCACGTGAGAGCGTCATGCGACAACTCGCGCAGCTGTGCTGCCCGCCCACGACACGTCTAGCGGCCCTGTGCGCGCCTTGCGCATGGGTTAAGAGTTACAAAAATTAAAGGAAGCTCACACCAATGCATGACATCTCCCTTCTAGTACGCCAGTGTGTTAAAGCCTGTTGCCTCCAGTGTTCACGTAAAAAATCACAGCTCCTTGTCGTCCGCCATCACACCACATCAAGGAACACATTCAAATACTCCTTGATGGCCAGGCCATCACTCAAAGCCCCAGCATAAAGATCCAGGGCCTACATCTCCAGGCCAACATCAAGAGTGACGTATACTTGCAGCACCTCAAACACAGTATTAATCAAATCCTAAACATGATCAGACCAGTTGCCACCAAGAAGAGAGGCCTCAAGAAATCGGATACCTTTCGATTAATTCAAGCTTTTGTCCTCTCGAGAGTCACTTACGTCAACCCCTGTCTTCTTTCTCGACAAGGGGGACATAGAGGTGCTTTATATTGTGATTAGAAAGGCGGTTGAGCAGACCATTGGTCTTCCCATGAGTGCATCCACACAGAGGCTACTTAGCACGTAGCTCCACAACACGGTGGAAGAGCTGATAGAAGGCTATCTTTCTAACCAGAAGCTCCGACTTAGAACTGCGGTGGGTTGCCGCAGGTTTCACCATATTGGCTGGGCAGCCCAGAATGTCACTCCGCTTGATGTACTCCTGGACTCTTGGCGACTAAAACTAAAGATGCTCCCTTTGCTTAGAAATATGAATCCCTCGCACGACGAGGGTCACTGAAAAGCATGGGCTCAAGAGCTCAACACCACCGCCGGTGGGGATCATGCAGTTATCTACACAGACGCCTCCCAACATCAATACGCCATCATTGTGGCTACCTCCAGAACCAACCTCCTTTCGTGTACCTCACTCAAGACCCAAGAAATGACGGCAGCGGTAGAGGCAGCCATCACCTTGGCTCTCACTCAACCAGGGGTTCGGAGGGTAGTCAACGATTCCCAGCAAGCCTACTGGAATTACCAGTCTCGTTTGGTGTCCCGACCTGCACTGCGCGTGCCAAAAAAACACTTCCCAAACGGCTCCATTCAGCTCATCTGAACACCCGCTCAAGCTTCCATGGAGGGCAACGAATACGCGCACCAACAAGCCTGCGCTTTTACCTCCCGTGCTAAGGTGCTGCACGAGGACAATCACCCGCTTGTCACGTTCAGGGAGATAACCCAGCATTAATTATCGCCTTCAGTGACAGACCCTACCGTCGCCTTACCCCGACCTTTCCAGAGAGCAACAATCTACCCTACGGCTCATAAAATCCGGCTTCTGCCCACACCCAACGCGTCTTCACTTAATGCACCCGAATCGCTACGACGCTGAATGTAAATTTTGCTCAGAAGCAGGAACACTCCGCCACATAATCGGGGTGTGCGACTTTAGCCCTGAGCACCCTCCTCTCCTTCCGTCAACTGCTCAAAAAGATCAATGGGAGATGCTGCTGCCCAGCTCCTCTCTGCTTACCCAGCTTCAGCGGGTGGACAGAGCACAGGCGGCGCGGACTGCATATGGGATCCAGAGAAGGAACCACCGCCTTGGGACGCACTCTGGGCCGTTCAGAAATCTGAGTAGAAGTATTTCCTCCTCCTCCTCCTCCTCCTCCTCCTCCTCCTCCTTCGTCTCTGCTGCAAATCTCGTAGCCTCCGTCCGCGGGGCAGAGACGTAGAAGTCAGATTGTGTAACACCGGGTTTGAGCTTCCTTTAATTTCATCAAAAACGTTTCCACTAATGTGCTACACCAATACAACTCAACGAACCGCCGTTCATGCATCATGCATTGATTTAACCATACCAAGATTATCTCTTTCAAGTTATAAATGGTGTGGTTGGGTGCATTTCACTTATATCTGGTTTCACTATTTGTAGAGCGACGTGAGTGAATTTGAGTGACGTCGCGTGGTAATCATTGTGGGCGCCGTACAGCTTTGCTTTACAACCACATTCACGGGGTGGATTGGCGCGATTTTTTACTTAGTTTTATCTCTGCTGCGACTACCGTGACTTCACGCTCACGGGCAACTACTCATTATTCCCAGCGAAAAGAATATACGTATCTGAGTGAGTGTAACACTGCTTTAAATGAGAGGCCATGGGGCTCTGGGGGAGCAAGAATGAGGAGAAAAGGGGAAGGTCACAACTCGCACAATGAACACAGTTGCAGTCTTGGGGTCCTAATCGCAAAATGAACACATTAAAGTCAGTCAGTGGCAGCAAAACGCTCAGTTCACACTTCAATGTACAGTTCACACTGTGGACAATGCGGTTCACACTGAAAACAGTGCACGCTGCAGACAGTTCACATTGTATACCGAACGGGAAAGTCGGCCAGGCTGCTACGCCAATTTGTAGAGTCTGTTTTCAAGGGCGTACTCGATAATTGCTTCTAGTACGGTGGGATCGTCACGGACCCAACTAACATGTTCCTGTTCAGTCGCAGGGGCGGGACCTAGAGTTAAAAGCTGGTGGCGATTACGGTCGAATAATGGACAGAGCCAAATTAAGTGGTAACGATTTGGTGTGCCTTCCCGATTACAGGGGGGGGTGGGGGGGCATCAGCGCCATTCGGATCCTGCTGGAGCTGTCTATTAAAGCAAAGCTTTTTACCTCTACCCCCCAAGGGTTCTTTCGCGACCGTTGGTGTCACCAGAAAACTCCAGCGAACAAATAAAAGAATTCACTGGCACCGCCAGGAATCGAACCTGGAACTAACAGACTAACGAAGCGAGAGCCCTTTGTCTTACCGATTTAGCTACGAGCCAACGCGAAGACGGGAAAGACAGGTGGTGTACTCTCTAAGCAGATCAAGGGGTTTACCCCCTGAGTTCTCACTGAATGCCACGTGAGAGCGTCATGCGACAACTCGCGCAGCTGTGCTGCCCGCCCACGACACGTCTAGCGGCCCTGTGCGCGCCTTGCGCATGGGTTAAGAGTTACAAAAATTAAAGGAAGCTCACACCAATACATGGCATCTCACTTCTAGTACGCCAGTGTGTTAAAGCCTGTTGCCTCCAGTGTTCACGTAAAAAATCACAGCTCCTTGTCGTCCGCCATCACACCACATCAAGGAACACATTCAAATACTCCTTGATGGCCAGGCCATCACTCCAAGCCCCAGCATAAAGATCCAGGGCCTACATCTCCAGGCCAACATCAAGAGTGACGTATACTTGCAGCACCTCAAACACAGTATTAATCAAATCCTAAACATGATCAGACCAGTTGCCACCAAGAAGAAAGGCCTCAAGAAATCGGATACCTTTCGATTAATTCAAGCTTTTGTCCTCTCGAGAGTCACTTACGTCAACCCCTGTCTCCTTTCTCGACAAGGGGGACATAGAGGTGCTTTATATTATGATTAGAAAGGCGGTTGAGCAGACCATTGGTCTTCCCATGAGTGCGTCTACACAGAGGCTACTTAGCACGTAGCTCCACAACACGGTGGAAGAGCTGATAGAAGGCTATCTTTCTAACCAGAAGCTCCGACTTAGAACTGCGGTGGGTTGCCGCAGGCTTCACCATATTGGCTGGGCAGCCCAGAATGTCACTGCGCTTGATGTACTCGCGGACTCTTGGCGACTAAAACTAAAGATGCTCCCTTTGCTTAGAAATATGAATCCCTCGCACAACGAGGTTCACCGAAAAGCATGGGCTCAAGCGCTCAACACCACCGCCGGTGGGGATCATGCAGTTATCTACACAGACGCCTCCCAACATCAATACGCTATCATTGTGGCTACCTCCAGAACCAACCTCCTTTCGTGTACCTCACTCAAGACCCAAGAAATGACGGCAGCGTTAGAGGCAGCCATCACCTTGGCTCTCACTCAACCAGGGGTTCGGAGGGTAGTCAACGATTCCCAGCAAGCCTACTGGAATTACCAGTCTCGTTTGGTGTCCCGACCTGCACTGCGCGGGCCAAAAAAACACTTCCCAAACGGCTCCATTCAGCTCATCTGAACACCCGCTCAAGCTTCCATGGAGGGCAACGAATACGCGCACCAACAAGCCTGCGCTTTTACCTCCCGTGCTAAGGTGCTGCACGAGGACAATCACCCGCTTGTCACGTTCAGAGAGATAACCCAGCATTATCGCCTTCAGTGACAGAGCGTACCGTCGCCTTACCCCGACTTTTCCAGAGAGCAACAATCTACCCTACGGCTCATAAAATCCGGCTTCTGCCCACACCCAACGCGTCTTCACTTAATGCACCCGAATCGCTACGACGCTGAATGTAAATTTTACTCAGAAGCAGGAACACTCCGCCACGTAATCGGTATTTGCGACTTTAGCCCTGAGCACCCTCCTCTCTTTCCGTGAACTGCTCAAAAAGAGCAATGGGAGATGCTGCTGCCCTGCCCCTCTCTGCCTACCCAGCTTCAGCGGGTGGACAGAGCACAGGCGGCGCGGACTGCATATGGGCTCCAGAGAAGGAACCACCGCCTTGGGACGCACTCTGGGCCGTTCAGAAATCTGAGTAGAAGTATTTCCTTTTCCTCCTCCTCCTCCTTCGTCTCTGCCGCAAATCTCGTAGCCTGCGTCCGCGGGGCAGAGACGTAGAAGTCAGATTGTCTAACACCGGGTTTGAGCTTCCTTTAATGTCATCAAAAACGTTTCCACTAATGTGGTACACCAATACAACTCAACGAACCACCGTTCATGCATCATGCATTGATTTAACCTTACCAAGATTATCTCTTTCAAGTTATAAATGGTGTGGTTAGGTGCATTTCACTTATATCTGGTTTCACTATTTGTAGAGCGACGTGAGTGAATTTGAGTGACGTCGCTTGGTAATCATTGTGGGCGCCGTACAGCTTCGCTTTACAACCAAATTCACGGGGTGGATTGGCGCGATTTTTTTCCACGCGTTTCATTGTCCAGATCAAGTCACATAAAGCCCAGTTTGAATTTTTTATATTTCAATATTCCATAGCCACTGCTTGTCATTTTCGGTAGGTATAGCAAAAAGTTGTGTAACGCTTTTTCGTAACTAGGTTTTCGCGTCGTCGTTTCGGCTAGTGACTTTCCTGGCGCGTTGAGTACTGGATTCTGTGGCGATTTGTAAACTTCGTTACGGTGCGTTTAAATGGTAAAGTTTTCACATGAAGCAGCATTCACGAGTAACACCAGCCCCCGTCTTGTGTTCGCCACGGCTGACGTCTGTCTGGAGTGTCAACTCGCGGTTTGCAGAAACATGATATCACCGGCCGTGCAAACCCGGCGCTTCACCGGCGTGGAGGTCGCTCGAAGCGGTGGCTTCTATTGTGGTTACAGATGCGGTGGCTGTTGCTCAGTGCGCGCAGTTTAGCTATGCTTTTGCCTAAGATATATCTAGCAATTTTGTTCCATCTTGAATAAAATCTTTTCTATTGGTCGAAATTGTTTCATAAAAAGAAACTAGGACACATTACCCTCCGCACGTAACAGCGAAAAGAGTTTCTTTTCGACGTGCAATTGACGTGTCTCCGTCAAATAAAATTATGGCAACTTTTTCTTGCACGCCTTTGCACTGAAAAAGCGCTCGGCATTCCTATGTACATGAAGAAAACGTCCTTTTGGAGAGCGTATGAATCTACAAGCAGTAAGGAAGAAATAATTGCCTAAACTACAGCAATGCACTTATTTGATTTATGATATTTTCACATATCTACTAACGCGTTGGTGATACTTCTGCTGCGCCCCCTCAGGCTATACTGTTTTACCGCCGATAAATAACGCCACCCTTTTTTACCCGGTCACTTGTTCACCTGCCTTTTCTTTTCTTCACGCAGTGCCAACACAACAAATTGCTACCCGTGACTCAACGTTTTTGAAATATTTACAACTCTGTTTACAATAAAAAGAAAACATCGTTCCTTCGACATGGTGTCATTTGTGTAATTTGCATCGCACACTTGTGCAGGCTCATGAATTCGAGAATGACAAAATACTTAACATTTACATACCCAACTCAGTTCTCTGTTCGTGTCCCAAGCTTGTACGAGTAGACTATCACTTCATGATCCGGATAGGTTTAAGGTATACAGATACTTGCTTTACAGCTTTGCTTGTAACATGACATTATGAATATGGGGAGTTTTTTATTTCGTGGTATGTGCACTGAGGCCTGATATATATCAAGTGGCAAAACACTGAGATTATGACAGTAAAACCTCATTGCATAAAACCTAAGGTCATGAAGATGTTCTAGAAGGGCACAAATTAAAAATGTTTTAGGGCAATTGCAGCCATTGCAACCCATTGATTTGTGGCATTGTTTTATATGGTCTAAACTTTTATGCACAAGGGTGTGTTCATGCCCAAGTGCTGTGGTTTTCGTGAACTGCCTTGAAAATGTTGAAAATTTTGAACCACGACCTTGCGCTTCCGCGTACAATAAAAACTCGCTAATGAGGGAAGCGCGAATGAAATGAGGCCACTTAAAAAATTGCATAAATTCAGAGAAATGTCTAGTAATGCGCAGCATTCTTATGCCGCTTCTCTTGAGTCTGAGTTTTTTCTAAGCCCTGTCCGTCCAATTATCTCCATTTACCCTATTATAACGATCACAGGTGTTACTTGCACTAAATCTGCATTTTTTGTAAATGAAGGTCTTTACAAGGCTCAGCATTTTTGGTATTTTTATAGAAATATTCTTGTTCTTTAGTTTTTCAAAATTCTGTTCGACCAATTATAACCATCTACGCTATGATAACAACTAAAAGCGGAATTTGCGCTAAATATGCATTATTGTGGAAATGCAGGGCGTTATGCGGTTTGCCATTTTCCGTCATTTTTTATGTTTCATAATTTTTATTTTCTCAAAATTTCGTTTGACCAATGATCTTAATTTACGATGTTATAACGATTAAAGGTGGAACTTCCGCGAAACCTGCATTCTTCTGGAAATGCAGGGCGTTACAAGTTACACGGCCGAGCGCTTATCCGGTCTGCGCGAGAAAACGCTAAGATATTCTTTGTGTGCTCGCGATCCATAATACAAAACACAGTATCTGGCCTTGCGATGGCTCTTTACCTGGGCGTCAAGGCATGCAATTCTGCAGGCGTCGCGACACAATGTTAGGGTAGAGTGAGTCATTTAATATTGATTCATCACATTACCAGATGCGTATTTTACTACCGCCCGCTATAACAAAAACAAAGGTCAAGGCATGTAACCGCACCATCAGAAGACCTACGACAAGCAGAAAAAATTCAGTGCACCATTTCATGCTTTGTATACTTGCCACTCGTGACGATACAGCTCTTATTTTAAGTACAACAATGCGCCTTACGTGTTAGTTATTTTCAAGCATTGTCATAGGGGGCACTTTTCGCCAGTGGCCAAGAATACTTTTGGTAACCAGGCAGAATAAGTGTTATCGATTCCGTTTGCATCGATGGAATAAATCCCCGCACGGCGCATTATACTGTTGGAACGGGCACACAGCATGACAAAAGGTTTCAGCTCGTACCAGTGTACTTAAATTCCCGCAAACCGTAGTATTACGCCTCTTTGGTAGAGCGATTCTAAAACGGTGGTCTGAAGAAAGCCACTCGCCGCCTAATGTGTTATTTAAGACTCCTGCTTGACGCGCAGCAGCATGCAGAATACTTATAAGCCCATGTTTGCACTCCCCAGCAGCCCGTGGGTCGTGGCGCAGTGGTTATGATATCCGCTTCTTGATGTGTTGTAGTAGACCCAGGTTCGATTCTCCGTAGGGTTACGTCTATGTGCGTTACATGTCTCGCATGATGTAACATGTGTTAGAGCATTCGTCATGGTCTGCTGGCGTTTGCCTGTCAATGCGAGCGAAAAAAAAGCGGATAAGATCAGTTCTAGCCGAGTGGATTTTTTTAAACGCCGGGATACGTGTTCCGTGGGCTGCGTGTTTGGCGGGCCGCTTGCGCTCGAGGCCGCCGGAACCGCCACTTTATAAGCGGCTTTAAATTGACTCGGCGGCCCGCCTGCATGCGGGTCGTATAACCAGGAATTGACTAAGAGTGTAAAGCTAAACGGTCTTTCTTCTCTACGTCCCTGCCCACCATGCTACAGAATAACCCTAAATAATTCTGGAAAGCAATAAACCCGAACCATTCAAAACCCATCTGCTTGTATGACGAACATAATTGTCCGATTCCAGTGTCTGATGTTGCCCGAAAATTAAATTATACTTTTTACTGGGCGGTCACGAAGGAGCCCGATACAAAATTACCGAACTTTCCTTTCTACGATCACCGAATCATGCCCGGCATCACCTTTGAAGCTAACGGTATCTTGAAACTGATTGAATCGCTCAAGCTCACTTCTTCATCAGGCGTGGATGGCATCAATTCCAAAATCCTCAAAAATACTAAACACATATCTAGTATAATACTCTCGGTCCTTTTCCAACAGTCGCTATCATTTGGAGTGGTGCCGCAGGACTGGAAGGTGGGCAAGATCATTCCAGTACCAAAAAAAAACGTAATCCATCGTCACAAAACAGCTACCATCCTATTTCGCTCACTAGTATATCGTGTAAACTAATGGAACATGGTATTTATTCCCACATTACAAAATTCTTAACGTCCCTTAACTTTTTCCACCCCAATCAACTTGACTTTCTTAAAGGACTATCATGCGACACCCAGTTAGCGTTATTTATTAACGACATAAGTACTAACCTGGACATGAATGTACCTGTAGACTCCTTATTTCTGGATTTCGAGAAGGCAATTGATAAAGTCCCACATAACAGATTATTTCTAAAGTTATCTCGTCTAAACCTTGACCCCGCTGTATTCGCTTGGTTGCAAAATTTTCTAACTAACCGTAAAAAGTTTGTATTCGCCAACTCACACTCTTCTAGCCTATCTCCCGTTCTCTCAGGAGTGCCTCAAGGAACAGTTTTGGGACCCTTGCTGTTCCTAATTTACATCGACTTGCCAACTAATATCCAGTCTAACATACGTCTTTTCGCTGATTATTGCGTCCTATATCGTCCCATCTACTATAGCAATGATAATATAATTATCCAGCGCGACCTTCATATTATTAAAAATTGGTGCGATACATGGTTAATGTCATTAAACGTTACTAAAACCTCAGCAGTGTCACTCCATCGCAGGCCGGCCTTCATTTCACATTGCTATGTAATTGACAATTGCAACGTTTCGTCTGTAAAAACCTATAAGTATCTAGGTGTAACTTTAACCCAGGATCTTACTTGGACAACTCACATTACTAACGTGACCAATGATACTAATCGCGTTCTTGGGTACTTGAACCGAAATTTACGTTTTTGTTCTACATCTGTCAAATTCCTAACCTATCAAACACTTATGCGACCGAAGTTGGAATACGCATGTGCAATCAGGGATCCCCACCTTTCCAACTTATCTAATACACTTGAAACTGTACAAAACCGTGCGGAAAGGTTTATTTTTTCGGACTATTCCTATCACACGAGCGTCACTAATCTAAAAAGCCAAGCTAATCTTTCTCTACTAGACACAAGGCGCAAAGTTAAGCGGCTGTGCTTGTTTTATAAGTTTTATCATTCTCGAACAGCTCCCAACGTCATTAAAGAAGTACATCGTCACTCTGACCGCGTCCACCCCCCCCCCCCCATTGGCTGTTTACCCAGGAAAGACGCTCACCTTTGCCCATCAGAATTCTTTTTTTATCAAATCATCCAAAAACTGGAATGATCTTTCCGCCGACGCCGTGGTCCACCACAATCCCATCCGTTTTCACCAAGCCATCGAAGAAATTTTGTACTGACTTTAAACCATTGATATTATTTATGTATGCCCACCCCTCATGCAAAACCCCTGTATAATAAATACATAAATAAATAAATAAATAAATAAATAAATAAGTCCCAAGAGGACTATTTCGCCTCTTGTTTTGAAGGCCGCGCGGAACTCCTGGGAAGAGTACCCCAATGCTCCAAAAGGGAGTGAAATATGGGACAAAAGCTTTTACTCCTAGACAGAGTGCCAATCACTCCTCGACTTCTTAGAGTGTTGGCTACCCAAAAGAAGCCTACTGTTCGTTGATATTTCCAGCCTATGCATTCCCAAACTTAAAAAAATAAAAAAAAAGAAACAGCAGCGCAGTCAGGCTTGGCATTTCTGCCCATTGTCGCCCGGCACTTTCCGCGACACTTAACCTTTGTTTAGTCCTTTCTTTCCTCTCCGTATCAACCAGTTTAAAGTATGTAATGCAGTCTTCAGCATAAATACCTCATTTGATATTCAGTGCTTGCGTTGTTTGCTGTTCGTCTTGTCTTCGTTACCCGCGCAGTTTTTTGCTCACAAAGCAGAATCAACTAGCCCAAAATCATATGTTGTTCCAATTTTCTAATTATTGCCTTTAGCACTTCACGGATCAGGTTGCTTTGGAGAGCATTGTACGTTTGTACAATAGGAGTAACCTTTATGTGCCCTCGTCATCAAGGAAACGACTAATGCCGTTACGTGGTGATTTATTAAGACACGGTTCCTTATATAATTTCCTAGATACTCTTGGAGAAATAACGCACAAGCTGTTTTTGTGTATTCCTTGACATTTCCTGGGCCACCCTAAAGGGCCACAGAAACAGGTGAAGATTACATGTTTACATTACGTGATTACATTACATGATTACATTACATGATTACATTATATGATTACATTGCATGATTACATTAATGATTACATGTGTCTTATACTTGCTTCCTGGCATCTATATCTCTGAATTCAAATAATATTGTAGCGATGAACTCCAGTAAGGAGTGTAAGAACAGTAAAAGCGTTTCTTAACAGGGCGAATTTGCACCTGCAATCACTGGCGAGGAAACAACAAGAACAACCGAGCTGCTACTTCTTTCTCCTCTGGTCACCAGTGAGCCCATACCCATAAAAAAGTCCATGTCTGCAGAAAGTCCATGCCGAGAATTAAGTCCCCCGTGCAATCAGGGAGCACAATAAAGTCGTTAATGTAGGTGAAACCGTGAATCTTTATCCGCGCAGCACACCTACCCATTGGGGTGATAAGAGGGTGATAAGATTGTTTGCAGAAGTGCGAACTTGCAGGCCAGTCCAGGGTGTGATGACTTTCTTTAGCGTAGAAGCCAGAGTTTCACTGATGACTCAACGGTCAGCACCAGTATCAGCCAATGCAGTCGTCGTACAGCCGTCGACAGCTGGCAGCACTTTGCAGGTAATCGGTTGTTTTAAACAAGTTTCAGGTGCTGGATGATCGTCGTCTTATCGTAGGGGTCGTTGCAGTGGAGGATCTTGGCACTTTGTGACATCAGCGGCCTCACCTCCGGAAGTCGCTGGTGTCAGTTTCCCCGGCCTTCCGGGCTACCAGAGGGACGACCGGCAAAATCTGAGGCGAACCGAGGGCTGGAGGACCTGTGTCGCATCGGGAATGGTGACCTAGACTGGGGGCGTCGGCGAAAACACGTCACGGCATCAGGCGATGCAGTCCGCGATCTCCGGGGCCTTCGTGCATTCGGTGGAAATCCACGCAGACCAGCTCAGTGGTAGGGGCAGGTCCGGTAGATATGCCCTGCTTCCCCGCAGTGGAAGCAGAGAGGTGTGTTGTCAGGGGTGCGCCACAGGTCGCTCTTCCGGCGGCCCTTTTTCGTCGAGTATGGTGTACGTGGCTTCAGCTCCAGGGTAGGTTGCGGTGGGACCGAGGCAACAATAGGAGGACCGCCATAGATGGGCTGCCGCAAGGCTGCTGCATATGGGGAGCGGGGTTCATCCTGCCGTAACACGTCAACTTGTTGTGGTACCCGCACAGCCTGCCTTACCTCCTCCCTAACTAGTTCTGCTATAGACAGCAGAGCCGGTGGCACCTGTCCCTGCTGCAGCCTTTGAAGCTCGTCCCGAACAATCTGTCTCACGAGCTCCCGGCGACCGAGGCTACCCATCTCGGATACGTTGGACGGGACTGGTTCGTTACGATTGTAGTTCCGCGCCCTTTGGCGGAGCGCCCTTTCAATCGTGGTAGCCTCGTGGACGAATTCTGCAGCCGTTCTAGGGGGACTCCGCAGAAGCGCGGCGAAGATGCTTTGCTTTACGCCGCGCATGAGATGTCGAACCTTCGCGTCGTCTGTCATTGAGGGGTCAGCGCACCGAAAAAGACAAGCCATGTGTTCGGCGTACATGGCGACGCTCTCATTCGGACGCTGATTACGGGATTGAAGGGCAGCCTCAGCCTTCTCCTTGTGATCACTGTTTGGGTAGGTTGCTAGTAACCGTTGGCGGAACTCCTCCCAAGACGACATTGTGGATTCATTATTTTCATACCCCGTTCGCGCGTTTCCATCCCGTGAAAAGTACACATTTCGCAGCTTAAGTCAATCGTCGAAGCCGTTAAACGTTGCCATGCACTCGAAGTGGTCAATTCAATCTTCCGCGTCTTCATAAGGGTCTCTGTAAAATACTTTTGGGGAACGCTGCCGCTGAACCACGTACTTGCAAAGGGCTGCCCGTCGGAGTTGTGTTCTCAGCGCCAGCGCGCCGTTCTGTCATCGTGGTCGTGGGATCAGGTGAAAGATCGTACTCCGCTGGAAGTCCGAGTAAACGACGGCTGGTTCGCCCGTGGACGGGAGAAACCTCGACTTGAATTGGCGACCTTGAGCTGTGCGTCTTTGATGGGGTATTATGCACCCGGCTCCTCCACCACTTATGCAGCGATAAACTCCAGTAAGAAAAGTAAAAGCGTTTATTAACAGGGCGAACTTGTGCCGGCAATCACGGGGCGAGGCCACAGCTAGAACATCCGAGCTTCGACTTCTTTCTCTTGTGTTCACCAGTGAGCACATATCCATTACAAGAAACAACCCCGTTAGCCGGTCGGGGATTTTGTTCGCATAATAAAGTCGCGGCGATATTTTGAAATGATATGTGCAACTTATCTACCTGTGCCCTTAATTAGGTAGCTGCCTTTCTGTCTGGTAACATTAACTGTTCACTACATATACACTTGGTATGTGAGACACTGTGCATTATGTTCAACCCTGGCCTCCCTCTGGCGTGGGGCAACACGGCTGCAGGCAAGAAACAGGGAAACTGGGATTCACGGGACCAAGACATGTTTCTTATTTCTGCCACAAGAAGTTACCACCACTGCTCACGAATGAACAGCTTCTTAAAGAGTACATATCTTTTTATTTTAAGAGCGTCTTTAGTTTAGGCTACTTTAACGTGGTAATTTTGTAATTTTGCACACGAAATGAAGCTTGGAATTAATAAATCTTGATTTTCAAGATATCACAGGTTGCTTTTACGTATTGAAATTACAGTCATTGTTTTGTTCACAGGAAAGAAAACAGGTATTTATTGTGGTCAAATCAAAGCTGTCATCAAATATCTAAATTTTTGTGAGTATATGCGAATACCCCCTATCTATGTCGCGCTAGATAGTCTTCCGTTGTGCTGCCCTCTTGATGCTTTCTCTGCTCACACAGGTTGGCCTGTCCTAGCGCCAGCTGTCAACAATTTCCGCCAGCTGTCAATAACTGACATGCTCCGCGGGTACTTCCAGAACACTCGACAACGACCACCCGCCCTTTTTAGATGCGACTGCATCTCATTCACTCGCCTTCTCCCTCCATACGGCGTTGTTGTTGTCCGTCCACACCCCTTCCCCATTCTCCTCGCCGCGCGAGCTGCGTTCTCCGCCGCTCACGCCATCTCCTCTCCGACAGCGAACACACTCTCGCGAGGGGCATTGATTGGATTCGATTGGGTTGGCTTGGCTTGGCTTGGCTTGAATTGGATTGGATTGGACTGAATTGGAGTTGGATTAGATTGGATTAAAGTGGATTGTGTTGGATTGTGTTGAGTCATAGCCGCGCCACGTTGCGTCATAGCCGCGGTGGTTCCAGCACCAGCCAAAGAAATAAAGAATACATCATACGCGTTCCTCACACGTTTCACGCAATTAGAGAATCAACCCAACGGAAACACCAAGTGAACCCCCAAGATGCGTCGCATCTCCACAGGGTTCCCTTCGCGGGAAGGCGGGGTAATTTTGGAATAAGTATCCTTTAAACTGGGTGCAACTTTCAGCAAAGATACTGGGCAGTCGAAGTGAGTGTTCCAGAAGGATCCTCTTGGCATGTCAATTGTGGGGACAGCTCCTAGCAATATCTGAGGCTGGCCTGTCTGAACGGTGCAAGCGTGTAGCGGGCGCAACTTAGGAAGTCTTGAGTAAACGTAGATGAGACATTTTTGCAAGAAGTTTTTAAAACTCTTGAAAAGTTCTTCCCACTGCTTCACAAGAAGTTGCAAGAACTTATGTAGACGGCTATGGGCGTCGCGTTAGCACAGCTACAAGACTGCTTCACGGCGGCTTGCATAAATATTCTCAGCTGGGAAGGTCGAATGCTCATATGTAAATAGCTTTTATATTTCAAATTATCATTTTGGTATTCCATGGGCACGTACTGACGACACACCGGCGGTAAGCAAAGAGAGTGCGCTGCAGCTGTGAAGCGGGCCCCAATGACATACGGCTGTTGAGGGGAGGAATGTCAATTTTAGGTGTATCAACGCTGCATTATTTTCTGGCCTACGCGCCCGATCTGAACACACATCTATTTCATGGAAATTAGGGAACACCAGCTGCGATGTCAAAATGCGATACGAGCACGAGCGCCATGTGGCTTCCTAGCACGTCCCCGGTAGCCGTCAGTTATCCCTTATGTTCTTCGCAGCTGTAAGGTGTTGGTGCCAATTATTTATTAAAGACGATAACCTTTCTTGGGCTACTTAAACCCAGAAATTTGGTCTGTCTGTATGTCTGTCTGTCTGTCTGTGACTCAATTCAGCCACCCGGCAAAGTAAAATAGATATTGCGCAATAGTCTTATATACTCATATCCAAATGTAAACATCTAAGACTGGTTTATATGTTCATAATTGTCAACTTCGTTGAACCAGAACAAAGCATTACACAATTAAGACAGGAAATTAGTACACAAGGGATATTTACAGTGTTCCTTTATTGAAAAAATTATGGATTCTTGGCTTTTCGACAGCAAATAATATTCTACATCTACTGCAGAAAACCACCGCCTGCTGTTGCCCGCGCCACCTCCTGGCGGCATATGAAAAATCACGCGGCAACAGAAACAAAGGTTCCACTAGCTAGGTTCCCCGTTCTGCTTGGAACGCACGTGGAGCACGCTCACGCAGTTCTATAAATCTTGAAGTCGGCCGCCTCGATTCACGCGCGTTTTCGCCGTACTGCAGCGCTGGCATCGAGGAACCCGGCCTGTTGCAGTGGAACGCGGTAAATTCAAATCGCCTTGAGCGAACCTTTCGTGTATTTACCTTGGGATGAGCGCGATGGTACAGGAACAGCATGAGAGGGGAGCGGGAAAGCAAAGGGGGGCATTTCCTTGGCAGATGTCTACAAAGACTATTGCCTTTTGACGACATTTTCAACGAAAGGAGCAGACACGCGGCCAATTTTTGTCAAACAGAATTTTGGAGCGACAGAGTGGCCCCGCTGCATGGTCGGCATTCGGGCCCGGTCTCACAGAGCCCTTAGGTACTACAACAAGGAGCAGTTAAGTTGATAGAGAACAACCAGCGCAAGAAAGACGAAAACGAAAAAGGTAACAGACACAGCGTGGCCGCGCTGTGTCTGTATACCTTCCTCGTCCTCGTCTTTCCTGCGATGGTTGTTTTCTATCACCATGAACCAATACCAACTCGCCCAGCTTGCCATCTTGGAGCAGTTAAGGAGAGCAGTCTACAATGCCTAGCACATGGGAAGGGGGGCATTTTGAGCACATGCCCGCAGCATCCGGCAGGTAACTCCTACAAAATCCTACTACAGAGTGTGTAGGAGTTTGTAAATAAAGTACAGCAAAAGCAGACACTAAGAATAACTAGGGTGCGTCTGTATTATGTTCAAGGCTAACATACCCGGTACGTCTGAAGTACGCAGGCAAGGTGTGTATAGATGGCGTCCACAAATAAAGTACCAGGCAGATGTACGTCTACAACGCGCATCCAGATAACGTCCGAACATAAAATATGTATTTTCTTAAAAAGACAAATGTTTAATCAAACATGTTATGTACTGGGACATCCAGTAGATATTTCCGGGACGCCGATATTCAGATCGTTTTTGGGAGGCGTACAATTTAGCTAATTAAGTAAGAAATGTGCTCAATCACAAATTACAAAAAACGTGCTTGTTTTGCGCACTTGGACTGCGCACACCCATATTGGTCATCCTTCACAGAATGCAAGGGCACACAATTTTTTATCAGACATTAACGTTCCTTCCCTTTCGTAGCTAAACTTAGTTATCGCGCTTTTCAGCATAAGGAAGAGTGCTGTTGGCTACACGTTTTTGTACAACTTGGATATGCAACCATATTATTGTTCCGAGGTGTTGTGTTGGTACCGAGATGTGCTGGCAATGCTCACCCCGAAGTAGATTGCGCACACCTCCTTCGTAGACATAGGTCCCAGCACAGGTGCCAAGAAAACCGGTAGCAGTGCGATGATTATAGTCGGTATCTCGTTGAGCAGCAGCAAGCAGTTTAGTAGGCATATTTGGAAAACGCACCGTAGCTTCTGCGGGTGTGAGGTGGACATGCAAGGGAAAAAATGAATCAATTGATTTTATTCTTAGTATTCACAAAAGTTGGCATATTAAATTACAACCCAAAGTTTCTCCTATGGAGCGTAAACGTTGCCTAATTACAAGCCTAAACAGAACAAACTAAAATAAACATGCATTGGGGAGGATTTAAATTCTGAAGACTAAGGTAAACCAGCGCGGCGTCCTGGTGCGATATCCACGACCGCAACCCACCGTTTCCCTTATTTTAGACTGCTTAACCTTAAGCAATCTTCATCCTACCGAGGTGGAACAGGTGGCAATAGACTTAGCCCTCTCCAAAATACCGATCGCAGCGATAATAATCCCCCTTAACAAAACTTGTTGGCGAGCTAGTTGGTACATATTTTAAGGAAGAAGAAAACGTGGCGCAAACTAGACGAAGACGAAAGAAACGAGGTAAGACATATTCAAGATGGCAGGCTGCTCTTAAAAACATGTCTGCGCCTGTATCCTCTGCCTTCCCGCTCAATGCCTCTCCTTCGCTGCCGAATCTTCTTTCTTTAATTTTCTTGCGTACTTTCCACGATTGTCCTTCGGCCTATCCTTTTCTTATTCATTTGTATTGATTTTGTAGTTGGTGAGCTCTATCTGCTACCGCACCTCATTTTCTGGCAGTTTACTTATTATCTTTTTATTCCCGTTTATACTCACCTTTTTCCTGTATTTATTCACTTTTATTCTTTTAATCGAAATTCCAGTTTTTCCTCTTCTCTCAGTTAGCGCCAATTTCCTGGCCAATCCCCCTGAGTGGGTACGAGCCATTTTTTTCGGAACCAACCAACCAACATATACAGGCGCCAAACAGGCGCCTGTATATGTCTTAACTCGTTTCTTTCGTCTTAGTCTAGTTTGCGCCACGTTTTCATCTTCCTTAAAATAATCCCCCGTTCAAAAGCGTTATTTGTAACATTTTCCAAGGGCCATGTTTCCCCATAGGCATACGAAATTCTCCCACGCCACCCATCCGACTCCGGAAGAAATTGTCCAGACTCCGGCGGACGCTGGCCTCACCGAAAATGACGTTGGTAATCACACGGCTCGAGGGCTGACTATCTGATCCGGGATAAGCCTCGAATCCTATCACGAGGACAGAGACAAGACAGACTTGTTGTGTACCAATAAATCGCCTTTCATTACCGCCTTGATCGTCGTAGGTACCCCCGGCTCACGTCGACCTTACCAATCCGCCAGGACTTAATTGCGTCTACTTCCGACGAACACATTCCTTTATCCCGCAATACTTTACCGAATCCACCCTTCAATATACTTTTCTCACCAATTCCCTGCATGTGACACCCTCGCCAACCTCCCCCACATCTCGGGATGTTCTAATGACCCCTTCTCCTAATTTCCTGTGGGAGGACGCGCTGGGGAACTCAATAAGAGCCGCTATGAGGCCATAAAGGCTTCAGCAGGTGCGATATGAAATTTTTGTGCGGTGGTAATTGTTAGCATGGGACGCATTACATATTTTAGTCATTGCCTCACGTAGTTAAACGGCTGGGTAAATTCACTGCTCAAATTATTGCAAAGAGCCAATGGGAGCCGGGGGTCAGATTGAGGCGTAGAGCAAGGTTTGTCAAGTGTTGGTGATTAATCGTTCCCGAACGTTTCAATACCATCACGAAAAGGTAGGCTTCAATTTTTTTCAGCCATCGATTCGTGTTCATAGAATGGTCTAGGTACGAGTCACAGGGAATGTAAAAAATAGAATCAATTTCGTACCGGGGGCAGGTAGACGAACACTGTTGTAAGGAATGCTGGCCCACCGACCAGGACAAGTCGTCGCCACAGCTCACCACGACGCCAGCCTCCAGGAGTGGATTGCGGTTCGTGAGCAGTAGAGGCTTTGGACATTCTCGTCATCCAAGGCGTCTTCGCGCCACTTCTTCTGCCTCTACGTCTTTCGATGCGCAATAAAGAAGATGAGGTTTTACACTGGCGCATAGAATGCCCACATCTGCAAATTCGCAAGGCGTTATCACAACTTTAGGATCGGAGATTAATTGATTGATTGTAGGGTTTAACGCGCCGATGCAACGCAGACGATGAGGCGCGCCGTAGTGGAGGGCTCCGGATTAATTTTGACCACCTAAGGATCTTTAACGTGCGCCGGAATCTCGTACGCACGGGCGTTTTTGCTTTTCGCCTCCATCAGAAAAGCGGCCGCCGGGGCCGGGAATCGAACCCGCGACCTTGTGCTTAGCAGCGCAACGCCTTAGCCACTGAGCCACCGCGGAGGGTGGGATCGGAGATTGAAATGTGGCCATCTATGCTTCCGTAGTCTAATTTAGGTGGTTAAACACGTTCGTGTCTCTCTTTTATTGCAATCTAAGACTGCTGTGAAAAATTACCAAAATAAGAACTCAGTACATAAAGTAAATGTTTGGTCATTTGATCACTGGCCTCGGCGGTCACAGGCTGTAGTTCTGGCACTGTGTTCGAGCCATCCAAGCCTACCGACAATTATGCATTTCTGTTAGACGGTAGTTACACGGTTGGTCCGTTCACTCTAGTTTTTATTTGTGTTTTACCGTACTTTTCCAGGCTGTTTTATTTCCCTATGCGTTTTTTTGGAGGAGATGTATGAGTCATAGTTTTGATTTCGGGACTTATTTTTGTAAAATTTCTATTTTGTCTATTGTTTAGGACATGTCCGCTTGCTTCCTGACACAATGTCCTACGTCCCTTTGTCACCATGCCCGCCACTTCCGGACGGCGACTACGTCGTGTCCCCTATAACCGACGTCCTCCTCCGATACCACGTGGCTCTTCCTTACACTGTCGTCACCCTCGCCAACAACCAAATCAGCCTGCCTTTCCTTAATTTTGGTTCTTTGCCCCAAGTTCTCCCCGAGCGGATGTCGCTGGCCACGCTTTTTCCTCTGGAGGTAATGCCCTTTGGTCTGTGCAACGCGCTGGCTACCTTCGAAAGAATGATTGACTTCCTCTTACGTGGCTTCAAGTGGTTGACCTGCATCTGCTACTTGGACGACGTCATCGTTTTTTCCCCAACATTTGAAACTCATCTCCATCGTCTTGCAGACATCCTAGAGGTTTTCCGTCGCGCCGGTCTCCAGCTCAATTCATCAAAATGCCGTTTCGGTGGCCGGCAACTCAAGATCCTCGGCCACGTAGTCGATGCTGCTGGTGTCCGACCTGATCCCGATAAGGTACGTGCCGTCCGAGAATTTCCCATCCCGCGTTCGGCAAAGGATGTTCGCAGCTATGTAGGACTATGCTCCTACTTTCGTCGCTTTATCGAGAATTTTGCTGATCGCCCGGCCATTGACGGAACTCCTTAAGGCCGATACCTCATTCTCCTGGGGCACCGCGCAAAGCGCAGCGTTTGCCACTCTCGTTGACCGCCTGACTCGTTGCCCAGTTTTAGCCCATTTCGATCCGTTGGCTCCCACAGAAGTACGCACGGACGCGATTGGCCACGGGATAGGGGCAGTATTGGTTCAGAAACAGACTGGTCACGACCGGGTGATAGCCTACGCCAGCCGACTTCTGTCCCCCGCTGAACGTAACTGTTCCATTACGGAACGTGAATGCCTCGCACTCGTCTGGGCAGTCAGCAAGTTTCGCCCATATTTGTACGGCAAATCTTTCGCGGTCATTACCGACCATCATGCCCTATGTTGGCTTTCTTCGCTCAAAGATCCGTCCGGACGACTCGGCCGCTGGGCGTTAAGACTCCAGGAGTATGACTATTCGGTGGTCTACAGGTTTGGTCGCATGCACCAGGACGCCGACTGCTTGTCTCGTCATCCTGTTGATCCGCCTGATCAAACGTGGAACGATGATGACCCCTGCGTATTTGCCCACTCCGACTTGCACGACATAGCCGCCCACCAACGACGCGACCCATCTCTTCGGCAGGTTATAGACCGTCTTAGCTCAGAGCCGTCCGACCCATCTCTGCACGCCTTTACACTGCGTAATGGCGTCCTGTTTCGCCGCAACTTCCGGGCGGATGGCCCTGACGCCCTTCTCGCAGTACCTCAGCATCTCCGTCCCGACATACTCCACCAGCTTCACGACCTGCCGACTGCTGGCCATCTGGGCGTCACTCGGACGTACGACCGGGTGCGGCGACGCTTTTACTGGCCCGGCCTTTACCGGTCCGTGCGAAGGTACGTCACGGCTTGTGATGTTTGCCAACGCCGCAAGACGCCTCGGTCACTTCCAGCAGGCACTCTTCAACCAATTGATGTTCCTCCTGAACCATTTTGCCGGATTGGATTGGACCTTCTCGGTCCTTTCCCCTTATCCCGCTCTGGTAACAGGTGGATTGCCGTTGCCACCGATTACACCACGCGTTATGCCATCACACGTGCAATTCCTACCAGCTGTGCCATGGACGTCGCCGATTTTCTACTACACGCCGTCATTCTGCAACACGGTGCTCCTCGCGAGCTGATCACGGACCGTGGTCGGTGCTTCCTATCTCAGGTCGTCGACGACCTTCTTCGGTCCTGCCGCATTAAGCACAACCTCACCACGGCCTATCATCCGCAGACCAATGGGCTCGCTGAACGATTTAACAAGACGCTCACGGATATGCTCGCTATGTACGTGTCCACTGACCACCGTGACTGGGACGTTCCTCTCCCTTACGTTACTTTGCACACTTTTCCCTAAAAAGCGGTCTAGCGCGAGCAGTCTAGAGTCGTGAGCCTGCTCTCCTCACCCCACGCGGCCTCTTCAGCATTCTTAAGGAGCCCACCTGTTTTGGGTCGAACTGTACGCATTTTAGATGTCCCAAGTTACAACCCCCCCTTCTATTTCCCCTTCCCCCACTTGACGTAGAGTCTTCCTGCCACAATAAAGGCTACCTCCTCCTCCTCCTACAATTCGTCACGCCTCGACACTGCCGGCTTCTCTCCTTTCTTCCTCCTTTACGGCCGCGACCCTGCCCTGCCATTGGACACCATGTTGCCTGACTCGACCACGCCACGAACTGAGTATGCACGTGATCTCATTGCCCAGGCTGATGTGGCCCGCCAGATCGCCCGCGCCAAGATTACAGCGTCACAGGCAAGTCAGAAGCGCCGCTACGACGAGACATACCGTGACGTGTGCTTCCCACCTGACTTTCTGGTCCTCCTTTGGACGCCTTCACGTCATGTTGGGCTGTCTGAAAAACTACTGTCTCGCTTCACGGGCCCCTACCGCGTCATTCGCTTGGTTACTCCTGTGACGTACGAAATCATTCCAGTCACGCCCCCGCCGTCAACTGTGCACCCAGCGTCTCAAATTGTGCATGTGTCCCGCCTGAAGCCCTACTTCGTCCGTGATTAAGTTCAGCCCACACCTTCTACCGTCTTCAGCACCGGGACGTTGCTTCTACCGCCGGGGGTCATGTCACGGGCTGCGTTCCTTGGCTCCTTACTATAAACGGAACCAGTGTGCAACCCCACTCTGCGGGTATGCGCCCTCTGGGATGAGAAGACGACGCTCGCTGATGTTGGTGCGCGTTCAGTTCCTGGGACATCGCGGCTGCCTTGTCTGCCTTCGCTATCCCGTCTATTTTTGTAATTACACTATCTGAATACATCTCCTTCGTTGCCACCTCACAATATTTAGGTAGGGATAAGTTGATCAGACGACTTTCGGTCTGCAGGTTGTCGAGTCGTATCAGCTTCGACATACCATTACGTGTGTTTTGCGGTTTTCGCACATTGCATGCTTGGTCGCCGGTGAGTTCAACGAGACATTTCGCCCTGTCTTTCGCTTGTATGTAGTAGGGGCTCGGATGTAATGAGTTATCTAGTATTTGTCTCCCGAGTGGTTTGCTAGGGACGTATACAAAGCTCCGGAAAGTGAAAAAAAATTATGCCAATCCACCATGTGAATGTGCTTGAAAAGCAAAGCTGTAAACACCACACACAACCATGACCCAAGAGGCGTCACTTAAATTCCCTCACGTCGCTCTACAAATAGTGAAGCCAGAGAAAAGTGAAATGCACTTAAGCACACCCGTTCTTACTTTAAAGAGATATTCTTGGTAAGTAATAAATCAATGCATGATGTATGAACGGTGGTTGGTTTGAGTTGTATTGGTGTAGCACATGAGTGGAAACTATTTTTACAAAATTAAAGGAAGCTCAAACCGGCGTTAGACGATCTGAGTTCTCCTTTTCTGCCACCGCGGACAGAGGTGACATAGATCGGCGGCATAGATGGAAGGAGGAGCAGGATGAGGAGGAAGAAATACTTCTTTTCAGATTTCTGAACGGCCCAGAGTGCGGCCCAGGGGAGTGGTTTCTCTTCTACTGGAGCCCATAGGCAGTGCTCACCGCCTGTCCACCAGCTGAAGCTGGGTAGGCGGAGAGGGGCTGGACAGCACCATCTCCCATTGCTTTTATTGGGTAGTTGACGGAAAGAGAGGAAGGTGCTCAGGGCTAAAGTCGCGCACCCCGCTTATGTGGCGGAGTGTTCCTACTTCTGAGCAACATTTACCTTGAGCGTCGTAGCGATTCGGTTGCATTAAGGAAAGACACGTCGGCTGTGGAAGAACCTGGATTGTATGAGCCATGGGGTAGTTTGTTGTTCTCTAGAAAGGGCAGTGTAAGGCGAAGGTAGGGTCTGTCTCTGAAGGCCATAATGCTGGGTTATGTCCCTGAACGTGACGAGTGGGTGATTGTCCTCGTGCAGCTCCATAGCCAGGGAGGGGGGGGGAAACCACAGGCTTGTTGGTGGCCGTGTTCGGTGCCCTCCATTGAAGCGTGAGCGAGTGTCGAGATTAGCTGAATAGAGCCGTTTGGAGAGTGTTTTTTCTAGCACATACAGTGCAAGTCGGGATCCCCAACCCGACTGGTAATTTTGGTAGGCTTTGGGAAGTGGTGACTACCTTCTGAACCCCTTGTTGACTGAGAGCCAAGGCGATGGCTGCCTCTTCTGCTGCCGTCATGTCTTGGGTCTTAAGTGAGGCACACGCAAGGAGGTTAGTTCTGGAGGTAGCCGCGATGATGGCGTACTGCTGCTCTCGATGTTGGGAGGCGTCTGTGTAGACGGCTTCATGATCGCCACCGAGGATGGGGTCGAGCGCTTGAGTGCGGCCTTGTCGGCGACCCCCGTCTTGTGAGGGGTTCGTATTTTTAAGCAAAGGGAGAATCTTTAGTTCTTGTCGCCAAGAGTGCGGGAGTACATCAAGCGGAGTTACATTCTGTGCTGGCCATCAAGGAGTATTTGAATGTGTTCCTTGATGTGTCGTTTGTTGTGAGGGCGGATGACAAGGAGCTGTGATTTCTTGCGTGAACATTGGAAGCCGTAGGCTTTAGGACACTGGCGTACTAGAAGTGAGATGACATGCGGTGGTGTGAGCGTTCATTAATTTTGTAATTTCTAGCACACCCGCAAGGCGCGCGCAGGGCCGCTAGACGTGCCGTGGGCGGAGCGCACAGCGGCGCGAGAGGCCGCGTGACGCTATCAAGTGGCATTCAGCAAGAATGCCGGGGGTAAACCCGTATATGCGCTCGGTGAGTACACCACCTGCCTTCCCCGTCTCCGCATGGGCTCGTAGCAAATTCGGTAAGACAACGGGCTCTCGCTTTGGTTCCAGGCTCGATTCCTGGCGGCGCCAGGAAATTGTTTTATTTGTTCGTGGGAGTTTTCTGGTGACACCAACGGTCGCGAAAAAACCCTTGGGGGGTAGAGGTAAAAAGCTTTGCTTTGAAATGCAGCTCGTCCGTGCAGTGGTTTGTGTCAAAATGGGTCACACTTTCTGTAGAAGCGGTCGCTTTCGACACACGGTAGTTACAGTAAATGCAGTTTTTGCGATGTCTTTCCGTTTCTGCATGACTCCGTTCGTTTTCGAGCCGGGAAAAGGTTCAGGCGACCGACTCTCGGCGCTAGAATTGTCTTGCTGAATTTACTGCTCTGTCATGAATATCGCAAACTGTTGATACAGTCTTTTTACGGGTAAAAGTGGAGTTGCGCTTGCAGTTTCCGCTGCCCTCAGAAACACAGGGGCGCCAAAAAGCTCTCGGAGGGCTTGTACAGGAATTAGTGCGAACCAAGACAGATCTATCAAAATTGCCCCCTTCTCCCCGCGAGGGAACCCTGGTGTGATGCGGCGCATCTGGGGGTTCAATTGGCACTTCCGTTGGGTTGATTCTCTACATCGCGTGAAACGTATTGTCAACGCGTAGGATGCCTTCCATCACATACGGATGTTCTCATACGCGGACGATGGGGGCAGTTTTACATTTTCATGCACATGTATCCGCAAAATGAGAGAGTACACATGTTTTAGCGACCACCACCCAGCTCTTTATTACATTTAAGAAGCACAGCTCAACCACCAAAGCTCAACCACCAAAATAAACCATCCATCTGCCAACACGTCTGTACACAGCATTCACAAGGAAAGTTTACGCAGCTCAACTACCAAAATAGACCATCCATCTGCCAATATGTCTGTACACAGAGTTCAAAATGAAAGTTTGCACAGCTCAACTACTAAAATGGACCATCCAACTGCCAACAAGTCTGCCCACAGAGTGCACAATGAAAGTATACAAAGCTCAACTACCAAAATGGACCATTCATCTGCCAACGTGTCTTTACACAGTGTCCACAAGGAAAGTATACACAACTCAACCACAAAAATGAACCATCCATCTTCCAAAATGTCTGTACACGAAGTGCACAAGGAAAATATACACAGCTCAACTACCAAAACGAACCACCCATCTGCCAATATGTCGGTACACAAAGTTCACAAGGAAAGTTCATATCTTCCCTTAGCGAAAAGATGCCGTATTTTTAATGTATTTTGAATGCATTTAATACATATATTAACTTCGTATTTATTCTGCATTATTTTGTCCACATTCGAAATGCATTTCGAATACATTTACAATGTATTTAAAATGTACCTCAAAAATACATAAGCAGTGCATAAAAAATATATATTTAATGCAATTTAAATGCGTTAAAAATGCTCAGAAAATTTATTTTTAAATACGTGCAAAATGTAGTAGTAATGCATTTTAAATGCACAGAAAATACTGCTTCAAATATACTAAAAATGTGTTACTAGTGTATTCTAAATAAAACCTAAATATATTGAGAGATGCCATGGCAATGTGTCTTAGGGGGAATTGTTAACGTTCAACTAGAAACTATCATATTGTGGTTTCAAAAAGTTTAATAGGCACTAGGTTAAAGGTATGCTCCATTGTGAAAATGTAAACCGGCCATGCTCGGAATGCAGGCCAGCAAATGACTGAAAGGAACAGCATGTATGCGCACAAATTGGCAGTTTGAAAGTTGTTTATTGTACACCTCAGTCTAGTGGCCAATTTTGCCATTACTAAGCAGCAGGAATGAATGCCCTTCAGCCACCTCGGCAGCCAGCGCAGATGAAGCGTTGTGCATCAGAGTCTTCGTACTTCGGATTCTCCACGCGGGAAATTTCACCGGCACCTGCAGTGAAAAGAAAATATGAAAATATTAGTGAAACGCTTTTTAGAGGCAAATAAATGTCAAATCAATCAGGCCTTTTCTCTAGCCTTGCCAACGTCCCTCGCGAGCAAGGATTTTTTAGGTTCCCCTTCAGAGAAAAAAAAGACCCCACCGTGAAAACAATTCCCCTTTGAAGGACGTAAGACAATTTATGTAATGGTAAGCATAGTTTATATGGTCATGCGGCATCGGATCTTCAATACCATTTTTAAGAAAAAATGGTGGGTGGGGGGCGGGAGGCTTATGTTTGGACATTGTCTAGGGATAAAAATTAGCGAAAATTAGGAAAAAAAAGACAGAGCTAAGATAACAACGTTACCAAACATGCATCAGAGTTCTTAAGAGTTATGCTACTTCTATTTCTTAGGCGCTTGAGTTAACTTGAAATGGTGGCAATTCTAGTTTTTCAACTAACTTGGACAAAACTGGTCTGTGACCTCACAGGACGCTAATAAAATAAGATAAGCAGTAATCTTAATAACCACAATTATTGTTATGCGTTTCATATTTTGGCATCACCTTCTTCGGAGATTACGTTCTAAAAATATAGTGCGCAGCGAAACAATTTAAAAATGCATGAGCAGGATTGCAGTAGAAAGCTTACATAAATGTCATTAGATTGGCGTGTGCACTCAACAATGCTTTCAAAGGAACGGCAAAGTAAGGTTATTTCGAAAAACAAGAAAAATTTCACGCCGTCCTTAAAATAACAAGCTCTTATATCGTAGGCGCCTAATCCAAGCGATTAAAACAAGCAACGCCAGAAAACGTTTATTTGTGCTTGCACACACATGTAATTTTTTTGCTCTCCGGCGCACATCACCGGCAGGTAATTTTATACTTTTTACTGTACACAGACAACGCCATCATTTAGTTAGGGAGCAACGCGGAAAATAATTCTAAATGCTCGCGTCTTAACATACAAAAAAAGGTAAACACCTGTTAGCGGCAGGGACCATCAAGTAAAAAGTAGTTGCTTGATAAATACTGGTGACACCTAAAAGAAACTCGTTTAAGTACACCCTTTAGACGCAAATGGGCAATTGCGACTTCTAAACACACACAACCGCCAAGCAGCCCACGCTGTTTTCGGTGCCTTTGGGCACATTTTTGAAATTTTCTGGTGGCGTTGTCCAGCGGTAGCGCGTCGGGTTCCGCGTGTCTGCCACTCGACCACGAGCGGCCGAAGGGCCTCTCGGAACGCGCACACGTGTTCGTGAATGCGCTAGGAAATGAATACAGCAAGGAGGGAAAAAGTTGCTCCGAAACACAAAAGAGGAAGGGTCCAACGTCCTGAAGTTTCGCGAAGTTTTGGGGGAGCAATCCAAGGAACAAAAAGAGACGAACCCGCCCGAGGGACCCGTTCCGGGAACCGAGGGGTCTCGTGCGGGGAACTGGTTGCCTCCCTCGAAGTCCCCCTCCCCACCCACCTTTCTTCTCCTTCCTTCCTTTGCTGGTTCTTGGTTCTGGGTGGCGGTAAAAACAGAAACTGATTGTAACTTAACGGCTACTCTCACACAGTTTGTCTTACATTGACAAATCATTTGTAGTCCCTGAGCATGATGCACTTTCGCTACTGCCACTTGCACCGAAGATTACATGGGTCGCTTTTAACACTTTTGGTCACTTCGAAACAGACGGCATAAACTCTTTCACGGCTTTAGTTGACAGAATGGCGACATGCGACCGACAAAAATCGCGAAGGCTACTCGGATTCTCGCCGTATGGCCCGGCCATGCGCATTAGTCGGATGCATGTATGCCACAAACTGGGTTCCTTCCCCGTACGGCGGCTGCTGTGAACATGCGCAGCTGTGAGCGGCTGCTGCGAACAGAAAACAAAAGAAAGCTGCGTCCCTGGATACACTTCGCAAATTTCTCAAGCGCGTAAACATGGACGGCGGACTTTCTGTGAACAGGCTGTGCTAAAAACGTTCCAGGCTTTTATGTTTTTAATGCAAGTGTTAGTCCTCAATAAGTACAGAACGGAATAACTCGATCTACAGGGAAACTCGTAGCAACAGTCCCCGGTCCACTCAGCAGGGCCCGAGCTAAAAATTAGGCGCAAAAAGGAAAGCACTAAAATCATTTTTTTACGTCTTCTTGCTGTCGTCGACTTGTGAGTACATTCCCTTGCAAGGCGTAGTTACGGCAGGAAATCTTGCTCGCAGGTGGAGGTAAGCTTAAAGGGGTCCTGAAATGCCTTCCGCCGATGCATGGATGTACATGTAACCAAATAAAGCAATGTATTAGCAATCTCCTCCTGCAAGAATTTTGTTAAAGCGATGAGTATTAGCTGAGAAATCGTAAATCAAAAACCGCGAATTATCGTCGCGCCGCATTTCCTCCTCCTTTCAACTGTTTCTTCGCTGTTGGCCTCCCCTCCCATGATGCTCCGCTCCTCAGCGGTGACGTACTTCCGCTATTGCGCTCCCACAGACTGCCGTCTGCTACGGGCCAGCTCTTTCGGCTTTTTCATCTCTGTAGACACCATGGACACAGGCTGGAAAAGCGAACGAATGACCTGGCCGCATGTGTGCGGCCTGGCCTTGCCCTTTGGCGGTGTATACGTAGCTGCAGGGCTGCAGTTGGTATCGGCGGCGAACTCGCAGCCGCGTGGGGAGAATCGTGCGCTCGTTCCCTTTGGTGCACCGCGCACTGTTTATCCAAAAAGCGCGGTCTCAGATGTGGCCCCGTTGGTGCCGGGTGTTATTTTGCGGTGGTTGTAATTCCTACTACCGGCGGCATGTGAAAAAAGACATTTTCAACCGACACAGAACCCGTGCACAAAACGCGCCGGATCGGATCGCTTTATCAGCGGCGATGAACGTGAAGGCGAAGAGCAAACCAACGCTGCACTCGATCAGCGAGAACCCGTGTTCTGACAAGCTGCACCCATGTGTTGCATTCAACACTGACGGGAAAGCGTTTGTTTGCACTTGTTTGGATAGTCGTAAAATGTCCAAACACTCCGGCACTCCGCTAGCAGATCAGCCGGCGAGACATTTCGGAAAACATTTGACAGATGGCGCCGTATGCATTAGTGTGTCGCTACGCAAAACTGATGAGACGCTCTACTAAAACTCCCATCGCGGTGTCACGTAGCGGGACGCAAAAATTTAGCGTTTAGCGTATGCAAAGGTCACTACAGCATGTACTAAAACTCTATTGATTGATTGTGGGGTTTAACGCGCCGACGCAACGTAGGCGATGAGGCGCGCCGTAGTGGAGGGCTCCGGATTAATTTTGACCACCTGGGGATCTTTATCGTGCGCCGAAATCTCGTACACACGGGCGTTTTTGCTTTTCGCCTCCATCAGAAAAGCGGCCGCCGCGGCCGGGAATCGAACCCGCGACCTCGTGCTCAGCAGCGCAACGCCTTAGCCACTGAGCCACACTAAAACTCTATTAGCAGCAAAATAGCGTGCGTATGTGAAACCGCTTGCGTTTACAAAGCTGCACGCCGAGCGCGTACGTTTGAAACCTAGTGACATCGTTTAAATACACTGGCAAGCACAGTGTAACGTAGTCAGATATCAACCGTATGCTCAGGCGACAAGCAAGAGCTTGTTTTATGTGGGGCGGAGATTGCGCATAAAGGCCCGTTCGCACTTGCGACGAAAGCGAGTGAGAGCGGCAGGAATTCCGTCGCTTTGTCGCGCGACGATCGTTTTTGTCGAATGGTCGGGACAAATTTTGGTTGCGCGACAGAATTCCCGTCGCTTTCGCTCGCTTTCGTCGCAAGCGGGAATGGAAAGTTCTGCCGCTGCCGTCTGCTACGCAGCTCGGAGGTAACCGCGCGATCTGCTCGGGCCGGATGAACGCGCACACTCCCGCACGGCAGCGCCCCAAGCGGCAGACGGCCGCGTACATCGCTCCCGGCGCCCGGCTGGAGCCCGCCCTCGGCACACTAGCCAGTATATTTCAGGCACAATAATGGAGGAAAGATTTTTTGCTTCCGATGAACCTAGTTCTTTGCCCCTGTGTTTTTAAATACGTGAAGTGGCTAGACGTCGTCCTCACGCAGCTCTGTATCGTCGTAGCATCGCTGATTGTCCGAACGAAGCTTGCAGCTAAGCCAATGCAGCGACCGAAGCTGTGTGTGTGTGTGTGCATCGCCTCCTGTGTGTTGTGGACGCGTTCGTTTCGCGATGAAATGCGACATTGTACTTCTGCGGGTGGATAGTGCTTCCCATGGTCTGGATTATCTTTCTCGAACGACGTACCACTCAACCTCGCATGGGGTATGTGCAGTGTGCCTGGCTAAAAGCCTTCTCGCTTGCGCGCCAGAGTTGTGACTTGCGCTCGTCCCCGCAAACCGGGTGTGAGGTGAGTGCCGTATTTACGACGGGCAGGAGGAGGCAACTCATCGTCTGTCAATCGCGGTTCAGACTTGCAACGCATGTTGTGACGTTGCGTTCGTTCGAAACGCATCTCTGGATTGTTTTGAAGTTGAATAAAATGTACGCGTCAAACCCGGGCATTCGGCTCAGGGCGTTCTTTGCGGTTGCACCAAAGAAGTGCCACGGGACTTTCTTTATGGTACGTACTCACGTAAGATAAAATCCACGTCGTGTTATGGCCGTGTTGCATTCAATACAAACGGTTAAGCGTTTGTTTACACTTGTTTCGTTTGTCGTAAAATGTCAAAGCACTCCGGCACTCCGCTGGCAGATCAGCCGGCGAGCCGACGCTGAGCAGACGACTCATCTCTTTGCCGGAAGTGCGTGAAAAAGCCGCCCAATAGCAGGATGTCTAGCTCATGACGAACATCTGGGAATCGATGATGTAGACATGTGAAGATGGCGGCGTCCAAAAACACGAAGGAAAGGGTGAGAAAAAAGCGACAAACTTTGCAACAAAAGTGTGAGCTTTCCGCTGCGCGTAAAAGAGTAATACTTGGCACAGGTGACGTTGGCGACCCAATCTAGCGATTGCGCTAGTTCATTTAGTGTGCTCAAAATGCCTTTCAGGGCCCCTTTAACAACACCGTGCAGATTTCATAAAGGGCATTAGCACTCTTCAATTGCAAGGCAAACATACGTCCATTATTTGTAGTGCAACACCGTACGCACAAATAGCCGGTATATCGTGCTTACCTTGGCTAGATGGCCAACGCTGCTGCAACGCGCCGTCCAAGCAGAGACTGCGTCCACCCGACGACCGGGCGTTGAGGAGTCCGAAAACACCACAAGACAGGCAAAAGAAACGCAGCGAAGGCAGACAAAACGTGGAGGGGTGAGCCGCTCAACTCGCGCCGCAGGTGCCGGGCACAGAGGAGGAGGTAGTGAGTGGTAGTGAGAGGCGCCGAGCTGCTCGCCCTCGCAAGCAAAGCCAGGGTTGTCCATCTAAGGCGAATATTTTTCAGAAAAAGGAAATTTTCCAAGCCTCCACAGCGATACCGTCGTAACAACGCTGGCAAAGTGCAAATGTTTTCGTACATATATATACTCGTTGAATTCGATGTTTTTGCTTTGCCGATTGCGTTGGAACACCGCCGCTTACATATTTGTACGCCGAGTTTCTCTCTAATACGCAGAGTTATGCCTGCTTTAGGCAGCGCAGTAAGTGAAAGTATCTCCCTATAGTTTCTTTTATTATAAGTTAAACATCGAGGAGAAATTCTCAGTACGTTTATTCATTTGAGATGTATTTTATCTAGCACTTCAGATATGCTTTACGTGAATCTTACAATTCAGCAACTGAAGCAGCGCCTGTAGTGTACTCGAAATGTATTTCGGCAAAGCTTTATGAATACATTTAAAATGTGTTATCAATAGGTATTTTTCATGCATTGAGAGTGTATCTCTACCATGTTCATTCCACAAACGTAAAAGGCATTTGAAATGTATTTCGAATATATTCGGAGTATATTTCCATGTTTCAGCACACTTTTAAAGTATACTCAGAGTGCTGCTCTAAATGTAGTTAGGTAAGTGTATATTTATAATATTTACATGTGCATTTGCACCATCATCGTTTGGCGGGAAGAAATACATTTTCAATATATTCTGAATGCCTCAAGCGCACATTCGTGAGGTTCAGTGCATTTTTAATCTATTTGGCGGGTACTTAAAAGCACTGTATTTTTCCCGCATTTTTAATAATGTATTTTGAATATTTACTAAAAATTGAGCAAATGCAATTTTTATGCACTTAAAATACATTTACAAATACAAAACATATTTGAAGTGCCCTTCAAGCGTACGCGTACGTATTTCAAACGTGTTACTTTTCGCTAAGGGTCAACAACCAAAATGGACCATCCATGTGCCGACATGTCTGTACATGGACTTCACAAGGAAATTATACATAGCTGAGCTACCAAAATGGACCATTCATTTGCCATTATGTCTGTACATGAAGTGCACAAGGAAAGTATACACAGCTCAACCACCAAAATGGACCATCCTTCTCCCAAAACGTCTGTACACAGAGTTCAAAAGGAAAGTATACACAGCTCAACCACCAAAATGGACCATCCATCTGCCAATATGTCTATGCAGAGTGCACAACGAAAGTACACACCGCTTAACCAACCACTATCCATCTGCCAATATATCTTTACACAGAGTGTACAAGAAAAGTATACACAGCCCAACCTCCAAAATGGACCATCGACCTGCCAATATGTATGTACACAGTGTTCACAAGGAAAGTATACAAAGCTACACAACTAAAAAGGACCATCAATCTGGCAATAGGTCTGTATAAAGAGTGCACAAGGAAAGTATACACAGCTCAAACACCAAAATGTTCCATCCGTGTGCCAATATGTCTGTATGCAGAGTGCACAGGGAAAGTACACACAGCTCAAGCACCATAATAAAACATCCATCTGCCAATATGTTTGTACACAGTGTACACAAGAAAAGTACACACAGCTTAATCCCCAAAATGGACCATCGATCTGCCTATATGTCTGTACACAGAGTTCACAAGAAAAGTTTACACAGCTCAACTACCAATATGGACCATCCATCTGCCAATATGTCTGTACACGGAGTTCGCAAGGAAAGTTTACACAGCTGAACTACCAAAATGAACCATCCATCTGCTATATGTCTGTATGCCGAGTGCACAAGAACAGTACACACAACTCAGGCACCATAATGAACCATCCGTCTTCCAATATATCTGTACACAGAGCGCACATGTAAAGTACACTCTAATCCTTGTAACCCATAATGTAACTTCTAAACGGAAGTAACCTATAAAATAAAGGTTACAATGGATCCATTTTGATGTTTTCTTTATCCCAGTCCATTTTAAGGGTTACAAGCGTGAAGTTAAAAGCGGTTTATAGGTTACATTAATGATTTATAGGTTACATCAACAAAATCCGAAATGTAACCTTTACGTTGTAACCTATAAAATGCCCTGTAACCTATAAGAGATGCTCGTCGCGCCTTCTCTCCAGGCGGCCGTTGATTTCTCCGTTGCATGACGGGATATAGAGAAATGGCGGCGCCCGCAGGTCCGGTGGCCGCGTTTTCGCGCCACTCGAGCCTTTTTACCGCTGTGATACCCCTACGATGAAGCGAGGATTGCTGTTACAAGATTTATTTGTCGGCGTGAGTCGCGGAGGCTGCGGCGAGCCCATTTGTGACTGGCAGCGCTACGCGGCCCGTTCTTCTACGACCAGCATCAAGTTCGCATGTTGGACCAATGCCCCGGCGCCAGTGAAAGCGAACTCGGTGAGTATATTCCCGTAACGGTTTCCGTGTTTTCATTGTATGCATCTTTTCGCTGGGGGCTTTTCAATTTGAAATTGCAGCATTCGAGAGGGATTTTATTTACCCGACTGGTTGCTTCGCTGGACGTTTTCTGTTGCCCGCGGCGGCAATTGAATGAAATCGCGGGCTTGCGTTCGTCGCGTCAGACTAGAGCGGACGATTGGGAAAGCCCGTACATTATAACAGATAACGGCGCTCGTGACCTCTTTCTGCTCTGCGCGCCATCGTCATGTGTTGAGCGTTTTGTTTACGCTGTTGGTTGCATCGGGCGCACTTGACGAGTTATTGGCCCATGTAATTGTCAGGTAGCTCTGCTTGAATATTTGAAGTTTTTCCCAATGAAGTCTTATATTATCGCGCTTTTCTCTGGGTATTATCATTTTGTTTCAGCCGTCGGCAAATATTCATTTTTCTCGCTGCATATATTCGGAATGGTGTCTAGTTTATTTGTCTTGTAGTAATATATCCGGATAAACACAAGGTGTGTGCTGCAGAAAAGTAGCCCACTAAATGCTGCCCGAAATTTCTAGACTCACTTTTGTCCAGCACAAGCCTCTTTTTTTGTGAAAGTTTGCCCTACCGCACAATAAAAAGTTTTCATATGTGCAACACTCTTCATTTTTGTCATTCTTTTCCTTGAGTGGGTAAATTTGGTGTTAGTCATTTTGAGGTAGCGGGGCATTTTCACCATGTTAAGTGGGTTTATTATTCTCATTCGCACGAATCAGTCGTTTATTTATACGCGTGGTATTGCCGGGCAAATGGTTGTCTCGCGTGATACTAGTGTAGTGCAGTAAAGCGACTTTACAGAATGGTGGTATGTATGAGCCAGCATGCAGGCTGCTTGATTGTTGTTGTTTTTTGATGATACAGAAATTGTGACGAATTAAACAGAGACAAGTGCAGGTGTAAAAACGGGTGCTGCACCCTCATCGGCTCGTGGCTGTTCGAAAAGTGTGGTTGCATCTGGCTACCTATGAGCACTACTGTTTTTCTTGCAGGCAGTGTTCTTTGAGCTGACAACCAGGACTCCCCTGCGTATGACACAAGAAGTCTGATTTCCGTGGAAACAACGGTATGAAAATTCAATAACTAAAACACATTCATTCAAATATTCTTTGTAAAGATGGCACCCAGGCCTGCACAGAAAAAAGTATGAATCACTTGTAAAAATGCGAGGCCTCACTTCAAGTGTTATGATGCTATATTTCGTATCTTATTTTGCCTCATGTTTAGTGACTCTTTCTATCAGTTCGTTACTACATGAACGTTATGAATTCACATAACGATTTCCTCAGCATGGAGCTTTGTAGTTTTTCAGCAACTCTACATATTCTATAAGATGCGTGGTTTTGCAGAGCCAACAAGAAGAACTCTTTTTCGAAAAGAGCTCTTTAAGAAAGCTTCAGTTGTTAGTGAGGGCTTGTGCTGTGTTCTTTTCTTCGTCTTGTCAAGTTTGAGGTGTTCTTTCATTATGAATGTATACCAACTGCCCAGCTATAAAGCCTATTACATTATAACCCAAATAACCCTTTGAGTCATTACAGGTACAAACCTCCTGGGAATGCCACTTGAAGATCGGTGCAAGTTCTAGATGTATCCTCTCCCACAACACATTTGGACGAAGAAAAAATGTAAGTTGCCGATTCTTTTTTACGAATAGCCGAGTAAGAAACCACCGGTAGAAGAACACTTTACTGAAATGAAAAACGTTTCGGCTTCCACGTGGGATCCTCGTTCAAAATGAAACTGCCAGTACAAGGGGGGGAGGGAGATGTTTAAGTACAGCCAAAAATGTGACGCAGACGGCGTCAGCATCGTGAAAGGACGTTTCCTGGGTTTAGTGCGACGTTCGCCCTGTTGCGTGTACTAGTGATTCCACATGAATTCGCGGAAATGTTTTTGCATTCTCGTTTGCAAATGTATGTCAGTTTATCTCGTAGTCCAAAGTTTCTGCCTGTTCTGGGTGAGCATGCAGAAACATTTCGCGAAATAAACAGGAACACGGCGCGATTAAAATTCGGGAAGGTTGGCCGGTGTGACTATAGTGGCTTCGCGTTGTTCTGAACAATGCGGCCAAATTACTCTGTGTAACGAGAACTGAAATGATGTGAAATTATTTGAAAGGCCGTAAATCACTCCTTCTCTGGTGTGGCCTTTCATTTCATTCTCTGGTCTACATCTTCATTTTCGTGCAATATATTTTTCGTACTTCACATGCCTGTGGTTTGGTGTGAGGGGCTTATGGTTGCACTGGATTTTGTTCTTTTTCTGAAATTTTCTGTAGATGGCTCTTCAAGGTGGGGAAATCCAAGTGACGGCCCCTCACATATATACCTCCATCTGCGGCAGCAGGGAACAAGTTATTCAGATGACCTCGGGAAATCTTCAGCGTGCCCTGATTTTGTGCCTGCTTGTGTACTACGTAAATTGCGAAGCTTATCTCTGAATTTTTCCAAGCGCCTTTTTTCATGCAGGAAACTATAGATCCCATTTAAAGTTTGTCCAAAAGACAAATTGCAATCGGCCTAGAAACTTGTTAGTGCTGCATAAAAAACGAGAACTTGGCGTGGGAATCACAACTCAGGTGGAACTGTAAAGAGGAAGATAAGAGGGAAGTTCGTGGGAAGTGGATTCATAAAGACAAGTGAATTCCAAGTGTAATATTAGACTCTGAGTGAAACAGAGAGTGTTAAACACTGCTTTGTATGAAACAGTGAATTTGTAATAAATGTTCTTTCTACTTTCCCACATTCTGCGTTTTTTCTGTGGGGAACCATGACAATAATGCTGTACTGGGAAAGTGGACCTCTGAGAACCATCTTATTAATGTAGCTCAAACTCGAATTCGTCTGAAATGGTTCAATTGCAGTACCAAACAATTCGAAATACTTTGCATACGTCCGTGCAAATATTGAGGTAAAGAATCGGTATATTTGGCTATGTTTGTGAAGCTGTTCACGCAACATTTATTAAACAGGTTTAATAAGGATATATGAATAAACCGAGTTTTACCTGAAAGTTTAAAGCAATATAGGAAACACCAGGTCGCCCAGGAATCCGCACTCGTCTAATACTCATTAAGGAACGATAATTACATTGGGGTGGTCCGCAGCTTTGCTTTTTAATAAATAGCCCACAGGTGTTTCATAATAATAAATGTGAATGTTCAAAACTACTGATGCCAAACTTCTGGAAATGAGCTCCTGTTAAATGCGCAAATATGTGTGCATGTACTGCAATTCTCTTTTGATAATCATGGCCTAAGTTGTCAGACAAGAATTTTTGGCTTAAGGCTATGTTATCATAACTTTGGCGTTCTTTTGAAGTATGCTATCAAGTGCATGTTTCCACTAAAGCTTGGTTTCACTAAAGCTTAATGTTGTTTAACTAAAACTAAAATTCATGCCCACAATTTACCAAAAGACCTATCATGCATGTTTGATACTGGTTTTTTAAATGGCACAAAGCTGATGCAAACATCAAATTTAGTTATGCCAGTTTATAAGACTTAAGCGTTGCCAAAACTCACAAAGAGTTTGGGGTGACAACCTGGGTAACGATTATCGAACAGGTAATGCAATGAATATATATTAAGAGAACATTTTCAAGCTTTTTAGCACCACAATTTTAGGAATTATAAAAGTAACTTCTGTTTTAGCCCCAGCCGTGTGGCCGGCAGTTTATTCAAGGGACGAATAAATCACACCCGACGCAAAAGTTTAGACTGCGCAATGGACAGCATGGTCGCACATACCGTCTTCCACTAACGCGATATTTGTTTACCACGCGGGAAAGGCGCCTTCGGGGCGTCCCCACAGCTGCGCCGGCGAAAGCGCGCCTGGCGCGCTACATGACACCTTCCAGGTGTGTGGCCTTGGACGGCGGTAGATGTAACTTATATATAGGTATACATGCTGAAAGCGGCAAAGTAACCCATAACTGAGTAACCCTTACGTGTATACGTATATAAGGGTTACGAAGATATAGGTTACACTTGTACCTTATAAATTATAGGTTACAAAAATTCGAAAATGTATACCTCTATTAAGGGTTACTCAGCTTAGAGTGTATACCGAGCTCAACCCCCAAAATAGACCATCTATCTGCCAACATGGCTCTACATGGAATTCACAAGGAAAGTATGCACAGCTCAGGCACCAAAATGGACCATCCATCTTTCAACTATGCATGAACACAGAGTCCACAAGGAAAGTATACACAGCTCAACTACCAAAAAGAACACTCTATTTGCCAATATTGCTGTACACTCAATCACCAAAATGAATTTTCATCTGCCAATAGGTCTCTACACGGAGTTCACAAAATAAGCATACACTGCTCAACCACCAAAATAGACAATCCATCTGCCAATTAGTCTGTACACAAAGTGCAAAAGGAAAGTATACACAGCTCTGGCACCAAAATGAACCATCAATCTGCTGACATGTCAGTACACAGAGTTCACAAGCCAAGTATACACAGCTCCACTACAAAAATAAACCATCCATCTGCCAATACGTCTGTACACAGCATTCACATGAAAAGTTTACACAGTTCAACAACAAAAAAAGACCATTCATCTGCAAATATGTCTGTACACAGAGTTCACAAAGAAAGTTTACATAGCTAAACTACCAAAATTGACTATCCATCTGCAAACAAGTCTGCACACAGAGAGCACAATGAAAGTATACAAAGCTCAACTACCAAAATGAACCATCCATCTGCCAACGTGTCTTTAAACAGAGTGCACAAGGAAAATATACACAGCTCAACTACCACAATGAACCATCCGTCTGCCAATATGTCGGTACACAAAGTTCACAAGGAAAGTTCACAGCTCAACCACCAAAACGGACCATCCATGTGCCGACATGTCTGTGCATGGAGTTCACAAGGAAATATACATAGCTGAGCTACCAAAATGGACCATCCATGTGCCATTATGTCTGTACATGGAGTGCACAAGGAAAGTATACCCAGCTCAACCACCAAAATGGACCATCCTTCTCCGAAAACGTCTGTACACAGAGTTCAAAAGGAAAGTATACACAGCTCAAACACCAAAATGGACCATCCATCTGCCAATATGTCTATGCATAGTGCACAACGAAAGTACACACAGCTCATCCAACCACAATCCATCTGCCAATATATCTGTACACAGGGTGCACAAGAAAAAAAACAGCCCAACCCCAAAAATGGACCATCGACCTGCCAATATGTATGTACACAGAGTTCACAAGGAAAGTATGCACAGCTCAACCACCAAAATGGACCATCCTTCTCTCTTAACGTGTGTACACAGAGTTCAAAAGGAAAGTATACACAGCTCAAACACCAAAATGGACCATACATCTGCCAATATGTCTATGCATAGTGCACAACGAAAGTACACACAGCTCAACCAACCACAATCCATCTGCCAATATATCTGTACACAGGGTGCACAAGAAAAATAAACACAGCCCAACCCCAAAAATGGACCATCGACCTGCCAATATGTATGTACACAGAGTTCACAAGGAAAGTATACAAAGCCCAACAATCAAAATGGACCATCCATCTGCCAATATTTCTGTACATGGAGTGAAAGAGTAAAGTATACAAAGCTACACAACTAAAAAGGACCATCAATCTGGTAATAGGTCTGTATAAAGAGTGCACAAGGAAAGTATGCACAGCTCAAACACCAATTTGTTCCATCCATCTGCCAATATGTCTGTATGCCGAGTGCACAGGAAAAGTACACACAGCTCAAGCACCATAATGAAACATCCATCTGCCAATATGTTTGTACACAGTGTACACAAGAAAAGTACACGCAGCTTAATCCCCAAAATAGACCATCCATCTGTCTATATGTCTGTACACAGAGTTCACAAGGAAAGTTTACACAGCTAAACTACCAAAATGAACCATCCATCTGCCATATGTCTGTATGCAGAGTGCACAAGGACAGTACACACAACTCAGGCACCATATTGAACCATCCATCTGCCAATATGTCTGTACACAGAGCGCACAAGTAAAGTATACCGAGCTCAACCCCCAAAATAGACCATCTATCTGCCAACATGGCTGTACATGGAGTTCACAAGGAAAGTTTGCACAGCTCGCGCACCAAAATGGACCATCCATCTTTCAACTATGCATGAACACAGAGTCCACAAGGAAAGTATACACAGCTCAACCACCAAAAAGAACACTCTATTTGCCAATATTGCTGTACACTCAACCACCAAAATGAATTTTCATCTGCCAATAGGTCTCTACACAAAGTTCACAAAAAGCATATACTGCTCAACCACCAAAATAGACAATCCATCTGCCAATTAGTCTGTACACAAAGTGCAAAAGGAAAGTATACACAGCTCTGGCACCAAAATGAACCATCAATCTGCTGACATGTCTGTACACGGAGTTCACAAGCCAAGTATACACAGCTCAACTACAAAAATAAACCATCCATCTGCCAACACGTCTGTACACAGCATTCACATGGAAAGTTTACACAGTTCAACTACCAAAATAGACCATTCATCTGCAAATATGTCTGTACACAGAGTTTACAAAGAAAGTTTACGTAGCTAAAATGAACTATCCATCTGCCAACAAGTCTGCACACAGACAGCACAAGGAAAGTATACAAAGCTCAACTATCAAAATGGACCATCCATCTGCCAACGTGTCTTTACACAGAGTTCACAAGGAAAGTAGACACAACTCAACCATAAAATTAACCATCCATCTGCCAAAATGTCTGTACGCGAAGTGCACAAGGAAAATATACACATCTCAACTACCAAAATGAACCATCCATTTGCCAATATGTTGGTACACAAAGTTCACAAAGAAAGTTCATAGCTCAACAACCAAAATGGACCATCCATGTGCCGATTTGTCTGTACATGGAGTTCAAAAGGAAATTATACATAGCTGAGCTACCAAAATAGACCATCCATGTGCCATTATGTCTGTACATGGAGTGCACAAGGAAAGTATACACAGCTCAACCACCAAAATGGACCATCCTTCTCCCAAAATGTCTGTACACCGAGTTCAAAAGGAAAGTATACACAGCTCAACCACCAAAATGGACCATACATCTGCCAATAATTCTATGCATAGTGCACAACGAAAGTTCAGACAGCTCAATCAACCACTATCCATCTGCCAATATATCTGTAAACAGAGTGCACAAGGAAAGTATACTCAGACCAACAATCAAAATGGAATATCCATCTGCCAATATATCTGTACATAGAGGAGCACAAGGAAAGTATACAAAGCTACACAACTAAAAAGGGCCATCAATCTGCTAATAGGTCTGTATAAAGAGTGCACAAGAAAAGTATACACAGCTCAAACACCAAAATGTTCCAACCATCTGCCAATATGTCTGTATGCAGAGTGCACAGGGAAAGTACACACAGCTCTAGCACCATAATGAAACATCCATCTGCCAATATGTTTGTACACAGTGGACACAAGAAAAGTACACACAGCTTAATCCGCAAAAAAGACCATCCATCTGCCAATATGTCTGTACACAGAGTTCCCAAGGAAAGTTTTCACAGCTCAACTACCAAAATGGACCAGACATCTGCCAATATGTTTGTACACAGAGTTCGCAAGGAAAGTTTACACAGCTGAACTACCAAAATGAACCATCCATCTGCCATATGTCTGTATGCAGAGTGCACAAGGACAGTACACACAACTCAGGCACCATAATGAACAATACATCTGCCAATACGTCTGTACACGAAGTGCACAAGGAAAAAATACACAGCTCAACTACCAAAATGAACCATCCATCTGCCAATATGTTGGTACACAAAGTTCACAAGGAAAGTTCAAAGCTCAACAACCAAAATGGACCATCCATGTGCCGATTTGTCTGTACATGGAGTTCAAAAGGAAATTATACATAGCTGAGCTACCTAAATAGACCATCCATGTGCCATTATGACTGTACATGGAGTGCACAAGGAAAGTATACACAGCTCAACTACCAAAATGAACCATCCATCTGCCAATATGTTGGTACACAAAGTTCATAAGGAAAGTTCATAGTTCAACAACCAAAATGGACGATCCATCTACCAATGTGTATATGCAGAGTGCACAACGAAAGTACACACAGCTCAACCAACTACTATCCATCTGCCAACATATCTTTACACAGAGTGCAGAAGAAAAGCATACACAGCCCAACCCCCAAAATGGACCATCGACCTGCCAATATGTATGTACACAGTGTTCACAAGGAAAGAATACCCAGCCCAACAATCAAAATGGACCATCCGTCTGCCAATATGTCTGTACATGGAGTGCACAAGGAAAGTATACAAAGCTACACAAGTAAAAAGGACTATCAATCTGGTAATAGGTCTGTATAAAGAGTGCACAAGGAAAGTATAAACAGCTCAAACACCAAAATGTATATGCTGTGCGTTATGTTAGGTTAGGTTATTGTTGGGTTGGGTGGGGTTAGGTTAGGTTAGGTTGGGTTGGGTTAGGTTAGGTTAGGTTAGGTTAGGTTAGGTTAGGTTGGGTTAGGTTAGGTTAGGTTAGGTTAGGTTAGGTTGGGTTGGGTTAGGTTGGTTAGGTTGGGTTAGGTTGGGTTAGGTTTGGTTAGGTTAGGTAGGGTTGAGTTAGGCTAGGTTGGGTTGGGTTGGGTTAGGTTAGATTAGGTAGGGTTGTGGAGGTTAGGTTAGGTTAGGTTATGTGGTAAACGGCAGGAGTAACTATAACTCTATAAGAGGTGCGGCCGAGCCCGGACTAGCGTCGGGACCTTCCTGTGGAAAGCGACAGCTGTGCTTGTTTCCATGGGGTTCGCGCCTGGAGGTTCTAGCTTCGGCCGGCAGAAAACAGCCGACTCAGAACTGGCACGGACAGGGGGAATCCGACTATCTTGTTAAAACAAAGCATTGCGAGCTCCGCTGGTAGGTGCTGACGCACTGTGATTTCTGCCCAGTGCTCTTAATGTCAACGTAGAAAAAAAAGCGCAGGTAAACGGCAGGAGTAACTATATCTCTATAAGCGGTGCGGCCGAGCCCGGACCAGCGTCAGGACCTTCCTGTGGAAAGCCACAGCTGTGCATGTTTCCATTGGCTTCGCGCCTGGAGGTTCTAGCTTCGGCCGGCAGAAAACAGCCGACTCAGAACTGGCACGAACAGGGGGAATCCGACGGTCTAAGTAAAACAAAGCATTGCGAGCGCCGCTGGTCGGTGCTGACGCAATCTGATTTCTGCCCAGTGCTCTGAATGTCAACGTAAACAAATTAAAAAAAGAGCTGGTAAACGGTAGGAGTAACTATAACTCTATAAGCGGTGCGGCGCTGGTAAACGGCAGGAGTAACTATAACTCTATAGGCTGTGCGGCCGAGTCTGGACTTGCGTCGGGACCTTCCTGTGGAAAGCGAGAGCTGCGCTTGTTTCCATGGGCTTCGAGCCTGGAGGTTGTTGTATCGGCCGGCAGAAAACAGCCGACTCAGAACTGGCACGGACAGGGGGAATCCGACTGTCTAATTTAAACAAAGCATTGCGAGCGCCGCTGGTCGGTGCTGACGCAATGTGAGTTCTGCCCAGTGCTCTGAATGTCAACGTAAAAAAAATAAAAAACTTGGGTAAACGGTAGGAGTAACTATAACTCAATAGTTGTGCGGTCGACCTCAAATCAGCGTCGGGACCTTCTCGTGGAAAGCCACAGCTCTGCTTGTTTCCATGGGCTTCGCGCCAGCAGGTTCATGCTTCGGCCGGTAGAAAACAGAACTGGCACAGACCGGAGGAATCCGATTGTCTAATTAAAACAGAGTTGCGAGCGCCGCTGGTCAGTGCTGACGCATTGTGATTTCTGCCCAGTGCTCTGAATGTCAACGTGAAGAAATTCAAAAAAGCCCGGTTAAATGGCAGAAGTAACTATAACTCTATACGCTGTGCATTATGTTAGGTTAGGTTAGGGTTGGGTTTGGTCAGGTTAGGTTAGGTTAGGTTGGGTTGGGTTGGGTGAGGTTAGGTTAGGTTAGGTTGGGTTAGGTTAGGTTAGGTTAGGTTAGGTTAGGTTGGGTTGGGTTAGGTTAGGTTAGGTTAGGTAGGGTTGGTTTGGGTTAGGTTCGGTAAGGTTAGGTTGGGTTGGTTTAGGTTAGTTTGGGTTGGGTTGGGTTAGGTAAGGTAGGGTAGGGTTAGGTTAGGTTAGGTTAGGTTAGGCTACGTGGTAAACGGCAGGAGTAACTATAACTCTATAAGCGGTGCGGCCGAGCCCGGACTAGCGTCGGGACCTTCCTGTGGAAAGCGACAGCTGTGCTTGTTTCCATGGGGTTCGCACCTGGAGGTTCTAGCTTCGACCGGAAGAAAACAGCCGACTCAGAACTGGCACGCACAGGGGGAATCCGACTATCTAATTAAAACAAAGCATTGCGAGCTCCGCTGGTAGGTGCTGGCGCACTGTGATTTCTGCCCAGTGCTCTTAATGTCAACGTAGAAATAAAAAAAGCGCTGGTAAACGGTAGGAGTAACTATAACTCTATAAGCGGTGCGGCCGAGCCCGGACCAGCGTCGGGACCTTCCTGTGGAAAGCCACAGCTGTGCTTGTTTCCATTGGCTTCGCGACTGGAGGTTCTAGCTTCGGCCGGCAGAAAACAACCGACTCAGAACTGGCACGGACTTAGGGAATCCGCCTGTCTAATTAAAACAAAGCATTGTGAGTGCCACTGGTCGGGGCTGACGCAATGTGATTTCTGCCTAGTGCTCTGAATGTCAGCGTGAAGAAATTTTCGGCCCAGTGCTCTGAATGTCAAGGTAAAGAAATTAAAAAAAGCGCTGGTAAATGGCAGGAGTAAATATAACTCTATATGCGGTGCGGCCGAGACCGGACCAGCGTCGGGGCCTTCCTGTGGAAAGCCACAGCTGTGCTTGTTTCCATGGGCTTCGCGCCTGGAGGTTGTTGTATCGGCCGGCAGAAAACAGCCGACTCAGAACTGGCACGGACAGGGGGAATCTGACTGTCTAATTTAAACAAAGCATTGCGAGCGCCGCTGGTCGGTGCTGACGCAATGTGACTTCTGCCCAGTGCTCTGAATGTCAACGTAAAAAAATAAAAAACACGGGTAACAGGTAGGAGTACCTATAACTCAATAGCTGTGCGGTCGACCCCAAATCAGCGTCGGGACCTTCTTGTGGAAAGTCACAGCTCTGCTTGTTTCCATGGGCTTCGCGCCTGCAGGTTCTTGCTTCGGTCGGCAAAAAACAGAACTGGCACAGACCGGAGGAATCCGATTGTCTAGTTAAAACAAAGAGTTGCGAGCGCCGCTGGTCAGTGCTGACGCATTGTGATTTCTGCCCAGTGCTCTGAATGTCAACGTGAAGAAATTCAAAAAAGTCCATGTAAATGGCAGAAGTAACTATAACTCTATACGCTGTGCGTTATGTTAGGTTAGGTTAGAGTTGGGGTTGATCGGGTTAGGTTAGGTTAGGTTGGGTTGGGTTAGGTTAGGTTAGGTTAGGTTAGGTGGGGTTAGCTTAGGTTAGGTTAGGTTAGGTTTGTTTGGGTTAGGTTTGGTTAGGTTAGGTTGGGTTAGGTAGGGTTGGGTTAGGTTAGGTTATGTGGTAAACGGCAGGAGTAACAACAACTCTATAAGCGGTGCGGCCGAGCCCGGACCATCGTCGGGGCCTTCCTGTGGAAAGCCACAGCTGTGCTTGTTTCCATGGGCTTCGCGCCTGGAGGTTCTAGCTTCGGCCGGCAGAAAACAGCCGACTTAGAACTGGCACGGACAGGGGGAATCCGACGGTGTAAGTAAAACAAAGCATTGCGAGCGCCGCTGGTAGGTGCTGACGCAATCTGATTTCTGCCCAGTGCTCTGAATGTCAACGTAAAAAAATTAAAAAAAGCGCTGGTAAACGGTAGGAGTAACTATAACTCTATATGCGGTGCGGTGCTGGTAAACGGCAGGAGTACCTATAACTCTATAAGCTGTGCGGCCGAGTGTGGACTAGCGTCGGGACCTTCCTGTGGAAAGCGAGAGCTGTGCTTGTTTCCATGGGCTTCGCGCCTGGAGGTTGATGTATTGGCCGGCAGAAAACAGCCGACTCAGATCTGGCACGGACAGGGGGAATCCGACTGTCTAATTTAAACAAAGCATTGCGAGCGCTGCTGGTCGGTGCTGACGCAATGTGATTTCTGCCCAGTGCTCTGAATGTCAACGTAAAAAAATAAAAAACTCGGGTAAACGGTAGGAGTAACTATAAGTCAATAGCTGTGCGGTCGACCTCAAATCAGCGTCGGGACCTTCTTGTGGAAAGCCACAGCTCTGCTTGTTTCCATAGGCTTCGCGACAGCAGGTTCTTGCTTCGGCCGGCAGAAAACAGAACTGGCACAGACCGGAGGAATCCGATTGTCTAATTAAAACAAAGAGTTGCGAGTGCCGCTGGTCAGTGCTGACGCATTGTGATTTCTGCCCAGTGCTCTGAATGTCAACGTGAAGAAATTCAAAAAAGCCCGGGTAAACGGCAGAAGTAACTATAACTCTATATTCTGTGCGTTATGTTAGGTTAGGTTATTGTTGGGTTGGGTGGGGTTAGGTTAGGTTCGGTTGGGTTGGGTTAGGTTAGGTTAGGTTAGGTTGGGTTAGGTTAGGTTAGGTTAGGTTAGGTTAGGTTGGGTTGGGTTAGGTTAGGTTAGGTTGGGTTAGGTTGGGTTAGGTTTGGTTAGGTTAGGTAGGGTTGGGTTAGGTTAGGTTGGGTTGGGTTGGGTTAGGTTAGATTAGGTAGGGTTGGGGAGGTTAGGTTAGGTTAGGTTATGTGGTAAACGGCAGGAGTAACTATAACTCTATAAGCGGTGCGGCTGAGCCCGGACTAGCGTCGGGACCTTCCTGTGGAAAGCGACAGCTGTGCTTGTTTCCATGGGGTTCGCGCCTGGAGGTTCTAGCTTCGGCCGGCAGAAAACAGCTGACTCAGAACTGGCACGGACAGGGGGAATCCGACTATCTTGTTAAAACAAAGCATTGCGAGCTCCGCTTGTAGGTGCTGACGCACTGTGATTTCTGCCCAGTGCTCTTAATGTCAACGTAGAAAAAAAAGCGCAGGTAAACGGCAGGAGTAACTATATCTCTATAAGCGGTGCGGCCGAGCCCGGACCAGCGTCAGGACCTTCCTGTGGAAAGCCACAGCTGTGCTTGTTTCCATTGGCTTCGCGCCTGGAGGTTCTAGCTTCGGCCGGCAGAAAACAGCCGACTCAGAACTGGCACGAACAGGGGGAATCCGACGGTCTAAGTAAAACAAAGCATTGCGAGCGCCGCTGGTCGGTGCTGACGCAATCTGATTTCTGCCCAGTGCTCTCAATGTCAACGTCAAGAAATTAAAAAAAGAGCTGGTAAACGGTAGGAGTAACTATAACTCTATAAGCGTTGCGGCGCTGGTAAACGGCAGGAGTAACTATAACTCTATAAGCTGTGCGGCCGAGTCTGGACAAGCGTCGGGACCTTCCTGTGGAAAGCGAGAGCTGTGCTTGTTTCCATGGGCTTCGCGCCTGGAGGTTGATGTATTGGCCGGCAGAAAACAGCCGACTCAGATCTGGCACGGACAGGGGGAATCCGACTGTCTAATTTAAACAAAGCATTGCGAGCGCTGCTGGTCGGTGCTGACGCAATGTGATTTCTGCCCAGTGCTCTGAATGTCAACGTAAAAAAATAAAAAACTCGGGTAAACGGTAGGAGTTACTATAACTCAATAGCTGTGCGGTCGACCCCAAATCAGCGTCGGGACCTTCTCGTGGAAAGCCACAGCTCTGCTTGTTTCCATGGGCTTCGCGCCAGCAGGTTCTTGCTTCGGCCGGCAGAAAACAGAACTGGCACAGACCGGAGGAATCCGACTGTCTAATTAAAACAAAGAGTTGCGAGCGCCGCTTGTCAGTGCTGACGCATTGTGATTTCTGCTCAGTGCTCTGAATGTCAACGTGAAGACATTCAAAAAAGCCCGGGTAAATGGCAGAAGTAACTATAACTCTATACGCTGTGCATTATGTTAGGTTAGGTTAGGGTTTGGTTTGGTCGGGTTAGGTTAGGTTAGGTTGGGTTGGTTTGGGTTAGGTTAGGTTAGGTTAGGTTAGGTTGGGTTAGGTTAGGTTAGGTTAGGTTGGGTTGGGTTAGGTTAGGTTAGGTTAGGTTAGGTAGGGTTGGTTTGGGTTAGGTTTGGTTAGGTTAGGTTGGGTTGGGTTAGCTTAGGTTGGGTTGGGTTGGGTTAGGTTAGGTTAGGTAGGGTTGGGTTAGGTTAGGTTATGTGTAAACGGTAGGAGTAACAATAACTCTATAAGCGGTGCGGCCGAGCCCGGACCATCGTCGGGGCCTTCCTGTGGAAAGCCACAGCTGTGCTTGTTTCCATGGGCTTCGCGCCTGGAGGTTCTAGCTTCGGCCGGCAGAAAACAGCCGACTCAGAACTGGCACGGACAGGGGGAATCCGACGGTGTAAGTAAAACAAAGCATTGCGAGCGCCGCTGGTAGGTGCTGACGCAATCTGATTTCTGCCCAGTGCTCTGAATGTCAACGTAAAAAAACTAAAAAAAGCGCTGGTAAACGGTAGGAGTAACTATAACTCTAGAAGCGGTGCGGTGCTGGTAAACGGCAGGAGTAACTATAACTCTATAAGCTGTGCGGCCGAGTGTGGACTAGCTTCGGGACCTTGCTGTGAAAAGCGAGAGCTGTGCTTGTTTCCATGGGCTTCGCGCCTGGAGGTTGATGTATTGGCCGGCAGAAAACAGCCGACTCAGAACTGGCACGGACAGGGGGAATCCGACTGTCTAATTTAAACAAAGCATTGCGAGCGCTGCAAGTCGGTGCTGACGCAATGTGATTTCTGCCCAGTGCTCTGAATGTCAACGTAAAAAAATAAAACACTCGGGTAAACGGTAGGAGTAACTATAAGTCAATAGCTGTGCGGTCGACCTCAAATTAGCGTCGAGACCTTCTTGTGGAAAGCCACAGCTCTGCTTGTTTCCATGGGCTTCGCGACAGCAGGTTCTTGCTTCGGCCGGCAGAAAACAGAACTGTCACAGACCGGAGGAATCCGATTGTCTAATTAAAACAAAGAGTTGCGAGTGCCGCTGGTCAGTGCTGACGCATTGTGATTTCTGCCCAGTGCTCTGAATGTCAACGTGAAGAAATTCAAAAAAGGCCGGGTAAATGGCAGAAGTAACTATAACTCTATACGCTGTGCGTTATGTTAGGTTAGGTTAGGGTTGGGTTTGGTCGGGTTAGGTTAGGTTAGGTTGGGTTGGGTTGGGTGAGGTTAGGTTAGGTTAGGTTAGGTTGGGTTAGGTTAGGTTAGGTTAGGTTAGGTTAGGTTGGGTTGGGTTAGGTTAGGTTAGGTTAGGTAGGGTTGGTTTGGGTTAGGTTTGGTTAGGTTAGGTTGGGTTGGGTTAGGTTAGGTTGGGTTGGGTTGGGTTAGGTAAGGTAGGGTAGGGTTAGGTTAGGTTAGGTTAGGCTATGTGGTAAACGGCAGGAGTAACTATAACTCTATAAGCGGTGCGGCCGAGCCCGGACTAGCGTCGGGACCTTCCTGTGGAAAGCGACAGCTGTGCTTGTTTCCATGGGGTTCGCGCCTGGAGGTTCTAGCTTCGACCGGAAGAAAACAGCCGACTCAGAACTGGCACGCACAGGGGGAATCCGACTATCTAATTAAAACAAAGCATTGCGAGCTCCGCTGGTAGGTGCTGACGCACTGTGATTTCTGCCCAGTGCTCTTAATGTCAACGTAGAAATAAAAAAAAGCGGTGGTAAACGGTAGGAGTAACTATAACTCTATAAGCTGTGCGGCCGAGCCCGGACCAGCGTCGGGACCTTCCTGTGGGAAGCCACAGCTGTGCTTGTTTCCATTGGCTTCGCGACTGGAGGTTCTAGCTTCGGCCGGCAGAAAACAGCCGACTCAGAACTGGCACGGACTTAGGGAATCCGCCTGTCTAATTAAAACAAAGCATTGTGAGTGCCACTGGTCGGGGCTGACGCAACGTGATTTCTGCCTAGTGCTCTGAATGTCAGCGTGAAGAAATTTTCGGCCCAGTGCTCTGAATGTCAAGGTAAAGAAATTAAAAAAAGCGCTGGTAAATGGCAGGAGTAAATATAACTCTATAAGCGGTGCGGCCGAGACCGGACCAGCGTCGCGGCCTTCCTGTGGAAAGCCACAGCTGTGCTTGTTTCCATGGGCTTCGCGCCTGGAGGTTGTTGTATCGGCCGGCAGAAAACAGCCGACCTAGAACTGGCACGGACAGGGGGAATCCGACTGTCTAATTTAAACAAAGCATTGCGAGCGCCGCTGGTCGGTGCAGACGCAATGTGACTTCTGCCCAGTGCTCTGAATGTCGACGTAAAAAAATAAAAAACACGGGTAAACGGTAGGAGTAACTATAACTCAATAGCTGTGCGGTCGTCCCCAAATCAGCGTCGGGACCTTCTTGTGGAAAGCCACAGCTCTGCTTGTTTCCATGGGCTTCGCGCCTGCAGGTTCTTGCTTCGGCCGGCAAAAAACAGAACTGGCACAGACCGGAGGAATCCGATTGTCTAATTAAAACAAAGAGTTGCGAGCGCTGCTGGTCAGTGCTGACGCATTATGATTTCTGCCCAGTGCTCTGAATGTCAACGTGAAGAAATTCAAAAAAGACCGTGTAAACGGCAGAAGTAACTATAACTCTATATGCTGTGCGTTATGTTAGGTTAGGTTATTGTTGGGTTGGGTGGGGTTAGGTTAGGTTGGGTTGGGTTAGGTTAGGTTAGGTTAGGTTAGGTTAGGTTGGGTTGGGTTAGGTTAGGTTAGGTTGGGTTAGGTTGGGTTAGGTTTGGTTAGGTTAGGTAGGGTTGGGTTGGGTTAGGTTAGATTTGGTAGGGTTGGGGAGGTTAGGTTAGGTTAGGTTATGTGGTAAACGGCAGGAGTAACTATAACTCTATAAGCGGTGCGGCCGAGCCCGGACTAGCGTCGGGACCTTCCTGTGGAAAGCGACAGCTGTGCTTGTTTCCATGGGGTTCGCGCCTGGAGGTTCTAGCTTCGGCCGGCAGAAAACAGCCGACTCAGAACTGGCACGGACAGGGGGAATCCGACTATCTTGTTAAAGCAAAGCATTGCGAGCTCCGCTGGTAGGTGCTGACGCACTGTGATTTCTGCCCAGTGCTCTTAATGTCAACGTAGAAAAAAAAGCGCAGGTAAACGGCAATAGTAACTATATCTCTATAAGCGGTGCGGCCGAACCCGGACCAGCGTCAGGACCTTCCTGTGGAAAGCCACAGCTGTGCTTGTTTCCATTGGCTTCGCGCCTGGAGGTTCTAGCTGCGGCCAGGAGAAAACAGCCGACTCAGAACTGGCACGGACAGCGGGAATCCGACGGTCTAAGTAAAACAAAGCATTGCGAGCGCCGCTGGTCGGTGCTGACGCAATCTGATTTCTGCCCAGTGCTCTGAATGTCAACGTAAAGAAATTAAAAAAGAGCTGGTAAACGGTAGGAGTAACTATAACTCTATAAACGATGCGGCGCTGGTAAACGGCAGGAGTAACTATAACTCTATAAGCTGTGCGGCCGAGTCGGACTAGCGTCGGGTCCTTCCTGTGGAAAGCGAGAGCTGCGCTTGTTTCCATGGGCTTCGCGCCTGGAGGTTGTTGTATCGGCCGGCAGAAAACAGCGGACTCAAAACTGGCACGGACAGGGGGAATCCGACTGTCTAATTTAAACAAAGCATTGCGAGCGCCGCTGGTCGGTGCTGACGCAATGTGACTTCTGCCCAGTGCTCTAAATGTCAACGTAAAAAAATAAAAAAAGGTAAACGGTAGGAGTAACTATAACTCAATAGCTGTGCGGTCGACCTCAAATCAGCGTCGGGACCTTCTTGTGGAAAGCCACAGCTCTGCTTGTTTCCATGGGCTTCGCGCCTGCAGGTTCTTGCTTCGGCCGGCAAAAAACAGAACTGGCACAGACCGGAGGAATCCGATTGTCTAGTTAAAACAAAGAGTTGCGAGCGCCGCTGGTCAGTGCTGACGCATTGTGATTTCTGCCCAGTGCTCTGAATGTCAACGTGAAGAAATTCAAAAAAGTCCATGTAAATGGCAGAAGTAACTATAACTCTTAACGCTGTGCGTTATGTTAGGTTAGGTTAGGGTTGGGTTTGGTCGGGTTAGGTTAGGTTAGGTTGGGTAGGGTTGGGTAAGGTTAGGTTAGGTTGGGTTAGGTTAGGTTAGGTTAGGTTGGGTTGGATTAGGTTAGGTTAGGTTAGGTTAGGTAGGGTTGGCTTGGGTTAGGTTTGGTTAGGTTAGGTTGGGTTGGATTAGGTTAGGTTGGGTTGGGTTAGGTTAGGTTAGGTAGGGTTGGGTTAGGTTAGGTTAAGTGGTAAACGGCAGGAGTAACAATAACTCTATAAGCGGTGCGGCCGAGCCCGGACCATCGTCGGGGCCTTCCTGTGGAAAGCCACAGCTGTGCTTGTTTTCATGGGGTTCGCGCCTGGAGGTTCTAGCTTCGGCCGGCAGAAAACAGCCGACTCAGAACTGGCACGAACAGGGGGAATCCGACGGTCAAAGTAAAACAAAGCATTGCGAGCGCCGCTGGTCGGTGCTGACGCAATCTGATTTCTGCCCAGTGCTCTGAATGTCAACGTAAAGAAATTAAAAAAAGAGCTGGTAAACGGTAGGAGTAACTATAGCGCTATAAGCGGTGCGGCGCTGGTAAACGGCAGGAGTAACTATAACTCTATATTCTGTGCGGCCGAGTCTGGACTTGCGTCGGGACCTTCCTGTGGAAAGCGAGAGCTGCGCTTGTTTCCATGGGCTTCGAGCCTGGAGGTTGTTGTATCGGCCGGCAGAAAACAGCCGACTCAGAACTGGCACGGACAGGGGGAATCCGACTGTCTAATTTAAACAAAGCATTGCGAGCGCCGCTGGTCGGTGCTGACGCAATGTGAGTTCTGCCAAGTGCTCTGAATGTCAACGTAAAAAAAATAAAAAAATTCGGGTAAACGGTAGGAGTAACTATAACTCAATAGTTGTGCCGTCGACCTTAAATCAGCGTTGGGACCTTCTCGTGGAAAGCCACAGCTCTGCTTGTTTCCATGGGCTTCGCGCCAGCAGGTTCATGCTTCGGCCGGCAGAAAACAGAACTGGCACAGACCGGAGGAATCCGATTGTCTAATTAAAACAGAGTTGCGAGCGCCGCTGGTCAGTGCTGACGCATTGTGATTTCTGCCCAGTGCTCTGAATGTCAACGTGAAGAAATTCAAAAAAGCCCGGGTAAATGGCAGAAGTAACTATAACTCTATACACTGTGCATTATGTTAGGTTAGGTTAGGGTTGGGTTTGGTCGGGTTAGGTTAGGTTAGGTTGGGTTGGGTTGGGTGAGGTTAGGTTAGGTTAGGTTAGGTTAGGTTAGGTTGGGTTAGGTTAGGTTAGGTTAGGTTGGGTTGGGTTAGGTTAGGTTAGGTAGGGTTGGTTTGGGTTAGGTTTGGTTAGGTTAGGTTGGGTTGGGTTAGGTTAGGTTGGGTTGGGTTAGGTTAGATTAGGTAGGGTTAGGGAGGTTAGGTTAGGTTAGGTTATGTGGAAAACGGCAGGAGTAACTATAACTCTATAAGCGGTGCGGCCGAGCCCGGACCAGCGTCGGGACCTTCCTGTGGAAAGCCACAGCTGTGCTTGTTTCCATTGGCTTCGTGACTGGAGGTTCTAGCTTCGGCCGGCAGAAAACAGCCGACAAAGAACTGGCACGGACTTAGGGAATCCGCCTGTCTAATTAAAACAAAGCATTGTGAGTGCCACTGGTCGGGGCTGACGCAATGTGATTTCTGCCTAGTGCTCTGAATGTCAGCGTGAAGAAATTTTCGGCCCAGTGCTCTGAATGTCAAGGTAAAGAAATTAAAAAAAGCGCTGGTAAATGGCAGGAGTAAATATAACTCTATAAGCGGTGCGGCCGAGACCGGACCAGCGTCGGGGCCTTCCTGTGGAAAGCCACAGCTGTGCTTGTTTCCATGGGCTTCGCGCCTGGAGGTTGTTGTATCGGCCGGCAGAAAACAGCCGACTCAGAACTGGCACGGACAGGGGGAATCTGACTGTCTAATTTAAACAAAGCATTGCGAGCGCCGCTGGTCGGTGCTGACGCAATGTGACTTCTGCCCAGTGCTCTGAATGTCAACGTAAAAAATAAAAAAACGCGGGTAAACGGTAGGAGTAACTATAACTCAATAGCTGTGCGGTCGACCCTAAATCAGCGTCGGGACCTTCTTGTGGAAAGTCACAGCTCTGCTTGTTTCCATGGGGTTCGCGCCTGCAGGTTCTTGCTTCGGCCGGCAAAAAACAGAACTGGCACAGACCGGAGGAATCCGATTGTCTTGTTAAAACAAAGAGTTGCAAGCGCCGCTGGTCAGTGCTGACGCATTGTGATTTCTGCCCAGTGCTCTGAATGTCAACGTGAAGACATTAAAAAAAGAGCTGGTAAACGGTAGGAGTAACTATAATTCTATAGGCGTTGCGGCGCTGGTAAACGGCAGGAGTAACCATAACTCTATAAGCTGTGCGGCCGAGTCTGGACTAGCGTCGGGACCTTCCTGTGGAAAGCGAGAGCTGTGCTTGTTTCCATGGGCTTCGCGCCTGGAGGTTGTTATATTGGTTGGCAGAAAACAGCCGACTCAGAACTGGCACGGATAGGGGGAATCCGACTGTCTAATTTAAACAAAGAATGCGAGCGCCGCTGGTCGGTGCTGACGCAATGTGAGTTCTGCCCAGTGCTCTAAATGTCAACGTAAAAAAATATAAAAATCGGGTAAACGGTAGGAGTAACTATAACTCAATAGCTGTGCGGTCGACCCCAAATCAGCGTCGGGACCTTCTCGTGGAAAGCCACAGCTCTGCTTGTTTCCATAGGCTTCGCGACAGCAGGTTCTTGCTTCGGCCGGCAGAAAACAGAACTGGCACAGACCGGAGGGTCCTGATTGTCTAATTAAAACAGAGTTGCGAGCGCCGCTGGTCAGTGCTGACGCATTGTGATTTCTGCCCAGTGCTCTGAATGTCAACGTGAAGAAATTCAAAAAAGTCCGGGTAAATGGCAGAAGTAACTATAACTCTATACGCTGTGCGTTATGTTAGGTTAGGTTCGGGTTGGGTTTGGTCGGGTTGGGTTAGGTTAGGTTGCGTTGGGTTGGGTGAGGTTAGGTTAGGTTAGGTTGGGTTAGGTTAGGTTAGGTTAGGTTAGGTTAGGTTGGGTTGGGTCAGGTTAGGTTAGGTTAGGTAGGGTTGGTTTGGGTTAGGTTTGGTTAGGTTAGGTTGGGTTGGGTTAGGTTAGGTTGGGTTGGGTTGGGTTAGGTAAGGTAGGGTAGGGTTAGGTTAGGTTAGGTTAGGTTAGGCTATGTGGTAAACGGCAGGAGTAACTATAACTCTATAAGCGGTGCGGCCGAGCCCGGACTAGCGTCGGGACCTTCCTGTGGAAAGCGACAGCTGTGCTTGTTTCCATGGGGTTCGCGCCTGGAGGTTCTAGCTTCGACCGGAAGAAAACAGCCGACTCAGAACTGGCACGCACAGGGGGAATCCGACTATCTAATTAAAACAAAGCATTGCGAGCTCCGCTGGTAGGTGCTGACGCACTGTGATTTCTGCCCAGTGCTCTTAATGTCAACGTAGAAATAAAAAAAGCGCTGGTAAACGGTAGGAGTAACTATAACTCTATAAGCGGTGCGGCCGAGCCCGGACCAGCGTCGGGACCTTCCTGTGGAAAGCCACAGCTGTGCTTGTTTCCATTGGCTTCGCGACTGGAGGTTCTAGCTTCGGCCGGCAGAAAACAGCCGACTCAGAACTGGCACGGACAGGGGGAATCCGACTATCTTGTTAAAACAAAGCATTGCGAGGTCCGCTGGTAGGTGCTGACGCACTGTGATTTCTGCCCAGTGCTCTTAATGTCAACGTAGAAAAAAAAGCGCAGGTAAACGGCAGGAGTAACTATATCTCTATAAGCGGTGCGGCCGAGCCCAGACTAGCGTCAGGACCTTCCTGTGGAAAGCCACAGCTGTGCTTGTTTCCATTGGCTTCGCGGCTGGAGGTTCTAGCTTCGGCCGGCAGAAAACAGCCGACTCAGAACTGGCACGAACAGGGGGAATCCGACAGTCTAAGTAAAACAAAGCATTGCGAGCGCCGCTGGTCGGTGCTGACGCAATCTGATTTCTGCCCAGTGCTCTGAATGTCAACGTAAAGAAATTAAAAAAAAACCTGGTAAACGGTAGGAGTAACTACAACTCTATATGCGGTGGGGCGCTGGTAAACGGCAGGAGTAACTATAACTCTATAAGGTGTGCGGCCGAGCCCGGACCAGCGTCAGGACCTTCCTGTGGAAAGCCACAGCTGTGCTTGTTTCCATTGGCTTCGCGCCTGGCGGTTCTAGCTTCGGCCGGCAGAAAACAGCCGACTCAGAACTGGCACGGACAGGGGGAATCCGACTGTCTAATTTAAACAAAGCATTGCGAGCGCCGCTGGTCGGTGCTGACGCGATGTGAGTTCTGCCAAGTGCTCTGAATGTCAACGTAAAAAAAAAACTCGGGTAAACGGTAGGAGTAACTATAACTCAATAGCTGTGTGGTCGACCTCAAATCAGCGTCGGGACCTTCTCGTGGAAAGCCACAGCTCTGCTTGTTTCCATGGGCTTCGCGCCAGCAGGTTCTTGCTTCGGCCGGCAGAAAACAGAACTGGCACAGACCGGAGGGATCCGATTGTCTAATTAAAACAGAGTTGCGAGCGCCGCTGGTCAGTGCTGACGCATTGTGATGTCTGCCCAGTGCTCTGAATGTCAACGTGAAGAAATTAAAAAAAGCCCGGGTAAACGGCAGAAGTAACTATAACTCTATATGCTGTGCGTTATGTTAGGTTAGGTTATTGTTGGGTTGTGTGGGGTTAGGTTAGGTTAGGTTGGGTTGGGTTAGGTTAGGTTAGGTTAGGTTGGGTTAGGTTAGGTTGGGTTAGGTTGGGTTGGGTAAGGTTAGGTTAGTTTGGGTTAGGTTGGGTCAGGTTTGGTTAGGTTAGGTAGGGTTGGGTTAGTTTAGGTTGGGTTGGGTTGGGTTAGGTTAGATTAGGTAGGGTTGGGGAGGTTAGGTTAGGTTAGGTTATGTGGTAAACGGCAGGAGTAACAATAACTCTATAAGCGGTGCGGCCGAGCCCGGACGAGCGTCAGGACCTTCCTGTGGAAAGCCACAGCTGTGCTTGTTTCCATTGGCTTCGCGTCTGGAGGCTCTAGCTGCGGCCGGCAGAAAACAGCCGACTCCGAACTGGCACGGACAGGGGGAATCCGACGGTCTAAGTAAAACAAAGCATTGCGAGCGCCGCTGGTCCGTGCTGACGCAATCTGATTTCTGCCCAGTGCTCTGAATGTCAACGTAAAGAAATTAAAAAAAGAACTGGTAAACGGTAGGAGTAACTATAACTCTATAAACGATGCGGCGCTGGTAAACGGCAGGAGTAACTATAACTCTATAATCTGTGCGGCCGAGTCTGGACTAGCGTCGGGACCTTCCTGTGGAAAGCGAGAGCTGCGCTTGTTTCCATGGGCTTCGCGCCTGGAGGTTGTATCGGCCGGCAGAAAACAGCCGACTCAGAACTGGCACGGACAGGGGGAATCCGACTGTCTAATTTAAAGAAAGCATTGCGAGCGCCGCTGGTCGGTGCTGACGCAATGTGAGTTCTGCCAAGTGCTCTGAATGTCAACGTAAAAAAATAAAAAACACGGGTAAACGGTAGGAGTAACTATAACTCAATAGCTGTGCGGTCGTCCCCAAATCAGCGTCGGGACCTTCTTGTGGAAAGTCACAGCTCTGCTTGTTTCCATGGGCTTCGCGCCTGCAGGTTCTTGCTTCGGCCGGCAAAAAACAGAACTGGCACAGACCGGAGGAATCCGATTGTCTAGTTAAAACAAAGAGTTGCGAGCGCCGCTGGTCAGTGCTGACGCATTGTGATTTCTGCCCAGTGCGCTGAATGTCAACGTGAAGAAATTCAAAAAAGCCCGGGTAAATGGCAGAAGTAACTATAACTCTATACGCTGTGCGTTATGTTAGGTTAGGTTAGGGTTGGGTTTGGTCGGGTTAGGTTAGGTTAGGTTAGGTTGGGTTGGGTTGGGTGAGGTTAGGTTAGGTTAGGTTAGGTTGGGTTAGGTTAGGTTAGGTTACGTTAGGTTGGGTTGGGTCAGGTTAGGTTAGGTTAGGTAGGGTTGGTTTGGGTTAGGTTTGGTTAGGTTAGGTTGGGTTGGGTTAGGTTAGGTTGGGTTGGGTTGGGTTAGGTAAGGTAGGGTAGGGTTAGGTTAGGTTAGGTTAGGTAAGGCTATGTGGTAAACGGCAGGAGTAACTCTAACTCTATAAGCGGTGCGGCCGAGCCCGGACTAGCTTTGGGACCTTCCTGTGGAAAGCGACAGCTGTGCTTGTTTCCATGGGGTTCGCGCCTGGAGGTTCTAGCTTCGACCGGAAGAAAACAGCCGACTCAGAACTGGCACGCACAGGGGGAATCCGACTATCTAATTAAAACAAAGCATTGCGAGCTCCGCTGGTAGGTGCTGACGCACTGTGATTTCTGCCCAGTGCTCTTAATGTCAACGTAGAAATAAAAAAAAGCGCTGGTAAACGGTAGGAGTAACTATAACTCTATAAGCGGTGCGGCCGAGCCCGGACCAGCGTCGGGACCTTCCTGTGGAAAGCCACAGCTGTGCTTGTTTCCATTGGCTTCGCGACTGGAGGTTCTAGCTTCGGCCAGCAGAAAACAGCCGACTCAGAACTGGCACGGACTTAGGGAATCCGCCTGTCTAATTAAAACAAAGCATTGTGAGTGCCACTGGTCGGGGCTGACGCAATGTGATTTCTGCCTAGTGCTCTGAATGTCAGCGTGAAGAAATTTTCGGCCCAGTGCTCTGAATATCAAGGTAAAGAAATTAAAAAAAGCGCTGGTAAATGGCAGGAGTAAATATAACTCTATAAGCGGTGCGGCCGAGACCGGACCAGCGTCGGGGCCTTCCTGTGGAAAGCCACAGCTGTGCTTGTTTCCATAGGCTTCGCGCCTGGAGGTTGTTGTATCGGCCGGCAGAAAACAGCGGACTCAGAACTGGCACGGACAGGGGGAATCCGACTGTCTAATTTAAACAAAGCATTGCGAGCGCCGCTGGTCGGTGCTGACGCATTGTGACTTCTGCCCAGTGCTCTAAATGTCAACGTAAAAAAATAAAAAACACGGGTAAACAGTAGGAGTAACTATAACTCAATAGCTGTAGGGTCGACCCCAAATCAGCGTCGGGACCTTCTTGTGGAAAGTCACAGCTCTGCTTGTTTCCATGGGCTTCGGGCCTGCAGGTTCTTGCTTCGGCCGGCAAAAAACAGAACTCGCACAGACCGGAGGAATCCGATTGTCTAGTTAAAACAAATAGTTGCGAGCGCCGCTGGTCAGTGCTGACGCATTGTGATTTCTGCCCAGTGCTCTGAATGTCAACGTGAAGAAATTCAAAAAAGTCCCTGTAAATGGCAGAAGTAACTATAACTCTATACGCTGTGCGTTATGTTAGGTTAGTTTAGGGTTGGGTTTGGTCGGGTTAGGTTAGGTTAGGTTGGGTTGGTTTGGGTTAGGTTAGGTTAGGTTAGGTTAGGTTAGGTTAAGTTAGGTTAGGTTAGGTTAGGTTAGGTTAGGTTGGGTTGGGTTAGGTTAGGTTAGGTTAGGTGAGGTAGGGTTGGTTTGGGTTAGGTTTGGTTAGGTTAGGTTGGGTTGGGTTAGCTTAGGTTGGGTTTTGTTGGGTTAGGTTAGGTTAGGTAGGGTTGGGTTAGGTTAGGTTATGTGGTAAACGGCAGGAGTAACAATAACTCTATAAGCGGTGCGGCCGAGCCCGGACGAGCGTCAGGACCTTCCTGTGGAAAGCCACAGCTGTGCTTGTTTCCATTGGCTTCGCGCCTGGAGGCTCTAGCTGCGGCCGGCAGAAAACAGCCGACTCCGAACTGGCACGGACAGGGGGAATCCGACGGTCTAAGTAAAACAAAGCATTGCGAGCGCCGCTGGTCCGTGCTGACGCAATCTGATTTCTGCCCAGTGCTCTGAATGTCAACGTAAAGAAATTAAAAAAAGAACTGGTAAACGGTAGGAGTAACTATAACTCTATAAACGATGCGGCGCTGGTAAACGGCAGGAGTAACTATAACTCTATAATCTGTGCGGCCGAGTCTGGACTAGCGTCGGGACCTTCCTGTGGAAAGCGAGAGCTGCGCTTGTTTCCATGGGCTTCGCGCCTGGAGGTTGTATCGGCCGGCAGAAAACAGCCGACTCAGAACTGGCACGGACAGGGGGAATCCGACTGTCTAATTTAAAGAAAGCATTGCGAGCGCCGCTGGTCGGTGCTGACGCAATGTGAGTTCTGCCAAGTGCTCTGAATGTCAACGTAAAAAAATAAAAAACACGGGTAAACGGTAGGAGTAACTATAACTCAATAGCTGTGCGGTCGTCCCCAAATCAGCGTCGGGACCTTCTTGTGGAAAGTCACAGCTCTGCTTGTTTCCATGGGCTTCGCGCCTGCAGGTTCTTGCTTCGGCCGGCAAAAAACAGAACTGGCACAGACCGGAGGAATCCGATTGTCTAGTTAAAACAAAGAGTTGCGAGCGCCGCTGGTCAGTGCTGACGCATTGTGATTTCTGCCCAGTGCGCTGAATGTCAACGTGAAGAAATTCAAAAAAGACCGGGTAAATGGCAGAAGTAACTATAACTCTATACGCTGTGCGTTATGTTAGGTTAGGTTAGGGTTGGGTTTGGTCGGGTTAGGTTAGGTTAGGTTAGGTTGGGTTGGGTTGGGTGAGGTTAGGTTAGGTTAGGTTAGGTTGGGTTAGGTTAGGTTAGGTTACGTTAGGTTGGGTTGGGTCAGGTTAGGTTAGGTTAGGTAGGGTTGGTTTGGGTTAGGTTTGGTTAGGTTAGGTTGGGTTGGGTTAGGTTAGGTTGGGTTGGGTTGGGTTAGGTAAGGTAGGGTAGGGTTAGGTTAGGTTAGGTTAGGTTAGGCTAGGTGGTAAACGGCAGGAGTAACTCTAACTCTATAAGCGGTGCGGCCGAGCCCGGACTAGCTTTGGGACCTTCCTGTGGAAAGCGACAGCTGTGCTAGTTTCCATGGGGTTCGCGCCTGGAGGTTCTAGCTTCGACCGGAAGAAAACAGCCGACTCAGAACTGGCACGCACAGGGGGAATCCGACTATCTAATTAAAACAAAGCATTGCGAGCTCCGCTGGTAGGTGCTGACGCACTGTGATTTCTGCCCAGTGCTCTTAATGTCAACGTAGAAATAAAAAAAAGCGCTGGTAAACGGTAGGAGTAACTATAACTCTATAAGCGGTGCGGCCGAGCCCGGACCAGCGTCGGGACCTTCCTGTGGAAAGCCACAGCTGTGCTTGTTTCCATTGGCTTCGCGACTGGAGGTTCTAGCTTCGGCCAGCAGAAAACAGCCGACTCAGAACTGGCACGGACTTAGGGAATCCGCCTGTCTAATTAAAACAAAGCATTGTGAGTGCCACTGGTCGGGGCTGACGCAATGTGATTTCTGCCTAGTGCTCTGAATGTCAGCGTGAAGAAATTTTCGGCCCAGTGCTCTGAATATCAAGGTAAAGAAATTAAAAAAAGCGCTGGTAAATGGCAGGAGTAAATATAACTCTATAAGCGGTGCGGCCGAGACCGGACCAGCGTCGGGGCCTTCCTGTGGAAAGCCACAGCTGTGCTTGTTTCCATAGGCTTCGCGCCTGGAGGTTGTTGTATCGGCCGGCAGAAAACAGCGGACTCAGAACTGGCACGGACAGGGGGAATCCGACTGTCTAATTTAAACAAAGCATTGCGAGCGCCGCTGGTCGGTGCTGACGCATTGTGACTTCTGCCCAGTGCTCTAAATGTCAACGTAAAAAAATAAAAAACACGGGTAAACAGTAGGAGTAACTATAACTCAATAGCTGTAGGGTCGACCCCAAATCAGCGTCGGGACCTTCTTGTGGAAAGTCACAGCTCTGCTTGTTTCCATGGGCTTCGGGCCTGCAGGTTCTTGCTTCGGCCGGCAAAAAACAGAACTCGCACAGACCGGAGGAATCCGATTGTCTAGTTAAAACAAATAGTTGCGAGCGCCGCTGGTCAGTGCTGACGCATTGTGATTTCTGCCCAGTGCTCTGAATGTCAACGTGAAGAAATTCAAAAAAGTCCCTGTAAATGGCAGAAGTAACTATAACTCTATACGCTGTGCGTTATGTTAGGTTAGTTTAGGGTTGGGTTTGGTCGGGTTAGGTTAGGTTAGGTTGGGTTGGTTTGGGTTAGGTTAGGTTAGGTTAGGTTAGGTTAGGTTAAGTTAGGTTAGGTTAGGTTAGGTTAGGTTAGGTTGGGTTGGGTTAGGTTAGGTTAGGTTAGGTGAGGTAGGGTTGGTTTGGGTTAGGTTTGGTTAGGTTAGGTTGGGTTGGGTTAGCTTAGGTTGGGTTTTGTTGGGTTAGGTTAGGTTAGGTAGGGTTGGGTTAGGTTAGGTTATGTGGTAAACGGCAGGAGTAACAATAACTCTATAAGCGGTGCGGCCGAGCCCGGACGAGCGTCAGGACCTTCCTGTGGAAAGCAACAGCTGTGCTTGTTTCCATTGGCTTCGCGCCTGGAGGTTCTAGCTGCGGCCGGCAGAAAACAGCCGACTCCGAACTGGCACGGACAGGGGGAATCCGACGGTCTAAGTAAAACAAAGCATTGCGAGCGCCGCTGGTCCGTGCTGACGCAATCTGATTTCTGCCCAGTGCTCTGAATGTCAACGTAAAGAAATTAAAAAAAGAGCTGGTAAACGGTAGGAGTAACTATAACTCTATAAACGATGCGGCGCTGGTAAACGGCAGGAGTAACTATAACTCTATAATCTGTGCGGCCGAGTCTGGACTAGCGTCGGGACCTTCCTGTGGAAAGCGAGAGCTGCGCTTGTTTCCATGGGCTTCGCGCCTGGAGGTTGTTGTATCGGCCGGCAGAAAACAGCCGACTCAGAACTGGCACGGACAGGGGGAATCCGACTATCTAATTAAAAGAAAGCATTGCGAGCGCCGCTGGTCGGTGCTGACGCAATGTGACTTCTGCCCAGTGCTGTGAATGTCAACGTAAAAAAATAAAAAACACGGGTAAACGGTAGGAGTAACTATAAGTCAATAGCTGTGCGGTCGACCCCAAATCAGCGTCGGGACCTTCTTGTGGAAAGCCACAGCTCTGCTTGTTTCCATGGGCTTCGCGATAGCAGGTTCTTGCTTCGGCCGGCAGAAAACAGAACTGGCACAGACCGGAGGAATCCGATTGTCTAATTAAAACAAAGAGTTGCGAGCGCCGCTGGTCAGTGCTGACGCATTGTGATTTCTGCCCAGTGCTCTGAATGTCAATGTGAAGAAATTAAAAAAAGCCCGGGTAAACGGCAGAAGTAACTATAACTCTATATGCTGTGCGTTATGTTAGGTTAGGTTATTGTTGGGTTGGGTGGGGTTAGGTTAGGTTAGGTTGGGTTGGGTTAGGTTAGGTTAGGTTAGGTTGGGTTAGGTTAGTTTAGGTTAGGTTGGGTTGGGTAAGGTTAGGTTAGTTTGGGTTAGGTTGGGTCAGGTTTGGTTAGGTTAGGTAGGGTTGGGTTAGGTTAGGTTGGGTTCGGTTGGGTTAGGTTAGATTGGGTAGGGTTGGGGAGGTTAGGTTAGGTTAGGTTATGTGGTAAACGGCAGGAGTAACTATAACTCTATAAGCGGTGCGGCCGAGCCCGGACTAGCGTCGGGACCTTCCTGTGGAAAGCGACAGCTGTGCTTGTTTCCATGGGGTTCGCGCCTGGAGGTTCTAGCTTCGGCCGGCAGAAAACAGCCGACTCAGAACTGGCACGGACAGGGGGAATCCGACTATCTTGTTAAAGCAAAGCATTGCGAGCTCCGCTGGTAGGTGCTGACGCACTGTGATTTCTGCCCAGTGCTCTTAATGTCAACGTAGAAAAAAAAGCGCAGGTAAACGGCAATAGTAACTATATCTCTATAAGCGGTGCGGCCGAGCCCGGACCAGCGTCAGGACCTTCCTGTGGAAAGCCACAGCTGTGCTTGTTTCCATTGGCTTCGCGCCTGGAGGTTCTAGCTGCGGCCGGCAGAAAACAGCCGACTCAGAACTGGCACGGACAGGGGGAATCCGACGGTCTAAGTAAAACAAAGCATTGCGAGCGCCGCTGGTCGGTGCTGACGCAATCTGATTTCTGCCCAGTGCTCTGAATGTCAACGTAAAGAAATTAAAAAAAGAGCTGGTAAACGGTAGGAGTAACTATAACACTATAAACGATGCGGCGCTGGTAAACGGCAGGAGTAACTATAACTCTATAAGCTGTGCGGCCGAGTCTGGATTTGCGTCGGGACCTTCCTGTGGAAAGCGAGAGCTGCGCTTGTTTCCATGGGCTTCGAGCCTGGAGGTTGTTGTATCGGCCGGCAGAAAACAGCCGACTCAGAACTGGCACGGACAGGGGGAATCCGACTTTCTAATTTAAACAAAGCATTGCGAGCGCCGCTGGTCGGTGCTGACGCAATGTGAGTTCTGCCAAGTGCTCTGAATGTCAACGTAAAAAAAATTAAAAAATTCAGGTAAACGGTAGGAGTAACTATAACTCAATAGTTGTGCGGTCGACCTCAAATCAGCGTCGGGACCTTCTCGTGGAAAGCCACAGCTCTGCTTGTTTCCATGGGCTTCGCGCCAGCAGGTTCATGCTTCGGCCGGCAGAAAACAGAACTGGCACAGACCAGAGAAATCCGATTGTCTAATTAAAACAGAGTTGCGAGCGCCGCTGGTCAGTGCTGACGCATTGTGATTTCTGCCCAGTGCTCTGAATGTCAACGTGAAGAAATTCAAAAAAGCCCGGGTAAATGGCAGAAGTAACTATAACTCTATACGCTGTGCATTATGTTAGGTTAGGTTAGGGTTGGGTTTGGTCGGGTTAGGTTAGGTTAGGTTGGTTTGGGTTGGGTGAGGTTAGGTTAGGTTAGGTTAGGTTGGGTAGGTTAGGTTAGGTTAGGTTAGGTTGGGTTGGGTTAGGTTAGGTTAGGTAGGGTTGGTTTGGGTTAGGTTTGGTTAGGTTAGGTTGGGTTGGGTTAGGTTAGGTTGGGTTGGGTTAGGTAAGGTAGGGTAGGGTTAGGTTAGGTTAGGTTAGGTTAGGTTAGGTTAGGCTATGTGGTAAACGGCAGGAGTAACTATAACTCTATAAGCGGTGCGGCCGAGCCCGGAGTAGCGTCGGGACCTTCCTGTGGAAAGCGACAGCTGTGCTTGTTTCCATGGGGTTCGCGCCTGGAGGTTCTAGCTTCGACCGGAAGAAAACAGCCGACTCAGAACTGGCACGCACAGGGGGAATCCGACTATCTAATTAAAACAAAGCATTGCGAGCTCCGCTGGTAGGTGCTGTCGCACTGTGATTTCTGCCCAGTGCTCTTAATGTCAACGTAGAAATAAAAAAAAGCGCTGGTAAACGGTAGGAGTAACTAACCCTCTATAAGCGGTGCGGCCGAGCCCGGACCAGCGTCGGGACCTTCCTGTGGAAAGCCACAGCTGTGCTTGTTTCCATTGGCTTCGTGACTGGAGGTTCTAGCTTCGGCCGGCAGAAAACAGCCGACAAAGAACTGGCACGGACTTAGGGAATCCGCCTGTCTAATTAAAACAAAGCATTGTGAGTGCCACTGGTCGGGGCTGACGCAATGTGATTTCTGCCTAGTGCTCTGAATGTCAGCGTGAAGAAATTTTCGGCCCAGTGCTCTGAATGTCAAGGTAAAGAAATTAAAAAAAGCGCTGGTAAATGGCAGGAGTAAATATAACTCTATAAGCGGTGCGGCCGAGACCGGACCAGCGTCGGGGCCTTCCTGTGGAAAGCCACAGCTGTGCTTGTTTCCATGGGCTTCGCGCCTGGAGGTTGTTGTATCGGCCGGCAGAAAACAGCCGACTCAGAACTGGCATGGACAGGGGGAATCTGACTGTCTAATTTAAACAAAGCATTGCGAGCGCCGCTGGTCGGTGCTGACGCAATGTGACTTCTGCCCAGTGCTCTAAAGGTCAACGTCAAAAATAAAAAACACGGGTAAACGGTAGGAGTAACTATAACTCAATAGCTGTGCGTTTGACCCCAAATCAGCGTCGGGACCTTCTCGTGGAAAGTCACAGCTCTGCTTGTTTCCATGGGCTTCGCGCCTGCAGGTTCTTGCTTCGGCCGGCAAAAAACAGATCTGGCACAGACCGGAGGAATCCGATTGTCTAGTTAAAACAAAGAGTTGCAAGCGCCGCTGGTCAGTGCTGACGCATTGTGATTTCTGCCCAGTGCTCTAAATGTCAACGTGAAAACATTAAAAAAAGAAGTGGTAAACGGTAGGAGTAACTATAACTCTATAAGCGTTGCGGCGCTGGTAAACGGCAGGAGTAACTATAACTCTATAAGCTGTGCGGCCGAGTCTGGACTAGCGTCGGGACCTTCCTGTGGAAAGCGAGAGCTGTGCTTGTTTCCATGGGCTTCGCGCCTGGAGGTTGTTATATTGGCCGGCAGAAAACAGCCGACTCAGAACTGGCACGGATAGGGGGAATCCGACTGTCTAATTTAAACACAGAATGCGAGCGCCGCTGGTCGGTGCTGACGCAATGTGAGTTCTGCCCAGTGCTCTTAATGTCAACGTAAAAAAATATAAAAATCGGGTAAACGGTAGGAGTAACTATAACTCAATAGCTGTGCGGTCGACCCCAAATCAGCGTCGGGACCTTCTCGTGGAAAGCCACAGCTCTGCTTGTTTCCATGGGCTTCCCGCCAGCAGGTTCTTGCTTCGGCCGGCAGAAAACAGAACTTGCACAGACCGGAGGAATCCGACTGTCTAATTAAAACAAAGAGTTGCGAGCGCCACTTGCCAGTGCTGACGCATTGTGATTTCTGCTCAGTGCTCTGAATGTCAACGTGAAGACATTCAAAAAAGCCCTTGTAAATGGCAGAAGTAACTATAACTCTATACGCTGTGCGTTATGTTAGGTTAGTTTAGGGTTGGGTTTGGTCGGGTTAGGTTAGGTTAGGTTGGGTTGGTTTGGGTTAGGTTAGGTTAGGTTAGGTTAGGTTAGGTTAAGTTAGGTTAGGTTAGGTTAGGTTAGGTTGGGTTGGGTTAGGTTAGGTTAGGTTAGGTGAGGTAGGGTTGGTTTGGGTTAGGTTTGGTTAGGTTAGGTTGGGTTGGGTTAGCTTAGGTTGGGTTGGGTTGGGTTAGGTTAGGTTAGGTAGGGTTGGGTTAGGTTAGGTTATGTGGTAAACGGCAGGAGTAACAATAACTCTATAAGCGGTGCGGCCGAGCCCGGACGAGCGTCAGGACCTTCCTGTGGAAAGCCACAGCTGTGCTTGTTTCCATTGGCTTCGCGCCTGGAGGTTCTAGCTGCGGCCGGCAGAAAACAGCCGACTCCGAATTGGCACGGACAGGGGGAATCCGACGGTCTAAGTAAAACAAAGCATTGCGAGCGCCGCTGGTCCGTGCTGACGCAATCTGATTTCTGCCCAGTGCTCTGAATGTCAACGTAAAGAAATTAAAAAAAGAGCTGGTAAACGGTAGGAGTAACTATAACTCTATAAACGATGCGGCGCTGGTAAACGACAGGAGTAACTATAACTCTATAATCTGTGCGGCCGAGTCTGGACTAGCGTCGGGACCTTCCTGTGGAAAGCGAGAGCTGCGCTTGTTTCCATGGGCTTCGCGCCTGGAGGTTGTTGTATCGGCCGGCAGAAAACAGCCGATTCAGAACTGGCACGGACAGGGGGAATCCGACTATCTAATTAAAAGAAAGCATTGCGAGCGCCGCTGGTCGGTGCTGACGCAATGTGACTTCTGCCCAGTGCTCTGAATGACAACGTAAAAAAATAAAAAACACGGGTAAACGGTAGGAGTAACTATAAGTCAATAGCTGTGCGGTCGACCCCAAATCAGCGTCGGGACCTTCTTGTGGAAAGCCACAGCTCTGCTTGTTTCCATGGGCTTCGCGACAGCAGGTTCTTGCTTCGGCCGGCAGAAAACAGAACTGGCACAGACCGGAGGAATCCGATTGTCTAATTAAAACAAAGAGTTGCGAGCGCCGCTGGTCAGTGCTGACGCATTGTGATTTCTGCCCAGTGCTCTGAATGTCAACGTGAAGAAATTAAAAAAAGCCCGGGTAAACGGCAGAAGTAACTATAACTCTATATGCTGTGCGTTATGTTAGGTTAGGTTATTGTTGGGTTGGGTGGGGTTAGGTTAGGTTAGGTTGGGTTGGGTTAGGTTAGGTTAGGTTAGGTTGGGTTAGGTTAGGTTAGGTTAGGTTGGGTTGGGTAAGGTTAGGTTAGTTTGGGTTAGGTTGGGTCAGGTTTGGTTAGGTTAGGTAGGGTTGGGTTAGGTTAGGTTGGGTTGGGTTAGGTTAGATTAGGTAGGGTTGGGGAGGTTAGGTTAGGTTAGGTTATGTGGTAAACGGCAGGAGTAACTATAACTCTTTAAGCGGTGCGGCCGAGCCCGGACTAGCGTCGGGACCTTCCTGTGGAAAGCGACAGCTGTGCTTGTTTCCATGAGCTTCGCGCCTGGAGGTTGATGTATTGGCCGGCAGAAAACTGCCGACTCAGAACTGGCACGGACAGGGGAATCCTAATTTAAACAAAGCATTGCGAGCGCCGCTGGTCGGTGCTGACGCAATCTGATTTCTGCCCAGTGCTCTGAATGTCAACGTAAAGAAATTAAAAAAAGCGCTGGTAAACGGTAGGAGTAACTATAACTCTATACGCGGTGCGGTGCTGGTAAACGGCAGGAGTAACTATAACTCTATAAGCTGTGCGGCCGAGTGTGGACTGTGGACTGCCCAGTGCTCTGAATGTCAACGTAAAGAAATTAAAAAAAGCGCTGGTAAACGGTAGGAGTAACTATAACTCTATAAGCTGTGCGGCGCTGGTAAATGGCAGGAGTAACTATAACTCCATAAGCTGTGTGGCCGAGTCTGGACTAGCGTCGGAACCTTCCTGTGGAAAGCGAGAGCTGTGCTTGTTTCCATGGGCTTCGCGCCTGGAGGTTGTTATATTGGCCGGCAGAAAACAGCCGACTCAGAACTAGCACGGATAGGGGAAATCCGACTGTCTAATTTAAACACAGAATGCGAGCGCCGCTGGTCGGTGCTGACGCAATGTGAGTTCTGCCCAGTGCTCTGAATGTCAACGTAAAAAAATATAAAAATCGGGTAAACGGTAGGAGTAACTATAACTCAATAGCTGTGCGGTCGACCCCAAATCAGCGTCGGGACCTTCTCGTGGAAAGCCACAGCTCTGCTTGTTTCCATGGGCTTCGCGCCAGCAGGTTCTTGCTTCGGCCGGCAGAAAACAGAACTGGCACAGACCGGAGGAATCCGACTGTCTAATTAAAACAAAGAGTTGCGAGCGCCACTTGCCAGTGCTGACGCATTGTGATTTCTGCTCAGTGCTCTGAATGTCAACGTGAAGACATTCAAAAAAGCCCTTGTAAATGGCAGAAGTAACTATAACTCTATACGCTGTGCGTTATGTTAGGTTAGTTTAGGGTTGGGTTTGGTCGGGTTAGGTTAGGTTAGGTTAGGTTGGGTTAGGTTAGGTTAGGTTAGGTTGGGTTGGGTTAGGTTAGGTTAGGTTAGGTGAGGTAGGGTTGGTTTGGGTTAGGTTTGGTTAGGTTAGGTTGGGTTGGGTTAGCTTAGGTGGGGTTGGGTTGGGTTAGGTTAGGTTAGGTAGGGTTGGGTTAGGTTAGGTTATGTGGTAAACGGCAGGAGTAACAATAACTCTATAAGCGGTGCGGCCGAGCCCGGACGAGCGTCAGGACCTTCCTGTGGAAAGCCACAGCTGTGCTTGTTTCCATTGGCTTCGCGCCTGGAGGTTCTAGCTGCGGCCGGCAGAAAACAGCCGACTCCGAATTGGCACGGACAGGAGGAATCCGACGGTCTAAGTAAAACAAAGCATTGCGAGCGCCGCTGGTCCGTGCTGACGCAATCTGATTTCTGCCCAGTGCTCTGAATGTCAACGTAAAGAAATTAAAAAAGGAGCTGGTAAACGGTAGGAGTAACTATAACTCTATAAACGATGCGGCGCTGGTAAACGGCAGGAGTAACTATAACTCTATAATCTGTGCGACCGAGTCTGGACTAGCGTCGGGACCTTCCTGTGGAAAGCGAGAGCTGCGCTTGTTTCCATGGGCTTCGCGCCTGGAGGTTGTTGTATCGGCCGGCAGAAAACAGCCGATTCAGAACTGGCACGAACAGGGGGAATCCGACTATCTAATTAAAAGAAAGCATTGCGAGCGCCGCTGGTCGGTGCTGAAGCAATGTGACTTCTGCCCAGTGCTCTGAATGTCAACGTAAAAAAATAAAAAACACGGGTAAACGGTAGGAGTAACTATAAGTCAATAGCTGTGCGGTCGACCCCAAATCAGCGTCGGGACCTTCTTGTGGAAAGCCACAGCTCTGCTTGTTTCCATGGGCTTCGCGACAGCAGGTTCTTGCTTCGGCCGGCAGAAAACAGAACTGGCACAGACCGGAGGAATCCGATTGTCTAATTAAAACAAAGAGTTGCGAGCGCCGCTGGTCAGTGCTGACGCATTGTGATTTCTGCCCAGTGCTCTGAATGTCAACGTGAAGAAATTAAAAAAAGCCCGGGTAAACGGCAGAAGTAACTATAACTCTATATGCTGTGCGTTATGTTAGGTTAGGTTTTTGTTGGGTTGGGTGGGGTTAGGTTAGGTTAGGTTGGGTTGGGTTAGGTTAGGTTAGGTTAGGTTGGGTTAGGTTAGGTTAGGTTAGGTTGGGTTGGGTAAGGTTAGGTTAGTTTGGGTTAGGTTGGGTCAGGTTTGGTTAGGTTAGGTAGGGTTGGGTTAGGTTAGGTTGGGTTGGGTTGGGTTAGGTTAGATTAGGTAGGGTTGGGGAGGTTAGGTTAGGTTAGGTTATGTGGTAAACGGCAGGAGTAACTATAACTCTATAAGAGGTGCGGCCGAGCCCGGACTAGCGTCGGGACCTTCCTGTGGAAAGCGACAGCTGTGCTTGTTTCCATGGGCTTCGCGCCTGGAGGTTGATGTATTGGCCGGCAGAAAACAGCCGACTCAGAACTGGCACGGACAGGGGGAATCCGACTGTCTAATTTAAACAAAGCATTGCGAGCGCCGCTGGTCGGTGCTGACGCAATCTGATTTCTGCCCAGTGCTCTGAATGTCAACGTAAAGAAATTAAAAAAAGCGCTGGTAAACGGTAGGAGTAACTATAACTCTATACGCGGTGCGGTGCTCGTAAACGGCAGGAGTAACTATAACTCTATAAGCTGTGCGGCCGAGTGTGGACTGTGGACTGCCCAGTGCTCTGAGTGTCAACGTACAGAAATTAAAAAAAGCGCTGGTAAACGGTAGGAGTAACTATAACTCTATAGGCTGTGCGGCGCTGGTAAATGGCAGGAGTAACTATAACTCCATAAATTGTGTGGCCGAGTCTGGACTAGCGTCGGGACCTTCCTGTGGAAAGCGAGAGCTGTGCTTGTTTCCATGGGCTTCGCGCCTGGAGGTTGTTATATTGGCCGGCAGAAAACAGCCGACTCAGAACTGGCACGGATAGGGGGAATCCGACTGTCTAATTTAAACACACAATGCGAGCGCCGCTGGTCGGTGCTGACGCAATGTGAGTTCTGCCCAGTGCTCTGAATGTCAACGTAAAAAAATATAAAAATCGGGTAAACGGTAGGAGTAACTATAACTCAATAGCTGTGCGGTCCACCCCAAATCAGCGTCGGGACCTTCTCGTGGAAAGCCACAGCTCTGCTTGTTTCCATGGTCTTCGCGCCAGCAGGTTCTTGCTTCGGCCGGCAGAAAACAGAACTGGCACAGACCGGAGGAATCCGACTGTCTAATTAAAACAAAGAGTTGCGAGCGCCACTTGCCAGTGCTGACGCATTGTGATTTCTGCTCAGTGCTCTGAATGTCAACGTGAAAACATTCAAAAAAGCCCTTGTAAATGGCAGAAGTAACTATAACTCTATACGCTGTGCGTTATGTTAGGTTAGTTTAGGGTTGGGTTTGGTCGGGTTAGGTTAGGTTAGGTTGGGTTGGTTTGGGTTAGGTTAGGTTGGGTTAGGTTAGGTTAGGTTAGGTTAAGTTAGGTTAGGTTAGGTTAGGTTAGGTTAGGTTGGGTTGGGTTAGGTTAGGTTAGGTTAGGTGAGGTAGGGTTGGGTTGGGTTAGGTTAGGTTAGGTAGGGTTGGGTTAGGTTAGGTTATGTGGTAAACGGCAGGAGTAACAATAACTCTATAAGCGGTGCGGCCGAGCCCGGACGAGCGTCAGGACCTTCCTGTGGAAAGCCACAGCTGTGCTTGTTTCCATTGGCTTCGCGCCTGGAGGTTCTAGCTGCGGCCGGCAGAAAACAGCCGACTCCGAACTGGCACGGACAGGGGGAATCCGACGGTCTAAGTAAAACAAAGCATTGCGAGCGCCGCTGGTCCGTGCTGACGCAATCTGATTTCTGCCCAGTGCTCTGAATGTCAACGTAAAAAAATAAAAAACACGGGTAAACGGTAGGAGTAACTACAAGTCAATAGCTGTGCGGTCGACCCCAAATCAGCGTCGGGACCTTCTTGTGGAAAGCCACAGCTCTGCTTGTTTCCATGGGCTTCGCGACAGCAGGTTCTTGCTTCGGCCGGCAGAAAACAGAACTGGCACAGACCGGAGGAATCCGATTGTCTAATTAAAACAAAGAGTTGCGAGCGCCGCTGGTCAGTGCTGACGCATTGTGATTTCTGCCAAGTGCTCTGAATGTCAACGTGATGAAATTAAAAAAAGCCCGGGTAAACGGCAGAAGTAACTATAACTCTATATGCTGTGCGTTATGTTAGGTTAGGTTATTGTTGGGTTGGGTGGGGTTAGGTTAGGTTAGGTTGGGTTGGGTTAGGTTAGGTTAGGTTAGGTTGGGTTAGGTTAGGTTAGGTTAGGTTGGGTTGGGTAAGGTTAGGTTAGTTTGGGTTAGGTTGGGTCAGGTTTGGTTAGGTTAGGTAGGGTTGGGTTAGGTTAGGTTGGGTTGGGTTAGGTTAGGTTAGGTTAGGTGAGGTAGGGTTGGTTTGGGTTAGGTTAGATTAGGTAGGGTTGGGGAGGTTAGGTTAGGTTAGGTTATGTGGAAAACGGCAGGAGTAACTATAACTCTATAAGCGGTGCGGCCGAGCCCGGACTAGCGTCGGGACCTTCCTGTGGAAAGCGACAGCTGTGCTTGTTTCCATGGGCTTCGCGCCTGGAGGTTGATGTATTGGCCGGCAGAAAACAGCCGACTCAGAACTGGCACGGACAGGGGGAATCCGACGGTCTAAGTAAAACAAAGCATTGCGAGCGCCGCTGGTCGGTGCTGACGCAATCTGATTTCTGCCCAGTGCTCTGAATGTCAACGTAAAGAAATTAAAAAAAGCACTGGTAAACGGTAGGAGTAACTATAACTCTATAGGCGGTGGGGTGCTGGTAAACGGCAGGAGTAACTATAACTCTATAAGCTGTGCGGCCGAGTGTGGACTGTGGACTGCCCAGTGCTCTGAATGTCAACGTAAAAAAATTAAAAAAAGCGCTGGTAAACGGTAGGAGTAACTATAACTCTATAAGCTGTGCGGCGCTGGTAAATGGCAGGAGTAACTATAACTCCATAAGCTGTGTGGCCGAGTCTGGACTAGCGTCGGGACCTTCCTGTGGAAAGCGAGAGCTGTGCTTGTTTCCATGGGCTTCGCGCCTGGAGGTTGTTATATCGGCCGGCAGAAAACAGCCGACTCAGAACTAGCACGGATAGGGGAAATCCGACTGTCTAATTTAAACACAGAATGCGAGCGCCGCTGGTCGGTGCTGACGCAATGTGAGTTCTGCCCAGTGCTCTAAATGTCAACGTAAAAAAATATAAAATCGGGTAAACGGTAGGAGTAACTATAACTCAATAGCTGTGCGGTCGACCCCAAATCAGCGTCGGGACCTTCTCGTGGAAAGCCACAGCTCTGCTTGTTTCCATGGGCTTCGCGCCAGCAGGTTCTTGCTTCGGCCGGCAGAAAACAGAACTGGCACAGACCGGAGGAATCCGACTGTCTAATTAAAACAAAGAGTTGCGAGCGCCACTTGCCAGTGCTGACGCATTGTGATTTCTGCTCAGTGCTCTGAATGTCAACGTGAAGACATTCAAAAAAGCCCTTGTAAATGGCAGAAGTAACTATAACTCTATACGCTGTGCGTTATGTTAGGTTAGTTTAGGGTTGGGTTTGGTCGGGTTAGGTTAGGTTAGGTTAGGTTGGGTTAGGTAGGTTAGGTTAGGTTAGGTTGGGTTGGGTTAGGTTAGGTTAGGTTAGGTGAGGTAGGGTTGGTTTGGGTTAGGTTTGGTTAGGTTAGGTTGGGTTGGGTTAGCTTAGGTGGGGTTGGGTTGGGTTAGGTTAGGTTAGGTAGGGTTGGGTTAGGTTAGGTTATGTGGTAAACGGCAGGAGTAACAATAACTCTATCAGCGGTGCGGCCGAGCCCGGACGAGCGTCAGGACCTTCCTGTGGAAAGCCACAGCTGTGCTTGTTTCCATTGGCTTCGCGCCTGGAGGTTCTAGCTGCGGCCGGCAGAAAACAGCCGACTCCGAATTGGCACGGACAGGAGGAATCCGACGGTCTAAGTAAAACAAAGCATTGCGAGCGCCGCTGGTCCGTGCTGACGCAATCTGATTTCTGCCCAGTGCTCTGAATGTCAACATAAAAAAATTAAAAAAGGAGCTGGTAAACGGTAGGAGTAACTATAACTCTATAAACGATGCGGCGCTGGTAAACGGCAGGAGTAACTATAACTCTATAATCTGTGCGGCCGAGTCTGGACTAGCGTCGGGACCTTCCTGTGGAAAGCGAGAGCTGCGCTTGTTTCCATGGGCTTCGCGCCTGGAGGTTGTTGTATCGGCCGGCAGAAAACAGCCGATTCAGAACTGGCACGAACAGGGGGAATCCGACTATCTAATTAAAAGAAAGCATTGCGAGCGCCGCTGGTCGGTGCTGACGCAATGTGACTTCTGCCCAGTGCTCTGAATGTCAACGTAAAAAAATAAAAAACACGGGTAAACGGTAGGAGTAACTATAAGTCAATAGCTGTGCGGTCGACCCCAAATCAGCGTCGGGACCTTCTTGTGGAAAGCCACAGCTCTGCTTGTTTCCATGGGCTTCGCGACAGCAGGTTCTTGCTTCGGCCGGCAGAAAACAGAACTGGCACAGACCGGAGGAATCCGATTGTCTAATTAAAACAAAGAGTTGCGAGCGCCGCTGGTCAGTGCTGACGCATTGTGATTTCTGCCCAGTGCTCTGAATGTCAACGTGAAGAAATTAAAAAAAGCCCGGGTAAACGGCAGAAGTAACTATAACTCTATATGCTGTGCGTTATGTTGGGTTAGGTTTTTGTTGGGTTGGGTGGGGTTAGGTTAGGTTAGGTTGGGTTGGGTTAGGTTAGGTTAGGTTAGGTTGGGTTAGGTTAGGTTAGGTTAGGTTGGGTTGGGTAAGGTTAGGTTAGTTTGGGTTAGGTTGGGTCAGGTTTGGTTAGGTTAGGTAGGGTTGGGTTAGGTTAGGTTGGGTTGGGTTGGGTTAGGTTAGATTAGGTAGGGTTGGGGAGGTTAGGTTAGGTTAGGTTATGTGGTAAACGGCAGGAGTAACTATAACTCTATAAGAGGTGCGGCCGAGCCCGGACTAGCGTCGGGACCTTCCTGTGGAAAGCGACAGCTGTGCTTGTTTCCATGGGCTTCGCGCCTGGAGGTTGATGTATTGGCCGGCAGAAAACAGCCGACTCAGAACTGGCACGGACAGGGGGAATCCGACTGTCTAATTTAAACAAAGCATTGCGAGCGTCGCTGGTCGGTGCTGACGCAATCTGATTTCTGCCTAGTGCTCTGAATGTCAACGTAAAGAAATTAAAAAAAGCGCTGGTAAACGGTAGGAGTAACTATAACTCTATACGCGGTGCGGTGCTGGTAAACGGCAGGAGTAACTATAACTCTATAAGCTGTGCGGCCGAGTGTGGACTGTGGACTGCCCAGTGCTCTGAGTGTCAACGTACAGAAATTAAAACAAGGGCTGGTAAACGGTAGGAGTAACTATAACTCTATAGGCTGTGCGGCGCTGGTAAATGGCAGGAGTAACTATAACTCCATAAGCTGTGTGGCCGCGTCTGGACTAGCGTCGGGACCTTCCTGTGGAAAGCGAGAGCTGTGCTTGTTTCCATGGGCTTCGCGCCTGGAGGTTGTTATATTGGCCGGCAGAAAACAGCCGACTCAGAACTGGCACGGATAGGGGGAATCCGACTGTCTAATTTAAACACAGAATGCGAGCGCCGCTGGTCGGTGCTGACGCAATGTGAGTTCTGCCCAGTGCTCTGAATGTCAACGTAAAAAAATATAAAAATCGGGTAAACGGTAGGAGTAACTATAACTCAATAGCTGTGCGGTCGACCCCAAATCAGCGTCGGGACCTTCTCGTGGAAAGCCACAGCTCTGCTTGTTTCCATGGGCTTCGCGCCAGCAGGTTCTTGCTTCGGCCGGCAGAAAACAGAACTGGCACAGACCGGAGGAATCCGACTGTCTAATTAAAACAAAGAGTTGCGAGCACCACTTGCCAGTGCTGACGCATTGTGATTTCTGCTCAGTGCTCTGAATGTCAACGTCAAGACATTCAAAAAAGCCCTTGTAAATGGCAGAAGTAACTATAACTCTATACGCTGTGCGTTATGTTAGGTTAGTTTAGGGTTGGGTTTGGTCGGGTTAGGTTAGGTTAGGTTGGGTTGGTTTGGGTTAGGTTAGGTTGGGTTAGGTTAGGTTAGGTTAGGTTAAGTTAGGTTAGGTTAGGTTAGGTTAGGTTAGGTTGGGTTGGGTTAGGTTAGGTTAGGTTAGGTGAGGTAGGGTTGGTTTGGGTTAGGTTTGGTTAGGTTAGGTTGGGTTGGGTTAGCTTCGGTTGGGTTGGGTTGGGTTAGGTTAGGTTAGGTAGGGTTGGGTTAGGTTAGGTTATGTGGTAAACGGCAGGAGTAACAATAACTCTATAAGCGGTGCGGCCGAGCCCGGACGAGCGTCAGGACCTTCCTGTGGAAAGCCAGAGCTGTGCTTGTTTCCATTGGCTTCGCGCCTGGAGGTTCTAGCTGCGGCCGGCAGAAAACAGCCGACTCCGAACTGGCACAGACAGGGGGAATCCGACGGTCTAAGTAAAACAAAGCATTGCGAGCGCCGCTGGTCCGTGCTGACGCAATCTGATTTCTGCCCAGTGCTCTGAATGTCAACGTAAAAAAATAAAAAACACGGGTAAACGGTAGGAGTAACTACAAGTCAATAGCTGTGCGGTCGACCCCAAATCAGCGTCGGGACCTTCTTGTGGAAAGCCACAGCTCTGCTTGTTTCCATGGGCTTCGCGACAGCAGGTTCTTGCTTCGGCCGGCAGAAAACAGAACTGGCACAGAGCGGAGGAATCCGATTGTCTAATTAAAACAAAGAGTTGCGAGCGCCGCTGGTCAGTGCTGACGCATTGTGATTTCTGCCCAGTGCTCTGAATGTCAACGTGAAGAAATTAAAAAAAGCCCGGGTAAACGGCAGAAGTAACTATAACTCTATATGCTGTGCGTTATGTTAGGTTAGGTTATTGTTGGGTTGGGTGGGGTTAGGTTAGGTTAGGTTGGGTTGGGTTAGGTTAGGTTAGGTTAGGTTGGGTTAGGTTAGGTTAGGTTAGGTTGGGTTGGGTAAGGTTAGGTTAGTTTGGGTTAGGTTGGGTCAGGTTTGGTTAGGTTAGGTAGGGTTGGGTTAGGTTAGGTTGGGTTAGGTTAGGTTAGGTTAGGTTAGGTGAGGTAGGGTTGGTTTGGGTTAGGTTAGATTAGGTAGGGTTGGGGAGGTTAGGTTAGGTTAGGTTACGTGGAAAACGGCAGGAGTAACTATAACTCTATAAGCGGTGCGGCCGAGCCCGGACTAGCGTCGGGACCTTCCTGTGGAAAGCGACAGCTGTGCTTGTTTCCATGGGCTTCGCGCCTGGAGGTTGATGTATTGGCCGGCAGAAAACAGCCGACTCAGAACTGGCACGGACAGGGGGAATCCGACTGTCTAATTTAAACAAAGCATTGCGAGCGCCGCTGGTCGGTGCTGTCGCAATCTGATTTCTGCCCAGTGCTCTGAATGTCAACGTAAAGAAATTAAAAAAAGCTCTGGTAAACGGTAGGAGTAACTATAACTCTATAGGCGGTGGGGTGCTTGTGAACGGCAGGAGTAACTATAACTCTATAAGCTGTGCGGCCGAGTGTGGACTGTGGACTGCCCAGTGCTCTGAATGTCAACGTAAAGAAATTAAAAAAAGCGCTGGTAAACGGTAGGAGTAACTATAACTCTATAAGCTGTGCGGCGCTGGTAAATGGCAGGAGTAACTATAACTCCATAAGCTGTGTGGCCGAGTCTGGACTAGCGTCGGGACCTTCCTGTGGAAAGCGAGAGCTGTGCTTGTTTCCATGGGCTTCGCGCCTGGAGGTTGTTGTATCGGCCGGCAGAAAACAGCCGATTCAGAACTGGCACGAACAGGGGGAATCCGACTATCTAATTAAAAGAAAGCATTGCGAGCGCCGCTGGTCGGTGCTGACGCAATGTGACTTCTGCCCAGTGCTCTGAATGTCAACGTAAAAAAATAAAAAACACGGGTAAACGGTAGGAGTAACTATAAGTCAATAGCTGTGCGGTCGACCCCAAATCAGCGTCGGGACCTTCTTGTGGAAAGCCACAGCTCTGCTTGTTTCCATGGGCTTCGCGACAGCAGGTTCTTGCTTCGGCCGGCAGAAAACAGAACTGGCACAGACCGGAGGAATCCGATTGTCTAATTAAAACAAAGAGTTGCGAGCGCCGCTGGTCAGTGCTGACGCATTGTGATTTCTGCTCAGTGCTCTGAATGTCAACGTGAAGACATTCAAAAAAGCCCTTGTAAATGGCAGAAGTAACTATAACTCTATACGCTGTGCGTTATGTTAGGTTAGTTTAGGGTTGGGTTTGGTCGGGTTAGGTTAGGTTAGGTTGGGTTGGTTTGGGTTAGGTTAGGTTGGGTTAGGTTAGGTTAGGTTAGGTTAAGTTAGGTTAGGTTAGGTTAGGTTAGGTTAGGTTGGGTTGGGTTAGGTTAGGTTAGGTTAGGTGAGGTAGGGTTGGTTTGGGTTAGGTTTGGTTAGGTTAGGTTGGGTTGGGTTAGCTTCGGTTGGGTTGGGTTGGGTTAGGTTAGGTTAGGTAGGGTTGGGTTAGGTTAGGTTATGTGGTAAACGGCAGGAGTAACAATAACTCTATAAGCGGTGCGGCCGAGCCCGGACGAGCGTCAGGACCTTCCTGTGGAAAGCCACAGCTGTGCTTGTTTCCATTGGCTTCGCGCCTGGAGGTTCTAGCTGCGGCCGGCAGAAAACAGCCGACTCCGAACTGGCACGGACAGGGGGAATCCGACGGTCTAAGTAAAACAAAACATTGCGAGCGCCGCTGGTCCGTGCTGACGCAATCTGATTTCTGCCCAGTGCTCTGAATGTCAACGTAAAGAAATTAAAAAAAGAGTTGGTAAACGGTAGGAGTAACTATAACTCTATAAACGATGCGGCGCTGGTAAACGGCAGGAGTAACTATAACTCTATAATCTGTACGGACGAGTCTGGACTAGCGTCGGGACCTTCCTGTGGAAAGCGAGAGCTGCGCTTGTTTCCATGGGCTTCGCGCCTGGAGGTTGATGTATTGGCCGGCAGAAAACAGCCGACTCAGAACTGGCACGGACAGGGGGAATCCGACTGTCTAATTTAAACAAAGCATTGCGAGCGCCGCTGGTCGGTGCTGTCGCAATCTGATTTCTGCCCAGTGCTCTGAATGTCAACGTAAAGAAATTAAAAAAAGCTCTGGTAAACGGTAGGAGTAACTATAACTCTATAGGCGGTGGGGTGCTTGTGAACGGCAGGAGTAACTATAACTCTATAAGCTGTGCGGCCGAGTGTGGACTGTGGACTGCCCAGTGCTCTGAATGTCAACGTAAAGAAATTAAAAAAAGCGCTGGTAAACGGTAGGAGTAACTATAACTCTATAAGCTGTGCGGCGCTGGTAAATGGCAGGAGTAACTATAACTCCATAAGCTGTGTGGCCGAGTCTGGACTAGCGTCGGGACCTTCCTGTGGAAAGCGAGAGCTGTGCTTGTTTCCATGGGCTTCGCGCCTGGAGGTTGTTGTATCGGCCGGCAGAAAACAGCCGATTCAGAACTGGCACGAACAGGGGGAATCCGACTATCTAATTAAAAGAAAGCATTGCGAGCGCCGCTGGTCGGTGCTGACGCAATGTGACTTCTGCCCAGTGCTCTGAATGTCAACGTAAAAAAATAAAAAACACGGGTAAACGGTAGGAGTAACTATAAGTCAATAGCTGTGCGGTCGACCCCAAATCAGCGTCGGGACCTTCTTGTGGAAAGCCACAGCTCTGCTTGTTTCCATGGGCTTCGCGACAGCAGGTTCTTGCTTCGGCCGGCAGAAAACAGAACTGGCACAGACCGGAGGAATCCGATTGTCTAATTAAAACAAAGAGTTGCGAGCGCCGCTGGTCAGTGCTGACGCATTGTGATTTCTGCTCAGTGCTCTGAATGTCAACGTGAAGACATTCAAAAAAGCCCTTGTAAATGGCAGAAGTAACTATAACTCTATACGCTGTGCGTTATGTTAGGTTAGTTTAGGGTTGGGTTTGGTCGGGTTAGGTTAGGTTAGGTTGGGTTGGTTTGGGTTAGGTTAGGTTGGGTTAGGTTAGGTTAGGTTAGGTTAAGTTAGGTTAGGTTAGGTTAGGTTAGGTTAGGTTGGGTTGGGTTAGGTTAGGTTAGGTTAGGTGAGGTAGGGTTGGTTTGGGTTAGGTTTGGTTAGGTTAGGTTGGGTTGGGTTAGCTTCGGTTGGGTTGGGTTGGGTTAGGTTAGGTTAGGTAGGGTTGGGTTAGGTTAGGTTATGTGGTAAACGGCAGGAGTAACAATAACTCTATAAGCGGTGCGGCCGAGCCCGGACGAGCGTCAGGACCTTCCTGTGGAAAGCCACAGCTGTGCTTGTTTCCATTGGCTTCGCGCCTGGAGGTTCTAGCTGCGGCCGGCAGAAAACAGCCGACTCCGAACTGGCACGGACAGGGGGAATCCGACGGTCTAAGTAAAACAAAACATTGCGAGCGCCGCTGGTCCGTGCTGACGCAATCTGATTTCTGCCCAGTGCTCTGAATGTCAACGTAAAGAAATTAAAAAAAGAGTTGGTAAACGGTAGGAGTAACTATAACTCTATAAACGATGCGGCGCTGGTAAACGGCAGGAGTAACTATAACTCTATAATCTGTACGGACGAGTCTGGACTAGCGTCGGGACCTTCCTGTGGAAAGCGAGAGCTGCGCTTGTTTCCATGGGCTTCGCGCCTGGAGGTTGTTGTATCGGCCGGCAGAAAACAGCCGACTCAGAACTGGCACGGATAGGGGGAATCCGACTATCTAATTAAAACAAAGCATTGCGAGCGCCGCTGGTCGGTGCTGACGCAATGTGACTTCAGCCCAGTGCTCTGAATGTCAACGTAAAAAAATAAAAAACACGGGTAAACGGTAGGAGTAACTACAAGTCAATAACTGTGCGGTCGACCCCAAATCAGCGTCGGGACCTTCTTGTGGAAAGCCACAGCTCTGCTTGTTTCCATGGGCTTCGCGACAGCAGGTTCTTGCTTCGGCCGGCAGAAAACAGAACTGGCACAGACCGGAGGAATCCGATATTCTAATTAAAACAAAGAGTTGCGAGCGCCGCTGGTCAGTGCTGACGCATTGTGATTTCTGCCCAGTGCTCTGAAAGTCAACGTGAAGAAATTAAAAAAAGCCCGGGTAAACGGCAGAAGTAACTATAACTCTATATGCTGTGCGTTATGTTAGGTTAGGTTATTGTTGGGTTGGATGGGGTTAGGTTAGGTTAGGTTGGGTTGGGTTAGGTTAGGTTAGGTTAGGTTGGGTTAGGTTAGGTTAGGTTAGGTTGGGTTGGGTAAGGTTAGGTTAGTTTGGGTTAGGTTGGGTCAGGTTTGGTTAGGTTAGGTAGGGTTGGGTTAGGTTAGGTTGGGTTGGGTTGGGTTAGGTTAGATTAGGTAGGGTTGGGGAGGTTAGGTTAGGTTAGGTTATGTGGTAAACGGCAGGAGTAACTATAACTCTATAAGCGGTGCGGCCGAGCCCGGACTAGCGTCGGGACCTTCCTGTGGAAAGCGACAGCTGTGCTTGTTTCCATGGGCTTCGCGCCTGGAGGTTGATGTATTGGCCGGCAGAAAACAGCCGACTCAGAACTGGCACGGACAGGGGGAATCCGACTGTCTAATTTAAACAAAGCATTGCGAGCGCCGCTGGTCGGTGCTGACGCAATCTGATTTCTGCCCAGTGCTCTGAATGTCAACGTAAAGAAATTAAAAAAAGCGCTGGTAAACGGTAGGAGTAACTATAACTCTATACGCGGTGCGGTGCTGGTAAACGGCAGGAGTAACTATAACTCTATAAGCTGTGCGGCCGAGTGTGGACTGTGGACTGCCCAGTGCTCTGAATGTCAACGTAAAGAAATTAAAAAAAGCGCTGGTAAATGGTAGGAGTAACTATAACTCTATAAGCTGTGCGGCGCTGGTAAATGGCAGGAGTAACTATAACTCCATAAGCTGTGTGGCCGAGTCTGGACTAGCGTCGGGACCTTCCTGTGGAAAGCGAGAGCTGTGCTTGTTTCCATGGGCTTCGCGCCTGGAGGTTGATGTATTGGCTGGCAGAAAACAGCCGACTCAGAACTGGCACGGACAGGGGGAATCCGACTGTCTAATTTAAAGAAAGCATTGCGAGCGCCGCTGGTCGGTGCTGACGCAATGTGAGTTCTGCCAAGTGCTCTGAATGTCAACGTAAAAAAAATAAAAAAATTCGGGTAAACGGTAGGAGTAACTATAACTCAATAGCTGTGCGTTTGACCCCAAATCAGCGTCGGGACCTTCTCGTGGAAAGTCACAGCTCTGCTTGTTTCCATGGGCTTCGCGCCAGCAGGTTCTTGCTTCGGCCGGCAGAAAACAGAACTGGCACAGACCGGAGGAATCCGACTGTCTAATTAAAACAAAGAGTTGCGAGCGCCACTTGCCAGTGCTGACGCATTGTGATTTCTGCTCAGTGCTCTGAATGTCAACGTGAAGACATTCAAAAAAGCCCTTGTAAATGGCAGAAGTAACTATAACTCTATACGCTGTGCGTTATGTTAGGTTAGTTTAGGGTTGGGTTTGGTCGGGTTAGGTTAGGTTAGGTTAGGTTGGGTTGGGTTAGGTTAGGTTAGGTTAGGTTAGGTTGGTTTGGTTAGGTTAGATTGGGTTGGGTTAGCGTAGGTTGGGTTGGGTTGGGTTAGGTTAGGTTAGGTAGGGTTGGGTTAGGTTAGGTTATGTGGTAAACGGCAGGAGTAACAATAACTCTATAAGCGGTGCGGCCGAGCCCGGACGAGCGTCAGGACCTTCCTGTGGAAAGCCACAGCTGTGCTTGTTTCCATTGGCTTCGCGCCTGGAGGTTCTAGCTGCGGCCGGCAGAAAACAGCCGACTCCGAACTGGCACGGACAGGGGGAATCCGACGGTCTAAGTAAAACAAAGCATTGCGAGCGCCGCTGGTCCGTGCTGACGCAATCTGATTTCTGCCCAGTGCTCTGAATGTCAACGTAAAGAAATTAAAAAAAGAGCTGGTAAACGGTAGGAGTAACTATAACTCTATAAACGATGCGGCGCTGGTAAACGGCAGGAGTAACTATAACTCTATAATCTGTGCGGCCGAGTCTGGACTAGCGTCGGGACCTTCCTGTGGAAAGCGAGAGCTGCGCTTGTTTCCACGGGCTTCGCGCCTGGAGGTTGTTGTATCGGCCGGCAGAAAACAGCCGACTCAGAACTGGCACGGACTGGGGGAATCCGACTATCTAATTAAAAGAAAGCATTGCGAGCGCCGCTGGTCGGTGCTGACGCAATGTGACTTCTGCCCAGTGCTCTGAATGTCAACGTAAAAAAATAAAAAACACGGGTAAACGGTAGGAGTATCTATAAGTCAATAGCTGTGCGGTCGACCCCAAATCAGCGTCGGGACCTTCTTGTGGAAAGCCACAGCTCTGCTTGTTTCCATGGGCTTCGCGACAGCAGGTTCTTGCTTCGGCCGGCAGAAAACAGAACTGGCACAGACCGGAGGAATCCGATTGTCTAATTAAAACAAAGGTTGCGAGCGCCGCTGGTCAGTGCTGACGCATTGTGATTTCTGCCCAGTGCTCTGAATGTCAACGTGAAGAAATTAAAAAAAGCCCGGGTAAACGGCAGAAGTAACTATAACTCTATATGCTGTGCGTTATGTTAGGTTAGGTTGGGTTGGGTGGGGTTATATTGTTATGTGCGTTATGTGCGTTATGTTATGTGCGTTATGTGCGTTATGTTATGTGTGTTATGTGCGTTATGTGCGTTATGTGCGTTATGTTGTTAGGTTAGGTTGGGTTGGGTGGGGTTAGGTTAGGTTAGGTTGGGTTGGGTTAGGTTAGGTTAGGTTAGGTTGGGTTAGGTTAGGTTAGGTTAGGTTGGGTTGGGTAAGGTTAGGTTAGTTTGGGTTAGGTTGGGTCAGGTTTGGTTAGGTTAGGTAGGGTTGGGTTAGGTTAGGTTGGGTTGGGTTGGGTTAGGTTAGATTAGGTAGGGTTGGGGAGGTTAGGTTAGGTTAGGTTACGTGGTAAACGGCAGGAGTAACTATAACTCTATAAGCGGTGCGGCCGAGCCCGGACTAGCGTCGGGACCTTCCTGTGGAAAGCGACAGCTGTGCTTGTTTCCATGGGCTTCGCGCCTGGAGGTTGATGTATTGGCCGGCAGAAAACAGCCGACTCAGAACTGGCACGGACAGGGGGAATCCGACGGTCTAAGTAAAACAAAGCATTGCGAGCGCCGCTGGTCGGTGCTGACGCAATCTGATTTCTGCCCAGTGCTCTGAATGTCAACGTAAAGAAATTTAAAAAAGAGCTGGTAAACGGTAGGAGTAACTATAACTCTATAAACGTAAGGCGCTGGTAAACGGCAGGAGTAACTATAACTCTATAAGCTGTGCGGCCGAGTCTGGACTTGCGTCGGGACCTTCCTGTGGAAAGCCACAGCTGTGCTTGTTTCCATTGGCTTCGCGCCTGGAGGTTCTAGATTCGGCCGGCAGAAAACAGCTGACTCAGAACTGGCACGGACAGAGGGAATCCGACTGTCTAATTTAAACAAAGCACTTTGAGCGCCGCTGGTCGGTGCTGACGCAATGTGAGTTCTGCCAAGTGCTCTGAATGTCAACGTAAAAAAATAAAAAAACACGGGTAAACGGTAGGAGTAACTACAAGTCAATAGCTGTGCGGTCGACCCCAAATTAGCGTCGGGACCTTCTTGTGGAAAGCCACAGCTCTGCTTGTTTCCATGGGCTTCGCGACAGCAGGTTCTTGCTTCGGCCGGCAGAAAACAGAACTGGCACAGAGCGGAGGAATCCGATTGTCTAATTAAAACAAAGAGTTGCGAGCGCCGCTGGTCAGTGCTGACGCATTGTGATTTCTGCCCAGTGCTCTGAATGTCAACGTGAAGAAATTAAAAAAAGCCCGGGTAAACGGCAGAAGTAACTATAACTCTTTATGCTGTGCGTTATGTTAGGTTAGGTTATTGTTGGGTTGGGTGGGGTTAGGTTAGGTTAGGTTGGGTTGGGTTAGGTTAGGTTAGGTTAGGTTGGGTTAGGTTAGGTTAGGTTAGGTTGGGTTGGGTAAGGTTAGGTTAGTTTGGGTTAGGTTGGGTCAGGTTTGGTTAGGTTAGGTAGGGTTGGGTTAGGTTAGGTTGGGTTAGGTTAGGTTAGGTTAGGTTAGGTGAGGTAGGGTTGGTTTGGGTTAGGTTAGATTAGGTAGGGTTAGGGAGGTTAGGTTAGGTTAGGTTATGTGGAAAACGGCAGGAGTAACTATAACTCTATAAGCGGTGCGGCCGAGCCCGGACTAGCGTCGGGACCTTCCTGTGGAAAGCGACAGCTGTGCTTGTTTCCATGGGCTTCGCGCCTGGAGGTTGATGTATTGGCCGGCAGAAAACAGCCGACTCAGAACTGGCACGGACAGGGGGAATCCGACTGTCTAATTTAAACAAAGCATTGCGAGCGCCGCTGGTCGGTGCTGTCGCAATCTGATTTCTGCCCAGTGCTCTGAATGTCAACGTAAAGAAATTAAAAAAAGCTCTGGTAAACGGTAGGAGTAACTTTAACTCTATAGGCGGTGGGGTGCTTGTAAACGGCAGGAGTAACTATAACTCTATAAGCTGTGCGGCCGAGTGTGGACTGTGGACTGCCCAGTGCTCTGAATGTCAACGTAAAGAAATTAAAAAAAGCGCTGGTAAACGGTAGGAGTAACTATAACTCTATAAGCTGTGCGGCGCTGGTAAATGGCAGGAGTAACTATAACTCAATAAGCTGTGTGGCCGAGTCTGGACTAGCGTCGGGACCTTCCTGTGGAAAGCGAGAGCTGTGCTTGTTTCCATGGGCTTCGCGCCTGGAGGTTGTTGTATCGGCCGGCAGAAAACAGCCGATTCAGAACTGGCACGAACAGGGGGAATCCGACTATCTAATTAAAAGAAAGCATTGCGAGCGCCGCTGGTCGGTGCTGACGCAATGTGACTTCTGCCCAGTGCTCTGAATGTCAACGTAAAAAAATAAAAAACACGGGTAAACGGTAGGAGTAACTATAAGTCAATAGCTGTGCGGTCGACCCTAGTGTCACTAAATAAGCTACGCTTAAGAGTACCGCCACTTCGTGAGCCACGGCAGCCATTTTGTTCCTGAGCAGTGTTGCCAGTCCTCCGTACTAAACCTCCGCCTGTTTTGACCGGCGGGTTGGGCAGGCATCGGCGGCGCTCGTCAACTGTGGGGCTATGTTTACTTTCGTTTACTTCAGCTCAGTTCGCGCAAGCAAGCGGCGATGTTCATTTGCGCTTTTGTAAAGTGCATCATGTCCGGGCACTCATGTTGGTCTTGTGAAACTCCTAGCTTTTCCTAGACATGGGACTCGGTAGTAAGTTACTTCTTACGGCTTATTGTAGCACGTTGCAATGAATGTTTAGAGGGGTGATAACACTCGGCTGTACGGGAGGCACTGCATTTTATTTTCAGCTGTCATTTGCGTTAACTCCCCTGGACAGAAAAGAGACGATCGTATCATACGTTTTTAGTTGAAGCCAGGCGCGCTTTTGAGACGGCACTCACCCCGATCTTTTGCGGCTAGTATGGAAATATTACTGAATGTCCAAAAAGAAATTCAGCGGCGACATCCGCGAATGCTTTTAAACAGGTTGTTGTAAAAAGAACATTATAGTGTATTCTGTTCGGGCAATTAGGGTGTTTTCACAAAAACTAGCAAAAATTGGGAGTGGCGTGATCCGCGTCCACACTCCTCGCCATCCTAATATGTAAATGGTTTCAATATGACTAGCTTTTAATCAAACCCTGCGTACATCATCGAGAAACTATAATTTCGTCGTGACCTTTAGACCACGACGTGTAGATTAACGCGTCAGACCAATGAGATTGCAGGTATTCCAACCATTTCTTGAATTCTGAACGTGCTCACATTAAAAATGAAGCATGCAAATATCCTCTCGCCTGCAGTCGTCATCGATTCAAATTCCCATGATTTGCCTTAAATACCTTTTGCAGAGTTCGGAGGGTGTACGTTACCTTAACCGCAACTAAAACATGTCACTTTTCAGCCGCTTGCGCTTGCGTGCATGCATACATGCGCGCGCGCGCGCACATACACACAAAGGGAGAAATAAAATACTGTAATATGAAAAGCGATGCACCAAGGAAGCACTTGATTGTATTTGTTTATTGTGTATTATGCAAGAAGACATGCAATGAATCCACACAACTGCAAGTCTCAAATAATACGACACGCCCGATACCGATACACTGGTCAGTTTGCCAAGAAATATGTCCAATTCTGCTAGCTACATTCAGGAAGCGTCTCAGCCAAAACATCCCATTTATTTTCTGATCCCTACAACTTCATCACAATTGTGTGAAAGGGTGGGAAATGAAAAGTGAAAAGGGGGGGGGGGGGGGGGCTGGCATTTAGTAAATTCTGGAAGGGGGTGTTCATAATCATCTCCCTATGTGTAGCGGCTCCTGTAAACCTGACCCCGAAGTCGAATGATGCAGTTCATAGCAACAGTGGTAATTGCCGCAACATAAATGTCGCCCCGTGTCTGTAGTGGGTTACTGATCCCGTATAAGGCGGGTGGTGGCTCCTGACCGTTCATGCTCATCGTGCGATAGCCGGTTAGGATGCTTCTTTGGTGATCTGGAGTATTGTTGTTCTTGTTTTCTTGGCAACCTGGAGAGATAATAATAGAAAATGCCTCATGGGCCGATAAATGGCCTCAAGCCTTCATAACCGGGGATCAATGGCCCTATCGTGACTGCAGAGCTCTCTCTTTTTTTTTTTCTTTTTTTTTTTTTTTACTGGGCACAATTTTTCTTTACTGGGCACAAGAATTTCCTACCACGGCTGACCACGACTAGAGCCACAAAGTAGCTCATTTAGTGGCTCTATTACTGTGTTGTGTGATTTATTGGCGTAAGGGCGCCTTGAGGCCAAGGAGCACCAAAACATTTAGTGGCTCTAACCACGACATTCAAGCTTAACTAGGACTTTTCCAATTCTTTAGGGTAGCTTGGGCATGTTGACTGATTATAGCAACATAAAACAGCGCAAAAGGACGAGGACGAAGAGGAGCAGACAAACACCAGGGCTGATGTTCGTCTGCTCTTCTTTGTCCTCGTCCTTTGTGCTGTTTTACTTTACTAGCAATAATTGATTTCACTTAATCTTTATTATAACGTGTCTCAATTTTTTTAGAAAGAGAGGGCACACACGGGGGAGTCGCTTTTTGCAATTCCGCCATGCAACAAGGAAGTAGCCTTTAGAAAGGCTGTTTTGTTGTGAGGCGTCCGGAGTAACACTTGTCACTTCTTTCTTCGGCTGTCGCACTTCTTCAGGCGAGTGTCCAGTCACGTACAGCATCACTGGTTCACAAATATGCTGTCACACGTAGCTGGTACCCGTTGCAGTGGCTAAGGCATTGCGCTGCTGAGTTCATGGGTGAAAAACAAAAACACCTGTGTGTAGAGATTTCGGCGCACATGAAAGATCCCCAGGTGGTAGGGGGCAACTCATAGCACAGGTGTAGCTTTGGTGCGTAAACCCTCCATCAAAAAAAAAAAAAACTTCATACCCAATGACTTAACGGACCTGAGATACAGCTGCTCGCATCCCAACGCTTTTCGATGCACACTTGGACTTGGCAGCTTTCGCCTTGCAGCTCAGCTTTCGCAGGGTTATCCGCAGTCGCAGCATGAGGAAAGATGAAGTGAGGTGCTTTCCCAGTTGATGGCATTGTGGGAAATCATTTGGCAGTTGGTACGAGTCTAGGGTTGCCTTTGTGAGAGCCGGCAGGGAAACGTTCAAAGCATCATGCTCGAAACTCCGGAAGACGGTGTCTGCATGCGTCAACAACCTGACCACGTGGGCTGAAGGACGTACCAAGGGGTTCGGCTGCGACTGTGCCCGGTACGACTTTAGCTGCAAAAGTTGGTCGCTTTCTGCAATGGGCTCGTCCTTCAAATACGCCTTGCATGTGTTGCACAGTGCGTACCGCTTGCTCACACTGCGTGTGATGTATCCCGACAAGTAGACGAGAGATTCCATCTCAACGTCGTCAAGCGGAGTGGCGTCATCGAGGAAACTGTCGTCTAACCGAACCTCCTCTCCTGCTTCAAGGCTCTCTTTTGACGCTGCCTTCACCTCAAGGAACTCCAGCAGGTCAACACTGTCATCGATCTGGTAGCTGCCCTTGCGGCTAGGCCTGAAAAACTGGCTCAACATGATAAGCCGCAGGGTCAGCTTGAACTCTAGAGCCCTGGGCACTGGGTTTTTCGCTCGCACGCACGAAAAGAGATTTTCCAGGGCATCCTGAGTGAGTCGGCACAGCAAGACGAACTTGAAGTTGTAAACACTCAGGAGCTCGTGCTGCAGGAGGAGGGCACTCGTTGTACTTATCAGCACGCCGGTTTGCACGGGCTTGAAGCAGTCTTTCTGTTTCTCGTTCCGTATTGAGACACCAGAAAACATTTCCATGAACTCCTGAAGGAAAGCCACGGCGTCTTCATGTGACGTCTCCTTAAACAAGCTCATTGCTGTGCCGATGTAGCGGGACGTCATGAGAGTGAACCAGTGGAACACCTGCTCCACAAACCACGCCGTGGTCAGTGCCTCTAATGGGAGCAATCCCATTTTCACCAGTACCCGCATTGCTGCCCCCACACTGTGGTTGAGTACGGCGACAGCTGACGACACACTCATCTTCTCGAAGTGGTTCAGGTCGAGGTAGCCAGCCTTGAGATGAGGCGCCAGCTTTAGGTCCCGTTTCGCATCTTCCTCTGCCAGAAGTTTAATGTGCTCCACAGATACCTGCGAGGTGCAAAAATAGCATAAAAAAGGATGAAATGCTAACAGCTGCATGTTTCCGGGGGCTGTTGGCAAAAAACAAACACTTGTATGCCTTAATTTAAAGCTTGGTGTGAAACTCAACAGGGCATGTAACAGATAAGGTTAGTCAAGCCTCATAAAACTGCTACAGCTAACTTATCAATAATTGAAAGGTACACTTCAGGCAAGGAAGCTTGCTTTTAAACAAAAAGATAGCATTGTACAAGACTTCAGGCATTTATTCTGTGCCAGAGGGTACAATACTTCTTTTTATTAAAGGGGTACTGACACCAATTTTTGGTGCTGATATTATTGTACACTTCGTTTCCTTTACCCACCAGGATACCCTGCGTAAAGTATGAACAGCATGCGTCGCCTGGAACATATCCTAAATTGATTGCAAATGTAGCGCCGACGAGACTGCTGTGCTGGTGGCTTCCACCGAAATCGACATCGTGTGACATCAGGGTGTGGTAGAGCAAACGAGGTGACGTAGCCGCGTGCTCCCCTACTCCGTGACGTTCACCTGGCACCCGACTAATGGCAAGGCGCAACCGTCTGGCGCGTGGATGGAGCGTCACAGGTTTTCGCATACCCACGCGATGGCGCTGGCCCCGTTCAGCGGAAACCGTGACGTCCTAGCGTACTTTTGGCCGCCCGCGAACTCCGGGCTTTTTGAAACGGCAGCCGGTGACGGCGGTTTTCGCTGCGTTATATTTCCTCATTTATCGTCCGCTGCTGTATTTGAACTACTCTTTCATGATAGTTGGCCCCGTAGGCCTCGATCTAAGCAATAAAAACATGACGTAAAATTTTGGGGTCAGTACTCCTTTTAATTAGTAAGACAAATGTTTCCAATTTTTCTCCCATTTTTGCTTTCCACGATGAGGTAAAGGTGCCTTAAAGAACTACAAGCACCATGAAATTATACAGAACCCTCCAAAATGACATGCTATTTGATAGCTCGTGTTCCTTCAAAGCATTAAAGTTGAAAAAAATTACTGAGGTCCTTTACGTTTATGAACCATCGCAATAAGCAGATACTAAGACTGAATACTTTCGGAAAATGCATTTTAGCATAAAAGCACCTTTTGCGCTTATACCTACCTCTCTTGTTGGGAGCTTGTACTTGGCAACAGTCTCCTTTGACAAGAAGATAGACTGTCCCCTCACCAGGTGGCCTCTAATGTTTTTCAAAACATGTGGTGCGTCAGCCAGAAAGTAGAGTTGCCGGTTGGTGTTGGCTGCGCACGGATGCCTGCAGGAAACTACGGGTTCGGCCACCCGCGTCGCACGGATGCCGCAGCATTTCCAAAGGGCCTTGTTGCTCGACCCCATGTCGGAAATAACCGCGTCCACATGGCAACCAGCAGCCTCACACTCCTCGATCACTCGAAAGACCACATCCTTCAGGAACGTGCCATCAATGGAGTCCCCTGCAAGACAATTGAATGCAACAACACTTTGAACAGGGCACAAGTGCATACAGGAGCTTTGTGAACACGATGCAAGCCATTTGTGGACGTAGCTGGTCAAAAAAGCAGAAATTACGCCCCAGCACTAGGCACAGCGCTAGCTGAGTTGGGATTCCTGGCTTATACCCATGCTACACGGGCGTTTGAAATGACATTCGAGTCAAAGGGCCTTCGAAATTCCAAATATCATTCGAACTGAAAGGAGTTTCGCCGATCTACACGGCCAATTCTCAAAGGCAGTTGAACGCTTCCTCGTTCACCCGCCATGTTTTGGTGTCGCTACTGCTGCACAGTTTCGTTCTCGTAACTTGACAAAAAAAATAATTTTAGAGTTGACACCATCGCGAGTGATGAAACTGATTATAACCTACGAACGCACGCAAAACATGCACAAAATAGCATGGGCACTATGGCTTCCATAGTTTTTTTTTTTTTTTGCATTGCCGGTGTGGAGACTGCAAAGTTACCTTTTAACCGTAGTTTGAGCGATAGGAAAGTAGAAGAGGTGAAAAATTATTAAGAACATGCTCTTTGAAAACCAAGTTTACCCTTTTCTGTAACTGCGGCATGCAGAAACTGCGCCCAAGAGTACAAACGTTCATGTTTCAAAGGCCTTTGAGAATCTCAAAGGTCGGTTGGGGTGCTCATTTGACTCAAATGGCATTTCAACCCAATGCCTTTGAAAAGCGCCGTGTAGCAGCTGAAAGGTGGCTTTTGAGTCAAATGACATTTGGTTCAAAGGCCTTCGAAACGCCCGTGTAGCACGGGTATTAGACACTGCAGCATACTGTGACAGAACTTTTGAACCTCGAAATGCTCCCTACAACCCCTTGAACTGCCCTCCTGATGATGATTGATGATTAATAATGGTATCCCCTTTGTACCGGGGCGATGACATGAGTCATCTCACCAAAAGCATAGTTAACTAGGTTGCATAATGTCTATATTTAAAGGAGTACTGACACCAAATTTTGCCTTTTGGGTTTTTATGCTGGAAACGGTACCTCTTCGGCCACTAATTATGAAAATCGATCCAAAAGCGGCCAGAAGCAAGCATAGAAATAATTAAAACGCAGTAATTTCAAGCAGTTTCGGTTTCGGTCGCCGGCAGCGCAAACGGATGTTCAAGAGCTAGTCGGAGTACATGACGTCACACTGTGGCCGCCGCAAAACTGCAGGTGATAATGCCAATCGAAAACCCGTGACGACGCGCGTTTTTCGTGACCACCGTGACACCAGCAAACGTGACCACCGACAACAGCAACGCAGGAGAGCGTTTCCGGTTCTAGAAAAAGCTATACGACGTCACCCTCAACCGGCCGGTTCACAGGGCACGGAGTACGTGTCGTCACGATGATAGCGATTTCGCTAGTTCTGGCAATCTGAGGAAGCTCGCGGCTGGGGCAATTAAAAGGGATTTTCGCTGTGTTTCCGGCCACCGATGGCTGTCAAAATTGGTGGGAGTGATCTCCACAAACTACTGAAGCCAATTACGTAATTTTTAACGATTCTGAATTTGGTGTCAGTACTCCTTTAACGCTATGTAGGATGAGCTCAAAATAAATTATGTTCGTTACAGGTGGTAGCTGCCCTAGGCTATAATCCCCTCTCCTCTCTTCTTCCACCAGTATTCCAATCTCCTTTTAGTCACCTCTACAGCCTTGTAATTTATTGTCTCTGCGCTACATTTAAATCCGAGGGCTTCGGGAAGACGAATATTTACGTTATATAGATTTGGATGGATACACTCACATTCCAACACAATGTGTTGAATCGTTTCGGTTTCATTTCCGCAGACCACACATACCCCATCATTTTGCGCATACTTGCCCACAAAGCTCTTTGTTCTCAAGCAACCTGCTCTAGCCTCAAAAAGTAACGCCCTGCCCTTGGAATTATCGTAAAGATTTTCCTTTCTGATCTCAAATTTCTCTGCCCTGTACATCTCTAACGGCGTTTTCGATTCCAGTTTTTCCTTCCATTTATTCGTCTCTGTCTGCCTCGCTTTTTTGATAGCCTTGGCTGTCTTCGGTACGAATACCTACACTTAATTCTCTCCAATACTAAATTCTGTCCTATACTTAATTCTCTCTCTCTCCCTATCTCTCTTTCTCAGCAGTGGAGGAATGGTGGCCCACTTGTACCCTTTTTATTAAAGATAAATACATGTGGACTTGGCGTCACCACCTTTGTGTCCACTGCAAATGTATTGTTAAATGATTGCTTGCTTAATATTTTTGTTAGAAGATTGCACTTACCTGTGAAATGATAGGCAACAACTTGTTTCCAGCGGGAGGATAATCCAGTCAGCATGACGACAAGGCCGTGTGTTGCGTACACCAGCTCGCCTTCAGGCCCTTGTTTTACAAGTGGGGCTGTTGCCAGGCCAATCGGCTTCTTGACTGTAGGGTCGAAGTCGAGACCAGCAGTCAGCTGCATCTCGTCTATGAGAAGGGCACAGTGTCGCTCCTCTGGCTTCATCGTTTCCAGCTTTGCCTTCAAGGCTGGAAGAAGCTCGTTGAGGATTCCTTAAAACAAAGTAAAGGCAATCTTGTAGTGTGCTTGTCATAAAAAACATGTTGACAACATATGAACACTGGTACACCAGCATACACACCGGGTTCAAATTTGACATCCTCAATGCGTCTTTGCAGTGTCCGTTCAGATGGAAGAGGTAGGACTTCATCCTTCAGGAGCTCGTACCCCCTGGTGCCACATGCGAGTCGCACCTGCAGGGCCTTTTGAACCGTCTTGTCGGACCACCTGTTGCCACGTGAATCAGGATGCCCAACATTCAAAACCTGGTCAGGAGCTAGGTGTGGAACCTTGTTGCCTGCAAGAGAACGGAATGCCACAAATAAATGCGACAACGCACTTCACAAATTCTAGTTTTATTGTGGCAACATTAGGCTGAGCAGAAATGCAGTCTTCAACATTATTTTTACAAAAAGCTATCATTAGAGCTACTAACTGAGCCTTCAAAATGCAATTTTAAATGTGGCCCGTGCAGTGCCACATTTAAAAGGTCATGAAGACAAAGTTAACTTTATTATGAAAGAACCAGTATTTGGCAACTCACTGAACTCCATTCTAGCCCAGAAAAACTTTTCAACAAGAAAAGGTATTGACGAACCTTAAAATTTTGCTTTCACTAGAGTTTTTGTGATTAAAGATAAAATGCTCACCGATAACAGCTTCCAACTGCTTTTCCAGCTTCCTGGTCTGCTTCTGTTGCAGATCCAGCTTGCGCTTTAACTCCTCAACAGTAGCTTCGTGCACACACCTGGGTCCACTGCACGGAGCCTCCTGTAACATATCAAAATTTTGAAAACACCCTTGAGAACCAACACAAAAGCAGCTGGTAATCACTTGTAGCCTAAGCACATTTCGCGGTAACTCTTGAACACATGCGGGCAAGTTCATAGGTGCGTTAAAGGGACACCGAAGACAACCAACAAGTTTGTTTCAAATGAAAGTATTACCTTCTAATAGCAATCTTAGCATTTATTCGGTGCCAAAAGATGCATTAATTGCTGATAAATCACTAATCAAACAACACACTTCCGTTCCTCATTTCCCTCACAGCGATTCGATAACGCAAACGGCCGGCAGCCGTTTGCTTCACGATGAACCGGAAGCAAGGGAGGCAGCGGTGGTGTATAGCTTCGGGCAACCGAATACAAGGCTATTACGTACCAAGCGGTTTCGTCCGTTTGGGTCAAATCAGTCGTGCTTTCCTGAACTCCCACGTACTTTGCTGTTCATGACAACTAAGCAAAATGTTTCTCCATCGGACGTGCGATCAGGTTTGATGCTCTGTTGAAGACGAGCACATAAGCCGTGTGACAGTTCTAACCAACTGCTCGTGTGCACAAGCTCCATCACCCGCTGCTTGCACAGCACCGCGCACCTATGTACGAACACCAGACATTTCCTATGCTGGAAGTAAAGAAGCCCTCGTTGGGAAAGAGGCAAATAATACCAACGTTATTCGATATAAGATCCACTCTCGTCCGCCTCGCAGCGTGCGTAGCCCACTTGCATTCGCTCATTGCACACTCACCCACAAATACTTTCGGGCTTGAAGAAGAAATGTTTGCAGGATGATCCTCTGGCTCACTTAACCATCTCATGACTAGTCTCACGTCGTCTTGGTTGTTCCCATTATTCCGTCTACCGCTGTTCCCGACCGCAGAGGAAACAAAAGCTTTCCTCTATGCGCGCAACATGCATGCAATTGTGCCGCAACAAATATCACAAATGCTGTAAAATGCTTGCCTATGCGGTGCATACTAGTAGTTGGTAACTTGAAATCAATTGACTTTAGCCAAAATAGGCATACTTACGTTTTTTACTACAGCAAAAGCACGCAGAAAGGTCATAATGATACATGTACATAGAACCGTACAAGTGAAGTGCCACACAATGAACCGGTCGCGCAATCGGGTATTGCACCGAAACCGAAACCGATTTGTTGTCGTTTGGGGTCGCTGCGTAATCTATCAGTTGGGCTTGTATCATATTGTTTCTAGGCTTCTTTCTGTTCGTCGACGTGACACTATAAAAGCTTGCTGTTAAAGGAGTACTGACACCAAATTTTACCTTTTTGGTTTCTATGCTGCAAACAGTACCTCGTTGGCCACTAATTATGAAAATCGATCCAAAAGCGGCAAGAAGCAAGCATAGAAATGATTAAAACGCAGTAATTTCAACCAGTTTCGGTTTCGGTCGCCGGCAGCGCAGATGGACGTTCAAGAGCTAGTCGGAGTACGTGACGTCATACAGTGGCGGCCGCAAAACTGCAGGTGATGACGCTAATCAAAAACCCGTGATGGCACGCGCGTTTTTCGCATCTGCTGTGATGGCACGTGGTCTGCATTGGCCCGCCTGAGCTTGCGGCGGTGACTGGGACGCGGGAAATTCGAAAAGTAATTTGCAAATTCGTGTAATTAGGTGTTATTTCCCGTGTTTAATGTTTAATTGGAACACATTTGAGTTCGTGTTTGTTCAGGATGTTTGTCTTCCATTGGTTTTTGAAAGCCTAGCGTTACTCTTTTGCCATTTTGACGAAGTTGAAGATGCCATTGACAGAAACCGTCTGGCGAAACGAGACCACCGACAACAGCAGCGTAGGAGAGCGTTTCCGGTTCTAGAAAGGGCTTTACGACGCCACCCACAACTGGCCGGTTCACAGGGCACGGAGTACGTGTCGTCACGCTGAAAGCGATTTCGCTAGTTCTGGCAATCTGAGGAAGCTCGCGGCCGGGGCAATTAAAAGGGATTTTCGTTATGTTTCCGGCCACCGATGGCTGCCAAAATTGGTGGGATTGATCTCCACAAATGAATAAAGCCAATTATGTCATTTTTAACGATTCTGAATTTGGTGTCAGTACTCCTTTAAGTTTTTATAAACTTAGGAAGGCGTATTGTTTTAATATTTTTCACACAATTTTAACCACTTCCGGTGTAAGTTGTGCGGAATAGCCAGTGGTGGCGATACTTGTTTTTACGTTTTTTCAATTTTCTACCTTATTTTAAAGATACGCATAAGAATGGTATATTCGTGTTCTCTGTAAGCTATCGATCTAGAGCAACTTGTATTTTGCCTTCAGTGTCCCTTTAACATGTTGCACGCTTACACATGGTCTCAGAAGCCAAGATAGGCAGTTTTTCATACCGTTTGGACAGCCTGGTCAGTTGTACCGGCAGCACACTGTTGGTTGCTCGTTGAACAGCTCCCATGCACTCCTCTAGCTGAAAATATACGCATCGTGTTATAAACTTGCTTCTGCAGCAGATGTGCAGAAATACTTAAACCTGTGAGCTTTGCATCGCTCCCCATACTAGTTCACTTACTTGGTTCATCAGGCATAGATGTTGAAAAGTCCATGGTCTCAGCCTCCACAGCACATGCACCTGTTAAAAAAAAAAAAAAAACATTACTGAACATTTGTTTTTTCTCCCTCCTTGCTCATGCCATCATTTTTATTGCTGGTTCATGAAAAAGCCCCTTGCTGGAGTTTAGAGTAGGGAGGGCATGGAAAAAGCAGTAGTACAGTAACTTAAAAAAAAAAAAGTTGCCTGAAGGAGGTGGAAACCGAAAACGCTGGTATTGAGATTTCGCTGCACGTAAGAGACCCCCATGGTTTACATTAATCCATAGCCCTCCACTGCAGAAGGCCTCATGACACAGGTGTAGCATACATACGTAAAAACCCCAAAGACAATTTTTAAAACAAATAAAAGTTTCAGGCTTGAAGTGGGGCTCTCGTGCATAAGACACGATGGCTGGTCACCCCAGATGCCATTGTGCTCTGCTCAACCAGTCCGGCTATTTCTGCACGCTTTCTGCAATGTGTGCACGGAAGGTTAGAAACTAATCCTGGAACGCCTTCACCCAAATTAAGGGGGATGAGTCAAGGCGCGTTAATGCAACTATGGTGCTGCTCCACCTGAACTAGTTCATGAGAATGACTTTGTGAAACCAATTTTTATGTGAAGTACTTTAAGCATTTAAATTATTACTGCATGCAAGTGCTTTGCACCGAACTTGACAACTTTAATTCAACACCCACTAATAGCTATGTTCTTGATGTACATGAAACGGCTGCTGCGGCCACCATGTTCTTGTTCTGAATGCGATACCTACCTGTTTGTACTTCCACTTCCACCGTAAGCAGTGGCACAACGTAGCCATCCCCTTGCATGACGTCAGGTGAAGGTGCCCTCACTCCTGAAACTTCAGCCGTGCTTGGGGTTGCTGGAAAGGCAACAACACATCTCAGCTGTGGCACAATGGTCCCTTATATAGTTGTGCTAGGAGTGGCTGTTCTGCCTCACTAATCTAATTTTCATGACAGCGAAATATAAGTACACTTGGGATTTATAAACTGGCCTGCAGCCCAAACCACGGATGATTTGTCTCAACGAATTTATGTGATTCTGACTTCCCCTTCATTTTTAAAGGAGTACTCACACAAAAGTTTTACGTTGTGTTTATATTGCTTAGATTGAGGCCTGCTGGCCTAACAATCATGAAACAGTAGTTAAAATGCGCATGATAAATAATGAAATATAATGCAACGAAAACCGCTGCCTTTGGCTGCCGTCGAGAAAAGCCCGGAGGGCACGGGCGGTAGAAACTACGGCGTGATGTCATGTTTTCTGCTGAACAGGGTCGGCGCTATCACATGCGCCCATGCGAAAACCTGTGATGCTCCATCGGCGCGCCACATGCTCGCACCCTGCCATTAGCCAGGCGTTGTTACGTGACGTCACGGAGTTGGGGAGCACGCGGCTCGTTCACTCTACCGCGGTGTGATGTCACACGATGTTGATTTCGGTGGAAGCCTCCAGCACGGTTGCCTTGTCGGCACTGCAATTACTATCAAATCAGAATATGTTGCACGCGACGCATGCTGTTCATACTTTACGAAGGGTATCCTGGTAGGTAAAGGAAGCGAACTGTGCTATATCAGCACCGAAAATTGATGCCAGTACCCCTTTAAAAGGTATATGGAAAGGGTGATTCTAGGCGATTCCAATGAAATGACATTGCCCTACATGAAGGACTGGATCTTTACGCTCCTCCTCACAACAGCTCACTAGGTTCGTGATGACGCTTCTAATGTGACTCCACATGTTAGGAGAGAGTCAGATTAAATGCCACGGTATCTCATGAAGGAATAAGTCATGATTTCACCCTGTTTTTGTTTTCACTTGTCACTTCTGTGTGCACCAAGGTTAAAAGTCAATCTCTCATACAGTCGACATCACACTACGTATGAAAATCAGTGCTTGCGCCCCCCAAGAAATACTTACTCGGGTTGTTCTGTAGAACTCCGATTGCAGCTCCAGGCGTTCGGGGCTGCACAACACACACCTGGGGAACACAGACCTCGGGTGGGGCTCCTTGAGCGCCTGTGATGGCTGAAATGCCTGAAAGCACAAAATGTGCTCCAAAGTTACATCTCATTGCGACGATGTGTAGTGCTGCATTCCAAAGTGTAGCAAATGACAAAGTACTATGTGCATCACGCTACACACCATTGTCTGGCTTCTGGGCGATTATGCTCCTCGATCTCCCCCGTGCATTCTCGCAGGCTGGGATGGTGGGCACCGCGTTCCACTTCAGCAGCTTTCGACCATCAGCTCGGTGTCCTTCATACTGGTCAGCTTCAAAGTGGTCCTTAAGAAAAATAAGTCCACATGACGATGGCTACTCAATCAAAGATTTGCAAGTAACATTTAACATGAACACAATAACTTTTCAAACTGCTTGGTACGTGGAAAGAACACATTCAAATATAATAAGGGTGAGGTAAATTTCGATTCGAAGTTTACATACCACAAGTGGCATTGATTGATTGATTAAACTGGCAAATTCATAAAATAAATATTCATGCAGTAAATAAAATGACTCCGCAGCTATGCGGCAGTGATGCAATTGCCGCTTCAACGATGCTTTATTACGGGCAACGAGGCGTACGGGTCTGATCGCACACGCAAGACTTCCATGCGTTCATTTGGTGTCAGCGAGCAGGACATTTGGATTAGTGTCACTAAAGTTTCGCTGCTTTGTTCAGCGGCTCCAGCTGCACAACACTATCTTTTGAGGGAAGCGAACCACACGAAGCGCGTGCGTACTCTATACGGGCGGGGCTACAAAAAGTTTTTTTATGATCGCGCCAGCACAGTAATGTAAGGGGGAAAGTTGCTCCTTAACGGTAGTGCTTGGCCGACTCCGATCGCGTAGCCGTACGTTTAGGCTCTGGAATTTTCACTGCGATGGTTGCATTACAGCTGTGCTTGAAATAAACTCACCTCACAGATCCTCGATGATGGAGTAGGCTTAAAATCGTCGCGACCGACGAGTTGCAGCCACGCACGGAGTCTCTCACCGGCCTTTTTTCCCAAGGGAAAACGCATGAGCCGCTTTCCATCGTCGGGCTTGTTGCAGCAGTGGATCACGGAACAACAAGGCATCGCAAAAGGCTCATCAGGCGGCGAAAAACGTGGAAAAAGCACCCGAAACAGGAGCTGAACGACTGCGACGGGTCGCTTCAACGTCCGCGCAGCAGAGGCAAGCCACAGGGCAGGCACGGGCAGGCCGAGGCCAGAAACAAAATGGCAGCGCCCATGGGTAAACAAATGTCACGTGGTACAGACCGACCAATGACAATCGTGGCGGCACAAAACAATGAGAGAAAAGAGTGTCGATACTCTAAAAGCCTTTATTTAGTGACACTAGTCGACCCCAAATCAGCGTCGGGACCTTCTTGTGGAAAGCCACAGCTCTGCTTGTTTCCATGGGCTTCGCGACAGCAGGTTCTTGCTTCGGCCGGCAGAAAACAGAACTGGCACAGACCGGAGGAATCCGATTGTCTAATTAAAACAAAGAGTTGCGAGCGCCGCTGGTCAGTGCTGACGCATTGTGATTTCTGCTCAGTGCTCTGAATGTCAACGTGAAGACATTCAAAAAAGCCCTTGTAAATGGCAGAAGTAACTATAACTCTATACGCTGTGCGTTATGTTAGGTTAGTTTAGGGTTGGGTTTGGTCGGGTTAGGTTAGGTTAGGTTGGGTTGGTTTGGGTTAGGTTAGGTTGGGTTAGGTTAGGTTAGGTTAGGTTAAGTTAGGTTAGGTTAGGTTAGGTTAGGTTAGGTTGGGTTGGGTTAGGTTAGGTTAGGTTAGGTGAGGTAGGGTTGGTTTGGGTTAGGTTTGGTTAGGTTAGGTTGGGTAGGGTTAGCTTCGGTTGGGTTGGGTTGGGTTAGGTTAGGTTAGGTAGGGTTGGGTTAGGTTAGGTTATGTGGTAAACGGCAGGAGTAACAATAACTCTATAAGCGGTGCGGCCGAGCCCGGACGAGCGTCAGGACCTTCCTGTGGAAAGCCACAGCTGTGCTTGTTTCCATTGGCTTCGCGCCTGGAGGTTCTAGCTGCGGCCGGCAGAAAACAGCCGACTCCGAACTGGCACGGACAGGGGGAATCCGACGGTCTAAGTAAAACAAAACATTGCGAGCGCCGCTGGTCCGTGCTGACGCAATCTGATTTCTGCCCAGTGCTCTGAATGTCAACGTAAAGAAATTAAAAAAAGACCTGGTAAACGGTAGGAGTAACTATAACTCTATAAACGATGCGGCGCTGGTAAACGGCAGGAGTAACTATAACTCTATAATCTGTACGGACGAGTCTGGACTAGCGTCGGGACCTTCCTGTGGAAAGCGAGAGCTGCGCTTGTTTCCATGGGCTTCGCGCCTGGAGGTTGTTGTATCGGCCGGCAGAAAACAGCCGACTCAGAACTGGCACGGATAGGGGGAATCCGACTATCTAATTAAAACAAAGCATTGCGAGCGCCGCTGGTCGGTGCTGACGCAATGTGACTTCAGCCCAGTGCTCTGAATGTCAACGTAAAAAAATAAAAAACACGGGTAAACGGTAGGAGTAACTACAAGTCAATAACTGTGCGGTCGACCCCAAATCAGCGTCGGGACCTTCTTGTGGAAAGCCACAGCTCTGCTTGTTTCCATGGGCTTCGCGACAGCAGGTTCTTGCTTCGGCCGGCAGAAAACAGAACTGGCACAGACCGGAGGAATCCGATATTCTAATTAAAACAAAGAGTAGCGAGCGCCGCTGGTCAGTGCTGACGCATTGTGATTTCTGCCCAGTGCTCTGAAAGTCAACGTGAAGAAATTAAAAAAAGCCCGGGTAAACGGCAGAAGTAACTATAACTCTATATGCTGTGCGTTATGTTAGGTTAGGTTATTGTTGGGTTGGATGGGGTTAGGTTAGGTTAGGTTGGGTTGGGTTAGGTTAGGTTAGGTTAGGTTGGGTTAGGTTAGGTTAGGTTAGGTTGGGTTGGGTAAGGTTAGGTTAGTTTGGGTTAGGTTGGGTCAGGTTTGGTTAGGTTAGGTAGGGTTGGGTTAGGTTAGGTTGGGTTAGGTTAGATTAGGTAGGGTTGGGGAGGTTAGGTTAGGTTAGGTTATGTGGTAAACGGCAGGAGTAACTATAACTCTATAAGCGGTGCGGCCGAGCCCGGACTAGCGTCGGGACCTTCCTGTGGAAAGCGACAGCTGTGCTTGTTTCCATGGGCTTCGCGCCTGGAGGTTGATGTATTGGCCGGCAGAAAACAGCCGACTCAGAACTGGCACGGACAGGGGGAATCCGACTGTCTAATTTAAACAAAGCATTGCGAGCGCCGCTGGTCGGTGCTGACGCAATCTGATTTCTGCCCAGTGCTCTGAATGTCAACGTAAAGAAATTAAAAAAAGCGCTGGTAAACGGTAGGAGTAACTATAACTCTATACGCGGTGCGGTGCTGGTAAACGGCAGGAGTAACTATAACTCTATAAGCTGTGCGGCCGAGTGTGGACTGTGGACTGCCCAGTGCTCTGAATGTCAACGTAAAGAAATTAAAAAAAGCGCTGGTAAATGGTAGGAGTAACTATAACTCTATAAGCTGTGCGGCGCTGGTAAATGGCAGGAGTAACTATAACTCCATAAGCTGTGTGGCCGAGTCTGGACTAGCGTCGGGACCTTCCTGTGGAAAGCGAGAGCTGTGCTTGTTTCCATGGGCTTCGCGCCTGGAGGTTGATGTATTGGCCGGCAGAAAACAGCCGACTCAGAACTGGCACGGACAGGGGGAATCCGACTGTCTAATTTAAAGAAAGCATTGCGAGCGCCGCTGGTCGGTGCTGACGCAATGTGAGTTCTGCCAAGTGCTCTGAATGTCAACGTAAAAAAAATAAAAAAATTCGGGTAAACGGTAGGAGTAACTATAACTCAATAGCTGTGCGTTTGACCCCAAATCAGCGTCGGGACCTTCTCGTGGAAAGTCACAGCTCTGCTTGTTTCCATGGGCTTCGCGCCAGCAGGTTCTTGCTTCGGCCGGCAGAAAACAGAACTGGCACAGACCGGAGGAATCCGACTGTCTAATTAAAACAAAGAGTTGCGAGCGCCGCTGGTCAGTGCTGACGCATTGTGATTTCTGCCCAGTGCTCTGAATGTCAACGTGAAGAAATTAAAAAAAGCCCGGGTAAACGGCAGAAGTAACTATAACTCTATATGCTGTGCGTTATGTTAGGTTAGGTTATTGTTGGGTTGGATGGGGTTAGGTTAGGTTAGGTTGGGTTGGGTTAGGTTAGGTTAGGTTAGGTTGGGTTAGGTTAGGTTAGGTTAGGTTGGGTTGGGTAAGGTTAGGTTAGTTTGGGTTAGGTTGGGTCAGGTTTGGTTAGGTTAGGTAGGGTTGGGTTAGGTTAGGTTGGGTTGGGTTGGGTTAGGTTAGATTAGGTAGGGTTGGGGAGGTTAGGTTAGGTTAGGTTATGTGGTAAACGGCAGGAGTAACTATAACTCTATAAGCGGTGCGGCCGAGCCCAGACTAGCGTCGGGACCTTCCTGTGGAAAGCTACAGCTGTGCTTGTTTCCATGGGCTTCGCGCCTGGAGGTTGATGTATTGGCCGGCAGAAAACAGCCGACTCAGAACTGGCACGGACAGGGGGAATCCGACTGTCTAATTTAAACAAAGCATTGCGAGCGCCGCTGGTCGGTGCTGACGCAATCTGATTTCTGCCCAGTGCTCTGAATGTCAACGTAAAGAAATTAAAAAAAGCGATGGTAAACGGTAGGAGTAACTATAACTCTATACGCGGTGCGGTGCTGGTAAACAGCAGGAGTACCTATAACTCTATAAGCTGTGCGGCCGAGTGTGGACTGTGGACTGCCCAGTGCTCTGAATGTCAACGTAAAGAAATTAAAAAAAGCGCTGGTAAACGGTAGGAGTAACTATAACTCTATAAGCTGTGCGGCGCTGGTAAATGGCAGAAGTAACTATAACCCCATAAGCTGTGTGGCCGAGTCTGGACTAGCGTCGGGACCTTCCTGTGGAAAGCGAGAGCTGTGCTTGTTTCCATGGGCTTCGCGCCTTGAGGTTGATGTATTGGCCGGCAGAAAAGAGCCGACTCAGAACTGGCACGGACAGGGGGAATCCGACTGTCTAATTTAAACAAAGCATTGCGAGCGCCGCTGGTCGGTGCTGACGCAATCTGATTTCTGCCCATTGCTCTGAATGTCAGCGTGAAGAAATTTTCGGCCCAGTGCTCTGAATGTCAAGGTAAAGAAATTAAAAAAAGCGCTGGTAAATGGCAGGAGTAAATATAACTCTATATGCGGTGCGGCCGAGCCCGGACTAGCGTCGGGACCTTCCTGTGGAAAGCGACAGCTGTGCTTGTTTCCATGGGGTTCGCGCCTGGAGGTTCTAGCTTCGACCGGAAGAAAACAGCCGACTCAGAACTGGCACGCACAGGGGGAATCCGACTATCTAATTAAAACAAAGCATTGCGAGCTCCGCTGGTAGGTGCTGTCGCACTGTGATTTCTGCCCAGTGCTCTTAATGTCAACGTAGAAATAAAAAAAAGCGCTGGTAAACGGTAGGAGTAACTAACCCTCTATAAGCGGTGCGGCCGAGCCCGGACCAGCGTCGGGACCTTCCTGTGGAAAGCCACAGCTGTGCTTGTTTCCATTGGCTTCGTGACTGGAGGTTCTAGCTTCGGCCGGCAGAAAACAGCCGACAAAGAACTGGCACGGACTTAGGGAATCCGCCTGTCTAATTAAAACAAAGCATTGTGAGTGCCACTGGTCGGGGCTGACGCAATGTGATTTCTGCCTAGTGCTCTGAATGTCAGCGTGAAGAAATTTTCGGCCCAGTGCTCTGAATGTCAAGGTAAAGAAATTAAAAAAAGCGCTGGTAAATGGCAGGAGTAAATATAACTCTATAAGCGGTGCGGCCGAGACCGGACCAGCGTCGGGGCCTTCCTGTGGAAAGCCACAGCTGTGCTTGTTTCCATGGGCTTCGCGCCTGGAGGTTGTTGTATCGGCCGGCAGAAAACAGCCGACTCAGAACTGGCATGGACAGGGGGAATCTGACTGTCTAATTTAAACAAAGCATTGCGAGCGCCGCTGGTCGGTGCTGACGCAATGTGACTTCTGCCCAGTGCTCTGAATGTCAACGTAAAAAATAAAAAACACGGGTAAACGGTAGGCGTAACTATAACTCAATAGCTGTGCGTTTGACCCCAAATCAGCGTCGGGACCTTCTCGTGGAAAGTCACAGCTCTGCTTGTTTCCATGGGCTTCGCGCCAGCAGGTTCTTGCTTCGGCCGGGAGAAAACAGAACTGGCACAGACCGGAGGAATCCGACTGTCTAATTAAAACAGAGTTGCGAGCGCCACTTGCCAGTGCTGACGCATTGTGATTTCTGCTCAGTGCTCTGAATGTCAACGTGAAGACATTCAAAAAAGCCCTTGTAAATGGCAGAAGTAACTATAACTCTATACGCTGTGCGTTATGTTAGGTTAGTTTAGGGTTGGGTTTGGTCGGGTTAGGTTAGGTTAGGTTGGGTTGGTTTGGGTTAGGTTAGGTTAGGTTAGGTTAGGTTAAGTTAGGTTAGGTTAGGTTAGGTTAGGTTAGGTTGGGTTGGGTTAGGTTAGGTTAGGTTAGGTTAGGTTAGGTTAGGTTGGTTTGGGTTAGGTTTGGTTAGGTTAGATTGGGTTGGGTTAGCTTAGGTTGGGTTGGGTTGGGTTAGGTTAGGTTAGGTAGGGTTGGGTTAGGTTAGGTTATGTGGTAAACGGCAGGAGTAACAATAACTCTATAAGCGGTGCGGCCGAGCCCGGACGAGCGTCAGGACCTTCCTGTGGAAAGCCACAGCTGTGCTTGTTTCCATTGGCTTCGCGCCTGGAGGTTCTAGCTGCGGCCGGCAGAAAACAGCCGACTCCGAACTGGCACGGACAGGGGGAATCCGACGGTCTAAGTAAAACAAAGCATTGCGAGCGCCGCTGGTCCGTGCTGACGCAATCTGATTTCTGCCCAGTGCTCTGAATGTCAACGTAAAGAAATTAAAAAAAGAGCTGGTAAACGGTAGGAGTAACAATAACTCTATAAACGATGCGGCGCTGGTAAACGGCAGGAGTAACTATAACTCTATAATCTGTGCGGCCGAGTCTGGACTAGCGTCGGGACCTTCCTGTGGAAAGCGAGAGCTGCGCTTGTTTCCACGGGCTTCGCGCCTGGAGGTTGTTGTATCGGCCGGCAGAAAACAGCCGACTCAGAACTGGCACGGACTGGGGGAATCCGACTATCTAATTAAAAGAAAGCATTGCGAGCGCCGCTGGTCGGTGCTGACGCAATGTGACTTCTGCCCAGTGCTCTGAATGTCAACGTAAAAAAATAAAAAACACGGGTAAACGGTAGGAGTATCTATAAGTCAATAGCTGTGCGGTCGACCCCAAATCAGCGTCGGGACCTTCTTGTGGAAAGCCACAGCTCTGCTTGTTTCCATGGGCTTCGCGACAGCAGGTTCTTGCTTCGGCCGGCAGAAAACAGAACTGGCACAGACCGGAGGAATCCGATTGTCTAATTAAAACAAAGGTTGCGAGCGCCGCTGGTCAGTGCTGACGCATTGTGATTTCTGCCCAGTGCTCTGAATGTCAACGTGAAGAAATTAAAAAAAGCTCGGGTAAACGGCAGAAGTAACTATAACTCTATATGCTGTGCGTTATGTTAGGTTAGGTTGGGTTGGGTGGGGTTATGTTGTTATGTGCGTTATGTGCGTTATGTTATGTGCGTTATGTGCGTTATGTTATGTGCGTTATGTGCGTTATGTGCGTTATGTGCGTTATGTTGTTAGGTTAGGTTGGGTTGGGTGGGGTTAGGTTAGGTTAGGTTGGGTTGGGTTAGGTTAGGTTAGGTTAGGTTGGGTTAGGTTAGGTTAGGTTAGGTTGGGTTGGGTAAGGTTAGGTTAGTTTGGGTTAGGTTGGGTCAGGTTTGGTTAGGTTAGGTAGGGTTGGGTTAGGTTAGGTTGGGTTGGGTTGGGTTAGGTTAGATTAGGTAGGGTTGGGGAGGTTAGGTTAGGTTAGGTTATGTGGTAAACGGCAGGAGTAACTATAACTCTTTAAGCGGTGCGGCCGAGCCCGGACTAGCGTCGGGACCTTCCTGTGGAAAGCAACAGCTGTGCTTGTTTCCATGGAAACAAGCGAGACCTGTGCTTGTTTCCATGAGCTTCGCGCCTGGAGGTTGTTATATTGGCCGGCAGAAAACAGCCGACTATGAACTGGCACGGATAGGGTTCCCCCTATCCGTGCCAGTTCTGAGTCTAATTTAAACAAAGCATTGCGAGCGCCGCTGGTCGGTGCTGACGCAATGTGAGTTCTGCCCAGTGCTCTGAATGTCAACGTGAAGAAATTCAAAAAATACTGGGTAAACGGCAGAAGTAACTATAACTCTATATGCTGTGCATTATGTTAGGTTAGGTTGGGTTAGGTTAGGTTAGGTTAGGTTAGGTTAGGTTAGGTTAGGTTAGGTTAGGTTAGGTTAAGTTAGGTTAGGTTAGGTTAGGTTTAGGTTAGGTTAGGTTAGGTTAGGTTAGGGTAGGTTGGGTTGGGTTGGGTTGGGTTGGGTTAGGTTAGGTTAGGTTAGGTTAGGTTAGGTTAGGTTAGGTTATGTTAGGTTAGGTTAGGTTAGGTTGGGTTGGGTTGGGTTAGGTTAGGTTAGGTTAGGTTAGGTTAGGTTGGGTTGGGTTGGGTTAGGTTAGGTTAGGTTAGGTTAGGTTAGGTTAGGTTAGGTTAGGTTAGGTTAGGTTAGGTTGGGTTGGGTTGGGTTGGGTTGGGTTGGGTTGGGTTGGGTTGGGTTGGGTTGGGTTGGGTTGGGTTAGGTTAGGTTAGGTTAGGTTAGGTTAGGTTAGGTTAGGTTAGGTTAGGTTAGGTTAGGTTGGGTTGGGTTGGGTTGGGTTAGGTTAGGTTAGGTTAGGTTAGGTTGGGTTGGGTTGGGTTGGGTTAGGTTAGGTTAGGTTAGGTTAGGTTAGGTTAGGTTGGGTTAGGTTAGGTTAGGTTAGGTTGGGTTAGGTTAGGTTAGGTTGGGTTGGGTTAGGTTAGGTTAGGTTAGGTTGGGTTAGGTTAGGTTAGGTTAGGTTAGGTTAGGTTAGGTTAGGTTAGGTTAGGTTAGGTTAGGTTGGGTTAGGTTAGGTTAGGTTAGGTTAGGTTGGGTTGGGTAAGGTTAGGTTAGTTTGGGTTAGGTTGGGTCAGGTTTGGTTAGGTTAGGTAGGGTTGGGTTAGGTTAGGTTGGGTTGGGTTGGGTTGGGTTAGGTTAGGTTAGGTTAGGTTGGCTTGGGTAAGGTTAGGTTAGTTTGGGTTAGGTTGGGTCAGGTTTGGTTAGGTTAGGTAGGGTTGGGTTAGGTTGGGTTGGGTTGGGTTGGGTTAGGTTAGATTAGGTAGGGTTGGGGAGGTTAGGTTAGGTTATATGGTAAACGGCAGGAGTAACTATAACTCTTTAAGTGGTGCGGCCGAGCCCGGACTAGCGTCGGGACCTTCCTGTGGAAAGCAACAGCTGTGCTTGTTTCCATGGGCTTCGCGCCTGGAGGTTGATGTATTGGCCGGCAGAAAACTGCCGACTCAGAACTGGCACGGACAGGGGAATCCGACTGTCTAATTTAAACAAAGCATTGCGAGCGCCGCTGGTCGGTGCTGACGCAATCTGATTTCTGCCCAGTGCTCTGAATGTTAACGTAAAGAAATTAAAAAAAGCGCTGGTAAACGGTAGGAGTAACTATAACTATACGCGGTGCGGTGCTGGTAAACGGCAGGAGTAACTATAACTCTATAAGCTGTGCGGCCGAGTGTGGACTGTGGACTGCCCAGTGCTCTGAATGTCAACGTAAAGAAATTAAAAAAAGCGCTGGTAAACGGTAGGAGTAACTATAACTCTATAAGCTGTGCGGCGCTGGTAAATGGCAGGAGTAACTATAACTCCATAAGCTGTGTGGCCGAGTGTGGACTAGCGTCGGAACCTTCCTGTGGAAAGCGAGAGCTGTGCTTGTTTCCATGGGCTTCGCGCGAGCAGGTTCTTGCTTCGGCCGGCAGAAAACAGAACTGGCACAGACCGGAGGAATCCGACTGTCTAATTAAAACAAAGAGTTGCGAGCGCCACTTGCCAGTGCTGACGCATTGTGATTTCTGCTCACTGCTCTGAATGTCAACGTGAAGACATTCAAAAAAGCCCTTGTAAATGGCAGAAGTAACTATAACTCTATACGCTGTGCGTTATGTTAGGTTAGTTTAGGGTTGGGTTTGGTCGGGTTAGGTTAGGTTAGGTTGGGTTGGTTTGGGTTAGGTTAGGTTGGGTTAGGTTAGGTTAGGTTAGGTTAAGTTAGGTTAGGTTAGGTTAGGTTAGGTTAGGTTGGGTTGGGTTAGGTTAGGTTAGGTTAGGTGAGGTAGGGTTGGTTTGGGTTAGGTTTGGTTAGGTTAGGTTGGGTTGGGTTAGCTTCGGTTGGGTTGGGTTGGGTTAGGTTAGGTTAGGTAGGGTTGGGTTAGGTTAGGTTATGTGGTAAACGGCAGGAGTAACAATAACTCTATAAGCGGTGCGGCCGAGCCCGGACGAGCGTCAGGACCTTCCTGTGGAAAGCCACAGCTGTGCTTGTTTCCATTGGCTTCGCGCCTGGAGGTTCTAGCTGCGGCCGGCAGAAAACAGCCGACTCCGAATTGGCACGGACAGGGGGAATCCGACGGTCTAAGTAAAACAAAACATTGCGAGTGCCGGTGGTCCGTGCTGACGCAATCTGATTTCTGCCCAGTGCTCTGAATGTCAACGTAAAGAAATTAAAAAAAGAGCTGGTAAACGGTACGAGTAACTATAACTCTATAAACGATGCGGCGCTGGTAAACGGCAGGAGTAACTATAACTCTATAATCTGTGCGGCCGAGTCTGGACTAGCGTCGGGACCTTCCTGTGGAAAGCGAGAGCTGCGCTTGTTTCCATGGGCTTCGCGCCTGGAGGTTGTTGTATCGGCCGGCAGAAAACAGCCTATTCAGAACTGGCACGGACAGGGGGAATCCGACTATCTAATTAAAAGAAAGCATTGCGAGCGCCGCTGGTCGGTGCTGACGCAATGTGACTTCTGCCCAGTGCTCTGAATGTCAACGTAAAAAAATAAAAAACACGGGTAAACGGTAGGAGTAACTATAAGTCAATAGCTGTGCAGTCGACCCCAAATCAGCGTCGGGACCTTCTTGTGGAAAGCCACAGCTCTGCTTGTTTCCATGGGCTTCGCGACAGCAGGTTCTTGCTTCGGCCGGCAGAAAACAGAACTGGCACAGACCGGAGGAATCCGATTGTCTAATTAAAACAAAGAGTTGCGAGCGCCGCTGGTCAGTGCTGACGCATTGTGATTTCTGCCCAGTGCTCTGAATGTCAACGTGAAGAAATTAAAAAAAGCCCGGGTAAACGGCAGAAGTAACTATAACTCTATATGCTGTGCGTTGTTAGGTTAGGTTTTTGTTGGGTTGGGTGGGGTTAGGTTAGGTTAGGTTGGGTTGGGTTAGGTTAGGTTAGGTTAGGTTAGGTTGGGTTAGGTTAGGTTAGGTTGGGTTGGGTAAGGTTAGGTTAGTTTGGGTTAGGTTGGGTCAGGTTTGGTTAGGTTAGGTAGGGTTGGGTTAGGTTAGGTTGGGTTGGGTTGGGTTAGGTTAGATTAGGTAGGGTTGGGGAGGTTAGGTTAGGTTAGGTTATCTGGTAAACGGCAGGAGTAACTATAACTTTATAAGAGGTGCGGCCGAGCCCGGACTAGCGTCGGGACCTTCCTGTGGAAAGCGACAGCTGTGCTTGTTTCCATGGGGTTCGCGCCTGGAGGTTCTAGCTTCGGCCGGCAGAAAACAGCCGACTCAGAACTGGCACGGACAGGGGGAATCCGACTATCTTGGTAAAGCAAAGCATTGCGAGCTCCGCTGGTAGGTGCTGACGCACTGTGATTTCTGCCCAGTGCTCTTAATGTCAACGTAGAAAAAAAAGCGCAGGTAAACGGCAATAGTAACTATATCTCTATAAGCGGTGCGGCCGAGCCCGGACTAGCGTCAGGACCTTCCTGTGGAAAGCCACAGCTGTGCTTGTTTCCATTGGCTTCGCGCCTGGAGGTTCTAGCTGCGGCCGGCAGAAAACAGCCGACTCAGAACTGGCACGGACAGGGGGAATCCGACGGTCTAAGTAAAACAAAGCATTGCGAGCGCCGCTGGTCGGTGCTGACGCAATCTGATTTCTGCCCAGTGCTCTGAATGTCAACGTAAAGAAATTTAAAAAAGAGCTGGTAAACGGTAGGAGTAACTATAACTCTATAAACGATGCGGCGCTGGTAAACGGCAGGAGTAACTATAACTCTATAAGCTGTGCGGCCGAGTCTGGACTTGCGTCGGGACCTTCCTGTGGAAAGCCACAGCTGTGCTTGTTTCCATTGGCTTCGCGCCTGGAGGTTCTAGATTCGGCCGGCAGAAAACAGCTGACTCAGAACTGGCATGGACAGGGGGAATCCGACTGTCTAATTTAAACAAAGCACTTTGAGCGCCGCTGGTCGGTGCTGACGCAATGTGAGTTCTGCCAAGTGCTCTGAATGTCAACGTAAAAAAAAAAACTTGGGTAAACGGTAGGAGTAACTATAACTCAATAGCTGTGTGGTCGACCTCAAATCAGCGTCGGGACCTTCTCGTGGAAAGCCACAGCTCTGCTTGTTTCCATGGGCTTCGCGCCAGCAGGTTCTTGCTTCGGCCGGCAGAAAACAGAACTTGCACAGACCGGAGGGATCCGATTGTCTAATTAAAACAGAGTTGCGAGCGCCGCTGGTCAGTGCTGACGCATTGTGATTTCTGCCCAGTGCTCTGAATGTCAACGTGAAGAAATTCAAAAAAGTCCGGGTAAATGGCAGAAGTAACTATAACTCTATACGCTGTGCGTTATGTTAGGTTAGGTTCGGGTTGGGTTTGGTCGGGTTAGGTTAGGTTAGGTTGCGTTGGGTTGGGTGAGGTTAGGTTAGGTTAGGTTAGGTTGGGTTAGGTTAGGTTAGGTTAGGTTACGTTAGGTTGGGTTGGGTCAGGTTAGGTTAGGTTAGGTAGGGTTGGTTTGGGTTAGGTTTGGTTAGGTTAGGTTGGGTTGGGTTAGGTTAGGTTGGGTTGGGTTGGGTTAGGTAAGGTAGGGTAGGGTTAGGTTAGGTTAGGTTAGATTAGGCTATGTGGTAAACGGTAGGAGTAACTATAACTCTATAAGCGTTGCGGCGCTGGTAAACGGCAGGAGTAACTATAACTCTATAAGCTGTGCGGCCGAGTCTGGACTAGCGTCGGGACCTTCCTGTGGAAAGCGAGAGCTGTGCTTGTTTCCATGGGCTTCGCGCCTGGAGGTTGTTATATTGGCCGGCAGAAAACAGCCGACTCAGAACTGGCACGGATAGGGGGAATTGGACTGTCTAATTTAAACAAAGCATTGCGAGCGCCGCTGGTCGGTGCTGACACAATGTGAGTTCTGCACAGTGCTCTTAATGTCAACGAAAAAAAATATAAAATTCGGGTAAACGGTAGGAGTAACTATAACTCAATAGCTGTGCGGTCGACCCCAAATCAGCGTCGGGACCTTCTCGTGGAAAGCCACAGCTCTGCTTGTTTCCATGGGCTTCGCGCCAGCAGGTTCTTGCTTCGGCCGGCAGAAAACAGAACTGGCACAGACCGGAGGAATCCGACTGTCTAATTAAAACAAAGAGTTGCAAGCGCCACTTGTCAGTGCTGACGCATTGTGATTTCGGCTCAGTGCTCTGAATGTCAACGTGAAGACATTCAAAAAAGCCTGGGTAAATGGCAGAAGTAACTATAACTCTATACGCTGTGCATTATGTTAGGTTAGGTTAGGGTTGGGTTTGGTCGGGTTAGGTTAGGTTATGTTGGGTTGGTTTGGGTTAGGTTAGGTTAGGTTAGGTTAGGTTAGGTTAAGTTGGGTTAGGTTAGGTTAGGTTAGGTTAGGTTGGGTTGGGTTAGGTTAGGTTAGGTTAGGTTAGGTAGGGTTGGTTTGGGTTAGGTTTGGATAGGTTAGGTTGGGGTGGGTTAGGTTAGGTTGAGTTGGGTTGGGTTAGGTTAGGTTAGGTAGGGTTGGGTTGGGTTAGGTTAGGTTATGTGGTAAACGGCAGGAGTAACAATAACTCTATAAGCGGTGCGGCCGAGCCCGGACCATCGTCGGGGCCTTCCTGTGGAAAGCCACAGCTGTGCTTGTTTCCATGGTCTTCGCGCCTGGAGGTTCTAGCTTCGGCCGGCAGAAAACAGCCGACTCAGAACTGGCACGGACAGGGGGAATCCGACGGTGTAAGTAAAACAAAGCATTGCGAGCGCCGCTGGTAGGTGCTGACGCAATCTGATTTCTGCCCAGTGCTCTGAATGTCAACGTAAAGAAATTAAAAAAAGCGCTGGTAAACGGTAGGAGTAACTATAACTCTATAAGCTGTGCGGCGCTGGTAAATGGCAGGAGTAACTATAACTCCATAAGCTGTGTGGCCGAGTCTGGACTAGCGTCGGGACCTTCCTGTGGAAAGCGAGAGCTGTGCTTGTTTCCATGGGCTTCGCGCCTGGAGGTTGTTGTATCGGCCGGCAGAAAACTGCCGTCTCAGAACTGGCACGGACAGGGGGAATCCGACTGTCTAATTTAAACAAAGCATTGCAAACGCCGCTGGTCGGTGCTGACGCAATGTGAGTTCTGCCCAGTGCTCTGAATGTCAACGTAAAAAAATAAAAAACTCGGGTAAACGGTAGGAGTAACTATAATTCAATAGCTGTGCGGTCGACCCCAAATCAGCGTCGGGACCTTCTTGTGGAAAGCCACAGCACTGCTTGTTTCCATGGGCTTCGCGCCAGCAGGTTCTTGCTTCGGCCGGCAGAAAACAGAACTGGCACAGACCGCAGGAATCCGATTGTCTAATTAAAACAAAGAGTTGTGAGCGCCGCTGGTCAGTGCTGACACATTGTGATTTCTGCCCAGTGCTCTGAAATATCAACGTGAAGAAATTCAAAAAAGTCCATGTAAATGGCAGAAGTAACTATAACTCTATACGCTGTGCGTTATGTTAGGTTAGGTTAGGGTTGGGTTTGATCGGGTTAGGTTAGGTTAGGTTGGGTTGGGTTAGGTTAGGTTAGGTTAGGTTAGGTTGGGTTAGGTTAGGTTAGGTTAGGTTGGTTTGGGTTAGGTTTGGTTAGGTTAGGTTGGGTTGGGTTAGGTTAGGTTGGGTTAGGTAGGGTTGGGTTAGGTTAGGTTATGTGGTAAACGGCAGGAGTAACAATAACTCTATAAGCGGTGCGGTCGAGCCCGGACCATCGTCGGGGCCTTCCTGTGGAAAGCCGCAGCTGTGCTTGTTTCCATGGGCTTCGCGCCTGGAGGTTCTAGCTTCGGCCGGCGGAAAACAGCCGACTCAGAACTGGCACGGAAAGGGGAAATCCGACGGTCTAAGTAAAACAAAGCATTGCGAGCGCCGTTGGTCGGTGCTGACGCAATCTGATTTCTGCCCAGTGCTCTGAATGTCAACGTAAAGAAATTAAAAAAAGATCTGGTAAACGGTAGGAGTAACTATAACTCAATGAGCGTTCGCTGGTAAACGGCAGGGGTAACTATTACTCTATAAGCTATGCGGCCGAGTCTGGACTAGCGTCGGGACCTTCCTGTGGAAAGCGAGAGCTGCGCTTGTTTCCATGGGCTTCGCGCCTGGAGGTTGTTGTATCGGCCGGCAGAAAACAGCCGATTCAGAACTGGCACGGACAGGGGGAATCCGACTATCTAATTAAAAGAAAGCATTGCGAGCGCCGCTGGTCGGTGCTGACGCAATGTGACTTCTGCCCAGTGCTCTGAATGTCAACGTAAAAAAATAAAAAACACGGGTAAACGGTAGGAGTAACTATAAGTCAATAGCTGTGCGGTCGACCCCAAATCAGCGTCGGGACCTTCTTGTGGAAAGCCACAGCTCTGCTTGTTTCCATGGGCTTCGCGACAGCAGGTTCTTGCTTCGGCCGGCAGAAAACAGAACTGGCACAGACCGGAGGAATCCGATTGTCTAATTAAAACAAAGAGTTGCGAGCGCCGCTGGTCAGTGCTGACGCATTGTGATTTCTGCCCAGTGCTCTGAATGTCAACGTGAAGAAATTAAAAAAAGCCCGGGTAAACGGCAGAAGTAACTATAACTCTATATGCTGCGCGTTGTTAGGTTAGGTTTTTGTTGGGTTGGGTGGGGTTAGGTTAGGTTAGGTTGGGTTGGGTTAGGTTAGGTTAGGTTAGGTTGGGTTAGGTTAGGTTAGGTTAGGTTGGGTTGGGTAAGGTTAGGTTAGTTTGGGTTAGGTTGGGTCAGGTTTGGTTAGGTTAGGTAGGGTTGGGTTAGGTTAGGTTGGGTTGGGTTGGGTTAGGTTAGATTAGGTAGGGTTGGGGAGGTTAGGTTAGGTTAGGTTATGTGGTAAACGGCAGGAGTAACTATAACTCTATAAGAGGTGCGGCCGAGCCCGGACTAGCGTCGGGACCTTCCTGTGGAAAGCGACAGCTGTGCTTGTTTCCATGGGCTTCGCGCCTGGAGGTTGATGTATTGGCCGGCCGAAAACAGCCGACTCAGAACTGGCACGGACAGGGGGAATCCGACTGTCTAATTTAAACAAAGCATTGCGAGCGCCGCTGGTCGGTGCTGACGCAATCTGATTTCTGCCCAGTGCTCTGAATGTCAACGTAAAGAAATTAAAAAAAGCGCTGGTAAACGGTAGGAGTAACTATAACTCTATACGCGGTGCGGTGCTGGTAAACGGCAGGAGTAACTATAACTCTATAAGCTGTGCGGCCGAGTGTGGACTGTGGACTGCCCAGTGCTCTGAATGTCAACGTAAAAAAATTAAAAAAAGCGCTGGTAAACGGTAGGAGTAACTATAACTCTATAAGCTGTGCGGCGCTGGTAAATGGCAGGAGTAACTATAACTCCATAAGCTGTGTGGCCGAGTCTGGACTAGCGTCGGGACCTTCCTGTGGAAAGCGAGAGCTGTGCTTGTTTCCATGGGCTTCGCGCCTGGAGGTTGTTATATTGGCCGGCAGAAAACAGCCGACTCAGAACTGGCACGGATAGGGGGAATCCGACTGTCTAATTTAAACACAGAATGCGAGAGCCGCTGGTCGGTGCTGACGCAATGTGAGTTCTGCCCAGTGCTCTGAATGTCAACGTAAAAAAATATAAAAATCGGGTAAACGGTAGGAGTAACTATAACTCAATAGCTGTGCGGTCGACCCCAAATCAGCGTCGGGACCTTCTCGTGGAAAGCCACAGCTCTGCTTGTTTCCATGGGCTTCGCGCCAGCAGGTTCTTGCTTCGGCCGGCAGAAAACAGAACTGGCACAGACCGGAGGAATCCGACTGTCTAATTAAAACAGAGTTGCGAGCGCCACTTGCCAGTGCTGACGCATTGTGATTTCTGCTCAGTGCTCTGAATGTCAACGTGAAGACATTCAAAAAAGCCCTTGGAAATGGCAGAAGTAACTATAACTCTATACGCTGTGCGTTATGTTAGGTTAGTTTAGGGTTGGGTTTGGTCGGGTTAGGTTAGGTTAGGTTAGGTTGGGTTAGGTTAGGTTAGGTTAGGTTGGGTTGGGTTAGGTTAGGTTAGGTTAGGTGAGGTAGGGTTGGTTTGGGTTAGGTTTGGTTAGGTTAGGTTGGGTTGGGTTAGCTTAGGTTAGGTAGGGTTGGGTTAGGTTAGGTTGGGTTGGGTTGGGTTAGGTTAGATTAGGTAGGGTTGGGGAGGTTAGGTTAAGTTAGGTTATGTGGTAAACGGCAGGAGTAACAATAACTCTATAAGCGGTGCGGCCGAGCCCGGACGAGCGTCAGGACCTTCCTGTGGAAAGCCACAGCTGTGCTTGTTTCCATTGGCTTCGCGCCTGGAGGTTCTAGCTGCGGCCGGCAGAAAACAGCCGACTCCGAATTGGCACGGACAGGGGGAATCCGACGGTCTAAGTAAAACAAAGCATTGCGAGCGCCGCTGGTCAGTGCTGACGCATTGTGATTTCTGCCCAGTGCTCTGAATGTCAACGTGAAGAAATTCAAAAAAGCCCGTGTAAACGGCAGAAGTAACTATAACTCTATATGCTGTGCGTTATGTTAGGTTAGGTTATTGTTGGGTTGGGTGGGGTTAGGTTAGGTTAGGTTGGGTTGGGTTAGGTTAGGTTAGGTAAGGTTAGGTTAGGTTGGGTTAGGTTAGGTTAGGTTGGGTTGGGTTAGGTTAGGTTAGGTTGGGTTAGGTTGGGTTAGGTTTGGTTAGGTTAGGTAGGGTTGGGTTAGGTTAGGTTGGGTTGGGTTGGGTTAGGTTAGATTAGGTAGGGTTGGGGAGGTTAGGTTAAGTTAGGTTATGTGGTAAACGGCAGGAGTAACTATAACTCTATAAGCGGTGCGGCCGAGCTCGGACTAGCGTCGGGACCTTCCTGTGGAAAGCGACAGCTGTGCTTGTTTCCATGGGGTTCGCGTCTGGAGGTTCTAGCTTCGGCCGGCAGAAAACAGCCGACTCAGAACTGGCACGGACAGGGGGAATCCGACTATCTTGTTAAAGCAAAGCATTGCGAGCTCCGCTGGTAGGTGCTGACGCACTGTGATTTCTGCCCAGTGCTCTTAATGTCAACGTAGAAAAAAAAGCGCAGGTAAACGGCAATAGTAACTATATCTCTATAAGCGGTGCGGCCGAGCCCGGACTAGCGTCAGGACCTTCCTGTGGAAAGCCACAGCTGTGCTTGTTTCCATTGGCTTCGCGCCTGGAGGTTCTAGCTGCGGCCGGCAGAAAACAGCCGACTCAGAACTGGCACGGACAGGGGGAATCCGACGGTCTAAGTAAAACAAAGCATTGCGAGCGCCGCTGGTCGGTGCTGACGCAATCTGATTTCTGCCCAGTGCTCTGAATGACAACGTAAAGAAATTTAAAAAAGAGCTGGTAAACGGTAGGAGTAACTATAACTCTATAAACGATGCGGCGCTGGTAAACGGCAGGAGTAACTATAACTCTATAAGCTGTGCGGCCGAGTCTGGACTTGCGTCGGGACCTTCCTGTGGAAAGCCACAGCTGTGCTTGTTTCCATTGGCTTCGCGCCTGGAGGTTCTAGATTCGGCCGGCAGAAAACAGCTGACTCAGAACTGGCACGGACAGGGGGAATCCGACTGTCTAATTTAAACAAAGCACTTTGAGCGCCGCTGGTCGGTGCTGACGCAATGTGAGTTCTGCCAAGTGCTCTGAATGTCAACGTAAAAAAAAAACTTGGGTAAACGGTAGGAGTAACCATAACTCAATAGCTGTGTGGTCGACCTCAAATCAGCGTCGGGACCTTCTCGTGGAAAGCCACAGCTCTGCTTGTTTCCATGGGCTTCGCGCCAGCAGGTTCTTGCTTCGGCCGGCAGAAAACAGAACTTGCACAGACCGGAGGGATCCGATTGTCTAATTAAAACAGAGTTGCGAGCGCCGCTGGTCAGTGCTGACGCATTGTGATTTCTGCCCAGTGCTCTGAATGTCAACGTGAAGAAATTCAAAAAAGTCCGGGTAAATGGCAGAAGTAACTATAACTCTATACGCTGTGCGTTATGTTAGGTTAGGTTCGGGTTGGGTTTGGTCGGGTTAGGTTAGGTTAGGTTGCGTTGGGTTGGGTGAGGTTAGGTTAGGTTAGGTTAGGTTGGGTTAGGTTAGGTTAGGTTAGGTTACGTTAGGTTGGGTTGGGTCAGGTTAGGTTAGGTTAGGTAGGGTTGGTTTGGGTTAGGTTTGGTTAGGTTAGGTTGGGTTGGGTTAGGTTAGGTTGGGTTGGGTTGGGTTAGGTAAGGTAGGGTAGGGTTAGGTTAGGTTAGATTAGGCTATGTGGTAAACGGTAGGAGTAACTATAACTCTATAAGCGTTGCGGCGCTGGTAAACGGCAGGAGTAACTATAACTCTATAAGCTGTGCGGCCGAGTCTGGACTAGCGTCGGGACCTTCCTGTGGAAAGCGAGAGCTGTGCTTGTTTCCATGGGCTTCGCGCCTGGAGGTTGTTATATTGGCCGGCAGAAAACAGCGGACTCAGAACTGGCACGGACAGGGGGAATCCGACGGTGTAAGTAAAACAAAGCATTGCGAGCGCCGCTGGTAGGTGCTGACGCAATCTGATTTCTGCCCAGTGCTCTGAATGTCAACGTAAAGAAATTAAAAAAAGCGCTGGTAAACGGTAGGAGTAACTATAACTCTATAAGCTGTGCGGCGCTGGTAAATGGCAGGAGTAACTATAACTCCATAAGCTGTGTGGCCGAGTCTGGACTAGCGTCGGGACCTTCCTGTGGAAAGCGAGAGCTGTGCTTGTTTCCATGGGCTTCGCGCCTGGAGGTTGTTGTATCGGCCGGCAGAAAACAGCCGTCTCAGAACTGGCACGGACAGGGGGAATCCGACTGTCTAATTTAAACAAAGCATTGCAAACGCCGCTGGTCGGTGCTGACGCAATGTGAGTTCTGCCCAGTGCTCTGAATGTCAACGTAAAAAAATAAAAAACTCGGGTAAACGGTAGGAGTAACTATATTTCAATAGCTGTGCGGTCGACCCCAAATCAGCGTCGGGACCTTCTTGTGGAAAGCCACAGCACTGCTTGTTTCCATGGGCTTCGCGCCAGCAGGTTCTTGCTTCGGCCGGCAGAAAACAGAACTGGCACAGACCGCAGGAATCCGATTGTCTAATTAAAACAAAGAGTTGTGAGCGCCGCTGGTCAGTGCTGACGCATTGTGATTTCTGCCCAGTGCTCTGAATGTCAACGTGAAGAAATTCAAAAAAGTCCATGTAAATGGCAGAAGTAACTATAACTCTATACGCTGTGCGTTATGTTAGGTTAGGTTAGGGTTGGGTTTGATCGGGTTAGGTTAGGTTAGGTTGGGTTGGGTTAGGTTAGGTTAGGTTAGGTTAGGTTTGGTTAGGTTAGGTTAGGTTAGGTTAGGTTAGGTTGGTTTGGGTTAGGTTTGGTTAGGTTAGGTTGGGTTGGGTTAGGTTAGGTTGGGTTAGGTAGGGTTGGGTTAGGTTAGGTTACGTGGTAAACGGCAGGAGTAACAATAACTCTATAAGCGGTGCGGTCGAGCCCGGACCATCGTCGGGGCCTTCCTGTGGAAAGCCACAGCTGTGCTTGTTTCCATGGGCTTCGCGCCTGGAGGTTCTAGCTTCGGCCGGCGGAAAACAGCCGACTCAGAACTGGCACGGAAAGGGGAAATCCGACGGTCTAAGTAAAACAAAGCATTGCGAGCGCCGTTGGTCGGTGCTGACGCAATCTGATTTCTGCCCAGTGCTCTGAATGTCAACGTAAAGAAATTAAAAAAAGATCTGGTAAACGGTAGGAGTAACTATAACTCAATGAGCGTTCGCTGGTAAACGGCAGGAGTAACTATTACTCTATAAGCTGTGCGGCCGAGTCTGGACTAGCGTCGGGACCTTCCTGTGGAAAGCGAGAGCTGTGCTTGTTTCCATGGGCTTCGCGCCTGGAGGTTGTTATATTGGCCGGCAGAAAACAGCCGACACAGAACTGGCACGGATAGGGGGAATCCGACTGTCTAATTTAAACAAAGCATTGCGAGCGCCGCTGGTCGGTGCTGACGCAATGTGAGTTCTGCCCAGTGCTCTGAATGTCAACGTAAAAAAATATAAAACTCGGGTAAACGGTAGGAGTAACTATAACTCAATAGCTGTGCGGTCGACCCCAAATCAGCGTCGGGACCTTCTCGTGGAAAGCCACAGCTCTGCTTGTTTCCATGGGCTTCGCGCCAGCAGGTTCTTGCTTCGGCCGGCAGAAAACAGAACTGGCACAGACCGGAGGAATCCGACTGTCTAATTAAAACAAAGAGTTGCGAGCGCCGCTTGTCAGTGCTGACGCATTGTGATTTCTGCTCAGTGCTCTGAATGTCAACGTGAAGACATTAAAAAAAGCCCGGGTAAATGGCAGAAGTAACTATAACTCTATACGCTGTGCGTTATGTTAGGTTAGGTTAGGGTTAGGTTTGGTCGGGTTAGGTTACGTTAGGTTGGGTTGGTTTGGGTTAGGTTAGGTTAGGTTAGGTTAGGTTAAGTTGGGTTAGGTTAGGTTAGGTTAGGTTAGGTTGGGTTGGGTTAGGTTAGGTTAGGTTAGGTTAGGTAGGGTTGGTTTGGGTTAGGTTTGGTTAGGTTAGGTTGGGTTGGGTGAGGTTAGGTTGGGTTGGGTTGGGTTAGGTTAGGTTAGGTAGGGTTGGGTTAGGTTAGGTTATGTGGTAAACGGCAGGAGTAACAATAACTCTATAAGCTGTTGTGAAATGGTTTATTGTTCAGCAGCGATTTAGATATAGCACTTCACTGTCCACCAAGTTCGCGCATCACAGTTCCCGCAGCACCAACAACCCAGTCCCGTTGGTCCCGTCGACCCGCACACAGCACCCGTCTACACCACCATCGCACTCCGCCATACTCTGTTGATGTTCCTGCCGCTCCGATCTCCGGTGGGCTCCCTCCGCTTGATCGCGATGCCACTGCTGATCTGCGGATGGGCTCTGCCCCCTCACAATTCTCCCCCCCTTAATCCGTGCATGAGGGCTTCCACGGGGGGTTGTACATGGCAAGTTGGTCTGCGTTTGCCAACCCTTTGTTTCCCTGTGAGGGGATCTTTGAGGGCATACGTGTTTTGCCCTACACGGGCAGTCACCACGAAGGGGCCTAGCCGTCTGGGTGCAAGCTTTGCGGTGAAGCCTGTCCGTGCATTGCTCAAAGGGTGAGCAGTGCGAAGCACGAGGTCTCCTGCCCTGAAGGCAAACGGTCTACGTGTCCTGTTGTACTGTCGCTGCTGGAGCTCCCTAGCGTGGTCTTGATGCTGTTTGGCCATTTCAAGAGCATCTTGTAGGTAGATCTCCAGCTCCGCTGCCAGTGCATGAGAAGCGGATGACGAGGTGTGCTCACTGCTCAGCTGCTGGCGCTCAGCCCAAGGTGTTCGCAGCTCCCGTCCATAGCACAGGAATGCAGGAGTGAAGCCTGTGACCACGCTCTCTGTGGTGCGCATAGCAAAAGCTACTTCTGGCAGTCTCTTGTCCCAGTCTCGGTGAGATGCACAGTAGTTGACGATGGATTGCTTGACCGTGGCATTGTGCCGCTCCACTGGCTGGCCTGCTGGTCTGTAGGGCACAGTGTGTCTCTCGCCAATGCCCCAATGCTTGAGGACTCCTTTCCAGAGTTTGCTGACAAATGGCTTGCCGTTGTCGCTGGAGATGGCACTGGGTGTACCATGACGACAGAAAACTTCGACCATTTTGTCAATGATAGCCTTGGAGGTTGGTGCTCGGAGAGGGAATAGCTCGACAAATTTTGTGAATGTGTCGAGCACAACCAAGATGTACTTGTGCTGCCGAGGCGTTGAAGGCAGTGGCCCAATGAGGTCCACGCTGAGTTGCTGCATGGGTTGTGTCGCCCAAGTGCTGTCCATGAGGCCCTTTGGCTTCTGTCGGTCCGGCTTGAACCTCTGACACTGCTGGCAGGCTCTGACATAGCGAGATGTGTCCGAGCGGAGGCCTAATCACATAAAACGGCTCCGGATCCGCCTCAGGGTTTTGAACAACCCTGGATGGGCGCTAAGTGGGTGGTCATGTTCCATTTGGAGAACTAGGGCCCTCAAGTGTTGTGGCAGCCAAACAACCCGCTTCAGACCTGCTGTGTAGTAGAGAAGTCCCTCCGGTGATACAGAGCTGTCCTGAGCTAAATCTCGGATGCGTTTCGCCTCCTTGGTGTCATCAGGCAAGCACCCCGTCTGAAGATACACTAGCAAGAGCTGCAGCAATGGGTCTTTCTGCTGTTCTGCCACAAGTTTGTCCGGCTCGGAAAGCACAGAGGTGTCAGTCGAGCTTACCAGGGCAGCCTCTTCCAAGATGATGGTCGGCGGTGGCTCTGGTGTTTCAATGGGGAACCAGTCCTCGGCTATGCCAGGCGGCGTTGGGTCAGGAGAGCCGGTCGGGACCCGGCTCAGCGCGTCGGCCGGTATGTTGGCACGGCCTCTATGGTGCCTGATCACGCAATTAAGACCCTGTAGTCTCAGAACCCACCTCCGTACTCTGCATGATGTTTGCTCCGTGCTGAACATCCATGCCAAGGATGCATGGTCGCAGTGAACCTCAAAGGAGGAGAACTCTATGTAAGGCCGGAATTTATCAACTGCCCACACCACGGCCAAACATTCCCACTCCTGAACAGTGTAGTTCCTCACTGCCGTGGTGAGAGTCCTGCTAATGAAGGACACTGGTCTGAGTTGGCCATTCACCTCCTGCAGCAAGACTGCTGCGATTCCTGTGCCGCTGGCATCAGTCTCAATGATGAAAGGCCGGTTCAGATCTGGCAGGGCTACAACAACATCACTGGCCAGCGTTTCCCTCAACTCCTGAAAGGACTGCACTTGTGAATGCCCCCAGCTCCAGTGCGTACCTTTTTTGAGGAGCGTTGTGAGAGGCCTTGCTTTGTCTGAGAAGTGGGGTATGAAGTTCCTGTAGTAACCCACTAGTCCTAGGAACCTCTGGAGTTCCTTGACTGTTTTGGGCTCTGGGAAGTCTGAAACAGCCTGTACTTTGTCTGGATCTGGACGGCAGTTCCCAGGAGAAATAACGTGACCCAGGAACTTCAGTGACTGCTTACAGAGGGACACCTTAGCTGGATTGATCGTAAGATTTGCTGCTTCAATCCTGCGTAGCACCTCTGAGATGTGCTCGAGGTGCTCTGCAAATGTGTTGGAGTAGACCAGTACATCATCCAGGAATGCCATACAATAGTGGTGCTTAATGCCCTCCAAGACCTTGTCCATTAAGGCCTGAAATGTTGCTGAACCACCTGCAACGCCAAAAGGCATCCTTTCAAACTGGAACATGCCCTTGTGGCATATAAAAGCAGTCTTAGGCCGATCTTCAAGAGCAATGGGAACCTGAAAGAATCCCTGGGACAGGTCCAGGCTCGTGAACCACTTGGCTTGACCTAGCTGTGCGAGCACCCAGTCAGTACGGGGCATAGGGTGCACGGGCACTTTGGTTCTTGCATTTAGTGCCCTGTAGTCAACAGCCACCCTGTAGCCACCTGTTTTCTTGCCCACCAGAACAGGCGCGCTAGCCCATGGCCCCGTGCATGGTTCGATGAGATCTTGGCTCAACAATTCATCCACACCCTGATCAAGAATCTCTTTTTTGCGGCCATTGGCAGGGCGTAGCTTGCAGCGTACGGGGGAATGTGACCCAGTGTCGATGTTGTGCACCATTAGTGTTGTACAACCTGGTTGTGCAGTGAACAGATGCCCAAAATCATGTAGGAGCTTCTGCAGTTGTGCCTCATCTGCCACGTCACCATCAGCTGCACTGTGGGACTCTTGCAGTTCAGTATCCTCTTGCTGTGTGGCAAACAGTACCGCGAATGGTTCTGTCAGGTCTAGGTCGTCTTCACGATCCATTTCACTGCTGCGGCCCCGCGAAGTGACCACGGGCATGGGCTCTGTAGCAATTTGCCGGGCCTGTGGTGGTTTGTCAAACTTTACAACTGGCTGTGGGTCAATGCCCAGGGTCCAGCCCCCTAAGCCCATGTGCAAGGAAATGTTGGCAACTGCCAGAAAGTCTCGTCCAAGCACAACGTCGTGGCATAACTCTGGCATGAACAGAAAATGCTGTTTCCTCGAACCGCCTTCCCACTTAATGCGGCACCGCACTGCTTGAGCCGTCTCCGACCATCCTTTTGCCAGGCGAAGCGTGCGCTTTGCCTCTCTGATGGTAGCCCCCGATAGCTTGGCAGCACTTAAGGCCCGCGCATTCATCAGGCTGACACTAGCCCCTGTGTCTAGCAGCACATAAAAGGCAGTTTGCCCAACCAGAATCTCCAGCAACGGTTCTCTGCCCCCAGCTGTCGCCAGTACTTGGAGGGACGATGCGTAGCTGCTTGCCGGAGGGGCAGCTACGCCTGCCCGTTTCCCGGGCAATCCGCTTGCCTGTGGCCTGGGCGGTTGCAGCTGAAGCACCGCGAACGAGTCGCACAGGCCCGGGCCATGTGGCCCCATCCGCCACACCGGTGGCATTTCACCTCGCCTGCTCCTGGGTTGCCTCGGGGTGGAGGTCCTGGTTGCCTAGGAGGTGTGCCGCCGTGGTAGTAGCCCTGTGGCCCCGGCGGGGCCAGGCGACGCGGTCTTCCTCCGGGTGCCTGCTGTGGTGGGAGGCTTTGCAGTCCGCTGGCTGTTGGCAGCGAAAGATGCGGCTCCGGTGTCTGACCAGAGGCCATCACTGCAGTCGGCTGGAGCGACCACATGTACGGCGTCGAGACATTTGGCATGGCCGCCACGTTAGTGCAGGGCGCACAGCCAGCAAACGCAAGGTCAGCGGCTGCCTGCGTGCTTCTTGGCGGCGGCGGTGCTGAGGCCATGCCACGCCCGTTCCATGATGGGCCCTGCCGCCGCAGCCATGTCCTTCAGACTAGTGAAAGTCATCCCCGCTGTCAAATCCTGGAATGTAGGGTGCATTTGTCGGCAGACCCTCTCCACCTTGTCCGCTTCCGGGACGGATTCGCCGATGCGGTCATAGTATTCCGCGATCACGTGGATGAAACGCTTTAAATTTTCGGAAGGGTGCTGCGTTCGCTGGTCGAGCTCAGCCTTTAGTTTGGACTTGTAGTCCACACCCGCGAACTCGGCCTCGAACGCCGCCGTGAACGCGCTCCATTCCGAGAATCCCCCAACAAAGCGCCACCATTGTTTGGCCGTGCCGTCCAACGCCGCTGGCAGCAGCTGCACCCGGCTCTCCGTGGGGATGCCGCACACGTCGCAGTATTCTTTGTAGCGCTCAAGGAATTCTCTTGGCGACTGTCCGTCCTCATAGCCAACGAATCTGGGGAGTGCGATGGGAGCACCTTTGAGGTTCAGAGAGTCGTGGCCAGCGTGGCTGAGAGGCCTAGCTGGCGCAGGCACTCCTGTGATGGTGGCGGTGGCATCGTCCGCTGACGGGGCCGCGAATAGCAAGTTGCGAATTTGCGCGGCAAGGCGCTCCAGTTCTATCGGTGTGCCCGACGTGCTGTCCCGTAGCTGCTGTAGTAATTCGGGTGGAATTAACGGCGCTGGTGGCGTTGCTTCCGAGCCGTCGATGTTATTCATGGTGGCCGGCGACCGGACGAGCCCCCACTTGTTGTGAAATGCTTTATTGTTCAGCAGCGATTTAGATATAGCACTTCACTGTCCACCAAGTTCGCGCATCACAGTTCCCGCAGCACCAACAACCCAGTCCCGTTGGTCCCGTCGACCCGCACACAGCACCCGTCTACACCACCATCGCACTCCGCCATACTCTGTTGATGTTCCTGCCGCTCCGATCTCCGGTGGGCTCCCTCCGCTTGATCGCGATGCCACTGCTGATCTGCGGATGGGCTCCCGCCCCCTCACAAAGCGGTGCGGCCGAGCCCGGACCATCGTCGGGGCCTTCCTGTGGAAAGCCACAGCTGTGCTTGTTTCCATGGGCTTCGCGCCTGGAGGTTCTAGCTTCGGCCGGCAGAAAACAGCCGACTCAGACCTGGCACGGACAGGGGGAATCCGACGGTGTAAGTAAAACAAAGCATTGCGAGCGCCGCTGGTAGGTGCTGACGCAATGTGATTTCTGCCCAGTGCTCTGAATGTCAACGTAAAGAAATTAAGAAAAGCGCTGGTAAACGGTAGGAGTAACTATAACTCTAAACGCGGTGCGGTGCTAGTAAATGGCAGAAGTAACTATAACTCTATATGCTGTGCGTTATGTTAGTTTAGGTTATTGTTGGGTTGGGTGGGGTTAGGTTAGGTTAGGTTGGGTTGGGTTAGCTTAGGTTAGGTTAGGTTAGGTTAGGTTGGGTTAGGTTAGGTTAGGTTAGGTTAGGATAGGTTAGGTTGGGTTGGGTTAGGTTAGGTTAGGTTGGGTTAGGTTGGGTTAGATTTGGTTAGGTTAGGTAGGGTTGGGTTAGGTTAGGTTGGGTTGGGTTGGGTTAGGTTAGATTAGGTAGGGCTGGGGAGGTTAGGTTAGGTTAGGTTATGTGGTAAACGGCAGGAGTAACTATAACTCTATAAGCGGTGCGGCCGAGCCCGGACTAGCGTCGGGACCTTCCTGTGGAAAGCGACAGCTGTGCTTGTTTCCATGGGGTTCGCGCCTGGAGGTTCTAGCTTCGGCCGGCAGAAAACAGCCGACTCAGAACTGGCACGGACAGGGGGAATCCGACTATCTTGTTAAAACAAAGCATTGCGAGCTCCGCTGGTAGGTGCTGACGCACTGTGATTTCTGCCCAGTGCTCTTAATGTCAACGTAGAAAAAAAGCGCAGGTAAACTATATCTCTATAAGCGGTGCGGCCGAGCCCGGACCAGCGTCAGGACCTTCCTGTGGAAAGCCACAGCTGTGCTTGTTTCCATTGGCTTCGCGCCTGGAGGTTCTAGCTTCGGCCGGCAGAAAACAGCCGACTCAGAACTGGCACGGACAGGGGGAATCCGACGATCTAAGTAAAACAAAGCATTGCGAGCGCCGCTGGTCGGTACTGACGCAATCTGATTTCTGCCCAGTGCTCTGAATGTCAACGTAAAAAAATTAAAAAAAGAGCTGGTAAACGGTAGGAGTAACTATAACTCTATAAGCGGTGCGGCGCTGGTAAACGGCAGGAGTAACTATAACTCTATAAGCTGTGCGGCCGAGTCTGGACTAGCGTCGGGACCTTCCTGTGGAAAGCGAGACCTGTGCTTGTTTCCATGGGCTTCGCGCCTGGAGGTTGTTATATTGGCCGGCAGAAAACAGCCGACTCAGAACTGGCACGGATAGGGTTCCCCCTATCCGTGCCAGTTCTAATTTAAACAAAGCATTGCGAGCGCCGCTGGTCGGTGCTGACGCAATGTGAGTTCTGCCCAGTGCTCTGAATGTCAACGTGAAGAAATTCAAAAAATACTGGGTAAACGGCAGAAGTAACTATAACTCTATATGCTGTGCATTATGTTAGGTTAGGTTGGGTTAGGTTAGGTTAGGTTAGGTTAGGTTAGGTTAGGTTAGGTTAGGTTAGGTTTAGGTTAGGTTCGGTTAGGTTAGGTTAGGTTAGGTTATGTTAGGTTAGGTTAGGTTAGGTTAGGTTAGGTTAGGTTAGGTTAGGTTAGGTTAGGTTGGGTTGGGTTGGGTTGGGTTGGGTTGGGTTGGGTTGGGTTGGGTTGGGTTGGATTGGGTTGGGTTGGGTTAGGTTAGGTTAGGTTAGGTTAGGTTAGGTTAGGTTAGGTTAGGTTAGGTTAGGTTAGGTTAGGTTAGGTTGGGTTGGGTTGGGTTGGGTTGGGTTGGGTTGGGTTGGGTTAGGTTAGGTTAGGTTAGGTTAGGTTAGGTTAGGTTAGGTTAGGTTAGGTTAGGTTAGGTTAGGTTAGGTTAAGTTAGGTTAGGTTAGGTTAGGTTAGGTTAGGTTAGGTTAGGTTAGGTTGGGTTAGGTTAGGTTAGGTTAGGTTAGGTTAGGTTAGGTTAGGTTGGGTTGGGTTAGATTAGGTTAGGTTAGGTTAGGTTGGGTTAGGTTAGGTTAGGTTAGGTTAGGTTAGGTTAGGTTGGGTTGGGTTAGGTTAGGTTAGGTTAGGTTGGGTTGGGTTAGGTTAGGTTAGGTTAGGTTAGGTTATGTTAGGTTAGGTTAGGTTAGGTTAGGTTAGGTTAGGTTAGGTTAGGTTAGGTTAGGTTAGGTTAGGTTAGGTTAGGTTGGGTTGGGTTGCGTTGGGTTGGGTTGGGTTGGGTTGGGTTGGGTTGGGTTGGGTTGGGTTGGTTTGGGTTGGGTTGGGTTGGGTTAGGTTAGGTTAGGTTAGGTTAGGTTAGGTTAGGTTAGGTTAGGTTAGGTTAGGTTAGGTTAGGTTGGGTTGGGTAAGGTTAGGTTAGTTTGGGTTAGGTTGGGTCAGGTTTGGTTAGGTTAGGTAGGGTTGGGTTAGGTTAGGTTGGGTTGGGTTGGGTTGGGTTAGGTTAGGTTAGGTTAGGTTGGGTTGGGTAAGGTTAGGTTAGTTTGGGTTAGGTTGGGTCAGGTTTGGTTAGGTTAGGTAGGGTTGGGTTAGGTTAGGTTGGGTTGGGTTGAGTTAGGTTAGATTAGGTAGGGTTGGGGAGGTTAGGTTAGGTTAGGTTATGTGGTAAACGGCAGGAGTAACTATAACTCTTTAAGCGGTGCGGCCGAGCCCGGACTAGCGTCGGGACCTTCCTGTGGAAAGCAACAGCTGTGCTTGTTTCCATGGAAACAAGCGAGACCTGTGCTTGTTTCCATGGGCTTCGCGCCTGGAGGTTGTTATATTGGCCGGCAGAAAACAGCCGATTCAGAACTGGCACGGATAGGGTTCCCCCTATCCGTGCCAGTTCTGAGTCTAATTTAAACAAAGCATTGCGAGCGCCGCTGGTCGGTGCTGACGCAATGTGAGTTCTGCCCAGTGCTCTGAATGTCAACGTGAAGAAATTCAAAAAATACTGGGTAAACGGCAGAAGTTACTATAACTCTATATGCTGTGCGTTATGTTAGGTTAGGTTATTGTTGGGTTGGGTGGGGTTAGGTTAGGTTAGGTTGGGTTGGGTTAGGTTAGGTTAGGTTAGGTTAGGTTAGGTTGGGTTAGGTTAGGTTAGGTTGGGTTGGGTTAGGTTAGGTTAGGTTGGGTTAGGTTGGGTTAGGTTTGGTTAGGTTAGGTAGGGTTGGGTTAGGTTAGGTTGGGTTGGGTTGGGTTAGGTTAGATTAGGTAGGGTTGGGGAGGTTAGGTTAAGTTAGGTTATGTGGTAAACGGCAGGAGTAACTATAACTCTATAAGCGGTGCGGCCGAGCTCGGACTAGCGTCGGGACCTTCCTGTGGAAAGCGACAGCTGTGCTTGTTTCCATGGGGTTCGCGCCTGGAGGTTCTAGCTTCGGCCGGCAGAAAACAGCCGACTCAGAACTGGCACGGACAGGGGGAATCCGACTATCTTGTTAAAGCAAAGCATTGCGAGCGCCGCTGGTCGGTGCTGACGCAATCTGATTTCTGCCCAGTGCTCTGAATGTCAACGTAAAGAAATTTAAAAAAGAGCTGGTAAACGGTAGGAGTAACTATAACTCTATAAACGATGCGGCGCTGGTAAACGGCAGGAGTAACTATAACTCTATAAGCTGTGCGGCCGAGTCTGGACTTGCGTCGGGACCTTCCTGTGGAAAGCCACAGCTGTGCTTGTTTCCATTGGCTTCGCGCCTGGAGGTTCTAGATTCGGCCGGCAGAAAACAGCTGACTCAGAACTGGCACGGACAGGGGGAATCCGACTGTCTAATTTAAACAAAGCACTTTGAGCGCCGCTGGTCGGTGCTGACGCAATGTGAGTTCTGCCAAGTGCTCTGAATGTCAACGTAAAAAAAAAACTTGGGTAAACGGTAGGAGTAACTATAACTCAATAGCTGTGTGGTCGACCTCAAATCAGCGTCGGGACCTTCTCGTGGAAAGCCACAGCTCTGCTTGTTTCCATGGGCTTCGCGCCAGCAGGTTCTTGCTTCGGCCGGCAGAAAACAGAACTGGCACAGACCGGAGGGATCCGATTGTCTAATTAAAACAGAGTTGCGAGCGCCGCTGGTCAGTGCTGACGCATTGTGATTTCTGCCCAGTGCTCTGAATGTCAATGTGAAGAAATTCAAAAAAGTCCGGGTAAATGGCAGAAGTAACTATAACTCTATACGCTGTGCGTTATGTTAGGTTAGGTTCGGGTTGGGTTTGGTCGGGTTAGGTTAGGTTAGGTTGCGTTGGGTTGGGTGAGGTTAGGTTAGGTTGGGTTAGGTTAGGTTAGGTTAGGTTAGGTTAGGTTAGGTTAGGTTAGGTTAGGTTAGGTTGGGTTGGGTTGGGTTGGGTTGGGTTGGGTTGGGTTGGGTTGGATTGGGTTGGGTTGGGTTAGGTTAGGTTAGGTTAGGTTAGGTTAGGTTAGGTTAGGTTAGGTTAGGTTAGGTTAGGTTAGGTTAGGTTGGGTTGGGTTGGGTTGGGTTGGGTTGGGTTGGGTTGGGTTAGGTTAGGTTAGGTTAGGTTAGGTTAGGTTAGGTTAGGTTAGGTTAGGTTAGGTTAGGTTAGGTTAGGTTAAGTTAGGTTAGGTTAGGTTAGGTTAGGTTAGGTTAGGTTAGGTTAGGTTGGGTTAGGTTAGGTTAGGTTAGGTTAGGTTAGGTTAGGTTAGGTTGGGTTGGGTTAGATTAGGTTAGGTTAGGTTAGGTTGGGTTAGGTTAGGTTAGGTTAGGTTAGGTTAGGTTAGGTTGGGTTGGGTTAGGTTAGGTTAGGTTAGGTTGGGTTGGGTTAGGTTAGGTTAGGTTAGGTTAGGTTATGTTAGGTTAGGTTAGGTTAGGTTAGGTTAGGTTAGGTTAGGTTAGGTTAGGTTAGGTTAGGTTAGGTTAGGTTAGGTTGGGTTGGGTTGCGTTGGGTTGGGTTGGGTTGGGTTGGGTTGGGTTGGGTTGGGTTGGGTTGGTTTGGGTTGGGTTGGGTTGGGTTAGGTTAGGTTAGGTTAGGTTAGGTTAGGTTAGGTTAGGTTAGGTTAGGTTAGGTTAGGTTAGGTTAGGTTAGGTTAGGTTGGGTTGGGTAAGGTTAGGTTAGTTTGGGTTAGGTTGGGTCAGGTTTGGTTAGGTTAGGTAGGGTTGGGTTAGGTTAGGTTGGGTTGGGTTGGGTTGGGTTAGGTTAGGTTAGGTTAGGTTGGGTTGGGTAAGGTTAGGTTAGTTTGGGTTAGGTTGGGTCAGGTTTGGTTAGGTTAGGTAGGGTTGGGTTAGGTTAGGTTGGGTTGGGTTGAGTTAGGTTAGATTAGGTAGGGTTGGGGAGGTTAGGTTAGGTTAGGTTATGTGGTAAACGGCAGGAGTAACTATAACTCTTTAAGCGGTGCGGCCGAGCCCGGACTAGCGTCGGGACCTTCCTGTGGAAAGCAACAGCTGTGCTTGTTTCCATGGAAACAAGCGAGACCTGTGCTTGTTTCCATGGGCTTCGCGCCTGGAGGTTGTTATATTGGCCGGCAGAAAACAGCCGATTCAGAACTGGCACGGATAGGGTTCCCCCTATCCGTGCCAGTTCTGAGTCTAATTTAAACAAAGCATTGCGAGCGCCGCTGGTCGGTGCTGACGCAATGTGAGTTCTGCCCAGTGCTCTGAATGTCAACGTGAAGAAATTCAAAAAATACTGGGTAAACGGCAGAAGTTACTATAACTCTATATGCTGTGCGTTATGTTAGGTTAGGTTATTGTTGGGTTGGGTGGGGTTAGGTTAGGTTAGGTTGGGTTGGGTTAGGTTAGGTTAGGTTAGGTTAGGTTAGGTTGGGTTAGGTTAGGTTAGGTTGGGTTGGGTTAGGTTAGGTTAGGTTGGGTTAGGTTGGGTTAGGTTTGGTTAGGTTAGGTAGGGTTGGGTTAGGTTAGGTTGGGTTGGGTTGGGTTAGGTTAGATTAGGTAGGGTTGGGGAGGTTAGGTTAAGTTAGGTTATGTGGTAAACGGCAGGAGTAACTATAACTCTATAAGCGGTGCGGCCGAGCTCGGACTAGCGTCGGGACCTTCCTGTGGAAAGCGACAGCTGTGCTTGTTTCCATGGGGTTCGCGCCTGGAGGTTCTAGCTTCGGCCGGCAGAAAACAGCCGACTCAGAACTGGCACGGACAGGGGGAATCCGACTATCTTGTTAAAGCAAAGCATTGCGAGCGCCGCTGGTCGGTGCTGACGCAATCTGATTTCTGCCCAGTGCTCTGAATGTCAACGTAAAGAAATTTAAAAAAGAGCTGGTAAACGGTAGGAGTAACTATAACTCTATAAACGATGCGGCGCTGGTAAACGGCAGGAGTAACTATAACTCTATAAGCTGTGCGGCCGAGTCTGGACTTGCGTCGGGACCTTCCTGTGGAAAGCCACAGCTGTGCTTGTTTCCATTGGCTTCGCGCCTGGAGGTTCTAGATTCGGCCGGCAGAAAACAGCTGACTCAGAACTGGCACGGACAGGGGGAATCCGACTGTCTAATTTAAACAAAGCACTTTGAGCGCCGCTGGTCGGTGCTGACGCAATGTGAGTTCTGCCAAGTGCTCTGAATGTCAACGTAAAAAAAAAACTTGGGTAAACGGTAGGAGTAACTATAACTCAATAGCTGTGTGGTCGACCTCAAATCAGCGTCGGGACCTTCTCGTGGAAAGCCACAGCTCTGCTTGTTTCCATGGGCTTCGCGCCAGCAGGTTCTTGCTTCGGCCGGCAGAAAACAGAACTGGCACAGACCGGAGGGATCCGATTGTCTAATTAAAACAGAGTTGCGAGCGCCGCTGGTCAGTGCTGACGCATTGTGATTTCTGCCCAGTGCTCTGAATGTCAATGTGAAGAAATTCAAAAAAGTCCGGGTAAATGGCAGAAGTAACTATAACTCTATACGCTGTGCGTTATGTTAGGTTAGGTTCGGGTTGGGTTTGGTCGGGTTAGGTTAGGTTAGGTTGCGTTGGGTTGGGTGAGGTTAGGTTAGGTTGGGTTAGGTTAGGTTAGGTTAGGTTACGTTAGGTTGGGTTGGGTTGGGTCAGGTTAGGTTAGGTTAGGTAGGGTTGGTTTGGGTTAGGTTTGGTTAGGTTAGGTTGGGTTGGGTTAGGTTAGGTTGGGTTGGGTTGGGTTAGGTAAGGTAGGGTAGGGTTAGGTTAGGTTAGATTAGGCTATGTGGTAAACGGTAGGAGTAACTATAACTCTATAAGCGTTGCGGCGCTGGTAAACGGCAGGAGTAACTATAACTCTATAAGCTGTACGGCCGAGTCTGGACTAGCGTCGGGACCTTCCTGTGGAAAGCGAGAGCTGTGCTTGTTTCCATGGGCTTCGCGCCTGGAGGTTGTTATATTGGCCGGCAGAAAACAGCCGACTCAGAACTGGCACGGATAGGGGGAATCCGACTGTCTAATTTAAACAAAGCATTGCGAGCGCCGCTGGTCGGTGCTGACGCAATGTGAGTTCTGCCCAGTGCTCTGAATGTCAACGTAAAAAAATATAAAACTCGGGTAAACGGTAGGAGTAACTATAACTCAATAGCTGTGCGGTCGACCCCAAATCAGCGTCGGGACCTTCTCGTGGAAAGCCACAGCTCTGCTTGTTTCCATGGGCTTCGCGCCAGCAGGTTCTTGCTTCGGCCGGCAGAAAACAGAACTGGCACAGACCGGAGGAATCCGACTGTCTAATTAAAACAAAGAGTTGCGAGCGCCGCTTGTCAGTGCTGACGCATTGTGATTTCTGCTCAGTGCTCTGAATGTCAACGTGAAGACATTAAAAAAAGCCCGGGTAAATGGCAGAAGTAACTATAACTCTATACGCTGTGCGTTATGTTAGGTTAGGTTAGGGTTAGGTTTGGTCGGGTTAGGTTACGTTAGGTTGGGTTGGTTTGGGTTAGGTTAGGTTAGGTTAGGTTAGGTTAAGTTGGGTTAGGTTAGGTTAGGTTAGGTTGGGTTGGGTTAGGTTAGGTTAGGTTAGGTTAGGTAGGGTTGGTTTGGGTTAGGTTTGGTTAGGTTAGGTTGGGTTGGGTGAGGTTAGGTTGGGTTGGGTTGGGTTAGGTTAGGTTAGGTAGGGTTGGGTTAGGTTAGGTTATGTGGTAAACGGCAGGAGTAACAATAACTCTATAAGCTGTTGTGAAATGGTTTATTGTTCAGCAGCGATTTAGATATAGCACTTCACTGTCCACCAAGTTCGCGCATCACAGTTCCCGCAGCACCAACAACCCAGTCCCGTTGGTCCCGTCGACCCGCACACAGCACCCGTCTACACCACCATCGCACTCCGCCATACTCTGTTGATGTTCCTGCCGCTCCGATCTCCGGTGGGCTCCCTCCGCTTGATCGCGATGCCACTGCTGATCTGCGGATGGGCTCCCGCCCCCTCACAATTCTCCCCCCCTTAATCCGTGCATGAGGGCTTCCACGGGGGGTGGTACGTGGCAAGTTGGTCTGCGTTTGCCAACCCTTTGTTTCCCTGTGAGGGGATCTTTGAGGGCATACGTGTTTTGCCCTACACGGGCAGTCACCACGAAGGGGCCTAGCCGTCTGGGTGCAAGCTTTGCGGTGAAGCCTGTCCGTGCATTGCTCAAAGGGTGAGCAGTGCGAAGCACGAGGTCTCCTGCCCTGAAGGCAAACGGTCTACGTGTCCTGTTGTACTGTCGCTGCTGGAGCTCCCTAGCGTGGTCTTGATGCTGTTTGGCCATTTCAAGAGCATCTTGTAGGTAGATCTCCAGCTCCGCTGCCAGTGCATGAGAAGCGGATGACGAGGTGTGCTCACTGCTCAGCTGCTGGCGCTCAGCCCAAGGTGTTCGCAGCTCCCGTCCATAGCAGAGGAATGCAGGAGTGAAGCCTGTGACCACGCTCTCTGTGGTGCGCATAGCAAAAGCTACTTCTGGCAGTCTCTTGTCCCAGTCTCGGTGAGATGCACAGTAGTTGACGATGGATTGCTTGACCGTGGCATTGTGCCGCTCCACTGGCTGGCCTGCTGGTCTGTAGGGCACAGTGTGTCTCTCGCCAATGCCCCAATGCTTGAGGACTCCTTTCCAGAGTTTGCTGACAAATGGCTTGCCGTTGTCGCTGGAGATGGCACTGGGTGTACCATGACGACAGAAAACTTCGACCATTTTGTCAATGATAGCCTTGGAGGTTGGTGCTCGGAGAGGGAATAGCTCGACAAATTTTGTGAATGTGTCGAGCACAACCAAGATGTACTTGTGCTGCCGAGGCGTTGAAGGCAGTGGCCCAATGAGGTCCACGCTGAGTTGCTGCATGGGTTGTGTCGCCCAAGTGCTGTCCATGAGGCCCTTTGGCTTCTGTCGGTCCGGCTTGAACCTCTGACACTGCTGGCAGGCTCTGACATAGCGAGATGTGTCCGAGCGGAGGCCTAATCACATAAAACGGCTCCGGATCCGCCTCAGGGTTTTGAACAACCCTGGATGGGCGCTAAGTGGGTGGTCATGTTCCATTTGGAGAACTAGGGCCCTCAAGTGTTGTGGCAGCCAGACAACCCGCTTCAGACCTGCTGTGTAGTAGAGAAGTCCCTCCGGTGATACAGAGCTGTCCTGAGCTAAATCTCGGATGCGTTTCGCCTCCTTGGTGTCATCAGGCAAGCACCCCGTCTGAAGATACACTAGCAAGAGCTGCAGCAATGGGTCTTTCTGCTGTTCTGCCACAAGTTTGTCCGGCTCGGAAAGCACAGAGGTGTCAGTCGAGCTTACCAGGGCAGCCTCTTCCAAGATGATGGTCGGCGGTGGCTCTGGTGTTTCAATGGGGAACCAGTCCTCGGCTATGCCAGGCGGCGTTGGGTCAGGAGAGCCGGTCGGGACCCGGCTCAGCGCGTCGGCCGGTATGTTGGCACGGCCTCTACGGTGCCTGATCACGCAATTAAGACCCTGTAGTCTCAGAACCCACCTCCGTACTCTGCATGATGTTTGCTCCGTGCTGAACATCCATGCCAAGGATGCATGGTCGCAGTGAACCTCAAAGGAGGAGAACTCTATGTAAGGCCGGAATTTATCAACTGCCCACACCACGGCCAAACATTCCCACTCCTGAACAGTGTAGTTCCTCACTGCCGTGGTGAGAGTCCTGCTAATGAAGGACACTGGTCTGAGTTGGCCATTCACCTCCTGCAGCAAGACTGCTGCGATTCCTGTGCCGCTGGCATCAGTCTCAATGATGAAAGGCCGGTTCAGATCTGGCAGGGCTACAACAACATCACTGGCCAGCGTTTCCCTCAACTCCTGAAAGGACTGCACTTGTGAATGCCCCCAGCTCCAGTGCGTACCTTTTTTGAGGAGCGTTGTGAGAGGCCTTGCTTTGTCTGAGAAGTGGGGTATGAAGTTCCTGTAGTAACCCACTAGTCCTAGGAACCTCTGGAGTTCCTTGACTGTTTTGGGCTCTGGGAAGTCTGAAACAGCCTGTACTTTGTCTGGATCTGGACGGCAGTTCCCAGGAGAAATAACGTGACCCAGGAACTTCAGTGACTGCTTACAGAGGGACACCTTAGCTGGATTGATCGTAAGATTTGCTGCTTCAATCCTGCGTAGCACCTCTGAGATGTGCTCGAGGTGCTCTGCAAATGTGTTGGAGTAGACCAGTACATCATCCAGGAATGCCATACAATAGTGGTGCTTAATGCCCTCCAAGACCTTGTCCATTAAGGCCTGAAATGTTGCTGAACCACCTGCAACGCCAAAAGGCATCCTTTCAAACTGGAACATGCCCTTGTGGCACATAAAAGCAGTCTTAGGCCGATCTTCAAGAGCAATGGGAACCTGAAAGAATCCCTGGGACAGGTCCAGGCTCGTGAACCACTTGGCTTGACCTAGCTGTGCGAGCACCCAGTCAGTACGGGGCATAGGGTGCACGGGCACTTTGGTTCTTGCATTTAGTGCCCTGTAGTCAACAGCCACCCTGTAGCCACCTGTTTTCTTGCCCACCAGAACAGGCGCGCTAGCCCATGGCCCCGTGCATGGTTCGATGAGATCTTGGCTCAACAATTCATCCACACCCTGATCAAGAATCTCTCTTTTGCGGCCATTGGCAGGGCGTAGCTTGCAGCGTACGGGGGAATGTGACCCAGTGTCGATGTTGTGCACCATTAGTGTTGTACAACCTGGTTGTGCAGTGAACAGATGCCCAAAATCATGAAGGAGCTTCTGCAGTTGTGCCTCATCTGCCACGTCACCATCAGCTGCACTGTGGGACTCTTGCAGTTCAGTATCCTCTTGCTGTGTGGCAAACAGTACCGCGAATGGTTCTGTCAGGTCTAGGTCGTCTTCACGATCCATTTCACTGCTGCGGCCCCGCGAAGTGACCACGGGCATGGGCTCTGTAGCAATTTGCCGGGCCTGTGGTGGTTTGTCAAACTTTACAACTGGCTGTGGGTCAATGCCCAGGGTCCAGCCCCCTAAGCCCATGTGCAAGGAAATGTTGGCAACTGCCAGAAAGTCTCGTCCAAGCACAACGTCGTGGCATAACTCTGGCATGAACAGAAAATGCTGTTTCCTCGAACCGCCTTCCCACTTAATGCGGCACCGCACTGCTTGAGCCGTCTCCGACCATCCTTTTGCCAGGCGAAGCGTGCGCTTTTCCTCCCTGATGGTAGCCCCCGATAGCTTGGCAGCACTTAAGGCCCGCGCATTCATCAGGCTGACACTAGCCCCTGTGTTTAGCAGCACATAAAAGGCAGTTTGCCCAACCAGAATCTCCAGCAACGGTTCTCTGCCCCCAGCTGTCGCCAGTACTTGGAGGGACGATGCGTAGCTGCTTGCCGGAGGGGCAGCTACGCCTGCCCGTTTCCCGGGCAATCCGCTTGCCTGTGGCCTGGGCGGTTGCAGCTGAAGCACCGCGAACGAGTCGCACAGGCCCGGGCCATGTGGCCCCATCTGCCAAACCGGTGGCATTTCACCTCGCCTGCTCCTGGGTTGCCTCGGGGTGGAGGTCCTGGTTGCCTAGGAGGTGTGCCGCCGTGGTAGTAGCCCTGTGGCCCCGGCGGGGCCAGGCGACGCGGTCTTCCTCCGGGTGCCTGCTGTGGTGGGAGGCTTTGCAGTCCGCTGGCTGTTGGCAGCGAAAGATGCGGCTCCGGTGTCTGACCAGAGGCCATCACTGCAGTCGGCTGGAGCGACCACATGTACGGCGTCGAGACATTTGGCATGGCCGCCACGTTAGTGCAGGGCGCACAGCCAGCAAACGCAAGGTCAGCGGCTGCCTGCGTGCTTCTTGGCGGCGGCGGTGCTGAGGCCATGCCACGCCCGTTCCATGATGGGCCCTGCCGCCGCAGCCATGTCCTTCAGACTAGTGAAAGTCATCCCCGCTGTCAAATCCTGGAATGTAGGGTGCATTTGTCGGCAGACCCTCTCCACCTTGTCTGCTTCCGGGACGGATTCGCCGATGCGGTCATAGTATTCCGCGATCACGCGGATGAAACGCTTTAAATTTTCGGAAGGGCGCTGCGTTCGCTGGTCGAGCTCAGCCTTTAGTTTGGACTTGTAGTCCACACCCGCGAACTCGGCCTCGAACGCCGCCGTGAACGCGCTCCATTCCGAGAATCCCCCAACAAAGCGCCACCATTGTTTGGCCGTGCCGTCCAACGCCGCTGGCAGCAGCTGCACCCGGCTCTCCGTGGGGATGCCGCACACGTCGCAGTATTCTTTGTAGCGCTCAAGGAATTCTCTTGGCGACTGTCCGTCCTCATAGCCAACGAATCTGGGGAGTGCGATGGGAGCACCTTTGAGGTTCAGAGAGTCGTGGCCAGCGTGGCTGAGAGGCCTAGCTGGCGCAGGCACTCCTGTGATGGTGGCGGTGGCATCGTCCGCTGACGGGGCCGCGAGTAGCAAGTTGCGAATTTGCGCGGCAAGGCGCTCCAGTTCTATCGGTGTGCCCGACGTGCTGTCCCGTAGCTGCTGTAGTAATTCGGGTGGAATTAACGGCGCTGGTGGCGTTGCTTCCGAGCCGTCGATGTTATTCATGGTGGCCGGCGACCGGACGAGCCCCCACTTGTTGTGAAATGGTTTATTGTTCAGCAGCGATTTAGATATAGCACTTCACTGTCCACCAAGTTCGCGCATCACAGTTCCCGCAGCACCAACAACCCAGTCCTGTTAATCCCGTCGACCCGCACACAGCACCCGTCTACACCACCATCGCACTCCGCCATACTCTGTTGATGTTCCTGCCGCTCCGATCTCCGGTGGGCTCCCTCCGCTTGATCGCGATGCCACTGCTGATCTGCGGATGGGCTCCCGCCCCCTCACAAAGCGGTGCGGCCGAGCCCGGACCATCGTCGGGGCCTTCCTGTGGAAAGCCACAGCTGTGCTTGTTTCCATGGGCTTCGCGCCTGGAGGTTCTAGCTTCGGCCGGCAGAAAACAGCCGACTCAGAACTGGCACGGACAGGGGGAATCCGACGGTGTAAGTAAAACAAAGCATTGCGAGCGCCGCTGGTAGGTGCTGACGCAATCTGATTTCTGCCCAGTGCTCTGAATGTCAACGTAAAGAAATTAAAAAAAGCGCTGGTAAACGGTAGGAGTAACGATAACTCTAAACGCGGTGCGGTGCGAGTAAACGGCAGAAGTAACTATAACTCTATATGCTGTGCGTTATGTTAGTTTAGGTTATTGTTGGGTTGGGTGGGGTTAGGTTAGGTTGGGTTGGGTTAGCTTAGGTTAGGTTAGGTTAGGTTAGGTTGGGTTAGGTTAGGTTAGGTTAGGTTAGGTTAGGATAGGTTAGGTTAGGTTAGGTTAGGTTAGGTTAGGTTAGGTTAGGTTAGGTTAGGTTTAGGTTAGGTTAGGTTAGGTTAGGTTAGGTTAGGTTAGGTTATGTTTGGTTAGGTTAGGTTAGGTTAGGTTAGGTTAGGTTAGGTTAGGTTAGGTTAGGTTAGGTTAGGTTGGGTTGGGTTGGGTTGGGTTGGGTTGGGTTAGGTTAGGTTAGGTTGGGTTAGGTTAGGTTAGGTTAGGTTAGGTTAGGTTAGGTTAGGTTAGGTTAGGTTAGGTTAGGTTGGGTTGGGTTGGGTTGGGTTGGGTTGGGTTGGGTTGGGTTGGGTTGGGTTAGGTTGGGTTGGGTTAGGTTAGGTTTGGTTAGGTTAGGTTAGGTTAGGTTAGGTTAGGTTAGGTTAGGTTGGGTTGGGTTGGGTTAGGTTAGGTTAGGTTAGGTTAGGTTAGGATGGGTTGGGTTGGGTTAGGTTAGGTTAGGTTAGGTTAGGTTAGGTTAGGTTGGGTTAGGTTAGGCTAGGTTAGGTTGGGTTAGGTTAGGTTAGGTTGGGTTGGGTTAGGTTAGGTTAGGTTAGGTTAGGTTGGGTTAGGTTAGGTTACGTTAGGTTAGGTTAGGTTAGGTTAGGTTAGGTTAGGTTAGGTTAGGTTAGGTTGGGTTGGGTTGGTTTGGGTTGGGTTGGGTTGGGTTGGGTTGGGTTGGGTTGGGTTAGGTTAGGTTAGGTTAGGTTAGGTTAGGTTAGGTTAGGTTAGGTAAGGTTAGGTTAGGTTAGGTTAGGTTAGGTTAGGTTAGGTTAGGTTAGGTTAGGTAAGGTTAGGTTAGTTTGGGTTAGGTTGGGTCAGGTTTGGTTAGGTTAGGTAGGGTTGGGTTAGGTTAGGTTGGGTTGGGTTGGGTTAGGTTAGGTTAGGTTAGGTTGGGTTGGGTAAGGTTAGGTTAGTTTGGGTTAGGTTGGGTCAGGTTTGGTTAGGTTAGGTAGGGTTGGGTTAGGTTGGGTTGGGTTGGGTTGGGTTAGGTTAGATTAGGTAGGGTTGGGGAGGTTAGGTTAGGTTAGGTTATGTGGTAAACGGCAGGAGTAACTATAACTCTTTAAGCGGTGCGGCCGAGCCCGGACTAGCGTCGGGACCTTCCTGTGGAAAGCAACAGCTGTGCTTGTTTCCATGGGCTTCGCGCCTGGAGGTTGATGTATTGGCCGGCAGAAAACTGCCGACTCAGAACTGGCACGGACAGGGGAATCCGACTGTCTAATTTAAACAAAGCATTGCGAGCGCCGCTGGTCGGTGCTGACGCAATCTGATTTCTGCCCAGTGCTCTGAATGTTAACGTAAAGAAATTAAAAAAAGCACTGGTAAACGGTAGGAGTAACTATAACTCTATACGCGGTGCGGTGCTGGTAAACGGCAGGAGTAACTATAACTCTATAAGCTGTGCGGCCGAGTGTGGACTGTGGACTGCCCAGTGCTCTGAATGTCAACGTAAAGAAATTAAAAAAAGCGCTGGTAAACGGTAGGAGTAACTATAACTCTATAAGCTGTGCGGCGATGGTAAATGGCAGGAGTAACTATAACTCCATAAGCTGTGTGGCCGAGTCTGGACTAGCGTCGGAACCTTCCTGTGGAAAGCGAGAGCTGTGCTTGTTTCCATGGGCTTCGCGCCTGGAGGTTGTTATATTGGCCGGCAGAAAACAGCCGACTCAGAACTGGCACGGATAGGGGGAATCCGACTGTCTAATTTAAACACAGAATGCGAGCGCCGCTGGTCGGTGCTGACGCAATGTGAGTTCTGCCCAGTGCTCTGAATGTCAACGTAAAAAAATATAAAAATCGGGTAAACGGTAGGGGTAACTATAACTCAATAGCTGTGCGGTCGACCCCAAATCAGCGTCGGGACCTTCTCGTGGAAAGCCACAGCTCTGCTTGTTTCCATGGGCTTCGCGCCAGCAGGTTCTTGCTTCGGCCGGCAGAAAACAGAACTGGCACAGACCGGAGGAATCCGACTGTCTTATTAAAACAAAGAGTTGCGAGCGCCACTTGCCAGTGCTGACGCATTGTGATTTCTGCTCAGTGCTCTGAATGTCAACGTGAAGACATTCAAAAAAGCCCTTGTAAATGGCAGAAGTAACTATAACTCTATACGCTGTGCGTTATGTTAGGTTAGTTTAGGGTTGGGTTTGGTCGGGTTAGGTTAGGTTAGGTTAGGTTGGGTTAGGTTAGGTTAGGTTAGGTTAGGTTGGGTTGGGTTAGGTTAAGTTAGGTTAGGTGAGGTAGGGTTGGTTTGGGTTAGGTTTGGTTAGGTTAGGTTGGGTTGGGTTAGCTTAGGTTGGGTTGGGTTGGGTTAGGTTAGGTTAAGTAGGGTTGGGTTAGGTTAGGTTATGTGGTAAACGGCAGGAGTAACAATAACTCTATAAGCGGTGCGGTCGAGCCCGGACCATCGTCGGGGCCTTCCTGTGGAAAGCCACAGCTGTGCTTGTTTCCATGGGCTTCGCGCCTGGAGGTTCTAGCTTCGGCCGGCGGAAAACAGCCGACTCAGAACTGGTACGGAAAGGGGAAATCCGACGGTCTAAGTAAAACAAAGCATTGCGAGCGCCGCTGGTCCGTGCTGACGCAATCTGATTTCTGCCCAGTGCTCTGAATGTCAACGTAAAGAAATTAAAAAAAGAGCTGGTAAACGGTAGGAGTAACTATAACTCTATAAACGATGCGGCGCTGGTAAACGGCAGGAGTAACTATAACTCTATAATCTGTGCGGCCGAGTCTGGACTAGCGTCGGGACCTTCCTGTGGAAAGCGAGAGCTGCGCTTGTTTCCATGGGCTTCGCGCCTGGAGGTTGTTGTATCGGCCGGCAGAAAACAGCCGATTCAGAACTGGCACGGACAGGGGGAATCCGACTATCTAATTAAAAGAAAGCATTGCGAGCGCCGCTGGTCGGTGCTGACGCAATGTGACTTCTGCCCAGTGCTCTGAATGTCAACGTAAAAAAATAAAAAACACGGTTAAACGGTAGGAGTAACTATAAGTCAATAGCTGTGCGGTCGACCCCAAATCAGCGTCGGGACCTTCTTGTGGAAAGCCACAGCTCTGCTTGTTTCCATGGGCTTCGCGACAGCAGGTTCTTGCTTCGGCCGGCAGAAAACAGAACTGGCACAGACCGGAGGAATCCGATCGTCTAATTAAAACAAAGAGTTGCGAGCGCCGCTGGTCAGTGCGGACGCATTGTGATTTCTGCCCAGTGCTCTGAATGTCAACGTGAAGAAATTAAAAAAAGCCCGGGTAAACGGCAGAAGTAACTATAACTCTATATGCTGTGCGTTGTTAGGTTAGGTTTTTGTTGGGTTGGGTGGGGTTAGGTTAGGTTAGGTTGGGTTGGGTTAGGTTAGGTTAGGTTAGGTTAGGTTGGGTTAGGTTAGGTTAGGTTAGGTTGGGTTGGGTAAGGTTAGGTTAGTTTGGGTTAGGTTGGGTCAGGTTTGGTTAGGTTAGGTAGGGTTGGGTTAGGTTAGGTTGGGTTGGGTTGGGTTAGGTTAGATTAGGTAGGGTTGGGGAGGTTAGGTTAGGTTAGGTTATGTGGTAAACGGCAGGAGTAACTATAACTCTATAAGAGGTGCGGCCGAGCCCGGACTAGCGTCGGGACCTTCCTGTGGAAAGCGACAGCTGTGCTTGTTTCCATGGGCTTCGCGCCTGGAGGTTGATGTATTGGCCGGCCGAAAACAGCCGACTCAGAACTGGCACGGACAGGGGGAATCCGACTGTCTAATTTAAACAAAGCATTGCGAGCGCCGCTGGTCGGTGCTGACGCAATCTGATTTCTGCCCAGTGCTCTGAATGTCAACGTAAAGAAATTAAAAAAAGCGCTGGTAAACGGTAGGAGTAACTATAACTCTATACGCGGTGCGGTGCTGGTAAACGGCAGGAGTAACTATAACTCTATAAGCTGTGCGGCCGAGTGTGGACTGTGGACTGCCCAGTGCTCTGAATGTCAACGTAAAGAAATTAAAAAAAGCGCTGGTAAACGGTAGGAGTAACTATAACTCTATAAGCTGTGCGGCGCTGGTAAATGGCAGGAGTAACTATAACTCCATAAGCTGTGTGGCCGAGTCTGGACTAGCGTCGGGACCTTCCTGTGGAAAGCGAGAGCTGTGCTTGTTTCCATGGGCTTCGCGCCTGGAGGTTGTTATATTGGCCGGCAGAAAACAGCCGACTCAGAACTAGCACGGATAGGGGGAATCCGACTGTCTAATTTAAACACAGAATGCGAGCGCCGCTGGTCGGTGCTGACGCAATGTGAGTTCTGCCCAGTGCTCTGAATGTCAACGTAAAAAAATATAAAAATCGGGTAAACGGTAGGAGTAACTATAACTCAATAGCTGTGCGGTCGACCCCAAATCAGCGTCGGGACCTTCTCGTGGAAAGCTACAGCTCTGCTTGTTTCCATGGGCTTCGCGCCAGCAGGTTCTTGCTTCGGCCGGCAGAAAACAGAACTGGCACAGACCGGAGGAATCCGACTGTCTAATTAAAACAAAGAGTTGCGAGCGCCACTTGCCAGTGCTGACGCATTTTGATTTCTGCTCAGTGCTCTGAATGTCAACGTGAAGACATTCAAAAAAGCCCTTGGAAATGGCAGAAGTAACTATAACTCTATACGCTGTGCGTTATGTTAGGTTAGTTTAGGGTTGGGTTTGGTCGGGTTAGGTTAGGTTGGGTTAGGTTAGGTTAGGTTAGGTTAGGTTGGGTTGGGTTAGGTTAGGTTAGGTTAGTGAGGTAGGGTTGGTTTGGGTTAGGTTTGGTTAGGTTAGGTTGGGTTGGGTTAGCTTAGGTTGGGTTGGGTTGGGTTAGGTTAGGTTAGGTAGGGTTGGGTTAGGTTAGGTTATGTGGTAAACGGCAGGAGTAACAATAACTCTATAAGCGGTGCGGCCGAGCCCGGACGAGCGTCAGGACCTTTCTGTGGAAAGCCACAGCTGTGCTTGTTTCCATTGGCTTCGCGCCTGGAGGTTCTAGCTGCGGCCGGCAGAAAACAGCCGACTCCGAATTGGCACGGACAGGGGGAATCCGACGGTCTAAGTAAAACAAAGCATTGCGAGCGCCGCTGGTCAGTGCTGACGCATTGTGATTTCTGCCCAGTGCTCTGAATGTCAACGTGAAGAAATTCAAAAAAGCCCGTGTAAACGGCAGAAGTAACTATAACTCTATATGCTGTGCGTTATGTTAGGTTAGGTTATTGTTGGGTTGGGTGGGGTTAGGTTAGGTTAGGTTGGGTTGGGTTAGGTTAGGTTAGGTTAGGTTAGGTTAGGTTGGGTTAGGTTAGGTTAGGTTGGGTTGGGTTAGGTTAGGTTAGGTTGGGTTAGGTTGGGTTAGGTTTGGTTAGGTTAGGTAGGGTTGGGTTAGGTTAGGTTGGGTTGGGTTGGGTTAGGTTAGATTAGGTAGGGTTGGGGAGGTTAGGTTAAGTTAGGTTATGTGGTAAACGGCAGGAGTAACTATAACTCTATAAGCGGTGCGGCCGAGCTCGGACTAGCGTCGGGACCTTCCTGTGGAAAGCGACAGCTGTGCTTGTTTCCATGGGGTTCGCGCCTGGAGGTTCTAGCTTCGGCCGGCAGAAAACAGCCGACTCAGAACTGGCACGGACAGGGGGAATCCGACTATCTTGTTAAAGCAAAGCATTGCGAGCGCCGCTGGTCGGTGCTGACGCAATCTGATTTCTGCCCAGTGCTCTGAATGTCAACGTAAAGAAATTTAAAAAAGAGCTGGTAAACGGTAGGAGTAACTATAACTCTATAAACGATGCGGCGCTGGTAAACGGCAGGAGTAACTATAACTCTATAAGCTGTGCGGCCGAGTCTGGACTTGCGTCGGGACCTTCCTGTGGAAAGCCACAGCTGTGCTTGTTTCCATTGGCTTCGCGCCTGGAGGTTCTAGATTCGGCCGGCAGAAAACAGCTGACTCAGAACTGGCACGGACAGGGGGAATCCGACTGTCTAATTTAAACAAAGCACTTTGAGCGCCGCTGGTCGGTGCTGACGCAATGTGAGTTCTGCCAAGTGCTCTGAATGTCAACGTAAAAAAAAAACTTGGGTAAACGGTAGGAGTAACTATAACTCAATAGCTGTGTGGTCGACCTCAAATCAGCGTCGGGACCTTCTCGTGGAAAGCCACAGCTCTGCTTGTTTCCATGGGCTTCGCGCCAGCAGGTTCTTGCTTCGGCCGGCAGAAAACAGAACTGGCACAGACCGGAGGGATCCGATTGTCTAATTAAAACAGAGTTGCGAGCGCCGCTGGTCAGTGCTGACGCATTGTGATTTCTGCCCAGTGCTCTGAATGTCAACGTGAAGAAATTCAAAAAAGTCCGGGTAAATGGCAGAAGTAACTATAACTCTATACGCTGTGCGTTATGTTAGGTTAGGTTCGGGTTGGGTTTGGTCGGGTTAGGTTAGGTTAGGTTGCGTTGGGTTGGGTGAGGTTAGGTTAGGTTAGGTTAGGTTGGGTTAGGTTAGGTTAGGTTAGGTTACGTTAGGTTGGGTTGGGTTGGGTCAGGTTAGGTTAGGTTAGGTAGGGTTGGTTTGGGTTAGGTTTGGTTAGGTTAGGTTGGGTTGGGTTAGGTTAGGTTGGGTTGGGTTGGGTTAGGTAAGGTAGGGTAGGGTTAGGTTAGGTTAGATTAGGCTATGTGGTAAACGGTAGGAGTAACTATAACTCTATAAGCGTTGCGGCGCTGGTAAACGGCAGGAGTAACTATAACTCTATAAGCTGTACGGCCGAGTCTGGACTAGCGTCGGGACCTTCCTGTGGAAAGCGAGAGCTGTGCTTGTTTCCATGGGCTTCGCGCCTGGAGGTTGTTATATTGGCCGGCAGAAAACAGCCGACTCAGAACTGGCACGGATAGGGGGAATTGGACTGTCTAATTTAAACAAAGCATTGCGAGCGCCGCTGGTCGGTGCTGACACAATGTGAGTTCTGCCCAGTGCTCTTAATGTCAACGAAAAAAAAATATAAAATTCGGGTAAACGGTAGGAGTAACTATAACTCAATAGCTGTGCGGTCGACCCCAAATCAGCGTCGGGACCTTCTCGTGGAAAGCCACAGCTCTGCTTGTTTCCATGGGCTTCGCGCCAGCAGGTTCTTGCTTCGGCCGGCAGAAAACAGAACTGGCACAGACCGGAGGAATCCGACTGTCTAATTAAAACAAAGAGTTGCGAGCGCCGCTTGTCAGTGCTGACGCATTGTGATTTCGGCTCAGTGCTCTGAATGTCAACGTGTAGACATTCAAAAAAGCCTGGGTAAATGGCAGAAGTAACTATAACTCTATACGCTGTGCATTATGTTAGGTTAGGTTAGGGTTGGGTTTGGTTGGGTTAGGTTAGGTTATGTTGGGTTGGTTTGGGTTAGGTTAGGTTAGGTTAGGTTAGGTTAGGTTAGGTTAGGTTAGGTTAAGTTGGGTTAGGTTAGGTTAGGTTAGGTTAGGTTGGGTTGGGTTAGGTTAGGTTAGGTTAGGTTAGGTAGGGTTGGTTTGGGTTAGGTTTGGTTAGGTTAGGTTGGGGTGGGTTAGGTTAGGTTGAGTTGGGTTGGGTTAGGTTAGGTTAGGTAGGGTTGGGTTGGGTTAGGTTAGGTTATGTGGTAAACGGCAGGAGTAACAATAACTCTATAAGCGGTGCGGCCGAGCCCGGACCATCGTCGGGGCCTTCCTGTGGAAAGCCACAGCTGTGCTTGTTTCCATGGGCTTCGCGCCTGGAGGTTCTAGCTTCGGCCGGCAGAAAACAGCCGACTCAGAACTGGCACGGACAGGGGGAATCCGACGGTGTAAGTAAAACAAAGCATTGCGAGCGCCGCTGGTAGGTGCTGACGCAATCTGATTTCTGCCCAGTGCTCTGAATGTCAACGTAAAGAAATTAAAAAAAGCGCTGGTAAACGGTAGGAGTAACTATAACTCTGTACGCGGTGCGGTGCTGGTAAACGGCAGGAGTAACTATAACTCTATAAGCTGTGCGGCCGAGTGTGGACTGTGGACTGCCCAGTGCTCTGAATGTGAACGTAAAGAAATTAAAAAAAACGCTGGTAAACGGTAGGAGTAACTATAACTCTATAAGCTGTGCGGCGCTGGTAAATGGCAGGAGTAACTATAACTCCATAAGCTGTGTGGCCGAGTCTGGACTAGCGTCGGGACCTTCCTGTGGAAAGCGAGAGCTGTGCTTGTTTCCATGGGCTTCGCGCCTGAGTCGGCAGAAAACAGCCGACTCAGAACTGGCACGGACAGGGGGAATCCGACTGTCTAATTTAAACAAAGCATTGCGAGCGCCGCTGGTCGGTGCTGACGCAATGTTATTTCTGCCCAGTGCTCTGAATGACAATGTAAAAAAATGAAAAAGAGGGCGGGTAAACGGCGGGAAACAATAACTCTATAAGCGGTGCGACCGAGCCCGGACCATCGTCGGGGCCTTCCTGTGGAAAGCCACAGCTGTGCTTGTTTCCATGGGCTTCGCGCCTGGAGGTTCTAGCTTCGGCCGGCAGAAAAGAGCCGACTCAGAACTGGCACGGACAGGGGGAATCCGACGGTCTAAATAAAACAAAGCATTGCGAGCGCCGCTGGTCGGTGCTGACGCAATCTGATTTCTGCCGAGTGCTCTGAATGTCAACGTAAAGAAATTAAAAAAAGCGCTGGTAAACGGTAGGAGTAACTATAACTCTATAAGCTGTGCGGCGCTGGTAAATGGCAGGAGTAACTATAACTCCATAAGCTGTGTGGCCGAGTCTGGACTAGCGTCGGGACCTTCCTGTGGAAAGCGAGAGCTGTGCTTGTTTCCATGGGCTTCGCGCCTGGAGGTTGTTGTATCGGCCGGCAGAAAACAGCTGTCTCAGAACTGGCACGGACAGGGGGAATCCGACTGTCTAATTTAAACAAAGCATTGCAAACGCCGCTGGTCGGTGCTGACGCAATGTGAGTTCTGCCCAGTGCTCTGAATGTCAACGTAAAAAAATAAAAAACTCGGGTAAACGGTAGGAGTAACTATAATTCAATAGCTGTGCGGTCGACCCCAAATCAGCGTCGGGACCTTCTTGTGGAAAGCCACAGCACTGCTTGTTTCCATGGGCTTCGCGCCAGCAGGTTCTTGCTTCGGCCGGCAGAAAACAGAACTGGCACAGACCGCAGGAATCCGATTGTCTAATTAAAACAAAGAGTTGTGAGCGCCGCTGGTCAGTGCTGACGCATTGTGATTTCTTCCCAGTGCTCTGAATGTCAACGTGAAGAAATTCAAAAAAGTCCATGTAAATGGCAGAAGTAACTATAACTCTATACGCTGTGCGTTATGTTAGGTTAGGTTAGGGTTGGGTTTGATCGGGTTAGGTTAGGTTAGGTTGGGTTGGGTTAGGTTAGGTTAGGTTAGGTTAGGTTAGGTTTGGTTAGGTTAGGTTAGGTTAGGTTAGGTTAGGTTGGTTTGGGTTAGGTTTGGTTAGGTTAGGTTGGGTTGGGTTAGGTTAGGTTGGGTTAGGTAGGGTTGGGTTAGGTTAGGTTATGTGGTAAACGGCAGGAGTAACAATAACTCTATAAGCGGTGCGGTCGAGCCCGGACCATCGTCGGGGCCTTCCTGTGGAAAGCCACAGCTGTGCTTGTTTCCATGGGCTTCGCGCCTGGAGGTTCTAGCTTCGGCCGGCGGAAAACAGCCGACTCAGAACTGGTACGGAAAGGGGAAATCCGACGGTCTAAGTAAAACAAAGCATTGCGAGCGCCGTTGGTCGGTGCTGACTTAATCTGATTTCTGCCCAGTGCTCTGAATGTCAACGTAAAGAAATTAAAAAAAGATCTGGTAAACGGTAGGAGTAACTATAACTCAATGAGCGTTCGCTGGTAAACGGCAGGAGTAACTATTACTCTATAAGCTGTGCGGCCGAGTCTGGACTAGCGTCGGGACCTTCCTGTGGAAAGCGAGAGCTGTGCTTGTTTCCATGGGCTTCGCGCCTGGAGGTTGTTATATTGGCCGGCAGAAAACAGCCGACTCAGAACTGGCACGGATAGGGGGAATCCGACTGTCTAATTTAAACAAAGCATTGCGAGCGCCGCTGGTCGGTGCTGACGCAATGTGAGTTCTGCCCAGTGCTCTGAATGTCAACGTAAAAAAATATAAAACTCGGGTAAACGGTAGGAGTAACTATAACTCAATAGCTGTGCGGTCGACCCCAAATCAGCGTCGGGACCTTCTCGTGGAAAGCCACAGCTCTGCTTGTTTCCATGGGCTTCGCGCCAGCAGGTTCTTGCTTCGGCCGGCAGAAAACAGAACTGGCACAGACCGGAGGAATCCAACTGTCTAATTAAAACAAAGAGTTGCGAGCGCCGCTTGTCAGTGCTGACGCATTGTGATTTCTGCTCAGTGCTCTGAATGTCAACGTGAAGACATCAAAAAAAGCCCGGGTAAATGGCAGAAGTAACTATAACTCTATACGCTGTGCGTTATGTTAGGTTAGGTTAGGGTTAGGTTTGGTCGGGTTAGGTTACGTTAGGTTGGGTTGGTTTGGGTTAGGTTAGGTTAGGTTAGGTTAGGTTAAGTTGGGTTAGGTTAGGTTAGGTTAGGTTAGGTTGGGTTGGGTTAGGTTAGGTTAGGTTAGGTTAGGTAGGGTTGGTTTGGGTTAGGTTTGGTTAGGTTAGGTTGGGTTGGGTGAGGTTAGGTTGGGTTGGGTTGGGTTAGGTTAGGTTAGGTAGGGTTGGGTTAGGTTAGGTTATGTGGTAAACGGCAGGAGTAACAATAACTCTATAAGCTGTTGTGAAATGGTTTATTGTTCAGCAGCGATTTAGATATAGCACTTCACTGTCCACCAAGTTCGCGCATCACAGTTCCCGCAGCACCAACAACCCAGTCCCGTTGGTCCCGTCGACCCGCACACAGCACCCGTCTACACCACCATCGCACTCCGCCATACTCTGTTGATGTTCCTGCCGCTCCGATCTCCGGTGGGCTCCCTCCGCTTGATCGCGATGCCACTGCTGATCTGCGGATGGGCTCCCGCCCCCTCACAATTCTCCCCCCCTTAATCCGTGCATGAGGGCTTCCACGGGGGGTGGTACGTGGCAAGTTGGTCTGCGTTTGCCAACCCTTTGTTTCCCTGTGAGGGGATCTTTGAGGGCATACGTGTTTTGCCCTACACGGGCAGTCACCACGAAGGGGCCTAGCCGTCTGGGTGCAAGCTTTGCGGTGAAGCCTGTCCGTGCATTGCTCAAAGGGTGAGCAGTGCGAAGCACGAGGTCTCCTGCCCTGAAGGCAAACGGTCTACGTGTCCTGTTGTACTGTCGCTGCTGGAGCTCCCTAGCGTGGTCTTGATGCTGTTTGGCCATTTCAAGAGCATCTTGTAGGTAGATCTCCAGCTCCGCTGCCAGTGCATGAGAAGCGGATGACGAGGTGTGCTCACTGCTCAGCTGCTGGCGCTCAGCCCAAGGTGTTCGCAGCTCCCGTCCATAGCAGAGGAATGCAGGAGTGAAGCCTGTGACCACGCTCTCTGTGGTGCGCATAGCAAAAGCTACTTCTGGCAGTCTCTTGTCCCAGTCTCGGTGAGATGCACAGTAGTTGACGATGGATTGCTTGACCGTGGCATTGTGCCGCTCCACTGGCTGGCCTGCTGGTCTGTAGGGCACAGTGTGTCTCTCGCCAATGCCCCAATGCTTGAGGACTCCTTTCCAGAGTTTGCTGACAAATGGCTTGCCGTTGTCGCTGGAGATGGCACTGGGTGTACCATGACGACAGAAAACTTCGACCATTTTGTCAATGATAGCCTTAGAGGTTGGTGCTCGGAGAGGGAATAGCTCGACAAATTTTGTGAATGTGTCGAGCACAACCAAGATGTACTTGTGCTGCCGAGGCGTTGAAGGCAGTGGCCCAATGAGGTCCACGCTGAGTTGCTGCATGGGTTGTGTCGCCCAAGTGCTGTCCATGAGGCCCTTTGGCTTCTGTCGGTCCGGCTTGAACCTCTGACACTGCTGGCAGGCTCTGACATAGCGAGATGTGTCCGAGCGGAGGCCTAATCACATAAAACGGCTCCGGATCCGCCTCAGGGTTTTGAACAACCCTGGATGGGCGCTAAGTGGGTGGTCATGTTCCATTTGGAGAACTAGGGCCCTCAAGTGTTGTGGCAGCCAGACAACCCGCTTCAGACCTGCTGTGTAGTAGAGAAGTCCCTCCGGTGATACAGAGCTGTCCTGAGCTAAATCTCGGATGCGTTTCGCCTCCTTGGTGTCATCAGGCAAGCACCCCGTCTGAAGATACACTAGCAAGAGCTGCAGCAATGGGTCTTTCTGCTGTTCTGCCACAAGTTTGTCCGGCTCGGAAAGCACAGAGGTGTCAGTCGAGCTTACCAGGGCAGCCTCTTCCAAGATGATGGTCGGCGGTGGCTCTGGTGTTTCAATGGGGAACCAGTCCTCGGCTATGCCAGGCGGCGTTGGGTCAGGAGAGCCGGTCGGGACCCGGCTCAGCGCGTCGGCCGGTATGTTGGCACGGCCTCTACGGTGCCTGATCACGCAATTAAGACCCTGTAGTCTCAGAACCCACCTCCGTACTCTGCATGATGTTTGCTCCGTGCTGAACATCCATGCCAAGGATGCATGGTCGCAGTGAACCTCAAAGGAGGAGAACTCTATGTAAGGCCGGAATTTATCAACTGCCCACACCACGGCCAAACATTCCCACTCCTGAACAGTGTAGTTCCTCACTGCCGTGGTGAGAGTCCTGCTAATGAAGGACACTGGTCTGAGTTGGCCATTCACCTCCTGCAGCAAGACTGCTGCGATTCCTGTGCCGCTGGCATCAGTCTCAATGATGAAAGGCCGGTTCAGATCTGGCAGGGCTACAACAACATCACTGGCCAGCGTTTCCCTCAACTCCTGAAAGGACTGCACTTGTGAATGCCCCCAGCTCCAGTGCGTACCTTTTTTGAGGAGCGTTGTGAGAGGCCTTGCTTTGTCTGAGAAGTGGGGTATGAAGTTCCTGTAGTAACCCACTAGTCCTAGGAACCTCTGGAGTTCCTTGACTGTTTTGGGCTCTGGGAAGTCTGAAACAGCCTGTACTTTGTCTGGATCTGGACGGCAGTTCCCAGGAGAAATAACGTGACCCAGGAACTTCAGTGACTGCTTACAGAGGGACACCTTAGCTGGATTGATCGTAAGATTTGCTGCTTCAATCCTGCGTAGCACCTCTGAGATGTGCTCGAGGTGCTCTGCAAATGTGTTGGAGTAGACCAGTACATCATCCAGGAATGCCATACAATAGTGGTGCTTAATGCCCTCCAAGACCTTGTCCATTAAGGCCTGAAATGTTGCTGAACCACCTGCAACGCCAAAAGGCATCCTTTCAAACTGGAACATGCCCTTGTGGCATATAAAAGCAGTCTTAGGCCGATCTTCAAGAGCAATGGGAACCTGAAAGAATCCCTGGGACAGGTCCAGGCTCGTGAACCACTTGGCTTGACCTAGCTGTGCGAGCACCCAGTCAGTACGGGGCATAGGGTGCACGGGCACTTTGGTTCTTGCATTTAGTGCCCTGTAGTCAACAGCCACCCTGTAGCCACCTGTTTTCTTGCCCACCAGAACAGGCGCGCTAGCCCATGGCCCCGTGCATGGTTCGATGAGATCTTGGCTCAACAATTCATCCACACCCTGATCAAGAATCTCTCTTTTGCGACCATTGGCAGGGCGTAGCTTGCAGCGTACGGGGGAATGTGACCCAGTGTCGATGTTGTGCACCATTAGTGTTGTACAACCTGGTTGTGCAGTGAACAGATGCCCAAAATCATGTAGGAGCTTCTGCAGTTGTGCCTCATCTGCCACGTCACCATCAGCTGCACTGTGGGACTCTTGCAGTTCAGTATCCTCTTGCTGTGTGGCAAACAGTACCGCGAATGGTTCTGTCAGGTCTAGGTCGTCTTCACGATCCATTTCACTGCTGCGGCCCCGCGAAGTGACCACGGGCATGGGCTCTGTAGCAATTTGCCGGGCCTGTGGTGGTTTGTCAAACTTTACAACTGGCTGTGGGTCAATGCCCAGGGTCCAGCCCCCTAAGCCCATGTGCAAGGAAATGTTGGCAACTGCCAGAAAGTCTCGTCCAAGCACAACGTCGTGGCATAACTCTGGCATGATTAGAAAATGCTGTTTCCTCGAACCGCCTTCCCACTTAATGCGGCACCGCACTGCTTGAGCCGTCTCCGACCATCCTTTTGCCAGGCGAAGCGTGCGCTTTTCCTCTCTGATGGTAGCCCCCGATAGCTTGGCAGCACTTAAGGCCCGCGCATTCATCAGGCTGACACTAGCCCCTGTGTCTAGCAGCACATAAAAGGCAGTTTGCCCAACCAGAATCTCCAGCAACGGTTCTCTGCCCCCAGCTGTCGCCAGTACTTGGAGGGACGATGCGTAGCTGCTTGCCGGAGGGGCAGCTACGCCTGCCCGTTTCCCGGGCAATCCGCTTGCCTGTGGCCTGGGCGGTTGCAGCTGAAGCACCGCGAACGAGTCGCACAGGCCCGGGCCATGTGGCCCCATCCGCCACACCGGTGGCATTTCACCTCGCCTGCTCCTGGGTTGCCTCGGGGTGGAGGTCCTGGTTGCCTAGGAGGTGTGCCGCCGTGGTAGTAGCCCTGTGGCCCCGGCGGGGCCAGGCGACGCGGTCTTCCTCCGGGTGCCTGCTGTGGTGGGAGGCTTTGCAGTCCGCTGGCTGTTGGCAGCGAAAGATGCGGCTCCGGTGTCTGACCAGAGGCCATCACTGCAGTCGGCTGGAGCGACCACATGTACGGCATCGAGACATTTGGCATGGCCGCCACGTTAGTGCAGGGCGCACAGCCAGCAAACGCAAGGTCAGCGGCTGCCTGCGTGCTTCTTGGCGGCGGCGGTGCTGAGGCCATGCCACGCCCGTTCCATGATGGGCCCTGCCGCCGCAGCCATGTCCTTCAGACTAGTGAAAGTCATCCCCGCTGTCAAATCCTGGAATGTAGGGTGCATTTGTCGGCAGACCCTCTCCACCTTGTCCGCTTCCGGGACGGATTCGCCGATGCGGTCATAGTATTCCGCGATCACGTGGATGAAACGCTTTAAATTTTCGGAAGGGTGCTGCGTTCGCTGGTCGAGCTCAGCCTTTAGTTTGGACTTGTAGTCCACACCCGCGAACTCGGCCTCGAACGCCGCCGTGAACGCGCTCCATTCCGAGAATCCCCCAACAAAGCGCCACCATTGTTTGGCCGTGCCGTCCAACGCCGCTGGCAGCAGCTGCACCCGGCTCTCCGTGGGGATGCCGCACACGTCGCAGTATTCTTTGTAGCGCTCAAGGAATTCTCTTGGCGACTGTCCGTCCTCATAGCCAACGAATCTGGGGAGTGCGATGGGAGCACCTTTGAGGTTCAGAGAGTCGTGGCCAGCGTGGCTGAGAGGCCTAGCTGGCGCAGGCACTCCTGTGATGGTGGCGGTGGCATCGTCCGCTGACGGGGCCGCGAGTAGCAAGTTGCGAATTTGCGCGGCAAGGCGCTCCAGTTCTATCGGTGTGCCCGACGTGCTGTCCCGTAGCTGCTGTAGTAATTCGGGTGGAATTAACGGCGCTGGTGGCGTTGCTTCCGAGCCGTCGATGTTATTCATGGTGGCCGGCGACCGGACGAGCCCCCACTTGTTGTGAAATGGTTTATTGTTCAGCAGCGATTTAGATATAGCACTTCACTGTCCACCAAGTTCGCGCATCACAGTTCCCGCAGCACCAACAACCCAGTCCCGTTGGTCCCGTCGACCCGCACACAGCACCCGTCTACACCACCATCGCACTCCGCCATACTCTGTTGATGTTCCTGCCGCTCCGATCTCCGGTGGGCTCCCTCCGCTTGATCGCGATGCCACTGCTGATCTGCGGATGGGCTCCCGCCCCCTCACAAAGCGGTGCGGCCGAGCCCGGACCATCGTCGGGGCCTTCCTGTGGAAAGCCACAGCTGTGCTTGTTTCCATGGGCTTCGCGCCTGGAGGTTCTAGCTTTGGCCGGCAGAAAACAGCCGACTCAGACCTGGCACGGACAGGGGGAATCCGACGGTGTAAGTAAAACAAAGCATTGCGAGCGCCGCTGGTAGGTGCTGACGCAATCTGATTTCTGCCCAGTGCTCTGAATGTCAACGTAAAGAAATTAAAAAAACCGCTGGTAAACGGTAGGAGTAACTATAACTCTAAACGCGGTGCGGTGCTAGTAAACGGCAGAAGTAACTATAACTCTATATGCTGTGCGTTATGTTAGTTTAGGTTATTGTTGGGTTGGGTGGGGTTAGGTTAGGTTAGGTTGGGTTGGGTTAGCTTAGGTTAGGTTAGGTTAGGTTAGGTTGGGTTAGGTTAGGTTAGGTTAGGTTAGGATAGGTTAGGTTGGGTTGGGTTAGGTTAGGTTAGGTTGGGTTAGGTTGGGTTAGGTTTGGTTAGGTTAGGTAGGGTTGGGTTAGGTTAGGTTGGGTTGGGTTGGGTTAGGTTAGAATAGGTAGGGCTGGGGAGGTTAGGTTAGGTTAGGTTATGTGGTAAACGGCAGGAGTAACTATAACTCTATAAGCGGTGCGGCCGAGCCCGGACTAGCGTCGGGACCTTCCTGTGGAAAGCGACAGCTGTGCTTGTTTCCATGGGGTTCGCGCCTGGAGGTTCTAGCTTCGGCCGGCAGAAAACAGCCGACTCAGAACTGGCACGGACAGGGGGAATCCGACTATCTTGTTAAAACAAAGCATTGCGAGCTCCGCTGGTAGGTGCTGACGCACTGTGATTTCTGCCCAGTGCTCTTAATGTCAACGTAGAAAAAAAGCGCAGGTAAACTATATCTCTATAAGCGGTGCGGCCGAGCCCG